>NW_026562403.1:0-1200000 GCF_027474105.1 Poeciliopsis prolifica
TTAATTATATATGTAAATTATAAATTATAATATTTTTTACATAATTTGTAGCAGTTTGGTCAGAGTGTGATTTTCTGATTTTAAACATACTTATTTAAAGGCTCCATCAATTAACTGGAACAGGAGAAGTCTTAGGAGGTCAGTTTGTCTCTTTAAATCAGCGTAGCAGCGACTGCTCCACCCTTGGTCCACCCTTCCTTCTCCTCTCTTCATCCTTCCCTGATGACGTCTTTAAAAAAAAAAGAAGAGGAAGAAAAAAACAAAGCTAAGACTCTCCAGAAGTTTCCCACTCCAGTCCTCGAGAGCTACTGTCCTGCATCTTTTGGATGGATCGCTGCTTTACATGGCTGAATCAAATGAATAGTTTGTTGCCAGGTGTTTGCCAAGCTGGACGGCATGCTGAAGAGGTGATCCTATTATTTGATTCAGCTGTGTTTGAGCAGGGATGTATCTAAAAAGTGCAGTAGCTCTAGAGGCCTGGAGTGGGAGACCTCTACATCACACCACCATGAGGATCAAAGCAGCTTCCAGCTCAAACTCTAAATTAAATAGCTCTGACACTAAATTAATACTGTTACAAGTCTTAAATGTAGCGATTCCTAAATCTTCGATTAGTTTGCTAATGTTCCCTTAATTGTTTTAAAATCATGCTCACATACAACTGAACATGGCTGTTGTGAATTACACTACATAATATTAAACTATTCTTTTTCAATCCCTGCCTTTGTTTCTTTGTCATGAATCTAACACCACACACACACGCACATGCTCTCTGACTCTCTTCACACACAAAGTTAAAAAGTGGAAGTGGTATGTCTGGACTTCTTATCTGGGTGTTTTGTTGTTGACCCCACAGCCTGAGTGCGTATTCACGGCGAGTTCCTGCAGGCTTTCCCCATCAGACCCAGGCATGCGTGTTGGCTCACCCAAACCTATCTGTGGCATTGTCCATTCAGTATGATTATCACTGACCCGCACGGCCTCCTGTCTCCGGGGCTCACATGAACCAGTACTTCCTCCAAGGAAGGAAATGTTCGTTGCTTGTGGGCCGGTGTCACACAAACACACTTAGGTAAAAAAAAAAAAAATGCAAGTTTTACCGAAAATGTTTCAAATTGCGCAGTGGAATCATAGTACTTTTTGATTGCGTAAAATGATATATAGTGAAGCATTTACAGCAATAAAGCACATTTTGAGTTAATATTGTGTCTCTATTTACATGTTTTTTTTTTTCCCCTACACGCAAATGTATGCATCTGACAGAGCAGGGGGGACTTCAACAGAGAGGAAGATCGTTAATCTTAATCTACAGCGATGATAGTTTATCAGAGGCTGAAGGAATTGAGTGGGAGCAGGTGGTTGAAGCAGGCTTTGTTAAAAGACCGCACTAATCAGATCTGCAGCACTATGAGTGAATGGCTAAAAAACACACTCAACCCTTGCACATCACCAATTTGTGCAAGGGTTGCATTCATGGATGGCAAATTAGATTCTGAGGAAATGGCTGAGAGAATCACCACCGATATTCTGTCTTCAACTTGGGCCTTCGAAGGATGTGGAGATCCTGGCATTCAGACACTGAAAGCCTCTCTTATATTTTATTTCAATATCAATAAATTCTTACGTATATAAATAAATTGTGTCTTTTCTGTCAAGCATAAATTAACCTAAGCATATCTTGTTAATCTGAATCAGAACTTGGATTAGATAGAAATTTAGGGATTTTGCATGGAAATTTGTTCAAGGTTATATATCTGGGGATTAGTACCACTTGATGACAGCAAAGCTCTTCTGGTATTTCTGTTGGTATGTGTGGAATAACCAGATTTAGTGATAAATACATCATCTTAAGTGTCTGAGTGTTTGCAAAGAAAACCTTAAAACTGTTATAGACATGACAAGGGTACTGCTTTCAGCAGCTGAAGTAAAAGCTGAAGTAAGTATGATCCCCAGTTACCCAATACAACACTAAAGTTAGCACAGAATCTTTTTATGTTGCTAAATTAAGATAATATTTCACAGTCAGTTAGTCTGGATTATATTTAATAATTTCTAGTTTAGATATAAAATATCAGGCAGATTACATCTGAGCTGGACACATTTCCATACTTCAACTCAATCGTTTGTAACACAAGAAGCCAGTCAGACACTCACATGACAGGAACTCTCTGCATTTAGGCCTCTGGATTTTGTAAATGCAGCCTGCTGAAGTTCAAACATGATAATGTATGGTGTCATGAAGCCCTGGCTTGTTGAACATGATAATGAGTTCAGAGTACTCCAGTGACCTCCACATTCAGCAGATCTCAGTCCCACATTTGGAATGTGGTGGAATGGCAGATTGGGATTATGGAGGTAAGGTTGACAAATCTGCAGCAGCTGAGACAGTATCATGTCCGTTTGGTACCAAGTCTAGGAAGAATGTTTCTGGCATCTAGATAAATTGGTGACACGAAGAACCAAGGCAGCTCTTGAGGTAATGGTCTGTCCAACTTACACTTGCAAAGTGCACATAATAAAATAGTGGGGGTATTTTATGAAACACATTCTAACAGATTATCTGATCAGTTTGTAATTTGAAAAGCCTTATCTCCAAAATAAAATTTAAAAAAAAATCATAGTTTTCTTCAAATGATTATGTTAAGGTCTTGTTTTGTCCCATTTGATTTGTGAGCTGATGTGTTGTGTGTGTGAAGGTGTGTGTATCTGTGTGTGCTTGGCAAAAACCGAAGAAAAAATAACTTAGTAGCATAACAGATCTCCCATTTAACCCAGAGTTTCCTCCAATGGCCCATGGTTACAGTTGTTCTTCTCTCTGACCCATCCACTTGTTACCACAATAGATGGTCTTTCTCTCATTCATACATTGTGGTGTATAGTAATACTGTGCTGGTTTCTATGGCAACCCGCTAGTCAGACGATCTCATTATTGGCCCTTAGACATTTCTTTCTCACTCTCTCTAAGGAATTACCACTTTTCATTATGATTGGCCTCCCTCTTTCTCTCTCTCCCCAACTACCCGTCCTTCTTTATCTTTGCCTCTCCTTGCTCCCTCTCTCTCCCCCATCAAAGGTCAGATGTCCTCCATGGTGGGGAGAGAAGAAATCTGTAAAAGCGTGGAGGTCTATTCAGTGACCCCCCCTCCTCGATTGCACCCTACAATCATTCAGTTCCTTTCTATAGCAGCAAAGAAAGGAGCAGAAAAGAAGGGAGGAGAGAGAGGAGCCACTGCTCTGCTGTTCTTTAGAGCACTTTTTAAAATCTGTTTCTTTTTTTCTGCCCCTCTTTTCTCTCCTCAAAGCTTTCTTTTGTGTGGAAAATAGCTCCTTGAACCTATGATGGAGAAGTGTCCAGAATCAATAGCCCTTAAAGTCACATGCACACATATATGGTGTGCACACGAAATGTATAAACAGGTAAGGACACCAGCACACATCCACACAGACCTGGAGTTATAACTTTGTTAACGTGTTTCAGGATCAGCTGCAGTTAAAAATGACTGATGACTAGAAAAACGATTCAGATTAAACAGTAATAAAATAATGTAACCCAGATTTGTGGACTATTTGTGAACAATGCACTCGACTTTCAACAAATCAATTCTTTTCCCATATTCTCTTTGAGAAAACCTCTGTATGTATTTCTCCTACAGAGACGGGCCTAGTCTCATTTGATCTTCACTGTATCAGGTTTTTTTTTTTTGCTCTTTCATTCCTCATCTGTCACAAAGGGACAGTGGACAGTTGGCAGATCCATATGCCCTATTGCTCCATCAGACATCGATCCGTATGGGCTCTATTCAAGTGCATTGGCTGCACGATTGATCCTGGTCTCTATGCTGCGGTAAACATTTTAACCCTGCCTGCCTCCATCCTGATCAATATCCTTCTTTTAATAATGTATCTCATTGATCAGTTTGGGCCCTGAGTAAATTGATCAATTATTTTAATTTTTCCTTTTTTTTACCTTTTCGCCACTGTGGGGTTGATTTAGGGCCAAAATGCTCTGGGTTAAATGTAGAGTTCATCCCTGTGCGACTAATAAAAAGCCTTTAAATATAAGTTGCTCTAAAGAATAAATATATTTTACATTATTAATACTATTGTAAGTTATGTTCAAGCTAGTAGTTAGAGATGCATTTCTTTTAACAACTGTAGGTACATAAAAAAAGCAGAGGTGATTGCAATATATTTTAAAAACAAAAAATTTGGTCCACATTGTGTCCATCTGGGTCCATGACATCACAGATGGCTGGAAGGACTGACAAAATTCAGGGAGGATAATAAGAGGAAGCATGGAGGATGAATATTTGTGGGGTCTGCAGGGAGGAAAGGGGTTTGAAAGTGTTACATCTCACACTCAGGCTCTTGAATTCTTGGAATTTAAAGCCAGAATTGTGTTGAAATGTGTTTATGATTACAGAAAGCATCAAGTTTCTCTGCAACAAGTAGAAAAAACACGGTGCCGTATCCTGTTTTTTTTTTTTTTGTTCATGAAAGTTACATTCTGCAGGTTTAAAGCCGAGGAAGAAATGGGCATTTAGCAAAATGCCCTATTCAGCTGCTATATTAGCCTATTGTAATGCAAGTATGAACAATAATGCAGAGAAAAACAAGATGGTCTTCTTTCAGTAATTCTGAAAGGGTTTGAAGAGGTGCCTGCTGACCCCAGGTGGCACAGCTGAGCAGTGGTTTTTACTGTCACCTCACTGCTAGAGCAATAAATCTTCGAATCACGACTTCAGACCTTCTGTGTGAGATTTGGATGTTCTCCTGGTGCATGTGTAAGCTTGCTCCATGTGCTTTGGCATTCTCCGTGCTAAAAACATGCATAATGGGCGACCAGTGACTCCAAATTGCCAGTAGGTCAAAGATTATGTGTACATGGTTGTCTGTCTATGTGCTGGCTCTGTGATAGCCTGACAACCTACTCCTCTGCTCATATAATGACAGCAATAACACCCTGTGATAAATGGAGAGGAGGACTTGGTAATCCAAAGCACCTGTTTCAGTACTGCAGCTTAAAATCCTGCAGAGGAATATGCATTCCTCGTGATCACATGAGATGAACAATGTCTGCAGAGCCTATTTAAAAGAAGCTTATTTTAAATTTAACTCAGTACCAGCCCCTTTGTATACAGCGGTTTCTGCAAAATGCTCCCTTAATGCAATTATAAGCACTGTTTACAAGCACATTTGTCAAGACCTATAAAGAAATGACACATTCTTTAAATGTTTTGGTTGACAGAGTACTTTTCTTTGTGCTGATCGTGCTCTATATCTCCACTTCAGTCAGTGATAGACTTCAAGGACATTGGTTTTCAGGATTTGTGGGGTAAACACACTCTGCCCTCTGCATTTCATTATTGGTCCTAATTATCCTCAGTCGCTACTGGTTTGTGGGTGTGTATGCGTGGGTGTGCACCTATTTTTACCATCAACAAACAAAGGTGTACAAGCACACACCCTCATTTATTCTTGGCACAGACACAAACATACATCGAATGCACAGCCATTAAATGCTAAAACAGTGGATCGATAGCCAACTCGGGTCCCTGACTTCAAGGAAGTGAACAGAAAAGATGTTTGAAATCTAAACAGGTTTTAGAGGCAAGAGATAACAAGGAAAGGGCTAAAGTCTTTGTTAGATTATCCTTGCTGGGATTTCTCTCCTACTGCGAGAAATTTAAGAGTTTTGGCTATGCAAAATGCTGTAAAGAAAATTACACCACATAGTTATTCATACTGGCTTCTTCACATTTTTCTGGAGTATTTCACTTGCCTTTCTTGAACCTGTTCTTTCTGTCCATTATTCCAGAAACTATAGGCACACAACAAAGTCTTTGTAGTTTTGCAGCTATGCTGCATTCTTTTCTATTTAAAATTGTGATTTTTTCAAAGCTTAGGATATTGTTTTATAACCACAAACCTGTTTGTTTGATGCCATTTGTTCACTAATGTTATCTAGCAGAAATCTGAGTCCTTCCAGGAATATTACCCAGTGGTTGACTTTGCTCACTAATTAGGTGGCTTTTGAAAACAGTTGCACTGGGTTTCATTTATAGTAGAGTAAAATGGGTGAATGCCTATGCATTTCACATTGCATAATTTTCCTTCCACTTCAAAATTACGCACTACTTTGCATTGGCTTATCACTTAACAAGCGTTGACGATGGTGGCGCAAAGAGACAAATTGTAAAAAGTGCTCAAGGCAAACAGTAAACTTTTTACTTCAAGTAGGTTAGTAACCCATAGAGCAGGCATTATGAATGCTACCATGTTGAGTGCGAGCTAATTAAGTAATCTTTATAGCCCTTGAGTTACTGATGATATGTTATGCTTTAGCAGGAGTCCACAGCCTTTGTACCTTCATTACCTGCTGCCGTCTTTCACGCAATTTCCTCAGATGAATATCTGTCACTGGATTTTGATGCTTTGTATTGTTTGCTTGCTCTTCCAGAACACAGGTGTGAAGTATAAGCTGAGCATGCCTTTTCACGCTGTTGTCACGCATCATCCCAGTGGATACACTTGAATCCCCAGACCATGCCAAATGTTTGACAGCTGTAATGGACTTTATGGAAGAAATTAGACAAAGCACAAGACATGGAAACAGGATTTCAAAGAAGTACTTGTCAAAATCTTGACACACCTCCTCTTTTACAATAAATAACTCCAGGCCTTTGCTTTTCAGCAGATTTGTCAAATTTGATGTACATCTAGTTGATGCAATTTGAAAGTATCTGTTCTCCTTCTTTTTTTACACTAAAAAACAGAGATACACAAAGGAGTGAATAACTCTTAAGTCACAAATCACCAAAAAAAAAAAAAAACCCGAAAACTTGTAAACCTGAAAATAATAAAAAATAAAATAACATCAAGCAGAACAAAGTACTTTCAAAAGTTAGCTAATTAGTAAGTAGGATCAGTGGATTGGTTGTTGCTTGAAGGTCAAAGAGGTAGTTAGAGGAAGATTAACAAACAAACAGCTTCATGAAGGCCAAGGAACAGCAGAAAGATGAGAGATAAAGCTTGAGAAAAGTTTTAAGCAAGATATGGTTCTAAAACAAATTTTCAGTCTTTAATCATCTCACTTATTACTGTTCAGTCAATCACCTGAAAAAGGAAAGAGCATAGCACAACTGCAAACCTACGAATACATGACCGTCCATCTCAACTGACAGTTGGGACACAAAGAGGGCATTAAATGAAGAAACGGCCAGAGATCCATGGCAACTCTGGAGAATAACCTGGGACAGGACTCTTACTTGCGCATTCAACGAATCATTTATGAATAGTGGCAAAAGCAGCCGCTGATGAGAGAGAAATCATTTGAATTCTCTTGGCTAGAGGCCATAGAGGGGACAAAACAAACACATGAAATAACAAAAAACCTTTATTAACCTGAACACATCGTCCTGACAATCCATTGTGGAATAGCCAGGGGCTAAAATCTTACGCACGCCACACTTTTGAAATTAGTATTTGCAAAATAAATAAATACATAAATAGAGAATCCACTTCACACTTATGTGTGTGTATAATCCCCATAAAAAATGAAGTTTGTAGCAAAATATGGGAACAAAAAAATAATCAAGAAACACAACTACTTTTTGAGGCAACATATTTATTGTTGCTATTTCAACAGTATACTAGTTTAGTGAAAACAAGACAGCTGGCCGCTGTGTGTGTCTCAGAGAGTTTTGTGTGCACCAACAGAGAAAGTGCTAATTGTAAAGGATGTGGCAGGTTAAGATAAGGTTATCTTGACGCAGCGAAATGTCTGAGAAAGAAGGCCAGAGCCTGCCGACGGAATTAGATTGATTAGAAGAGCCATATTTGGGCTGCTTCCAGATAGCCATTGCTGAGCCTCTTCCCCTTCGCTTGGCACGGCTTTGCGCTCGTCCTCACCCTCAGCCTCTGCTCTCCCTCCCTGACACTCCTGCTGTGCAGCAGGACAGTTGATAGTGCCACAGGCTGTCAATCAGGCGCTTACTGACTGGCCACTGCTAGGGTGAGATAGTCCCAGAGAGTCTGTCTTTGACAGGGAAGAAAAAAAGGGCAACAATGTATGCACCATTGCAAGAGGGAGTCCCTTTCTTGCTTCAAAATTCAGTGTGCAAAGGCTCTAATGGCGCGCACAATTCTGTACAATTTACAAGAATGAACTTAGGCACACTTATTTTTTATTTTTTGTTTCCATTTCACTCTGTCCAGTGTATTTTTCAGAAGAGTAAAAAAAAACTGTAATCTTTTAGGCTCCATTTAGGTTGAGAAAAACCCACGAGAGCCACCCGCTCCCACCTAACCCCCCAAAAAACTCAATTCCTGTCATCAGAATCCTCCATTAGCCAAGCATTAGAAACAAATTAACTCTTCTCAGTTGAATGGCTTGTCAGAGGAAGTGTGGGAAAATCCTCTATTAGGCAGGAGTTAAGTGCCTATTGGAAAGCTGGAGATGGAATCCTGCCTAATAAAGGAACAGTCAACCACTGGAACGCCAGCTGAATGGAGGAAAAGAAGTGCTAATTAAGAGAACAAAGTGTTGTCTTACATCCTCGGCTGTTAATGTGAGTTTTAGGGCTCATCTCGCCGCCATCGACAGACTTCCTCAAGATGATAGTTTGTCTGTGATTGCGTGCGTGTATGTGTGTGTGTGTTTGCTGTCAGAAATGAGGAAAAAAATGTTTACTTTGGTGGTGACAACAGTGTGTAAACAGATAAATAATGAATATGCCCGGCTCCCACAAGGCCACACTTTTTCCAAGACTGAAGTCTTCTCTTTAAGTTTGACAATGTCGTAAGCCGCGCCGCGAACACGCTCCTCTGAAACTATTTAGGGCGTCGTATCTCATGTGAGCTGAGCCAACTCAAACCACAGCCCCGGTCTTCTTTTGCCTCACACACACCCCCCCACACACACACGCACACACACCCACACACCCCCGCACACACACACACACCCACACACAACACACAAAAAAAAAAAAGAAAGAAAGAAAACAAATCCTGAGAGCTTTCCAGTCTTCAAGATGTGAAAGAGCAAAAAGAGTGGATGGTGAAACATCGTCATGGACCAAACTGGGCGGAGACTCAAAATAAACTGGAGCGGGCTTGGCTGAGTGCGGGCTCCCCTCTCTGTTTACTTTACTGAGAGCGAGCATGGGAGCCGAGTGATGAAATCAAAAAGAAAAAATGGAGGAAAAAATTAAACACAGTTGAACGGGCCAGTGTATTTGGTTGGGGTTGCCATGGTGACAGAGTGCATGGATGCAGATAAACAGCGCGTTGAGAACTCAGGCAGGAATGCAGCCCTTCTGCCTGCGGTTTGGAGCGGAGGTTAACACTTCTCTTTCCCAACAGCTTTACCACTCAACAACATATGGGACTGAGAGAGAGGTGCACCAGAGGAGATTGCAGTTTAATTGCATGCACGCATGGATTGCAGGATGTGCAGGGCTCGTTTGGGGATTTTGCAGAAAGAAAGAAAAAGAACAGTTAATGCACACACACTGATTCAATACTTTATCTAAAAACGAAGTGAGAAGATGAGAAAACAGTCCAGCATTTAAAAAGGCGGAATGAAAGAGGCCAGAAAATTACAGATAAAGTTCACCACTGGGTGAAGTTTAGCTGGCTCAATGGAAGGTGCTATCTAAAAGACCTGATAGCAATTAAAAGGACCACTGGGGTATTTTTGTTAAACTAAGGTTGTGTGAGGTTGTTATCAGTAATGGTTCTCGTTCCTGTGGTACAAAGATGGGTTATTGAACTTGAAAAGTAAAACAAACCTGGCATTGACCAACTGTTTGAGCTGAAGTTAGCAATTTAAGACAGTTTGAAAGGTTTATGTCCCTGGGATACAACATACGTCTGGCATTATCTACTCTGTTTTCTTAGCTGAAAAAGTATTCTAAAGTCAAAAAGAAACTCATAGTGGTGTTATCCCAGTTGAGTCTGCCAGGATAATCCACATGCAACTATGAAACCTGGAAAAGCACAGGAATGTAGCTGACGGGCAGGTAGATACAGACCGAGGCCTCAACCAATGTAACTTGTTGGGCTGAGGAAGCAGCACCTAGCTCAACAATGGTGTCTTGTGAAAGTCTGGATAAATCATACGTGCAAGCAGTGTTGCTTAGGAAGAATGGAAACATTTTTCATTTGTGTTGTTTTAATTGCTAAGCTCCTGGAAATCAGAGTCTGACTAATTGCATTACGTTGCTATGTGAAATACTTCAGGTTCCTACAAATACTTGGATATGACATGTGTCTATTTTAAGTAAGGAAACTATTACTCATAATATTTTCACAGAACCTCTCTACAATCCAAAGCATCCTTTTTAAAGGCTAAGAGACAAAAGTGCCACAAGCTAATATATTCATTATTTTAAGAGAATGTATATCTTTGAAATAACTAAATACAGTAATAAACATCTGATAATATTTATATAAATGTGACACCAGTTCATTAAATTCACAATAAAAATAATGAAATACTTTAAACTACAATGAAGCTTCTTAAAATGTCCCACTCAACCTTTCTGTTTTCTGTTTAACGTGTTTTGTGAAACATTCATGTCACCATGGAGAGACTATTTTGGGTCCATGGTTTTTCACTTTCTTTAATATTTAGAAGGTGGAGAAAAAGCTGAATGCACCTATGAACGGTGGAAGGAACAAAAATGGGGGTAGGTGTTAAGGAAACGCTAATTTGGTGAAAAATTTGTGGCTGTGGCTCACTGATAAGAGGCTCTTCTCCTTAGCTTCTCCTGACAAAATGGGGAAGACTTGTCTGTTGCCCCATTAGCAGCCATTCCTACAAGGCCCTGCCTTTTCTACATGGCTAGCTTTCAATAGAAAGGAGAAACTGGAAAATGGCTACTTAAGCAATGATTATCCAACTGAAAGGTACCTGTCATGAGAGAGAAGTGGCCAGAAGAATAGAAAGGGGCATGTGTGGGAGGATAGTGAACGATTTTGGTCCTGTCTGGGCAGTGAGACAAATGTGTTACTGTGAGATTAAAACCAGGGGTGCATGTTTAGTGAAGGCATTAAAAGGAGGAGGGAATGGGTGGAATTTGAGAGACGATAGAACAGAATTGGAAAAATCTCAAACGGGAGGTGGGGATTCACCGAGAAGAAGCCTTAAGGGTTTCAAATGGAGTTACTTTTCATGTGCTTTTGGCTTTCTGTTCTGGCTGTTTTCCTTTCCAATATTTTATTTGAAATATTTTATGGAAATAAAATAATTAGGTGGATTGCACTACTTTTTGCATGCCTATTTGAGAAGTACGCAATTGATCTAAAAGAAGATACCATGCAGTGTCTGCTAATAAGTATAAATTCACCTTAAACTTATTTTGTCATTCTAAAATACCAGATTTAATGCTTTCTGTTAACTAATTAATGGATCAGGATAAATTAATGCAAAGCTGTGCAAAAAATAAAAAAATAAGTATTTTATTTTAAAAACAAATGCTAGAACATGTCATACAAATGCATTCAGCCCCCTGAGTCAATACTTTAAAGAATCTCATCTGCAATCACAGCTGCAAGTCTTTTACAGTATGTCTCTGCCAGCTTTGCACATCGACAGACTGAAATCGTTGCCCATTTTCTTTGAAAAGAAATTTCACATGTATTTAAGAGGCCTGTGTCTAAAGATCAATTTTGAAGTTATATCATAAATTCTCAATTGGATTTAAGTTTCCTCCACATCACATTTTGCTCGAAGACCAAAAGGTTCCGACGTGATGTGCCTCAAGAGGTAGGAGTTTGTCCTGTAATCTGTGGGTTTGCCAGTTCAAACCCTCACAACGTCTGACTCAGTTGTTGTGTCCATGGGGTGTGAATATGTGCATGAATGCATGAATGAATGAAAGTAGTGCGAAGACCTTCGGAGTTCTCTAGACTGGATAAAGGGCTGAACAATTACAAGCCATGTAGCATGCTGCTGACCCTGCTGCTCCTCCAAAGTTGCTATGTTCCCTTTGGCATGATGCTGCTTGTTATTTAATGTTCTCTAAAACTACTTTTAAATTTGTGGTTGTATATGTGACAAAATGTGGAAAAAGTTCAAGAGGTGTGAATACTTTTGCAAAGTAATATATGTTCAAAAACAAACAAAAAATAAAAACTAAACAATTCTCTGGGTCTGTTTTCTAATCAGAGCTTTGGTCCACTATGGTGCAGCATTTACCTGTAGTTCTTTTTTTTTTCTCCCTGCATTTTACAGTGGCTGCTTTTATTATTCCCTCTAATTGCTTGTCCTCTGGCTCTTTGTTTCCATGAGTCCCTGTTATCACCTCACTGTGCTGCCATCCAGCTGTGTCATAACACTTGTGCTTGGGTCTGGCAGGGGACGCCTTGTGCTGCAGAATTTTTAATGGCCCCCACAGGCCTGGCCCACACCACCACATGAGTGGCTTAATGGAAGCTATTATTATGTTTACTCACTGGGACTTGCAGGGTCGACAAGCGTCCTGCCCATGTGCAGTGAGGTAACTTCTTATTTTAATGTTATGGGTAACATTAAGGCTCTGTCTCTTAGCACAATCGTTAACTCTGACCACTTTATGAGGTATTAACTGAGTTGTAATTTTGACTCAGTGACACCATGTAAGAGTTTAATGCTGTTAACTTGGGCTCTAATTGAAAACAGTCCCTGAGCTCTCTTACCGACTGAACAGATTCATTATTTTTTTTTTCTTTGTGTATGCATTTTCATACACTGGAAAGCGTCCTCATATGCCTTTTGTCCATTTTTAGGTTACAGCCCAGTTGGCTAAATTAGTCAAAAGATTCCTATCATATATTTTTTTATAGTTAATGAAGTTTGTTGTCAGAAAAGAATAATTCATTCCAAAAAACCAAAAACAAAAAAACAAACAAACAAAAAAAAAGTCTAGATTCTGTTGCTGTTTTTCAGGTGACTGGCAACTCCAGAAAAAAAGAACATACTTGATAAATGAACTGACAGATGCATCGTCATTATGTTGATTTGTTTATTTGAGGCTTTAGTAGCTATTGGTTACAGAAATGATAGATACCAAAATTAGTCGAGGAGCTAAAGAAAGAAAAAATTGTAACTAAAAAAAACCCTTAAAGACAGTTTAAAATTTGAGTTTTGAATTATACTAAAAAGGAACAAAAAAAGTCAGTGTCCTAAAAAAAATATCTAAAGAAGTCCAGAAATGATGAAAAACTGTTGCTCATGACCGCATTAAAAATTGACAGAAAAAGTGTTGCTGCTTTGAACCAAAGGAGAAATTATATGATTGTACTTCATTGTTGTACTGACAAAACTTTTTATTATGAAATTTTGTTTCCAAGCTACCTTGAACTGATATTGTTTAAAAACCATTGAAAATTAAATTAAAACACCTAAGCATGTCAAACAACTGAATTATGTCGAAAGCTGATTGTGAAGCGAACAAGCAGAAACAAACCTCATTTGTTCATATTGACTCAGTTTCACTTATCTTAAAATAAATCTAAAAATGATACGGAAATATTGTACAGCCCTTACATTCATTTCTATTTTTACTTATTTCCAGAAATGTTAAAGTCTTTTTTGTACTGGAGAAAACCGTGCAGAACGTTTTTTTATTTAACTATTCTTTCCAATAACATAGAAAAGGCACACTTTAAAAATCTCCCAATATGATCATAGCCATGAAGCAACATCTCTTGGTCTGTTATTTAGCTGGTTGTACTTGTTCTGCTGGAAGCTCTTACACCCTCTTGTTCCGTACAGCGGATTGTGTCTTTGTGATAATATGAGATGAGAAATGGATTCCAAATTGTTTGGTACGTAACTTTCCACCAGCAACATCTTCTGACATCTTCTATTTAAGGTAACAGTGACATGTTTGAAGATCTCAAAGAGATACACTGAAACGATATCACTCATATAAACCTTAGAAAAGTTTACACTTTTTATACTTTTGACAATTTTAATGTTTCCTTAGAAACAGAGCTACATGAAACGTCACCTTCAAACTTAGTAGATGGACCACTGGGACACACATAAGCATACATACTTACTCTAGCATGCACAAGCAGAGAAAAGTCCTGGATGGCTTGCTGGACTGATCACATTACCTCATCTCACATGTATTTAAGATGCCTGGAACCTGATATGCATGCGATTGTTATTTTAAATCACCGTCTGGGAAAGCCGGTCTAAGGTCCTTGGAGTCAGCAACCCAGGGGAGGTGTGCATGGGAGAGCTAGGGAGACAAAGAAGACCGCAGGACCAGGATCTGACAAGATCGGGATTCCATTTTAGTTTCAAACTATGTATAAAATGATTAAAATAAATGAAATAATAATAAAATATGCATTCAAACGGTTATAGCTGTTTTACTTCTTGTAAGGCTTTTATTTCACACTTTCCATATTCTTTTTCTTTTTTCATTGGTGTTCGTACTTGCAAGGTTAATGTGTCTGTGAAGAGCGGGAACCGTGCATGATGCTGAGTTCAGGTCCATAAGAATATATTACACGTCACACGACTGGACAGGCAACATGCCAGAGGCCACTGGATAACTGCTGCCTTCATCCCATCTGCAACCCAGGTTAATTAAAGTTCCTCATCCCTCGTGAAAGTATGCTTTTAAACAGAGTGCTATGTGTCATTGGATTGTATTTCAGTCCTTTTAATGATTGGGCTCACTGTGTGTCCGTGCATGCACAGATGTATTTCAGTGGATTTGCTGCTAATGTCATTGCACAAACTGGTTGCTCATCCTCAACACACACATCTATTTCAGCTCTCAAAATGTGTCTGAAATGTCACAGTTTTCCCCATGGCAACTTTACACAATAACATTTGCTTGGTGTGTTTGATCACTGAAGTCTGTTTAGCTCCATGACATTTGTGTTTGTACCAGTGGTGTCTTACATGTCTAAAGGAGATTGATCATTATTAGTTAATCAACCCAAAGACAACCTGCATAATGAATAGCCGCTGATCCAGTTTCAAGTAACCCAAAACTAAAAGGCAACTTGGAAATACTGGTAAAGTGGAGTCTATAAACAGAAGCACAACTTCTGAAGCTTTCTCTTAAACAAGCCACTAAGCCTTGGGTCCACACATTCCTCCATAATGATGTGTAACACTTTGAATTCACAGGGTTAAGTGAAGTGGGCTGTGTGCTGGCTGACACAATCTGAGACAACTTCAGCTTTTGACCACTTGTGTAATGAGCAGAAAAGAAGAATTAGGTGAGTCATCGTACCCAAAAAATTTTTTTCATACATGCTAAAGAATTCACACCTTTAGACTTTTTCACATTACAACCACAGACTTATTTTTGCGAGAGTTAATCAGATAGACCAAGAAGAAAAAGTGCAAAATTGCAAAGCATAAGCAAAATGATAGGCATCTTATGTGGCATGCATTTGCTTATCTTGCTCCTCAGTTAACACTTTGTTGACTCTGTCCTTTGTGTAGGTCCATCACACAGAATCGTGAAAAAAGTTTGATCTAAAATGTTCCAGGGAAAGTGTGACGTTTGTGAGACAATGTAAACTGAAAATCAAAAGCAAAATTGTAAAAAAAAAAAAAAAAAACTTTTTAAGCACACAAAGATGCTGCATGGATGGACAAACAAACTAGTTTCTAAATTGAAACCAAATGTGGGTCCAGACATTCCACATGCTGAACAATCCCTGTATTTATTTAGCTTTGCTCGCTTACATGCAAACATGCACACAAAAGCACAAACTCTGTCAACAAATCATTGAAACACAGCAAAGAGTAATCACAGTGACTGGATACTTTTTAACAGCATAGTGTCTGAGCACAATTGTTCTGTTTTTATGACTTCATGAGGAGAGCCTCAGTGAAGTTTCAGGAAACTCTACTTGACCTTCCTGTGTTGAAATAAATTTATTTGTCAATAGTTTTCTCCTTCATTGCATTGGCTTTTTCTAGATCATTAGGCTGTGATAACCAAGAGGGCTGTACTTACTGTAAAATGCATATATAGAATCCACAATCATTACATTTAATTTCATTATTTGCTTTATTGGAGCAACAGTAATGGACTTTGTGTAACCTGCTGTAGGGCAAACAGCTCAGATGAGGATACAGGAGTCATCTCTGTTTTCCTGTCTTACTTATTTTCTTTGCCGTTTTTTTTCATCTGCTGATTTATTGGATGATGATCTCTTCTTTTCCTCTAAGGAAGAGCGTGTACTTTGGGCATGTGGCCAACAGAACACGTGTTAATTGATGTCAGTAATCTGGTCACCTTGAGAGATAGTTAGGAGGGCAAGTCTCTATTAGCTTTAGTTTATGGAGGGCAAATTCATACTTGCTTGCTCAAACACAGATATGCATGGAAAGCAGTTTTCAAAGACATCATGTAGAACAGCTGCACAGAACACAGAATGCATGTGACAGCACCATGTACTGAAGATGTCGGGGTGATATTTGAGTAATAATCTCGTCCACTGGTGTCTGATGCAAGTAAAACACGGAGGCCAAAACTCCTGTTTCTTTAAATGCTGTAGGAAACACATTATGACGAGTGCAAATCCAAGATAACTTTTTTTCCCCTTGTTGGATAAGCGAAAGAGGTTGGATCTGAAGGAACCAAAAGAATCTACATTAGGGAGAGATATCTGTTAATTAAATCTGTCCCAGTCTGATCTCTTATCTCTGACACGTAACTTACACTGCCTCTGGTGCTGGGTGGATGTGCATGGACACACAGACTCACACACACTCACCCATGCGCCGACACACACACGCGCACATGCACGAGCACACGCCCATGCGGGGACGGATTTAGGAGGATGTGGGTCTCTGGGCTGTAGTTTGTTTTGGAGCCCAATGATGCAGGTGAAAATTACAGTAAAGTGTGAGTTAGATCCATATCATCTTGAAAGCTGTTGTGTCTGGTTTGATCTAAAACAATCCATGTGTTTATTTCCTTTAAATAAAATATCTTCCTGTACAGATTTCTTACATTCTGTTTTTTTGTCGGATAGTTCTCAACTACTTAAATATCAACACAGTCTTCAAATAATCAATTTATTTGTTGAGCGAGGAAAGACAATTTATACTAACAAAATGTTTTTAAATGTATGTAACAACTAATTCTCGTGAAGTACAGACCAGTTGCCAGGATCGCCAATGTGAACATCCAAGTGGAATAAATACAAACCACTGGACAGAAAAGAAACTGAACAAAACAAATTGAACATTTTTCAGTTTGTTTTGAAAAATGTTTAATGCCGAAAAAGACAAACTGAAATACTGAGCTCAATATGCTGACTTGTTTTTCAATGTTTTTTTTGTTTTTTTAAATAAAAGCACATGTACAATGACACTAACTATGAGAGGGAATGAGGGACAATTCTTTACTAGATTATGTTTATTTTTTTCTGTTGTCAGATTTAGTCTTGAAGTCAATAAAATCAAACCCGTCTGAAAACATCTAGAAGGTGTCAGAAATCGATACATCATGCTCCAACTTAAAGGAATTAAGAATTGAGAAAACCAAAGTCATTTACATTTGGACAGTTTCTGAGATATCAAACCTTGATGCAAATCCTCAAATGTTCTATCACAGTGCAGTCATTAAAAACATTTAGGTTTTTAATGACTGCACTGTGCCGAAAAGAGTTTATGGGATTTCTCATCTCTGTTTTCTGTTTTATTGAAACCTAAGATCACAATTGATAACCACGTTTTTAAATAATGGTGTTGACATTATTTGCTGTAGGTTTTTTTTTTTTTTGAAGACCGTACCTTTAAAACATTTTTTTCTTAACTTTCTGTAACCATTCCAAATGATGCTTTATGCTATTAAAACCCCTTCTTGTAAGAGTAGTTCATAAAAATTTTTTTTTTAAAAATCTTCAGTCATCAAAGAGGTGGCTGTCCTACTGGAACTATGTTTATGCCATCCCACCTGATTGGACCCCAGAGTTTCAAGGGAACAGGACCCCCACCAGGGCTCATCTCAGTCCCACAGCTGGCCCAGAACATTCCTGTAAACCACAGCCCTACCAGCTAGGAGCCCACTATGATGCAACATGGTTAATGCCCCCACGTAAACACAGCACACCAGCAGGGAGCCTCCACCCACTGGTCCTTCCCCTGGTAACCTCTATAGAGACCTCCGGGTCGTCCCTGCACCAACATTTCCTGCTGATCCGATGCAGGCGGAGAGGCAGGGGCAGTTTAGTTCAGTTTAATAGTTTATTTAACAGGGACATGGAAAAAACATTGATGAAAGATGTTTTGGACCATAATACGGTTTTGGTCTGACTTGAATCCAATGTTTTTAGATTTCGAATTAGAACTTATCAGAGAAAACATAAACTAATTTGAAAAGTTGTTATTTTAATATTGTGTGATAAATGATGAGCAAGGAAAATGCATTTGAAAATGTGCAGTAAAACAGGTATTAGTACTGAAAACAGAAGCGGTGCCCACAGGCAGCAAAGTTCGATTAAATTAATCGGTAACTAATTGACTCAACTGGAAAAAACATTCATCAATTAGTCGACTACCAAAATAAAAGTAATTTGTTGGCTCCAGTTCACAGCCAATAAACTGATTCTGGTTTTGAAACTGGGGAACACATTGTTAAATGCTTGATTTACCATTTTGTACTATAATAATTTTATTAGGATTTCTTTAAAAAAAATCATTAAAATCTCAAAGGAGAATACAGTTGCACAACAGCTGAAAGACCTATCTTAAGGATAAAGTGGTAGCCTCTCTGTTTTAATTAGGATTATATATCCCCTTTAAAGGATCCTTCCTCCAAAGCCTTTCTCGTTTAGAGCCCTATAGGGTTACACAAGATTAAAAGCACTTTTCCTTCTTCACTCTCTGAAACATCTTTGAAATTGTGCTGGGTTCCCCATCTCTGGAACATTTTACCCCCACCCCCAGAAAGAACAAGGAGGGGGAGGAAGGATGTTTTAAAGCAGGGTTTGGGTGGTAGGCGGTGTAAGACTTTTTCCTTTTTTTCTCTTATTTGCATATTTTGATTTATGTTTATCTTTGTTTTTGTATGTTTTTTCCACCAAATATGCATTGTGGGTTACCTTATTCCTGGGAAAATGTCTCTTCATCGCACAAACGGGGTGGTGTCGTGTTACAGTCTAGGTTTTTACTGTGTCCTCCACGTTTGATACTGCAGGCCTGTATCCAATCAAACAGATCTTCCCCCGTGACCTCTGACCTGTACTCCCATGAGTAGGAAAAAAAGGTACTGGTTTCAGCCAAGGTAGGAGAGGGGGTTTAGGCGGGCTGTCTCTGTCTGCAGACTGCTGAGCACCCCCCTCTCCTCCTCCATGGGCTTCTTGAAACCAGCTTCATTCTAAAACACTTGAAAATCCTCCACATATGCTAACAATTTGCTTTCACAACTTGCTCTGGATGAGAATTACTCAAAGACATACACAAGAGCACACAAAAACTCAGCAGAGAATGCTGAGCCAGGTACACACACACACACACACACACACACACACACACGCACACACCCCCACCCACACACACACACACACACCACACGCACACACACACACACACACACACTCGAGTACAGGCCGTCTCCTGACTTACACTTGCACACTATATTCTTGGTCAACACGGGAATATAATGCAATCATGCAATTTCCCCAGCGTTTTATGTCCTCATGATTTTTTTTTTATTTTTTATGTTATACACACATGAAATTTTCAGGTTTGTTTATTGGTTTAAAAAGAATCTGCCACTTTTTTGGTTTATGTCCTTTAATTTTTATTTTTTTTTATTCTCAAATAGGTTATGAAGCACACTCTGTACTGCTTAAATGCATCTAGAACTAATTTCCAACCCTAGGCTCTAGTGCAATGTTCAATCTCCATCTGAAACTGCCCAGCATTACAACCCAACGATGGAAAACTGTCCAATGACGTTGGTGTTGCAAAGCAATAAAATAAATTGTGGTCTTCTGTCATCACTTCAGGTAAATAACAAGACCACTGTTTATTGTCTTTTCCTATTTGTTTTGTCTACCAGTCCTCTGAACAGGACAATGCACGAAAAACATAATGCTCCAATACAAAGTATTTTGCCGTGTAGTCAATAAGAATCCTAAAACACTTGTAAGTTCAACATGTTGCTCTGTTAATTTTGCAAGTGAAGTAAGATGGTAATAAAAAACGGTACCTTACTAAAGTATTGACGTCCTTCGAATTTTCGCGATTTTGCCACTTCTCAATTACAATTTTATTGCAGTTTATTGAGATATTATATTAATTGTTCTGGATATCTGAAAATTGCGAAATTGTTCTGAATAGGAAGGGAAATCGTAATAATTCAATTTTTATAATGTGTAATTTACCTGTGCAGTACGGCTAAACAAATATGTTGAAACACAAATGTCACAGCAGCGACAGAAAATGGGAAAGAGAAAGAAAAACGTTAATGAATCACAATCGTCATCATCATCCTAATGTTCAATAATACAATCACAATTGTAAAACTTTGTTCACTGCAGTTCCAGCTCGAAGCATTTTGTAGAATTTTTCTCTTTTTTTCCACCAATGTTTGTTGCCCAATTTTTTCTTCAAATATGCCTGAGACTCAGTCACACCTGATAGATTTTTGGTCTAAATCATTCACTGCAGCTTGACGTCAGTCTCAAGTCTTCTGCAACCTCTAACAGATTTGTCTTCAAAGGTTTCCCTGAATTTATTCAATTTGTCTGTCCACCTTCACAGGCTTTGCTAAAGAAGAGCATCCACACACCATGGTGCTGCCACCACCAAAAGATTACAAGTTAAAAAACAAAACAAAACAAAAAAAAACCCATACATCTCACCAGAGCATTGTGTTTGATTTGCATGGCTTATTGCTTGGTCTTTATCCACAGCCTGCCAGCATCAGTGTGCTTCTTGCTCATTCTAATGCTATTTGTTCACAAATGTGTGTAATAAAAACCTCTGAGGCCTTTGCAGAAAGCTTTATTTATAGATAAAATGACGGTAATTAAACTCTATTCACTACTTAAGTGCCTTCTAAATTTGTTTGCACTCTATTTGCAGATGTCCGATAACATGTTTTAATACAAATTTACATGCAACACTATCAATATTTTGGAAAAAAGTCTATCTTCCTTTTTCATAGTTACACTTTACTGTGTGTTGCTCTGGCACCTGAAATCCCAGTGAATTACATGCAAGCTTTCAGATTGTGATGTGACAAAACGTGGAAAAGTTGCAGAGACATGAAGGCTTTTGCAAGGCACTATAAATCCTTTTCTTGCAGCAGATTAAATGTTCCTTTCAGTCTTCAGTCCTCTCCTCTATTCCAAGTTCAAATTAAATTTGCTTGAAACTCTACCACAGTAGCAGCCAGTGGGCCATTACACAGGTACAGTAATTAGACTCTCTGCCAAATTTCTTTTGTGGCTGCCTGGGCCAGGATTTCTCCTCTGCTGACACATTCACTGCCAGCATCAGGCACACGAAGCCTCGCCTTTCTTGGAAATGGCTTCAGATGAAGAAAACATGGTGGATAATACTGAAAAAATGTCTTATAATACTCTTGCCTGCCTTAGCATGGCTGATATTAATCGTATGTGAGTGTTGCTTCAATAATAGTTCAACATTTACTGTTGTTCACAACACAGCATTGCTGTCACATCAGTATATAAAAATGTGTTCTCAGCCTGTTGCTGCTAAAGTCACAAATAAGCAAATAATGAGCAAGAGATGAAAATGAAAACATGTGATGTGAAATTGTGTGTAAATGAAAAAAAGAGCAACTGTGTAAATGGAGGAGAAAAGCTTGTGTACATAAAGAGGAAACAAGACTCCAAAAAAAGCTTCAGAAAATAAAATATTCATTAGTGCAACATTTTGAAAATGAACATTTTAATAATCACAGTTATCAAGGAGGCCGGGCTGCACTATCTACTCATCTTACTGTGTTTCTTTTAATAACCAGACACACTTAGAGCTGCTTTTTGTAGTTGGCAAACACACTCATTTCTTCCTCAGTGGCCATTAGAGATTAATCGTCTTTGTAACAGCATATGTGCTACATAAACAACAGTTTAGTTAATTAGCTAACAGTGACCTGTATTTCAGTGTTAATTTCTTAAGTGCCTGTCAGGTGGACATGTGGCTTTACTTTAATTGATTCAATAATAGTCTACATTGCTGCTAGAAATAGTTGGCAGTAGGGTTTTACTGACTGAACTAACAAAGACTAGAAGAACAAAAAAGCTACACAGCCAAAAAAATACAATGGTTTTAAGAATAACTTTTCATGTTTGAATAACTGCAGAATCAAAGAAAATTGGTACTGACGGCTGATAAATAATCATTAGGTTATTGACATATGCACTCAACAGGAAAAATATAGAAAGAGCCTTAAAGTCTGTGATCCTCTCATCAATAGCTGCAATGGTTTGTACATCATTTGAGTCTTTTACTTTGAATACAATTTTAATTAGGGTGAGGAAATAACAAAAGTAGAGCTGTGTGGTCGATTTCCAATATCTGGTGTTTGTAAAGGTGTTACCTGCCAATACTCCCAATACAGATTTTAGCCAATTCCAGTTTTGCTTTCTTTTAGACCATTATTAAATGCATCTTAAGAAGAACACAACAAACTATATATTTTTCCAGTTTATTGACTTACAGGAGCAGAGGTGATATCCAGTGTATGGAAACGCAGCTGCTGTGAAACAGGATTGCACTTTTTGGAAACAGAAATAATTATTACAGACTAGCAACAGATTTTGAACAAGATTTCTGAACCAGCTACTCTCGAACTACTTTCCCAGTTAAAAGCAGAAGAAATAATTATATCGGGGTCTGTAAGTTATAGGAAGCCTTACCTTTGCAAATTCAACAGATCTTTTCACGTTTTCGTTTCACAAGAACCAGTCACCCGAAAATCTGGGCATCGTGTGATTTCTCAATGCATATCAATTTAAAATAAGCATATTGATATATACTGATAGAGGCCTTGATGGGGGAGATGTGGGATACATTCTATGGGAATATTATATTACACAAACATCAGCCCAGATTTTCCTACTGATTAAATTCATTATACCTAACATTGCATTTTCTTGAAAAGTGCCATACACCACATATATGAGCAGTAACGCAGATATACACACATGCAAGCTCAAACACAGGCCTCCAGTTTTGCCACAGGATGCTGTTTTCCAGCTGTTTAAACCGCAGCTCAAATTAGCTGCTCAGCCATTGGAAGGAAAGGCAGACAGGATACCAGTAATTACTGTCTGATTGGTAGAGTTGCTGCAATTAGCAAGTTTAAGGCAGGAAGATTTGCATACATATAAAAAGCCTTTGCAAAGTCACATTATTATAAAACAATCTTTTACGATACAATAAATTTCTAAACACTTACTAAGGGAAAGGAGGATCTTGCAGGATTTAAATCAATAAGAAACGTCTGCAGAGACAATGCTGCTCAAGAAGTCGTTTTTAAAATTCTACTTTTAATCTGTTTGTCCTCCAATCATGTAAACACAACTGAAACAGAGCTAGACATGAGACATTTAAAAAAAAAATAACACTGTGGAGGAATTTCTTTGCTCCCTGTATAGCATTCGTGATTCCTCCCCTGCAACACTACGGAGGCTCTCAGCAGTGGTCCGCCCTTATCATAGCACATTTAACAGGGGGCTAATCCAATCAGGTGGGATAACAGGGTTGCTCTCAGTGAGTGGAGGAGGATCAGGCAAGTGCTCCTCTGCTTCCCATTAGTGTGTGTCTCCCCAGCCGGGCCTGTCCTAATCCCATTTCCCCATCTAAAGCCTTAACCCAAACAAGCACGCAGGACAATAATCTCCGGTCACACTTTTGTCGGCCGCCGTGGGCCTTCTGATGCTGCTAATGGAGGCATACCGGCAGTAGTGCCAAGTGACTGCCAGGGGGGACTAGATGTGGTTTGTTGTTTGTCAAAGAACCATTACATCCACAGCTTTCTTTCTCTAAAGCTGCTCTATTGTTTGTCTCCTTCTCTTTTTAGTAGTGCTGTTTATCTCTCGGTGGTTTGTGTTTCCTCCGTCCCACCAAACACATTCACAAGGGTCTGGTCCTCGCAGGGATCACTTCTCCAGTTTGGCGTGTCAGCAACGCTGTTTCATAAACACATTTGATTGTAAGTAATCCTGTTGTCCACAACGCTCTCATTTCCATGAGAACTATTTAAACTCTACATTGTGAGAGACAAGGAGAAGGATTGGAGCTGAGTGGATACATAATGTGCAATGGAAAAGAAAGTCATTAGACTTCATTTTAGAGGCCTTACATAAAAAAAAAAAGAAGTTTGGTGAGAAAAATATTTTGGCTCTCTGTCCTTGTCTTTCTGTCCCAGTCAAAAGCACATGTGCCCCAGATGCAAGGTTCTGATCCAAACCCAGGCTCATCGAGACGCCACCCTGTGTGTCCCAAATCGCTTACACACTCTCCAAAGACTTTGGGAAAAAAAACGTCATCTGCTAGTCTTATTTCTTTGGTTTCACTGAGAAGAATGTAACCCGGCTTTCTAATGAATTCAAACTGAAATGTGTTCAGGACAACAGCGGGTAACTCTACTGCCTCTCCGCTATGCAGCTTCCCTACATATGGATCATGCTAGAGATGTCAAGATCTGATCGCGAATATCAGTTACTGGTGGAGGCGTTACTTAGTGTGTAGAGGCACCAGACTTAGCTCAGTTCCCGATGTCTGGTCTTGCTGTTACTGTCAATAATTATGTCTCCCCGACTCGCCACACAAACTGGCCGCAACTTCTGCAGTTAGTTTTTAAAAATTGGCACTTGATTTTATGTTCATGAGTTGCAAAACTCTATTTTAGGTTGTGCTCTCTATTTTGTTGGTTTTATGAAGTGCAACTGTGAACATATTTATACCCCTGAAAAGGAGCTTTGCAACGAAATAGAGACTATATTGGTGTCTGTCGCCTCTCTGTCCCTCAGCCTACTGAGGTAACTGGAGGTGAAAACGTGAGCAGCTGAAGTGTTAGTAGTTCAATTTTATGATGTTCAAAGCAAAAGACAGTTTTGTCTGCAAGTCTGAATTTATTAACAAGTCAAAAACAGAGTGAATGTGCTAAGTTAGACTTGCACTTTAGCAAACAATGTTGCATTAAAGCGTCAACAAGAGAGCTGTGTTTATTGAAGATTGTAGCTGAATGTTAAGTCAGATATATAATGAGAAACAAACTCATTTAGTAACCTGTCTGGAGGCAAATACTTGTTGATGTAAAAAAAAAAAAAACTCGAATAGACCAGCATTTGGAAACGTATTGATGAATGAGCAAGTTAGGCACATTCTCTATACTTAAGAAGACCTTTTAATGATGAAAAAAGAAAATGTAATTTGTTTTTTTTAAGTGCTACTTAAATATCTGACATTTCATTTCCAATTTCACTTCTGTGTTTTTTGTTTTTCAAATAACAATGAAATAAGTCAGATTCTAGGTCTACTGAGTTTCCAAGCAGGTATAGGCATTTTTATTAAATTAGAATAATATTGAAAAGTTGATTCATTCTTGTAATTAATTCACTAAGTAAAAACATTATGTACATTAATTACACACAGGCATACTGTATTTTGCTCAGCCTTTGTTTCTGTTAAGTATGATTTTTCACTTCCAGTTAATGAAAACCAACATTTACAATTAGAATGCGGCAGACCAGTAACAATCTTTTTATTTTTATTTTTACAGACATGTGGACTTAATAATTGTGGCTAATACATGGTTTAAAATTATTTTCAAAAGATAACAGATGTCCCTCATGGTAATGCACATTTATATTTATTAAATATGTCATTAGTTTTAGATTTCAGACTGGGACTGGCCATTGGTACCAACTTATTCTTCAAAAATCTTGGCCTGCACTTCTTGTGGTTTAACGAAAGTGAATTGTTGACATAATATTTCATTTGTCTTTGCAACATGCTTAAATATGATGCTATTTTGTTCATAGAATAGAATAGAAACAGCCTCATTTGGTAGTTTTATCAAAAGCTGCCAAAGCACAGTCAAGCACATGACCAAAAACGAACCTCTTTTGTTAGATAAGGAGAATTTGTTGCAATTGTGACTTTGATTATCAATATGAAACTTATACAACAAGCAATAAAAATAAATAAAACATTACAAATCCTGAAAGGAAGTGCATGCACATCTCAAAATCATCCATCAAATCTGCTTGATAATTTTGTTCTCTGATGTTGGTAATTTACAATCACTTATGGCTGCATGATGATGAAGTGGTTGTTTTACTAGCAAACTCACTCCAAAAAGTTCCCTTGAGAGAAAGGAATCATCAATATTATCTTGGATTGTTTCAAAATTGTTGACAGCTGCGGTATGTGGTTGCTGGAGAAGAATGTCTGCTATCTAAATGATCACAAGTAATCAGGTCCCAAAGTCAGCCACCTGCAAAATGCGTGACCTAATTTTACCGCCAACCTTCCTTGAACATCAAGGCAGATTTTAATAGAAGTTAGTCACCAGGTTATACACCAAAATCATTTATCTTTTTGTTTTGTCTGAGATTTTAAGTCATATTAACTAATTACTAATATTAAACATCAATACTCAAAGTTAAGTTGGTTGGAGTTCTGTTGATCATGCGTCCATTGGGAAAACAAAAACAAAACCTGGAAAAGAAAATTCTATACATTGAAATAGATTCACAAATTAGTCCTTTATTTAGAGCTGGTTTGATTTCCTTTTTATTTACTTTTAAGAAGTAACCGTCTGGTATCTAATTTTATCAAAATCAGAATCACTGGATTATTAATGAAGTTGTTTGCTTCTCACCTCCCGAATGTGCGTTATTTTTAAGTGGCAGCAAAAATAATTTGTTGACTTAGACTTGAGTGAAATATTTTTTTTTCTGGCAAAGGTTACATGACTTAGCTGTCATCAGAACAATGCTCCCACATGCTGTCATTTTTGAGAGTCCAGTCAGTCACTTGAATGCCCCAGAAGTACGAGGACGCCTGTGAAAGTTGCGCAAGGACAGATCAGAATCAATATTTGCATTTTAAACAAGTCCAGAAAGTGTGGTCTGTTGCGTTTCTTCCCTTCTGAATGTTCCCTTTCTCTGTCGGTGCAGAAACACAAATAGAAAAAGCTGCAACTCAGTTTCCATCATTCATGTTAAGGAGCCTTTCAGTACATCATCAACATTGTTTATCAAGAACATACAACTGCAGAACACAGTGTCTTTGATGATGTTTATTCTAGTTTAGAGACTCCTCCACTCAGATTTTTATTGATTTGTTTTAAATTGCAACAGATTTGCTTTTGACTAGAGGTTAGCCATTCACTGATCCAGGGATTTCTTCAACTTCCAACAAATTTACTGTGGTTTGACTGCTTTGAACTACAGGTACTACTTCTGATAACCCCATAGAACCACACTTCAAACCTCAGAGCTTCCCATTTACATCCAGTAGATATTACTCCTAACTACTGGTGTTAAAGCAGTTCTATATCGCTGACTTTTAAATGATGCTGAATGAACATTTTTGAGCTCAGGCACATCGAAGCATCTGTTTTCAGACAGACAGTCGTGGCTTAACGCCAGACCAAAAGGATTCCCTATGTTTGTTGTCAAACCTCACTTAAAGTTCAAATATTCAGCAACAGAATTGTCAGTAAAAAGGCATTATGCGATTTGCTTTGCAAGTGTCATATTCTTATTTAACTACCTCTAGAAATTTCTGCGCTCTGACTTTCCTATTATTTCTTTTCCTCCCAAACTGATGTAACTTGATGAAATCTTAATCTGTATTATAAATGCTCTGTTCTTGAAATTTCTCACCTTGCAACAACCCCCAAATCTTACACTCATCAAGAGGATTAGTCTTTCCCATATATCAGACCTCTATTTAAAATATTCGGTGCATGAAACAATGTTGGCATTTCATTCGCGCAGCTTCATCATCCCCAACTGTTAAGGAATTGCTTTTGCCCTCAGAACAGTGTGGTGCCTGTGGATCAATTTCCTGATGCTCCCCTTTCAAAATATACTCAGCGGTCCCGGCGGACGTGACACTGTGCGCACAAGGGCAAAGAGAGGGAAAGGGATGGAGGAGGAGAGCCGGGCCCTGGAAGTCTCCACCTGGTGGGGTGGTTGAGGGCCAGCAAGAACTCCCCACAGAGCACAAAGCTCGCCTTGTGTAAGATAAGCGTTTGGCACCGGGAGGGCCTTACGGCACTATTTTCATAATCAGAGTCAGTTTGTTTTCTTTAGGCCTCAGAGTCTGAGGCTGTCAGGAGAGCAGCTTGCTGGAGGTTGTGTTTGGTAGCACCGATTGAGGAGAAAGGTGTTTCTTAAAGGGCAGGTCAGGGGTTTTAGTGTTTACCTCCTGTTTGGCTTTATTTGCTTACTTCACTGATCCCTCCTCCCCTCAGACAGATTTTCAGCTTGGGGTTAGCTTAGACGTACCTCAACCCCAACTCGAGAGCCAAATGTTCATTATTTATGTTTGAAGGTCTTATTACAACTGAATAACTTACAGCAAAGTGTAAACAAAAATTAAAAAGCAACAAGTAGAATTTTAACAGATATGGTTGCTGACAATTGCAGTAAATATTTAATTCGTCATAAATATTTTGTCTTTGATGCTGAAATGGATCCTGCACATTTTCTTTAAGCCTTCACCATGCAAACAACACCCATGTTTTTGTTTATTTTCAGTCCCTTGGCAGTGCAGTTGTGTAATATTTTGTGCATGTTTATAGTGAAAAAAACCACTGTGCAAAACATTCCGAGTTACAAGAATATTTTTCTTGGTAAAGCCTGTTTGGAAAATAGTTCTGCACTTTAATTAGAAACAGAAGATGAGATTCCTTCAGCACGGATTCAGAGTTAACAATACGAAAAGTAAGCAAAGTACTGTTAATTTTTTATTTATCTTTTTCATGAAAACATGAAACTCAATTTATTCGTCATGCTTATCTAATTCCGAGTTGAAATTCCATCAGTTTTGTTGCAAACAGGTTTCTTGATTTCTCTCGTCTTTCCACAGTACGACTTGGCCCGTCAGAAGTGGCTGTCCGCCAGGACTCCTCTCAGCTCACCTCCCTGAAGATTCCTGGCTCTACAGAAACAGGAAAGGGTAATAGTATTGCACTGGTTTTCCTCTCTTCTATCTGGATCCCCATTACGTTCTCATTCACTGAATAAAATAAGAAGGAAAAGCAGATGTCAAATAACATACGTGTGGAAATATGGACCTTAGCCATAAATTAAACCCAAAGTATATGTTGTATTTTATACATTCAAGTAATCCGAGGAGAAAAAAAAGGAGTAAAATCAGTTGTATCATAAAATATTTTGCAATAATATTCACATTATTTTTTCCCTACTTTTAATATTACAACCACAAACTTACTGGAAGGAAAATAATACATTTTTTGGGCTTTTGCAAATAAAATCCTAGAGAGTGTGATGTGCATTTGTATTTCGCTGTTATTACTTATCCTAAATAAAATCCATTTCAGCCAACTTCTTTTAAAATTCACAAAGTTTTAAAAAAAGGTTTGCTTGTGTTCTTCAATCAGTCTGACTGAGCTTGAACTATTGTGCAAAGGACAACTGGGAAACATGTCAGCCTGTAGATGTGAAAAGTAGGTGGAAACATACCCCAAATACTGCAGCTGTCATTGCAGTGAAAGGTGGCTCTACAAATTGCTGACTCAAGTGGACTAAATCCAAATGCACAACAATCTTTTTAAAATTCTATTTGTGTTAAAAAACCTGTAAAGTTGTGTGTTTTTACCTCAGCTTCAGAAATTATTTTTCTGTGTCTCAAGCTCTTTGTAAGCCACTGTAATGCTTTACAGTTATAAGAAAACACACTTTTAATGTTATTCATTTTCTTCCAAAGTGTTCCCACAACAAATAAAATACTAAAATCAGATTTTATTCCCGCTAAATGTCACATGGAGCCAATTTCTCAATAACCCAAATATTTCGGTTTCTGAAGGGCTGCAGGGTCAAAGGTCATTTATCTGGACGAGGGACTATCCCTATCAGAAGGTGAAAAAAAATTAGCGTCTGAAACTAAAACATTGAATGAGAAGGTTATCAGTGTTGTCTGTCTCTGCTGAAGCTGCAACGTCTCTCCAGAAAGGTGGACAAACATGCAGCCAGACACTCAAAAGTTTCCGAGTGTTTAGAAGTCACTTCACCCCTGGCCAAGCCTGTGGTGAAGCCACCCAAGTCTAGTCATATCAGTGGGATCCGCTAACTAGCCCCCGAGGACACTGCCAGGTTTTTATAGTAAATTGTGGAGTGAACCACAACTAAATAAAAAGAAGATAGGCTTCCTCTGACTTCATAGCATTCTGTGGTCTACATTTTCCTGCGAGTTCTGTTTTGCTTTTGACTCTTTCCATCCTTGGCTTCTCCTTTCATCTTCACTCAAAAATGCATCTGGATGAACCATTCCTCTTCATAGCTTTTTGCCAGTCGCTTCAGCTCTTTAAAACAGTGTTTTGGACGTTACAGGATCGAAACCAAAGATTTAGTATGATGAAAGTCTTAATCTGTTCAAGAAGTCTGTAAGTTATCTGTAATCACAATAGAGCCACAAATATTTTTCATAGATTGCAGGGTTTTTTTTCTCTCTCCCTTGTTCTGTACTGTGGCTCATCCAAGCAGTAAAATGTGATAATCTTATCTCGTTTTGTATCTGAAGGGAGGCAGTGGCGAGGGCTTGAGAAAACTCCCGCTGAGCACAGATGTGGACAGATTCAGCCAAAAGCACCAGCTGCATTTGCCAAAACACAACTGTAAAACTCGGCATGCAATAAGTAACCATGAAACCAAAACATCTCTTTTTCTAACTGTGGGATCAGCCATGAACCTGAGTCACACAAGGGGACTTCAGGGGACCACTCAGGCCTGATTGAGTGGAAAACCTTCAAGTAAGCGAAGTTTATATTGGACTAAGGAACTTGTGTGCAAAATGAAGTCATTCAACATACTGTGCAGATTCATATATTTTCTCTTTAGTATAGTGAGGCACCCATCCGAACGAGGGCCAGTCCCTGAATACTGATGCACTGCATAACATTACTGTAAACCGTCTTTGGCCCATATCAAGTGATCATGTATTTTTTTTACCATTTCAAAACAAATATGTGAAGTGCAGAGTTTTGCTGTTGCTGCCAGTGATTTTCTCAGCCCGATGCCCAACTGCTCAGCTCTGAGGCCGGGTGAGTACAGACAGTGCTTTCTCATTCCCAGGATTGACTTCATACTTTTGCTCCAACCCACTGTGGTTTCACTTGAAATGCAATGTGCAGCCATAAATTAGGTCAAATTACTGAATGATCACTTTTGTTTAAATAGTAAAATGGTAAATGGCATATACTTTTACAGCGCTTTATCAAGTCTGCAGTATCCCAAAGGGCTTCACACACACTCCCACGCTGAAGCGTCTTGCCCAAGCACCCAAAGACTGAGGCAGAGAGAGGAGGGGTTTGAACCGGCAACCCACCAATTGCAGGATGAATTCCTCCCACCATTGGAAAACACAGAATTTAAAATTGCCTAAAAAGATCATTTATGAATCATAAAGAACCTATGGCTTTTAAATTTAGTATTATAATAAAACAATTGTTACTATGTCAGATTGATTCTGTTTTTGCTCATTTGGGCGAGCAGCAACGTTTTAGTATAGGCTTGGAGTTTTGTTATATTTTTTTTCAAAATTATTTACTGGTTTGGTGACTGGAAGGCAATTGATTGTTCTTGATTTATTTAAGGGTATTAAAGTGAAGGGGCTTAAATCACAGAATTTTACCAATTTTATCTGTAAATCACGTCTAACAACCAAATTTTCCTTTAACTTCAAGAAAATAGACAACTTTGTTTGGTCTATCTGCAGCAACATCGAGATCACCCTATCAAGTTTCTTTTCTCTCCAACTCTTTCTCTTTAACACACCAACTCACAAAGAAACACACACACGCATAGCATTTTTTATTTTTTTATTCGTCCATTTTCTCATGTAATGTGACCTGGAGAGGCGCCAGAGAGCCCGTGGAAGGTCTGTGGCCTGAGGCCTGCCGACACCTCTTCGCAGTCCTGCTGAAATGTTTATTTATAACTCTCTTCCAGCTCCACCTCCCTCTATCGTCTGCCAGCCACCATGCCAATCCAAACACACCAGGCCTCTCCAGACTGATCCAGAGCATGATTTCAGAAAGAAGAGAAGCCTTTCCCTTCTTTATTCTTCCCCCCCTTCTCCAACCCGAACTCGCCCACCCTTTCCTGCCTCCCACTTTTCTAAAGAGTGACACTTTGGGAGAGAGAACTGAGCACACACTGAAAGCGAGAGGAAAAGAAGGAGGAGGGAGGGCTGGATGGATGGATAGAAGAAAAGAGGGAGGGGGGGTAAAGGTTTCCTCCATGCTGCAGAGGCTGCTAAATTGGTTTCAGAGCAGCAGTTGGACTCCAGGGATGTGTGGCACACACTGCCGACTAGCTGTGTTTGCTTTTGTGGGTGTAGGAAATTTGATCACTATCCTTGTTGCCAACCCACATCCCACCCGTCACCACCACCGAGAATGAAAAGGGGGAAAGAGGACAGTCATTCCTAAACAGGTATCAGTGATACATCTGTAATAGGAATAACAAACATTAAGTCAGGGTATAGGAAAAAGTGCACATTTCACTCAAATGTTAAATGGTTACATCATACCACATGAAGAATCATCTTGCTAGACAGGAAGTAACTTGTCTGTGGAAGGTGGAATGATATATTGAATCCCTGGTGAGTCCAAGGTTGAAGGCTCACTAAATGTGTTCAATTGGGCCGGGCCTTCCAAAGCCGTGCGGACTGGCAGGCAGAAACAGGGCCGTGGGGAAATGCAAGTCACCCAAGAGATCTCAGGTGCTTTGAGGCCAAATTCTGCTGCTGCAAAGCTCACTGGGAAAACTCAAGAGCAATCTGCTAAAGGAAAAACTTTTGTCCAAAACAGCTGTTCCAAACTATTGGCATAAGTTATTAATTTTAAAAAATGCATCTTAGTTTGTTGCCCTAGTAAGAACTGCAGTTTTTTTTTAAAAATCGGTAATATTTACCTCCTCATAACTAACTGTGCGTTTGTCTGCGTGATAGTATAGATATCTTTGCAATGCAGCCCTCTCTGACTCAGCCTCTGAGACCTTGGAGATTCATTTGCAGTAAATGCTGAAATATCTCCCAACCATGCAAAAAGAGAAACATATACCATATTATTTCCAGTCAATCAAAGGAGCTACTGTCTGCTGAATAATATATAATTGCATCAAATATTTATTCCAACATCAAAAAGTGGAATGACAATACATCTGAAAAAGGCATGTTTGTTCAGAAGATAATGTCCATGCAATTAAATGACATAGGCAGTTTTATATGTAAGCCACAAATCATTAAAAAAAAGTTGGTAATAAGGCACAAGCACACTGATGCAGGTGGTTGCAAAACACTGATTTTCAGCAAGAGTTTTTGAAAATACTTCGGAAGAGTAAATTATTTTCCATCTCAGTTTGTGTGGTACATGTGTAGACAAAGGATCTAGGATTGATGAGAAGCAATGGCATTAATGCTCCCTTTGCATGCGAGTACTATTGTTTTCTGTGTTGGAAAAAATAAAAAATAAAGAAAAAAGAGTATTTTGTTTGTTGAAGACTATCTGAGCCCAAGTCACAGCTTCTATAAAGCACAAATCACTTCTGTGTAATTAGTACTGGTTAGTAATGTGTGACTGTTTCAAACACATCAGGCAGACACCTATGCTACATAAAAATTGAGCCGATTTTAGCGGCAGGTCTTCATTGCTCTCTCAAGACAGGTTGCTTGCGTTGCATCTGAACACACTTGCCTCAAATTGCATGCATATGATGACAAATCCTTTTTCTAATTTACTGTGTATTTTTGCAGCCTGCGACATAGTCTCCTCGTGAATAAATGATCCACCGAGTGTTTAGAGGACTTTGTATGTGTGTAACTGTCCAAGTACGGGTGCTTTGAGACTGCAGAGAAGTTGATTGCGGTTTTCTGTTTGTTTTTGTATTCCTGTTTATCATGAATGAATCCTCTGGGGCTGTCGTCTCCACAGTAACCATCTCTCTTGGTGGTCTGGCATTAATAGTCTGTCTGGTGTTGATGATTTAGATATGGTGAAGGACAAAATAGAAATACTTAAAAAAAGAAAGAAAGAAAAATTGGCCGGTAAAATCATTTAGCAACCTGGAATAATAAACACCTCAACAAGTAAATGAATAATCAGTAAATCAAGGCATTAGTTTTTAAGCAACCTTTCCCCCCCCTTCCTTGTGTTGGTAAGTGTGGGTGCGTGTGCGTGTGTGTGTGTGTGTGTGTGTGGGGTGTGTATTTGAGCATTTGGTGTTTGTTTTTCCTCTTTGTCTCATTTCCCCCCCACCTCTCTGGAGTGAAGAGAAATTGAGAAACCAATCTAAAATCCATCAGGACTTCCCTGCCCACAAGCCCCTCTCCCTCTAACCCCAGTCCCCCCACCTTCTCTTCTCGCCCAACCACCCAGCACCCAACACACACACACGCACACACACAAACCACTCTTGTTTTTTTGTGTTGCAGGCGTCTGGAAATTGGATGAGTTCGTTTAGCGGCAGCTGGTCTGGGGCCGATATGAATTGCGTTTCCCCACGCCAGGAAAGGTCAAGCCCCCTCGCCTTGACGGAGTGCATCAGCCTATTGAGTGGCGCTTTAGTCCATTTACCAGCAACCAATGGCACGACGGCGCATGGGAGAGAGTGAGGCACAAAAACTCTGTGTAGTAAAGAGAAAAGAATGACAACACGTCAGATATAAATTCATTGTTTCTCATCACCCAGCTGGGGCAGGAATGGCTGGGAGTGATTGCTGGGATGGGGGGTGTGGGAGAGGAATACTGCCATCTGAGTGGGCTTTGCATGCATGAGAAAAGAGATGAGCATGCCTCCTTTACCAGCAGTGATACAACATTTGCCTTTGGTGCAAATGTTTAAAACTAAGACACAAAAAAGTAGGTAATTGTGGGAATTTGGTAAAAAGAATTATAGACCCTTTTTACTATCATTTATCAAGTAACAGAGTGGTTTTCAAAACCACTCAAAAGGGGGGTAAGTTTTAAAACCACAAGGTTTTAAAACTTACCCCCCTTTTTTGACACCTATAATCTACACAAATATACTAAAAAACCCAAGATGGTAAACCCTTGTTTTTATGTCACCGACTAACTATAAAAAAGCATACAAAAATAAAAGAGATGTATGTGAAGTAGTGCAGTCAGTGTAAAGAAAGTTGAGGATTCTTCCTGGTGGATTTTATTATATGACATGTTGGTTTTATGATATTGTCAATCTCCCAATATGGTTTTATACATTGTCAGATAGACAGTATATAAAACCAGTAAGAATGTGGCTGGTTTTATGCAGATTTGGAAACACACTGGCATTTCACTAGTCTGTGCCATTAGAAAATAAGTCAAACCGAATAACAAAATCTTAACAAAGAAACAGCAACAAGGTTATTAATCTAATTCACAAACTCATTTACGCATCTAAATGCTGCAACACACCTGTTCTGGCTTTGTAATCTAAAGGGATGAACAATGGTGAGTATAAAAGAAACAAACAAGTTTGTTTGTTGTAACAGATGAAATATTCAAATGGTTCAGTAATGTTAGCTTTAAAAAGAAAGAAACATGCATTGATGTAAAGTCAAACATAATATACCACAAACAAATCTGGGATAGTTAGTATAGTGAAAATAAAACAAAAATGTTTAAACAAAAGCAACATGATCTACTGAAGAACGATCGAGAAAAAAATAAAACATGTTTAAGGGACAAGTGGTGAATAAATACTAACTTAACCACTTTGTCACTTGTATAGCCTGCTTCGTTGCTTAAATATGCACCCTTAAGACTACTATTAATAATTTGCCCTCTACTTTTGATTTAACTTCAACACCTAGTCTTTATTACACACATCTAACATTGATTATAGTGTATCTGATTAACCTAATTCAGCTGTCTTAGGGGAAATGAAATCAGCTCATTTGCAGTAGATCTTTTTGCTAAAGCCATACATCGAGGAGAAGCTTTAAAGGCTCTAATCGTGCAGGTTTATGAACCAGGAGGATGTACAACACACACAAACGATGGGACTGGCTGCACAATATCAGAAAGTCATGTAATGATGGCAGCATCATGAGAAAATAAAGTGATGATGATGATGATCTCAGTTGCAATTGATCTAAGTTTTTCTCACTTGTCTTGTTTGTGTGTATTTCTAACTCTGTGTTCCTGTTCAAATCTGGGACTCTGTAATCTGTCAGGCATGAAAATGACCTCAGTCAAACAGGCTGAATAGCTTATTGAAACATTGAATGTATATTCATCATTCTGTAGATATTAGTCAACAATTATTGCATTACAAACAGTCTTCTACAACATTAATGATATTTAATGACTATATATTTGCAATATATTGTACGACAAAGTTTGCTAATTTGGAAAGAGTCCTTTCCTTCATCTCAACCACAGCTTAACCCGCTGTTCTCATCCCCACTTGGCCGTGTCCCTCAGTGTCTCTCGGCCTGTCTGGGGGCAGAAGGTTTAGCTTCAATTTAAGTAGTATGGATCCAAAATAATTCATTTATGTCTATAACAAAAGAGGAGATCATGAAAACTAACACTAAAAAAAGAGAAAACAACACTTAGTTCTTACTAAGCAAGCCTGCGTGATCTACATAGATACAAATGACAGTCTTTTGATTCTTCTGGCACCTAGGGACAAGTGAATTAACTAATTATATAAATAATTTAAAAATGTATTTATATATTTACCTTGGATGTCCTTATTGTGATGCTTCAGAGGGGAGTTTTATTTTTGGATAATTCTGTTAAAAACAGTTTTCTCAGGAGGTGCCTGCATATTTAGCACATTAGAGGTAAGATGTTAATATTATCTCTTTAATTTTATCTCTTTTACAGCAGCACAATTCTTGATTATGTTGGCCAATCGCTTCGTAATACACAGTTTGTCTTTAAAAATAAACTTTCCAAATGCCTGCTTTGTTAAAGGAAATAACACACTTCCAAAAAGCTGGAAACGGACATTTTGAATGTGTTGGTATAACTATTGTGCTGGACTTGTATCATTTTCCGCTCCCCCGCCCTTCCTCATTTTAATACATGCAGGAGGAAAAAAGGTTGCTTTCCCTTCAGTTTTCATCCCTGCATATCTGGGGGAGTTAAGGCAAAGCAATTAAAACAAAGGCATATTTAACATGAGGTTAATGATTGGCTGACCCTGCAGTCAGCACAGTGACAATATCTTAATTATTGAGAAACCTAAAGTCATTATGCCTACGAATGGCCTGAGGAGCATCTCTATTGATTGGGATCCAGTCCCATTACAGGCCCAGCCAGGACCGTTGAAGCTCTTATTACAGACAATCTCTCTTTCTTTCCCTCTTTGTGTCATACATAAAACATTTTTAAATATTTAAACTGAAATAAATTTTATGAATAATTATTTTCTGGGTCTCGTTAGTTCTACTTTCCTTGTTGTTGTTTTTGTTTATCTGTGTTTTTGTCCAGTTTGTGGTTAGAATCTTTTAGAGTAAGCCAAAGGCTCTCTATATTTATACTGGTCATTGATATTTTTTTTTATTAATATTTAATAATATGTAACAAGGTCTTATGAAACACATGTAAGGTTAGACTGCTGTTTCACTGTTGCACTGTACTGTTGCATTAACTTTCCCTCTTAGCTTTAGGTGATTAAAGTCGTATTAGTTTAAGCCTCACCTTTAGGCTACGTTCACATAGCAGGTGTGATGCTCAATTTTATTTTTTTTATTTGCTGAAATCCACTTTATTTTTAGGCGATTGTTTAAACCACTTATTCACCACATCTGGCTTCTTCTGGTGCATAATTATGATGCGTGTCTCACAGCACAAATGTAAAAATGAGAGAAAATACAACAAGGCCATTCAAATTGCAAATGATTTGAAAACTATCACATACATATCTGTTTTCAAAACCACAAGTCATATTTTTTTTTGTTTGGGTGAAATGCAATTTTGGTTGCATTTGCCAGGACTGTACACATAGTCTTGGTTTACTTTGGAGTTTGTGCATAGTTGTATTTTAAGCACATGATTTCTTGTGGCTCTGTGTGTAACAAGATCCTGCACTCTACCATTTTGTTCCACTGTAGAATGTGTGTGCAGCTGAAATTGCATGTAGCTTGTGTATAGTTAGCAAGTTACACACTTTTACATATCAAATAACTTCAGTAATGCATTATAGAAATTTTATTATACACCAAATATTATAATGAATACATTTTAATTATTAATACAAAAAACAAAATATAACTATTACATATTTTTATACAAAAGCTGTCACAAATCACATCACTGACCCGATAAATGACTGAACTTAATTTTTTTGTAAGCAGTATAGAGAGTTATTAATAATTATATCTACTTTACATGTACAGTGAACACTCTTCCTGATTATTGTAAATACTCCCAAATGGAAATGCAACTTTGGTTTGAAAATTCACAAAATAGATTTTTGCATGAACTTCTGTCCTGGTATAACCCACCTCTTAACCAATGATAGCGTAGCATCCACTTTTCCTTGAATGGCCAAGAATAAACAATTGATGGACTTTTTTACACTGGACCTTGATCATGAATCTGAATTCATACTAATTCAGAACCATACTAATTTATGAATTCATACTAATTTAACAAGCAACGACTGTTAGGCAAGATATTGAAGTAAAAATAGTAGTCTCAACATTTAAAACTTCCTTGGTATATATAACATTTACTAAATGTTATTGATCATTTGTTCTTTACACCCATTTATCCAACTACCAATAGCTACCCAATTCAGCCTCTAATGGGAGGGCAGTGAGTGAGACTTCATGTCATCATGCGTGTTTCAAGATAAATACAAAGACCACACGACTTTTCCACTGTCACACTGTTTCCTCCCCATGTGGGAGTGAAGCTGCATGGGGAGATCTGAGATGTAATTACCCAATCAGTGTGTGCCATCCTTATTAAAACACTGCTAACAGTGCTCCATTATTGAAATACCCCCCACCGGACTCTTCTTAATTCATTAAATAAATTAGCACCAGCACCTTTAATAATTCATATGATGTCTACATATTTTCTTTCCCATCAGAGGGTAACTATGACAAAATAAAATATATGGAAATGAAGACAAGTGGTGATAGATGATAAAGAACAAGGTAGTGTAAGGAGTCAGGGTGAATGATTTTGTCTTTAAATTAAGAAAAAATTGTAAAATGGCTCTTGCATAATCTGAATGGCACATTTTAATTTTTTATGTCATTATGCTATTGTTTTTGTTTCTAACAAGAGCAGTCTAACAATCCTATGACACCAACATGCAATGAGAGTGAAAGTTAAGCTAATGCTAGCTCATGTGAAGAGGTATGTCTTCATTTTCGTGTCACTTGGCTTCCTGATTGTCTCCTTTGTCCCTCTCTCTTTGTGATGCGTTATTGTGCTAATCAGAATATCCTTGAGCTAGGCGAATAAGCTAAAAGACAAATACAGGGAGGTACCAGACAGCGGGGATCTCGCTGTGTCTCTATGTATCTTTAATTGACACATCTGGATCTCTAATGAAATATTTACAGCCTCTGACGATGGCTCGGTGATGCGTGGCGATCAACGCTGCGTTGCTGACGGTGAACTCGACATGCTTCTGTGCTTGTGAAGTCATTAATGCAAGTCCACTCCTTCTACAATCCCATACTCATGTTGATTTCCTCATTGTACACAAAATGTTAATTTTAATAATGATCAAGTATTTTTCTGTTTTTTAAAAGCAGAGTAAAACACTATTAAAGGATGAGTGCTAATGCAAAAACTGATTTTTAAAACAGATTTATTAGTTAAATATGAACTTTGCACTTTTCCCATCTTGGCATGTTAGAACTTTTAAAGTAATGTGATTTGTATGGCATGTATGACAAAAGTATGGCATCGATAGCTATTCAGTAGCCCTTTACTCAAATAGCACACATTTTAATTCCTTGTGATTCATTCTGCCAGTGGCTCCTTAAATCAGGAATGGAGCCTGCAATAAGTCCCATTTGCGGTTTGCCACAAGTTTTGTTGGGAGCACAATGCTTAAGTTAATTGGGGCACTCTGCTTAGATTAAACTTTGTGGAGGTAAACTTACAACCTGGACACATAATCTGTAGAACATGGTGGTGGCAGCATTATTTTGAGGGTTCTTTTTTTAAAGCAATGACAGATAAAGAAAGTTAATGGAAAGACAGATGGACTTGTGTACAGGGAGACCTGGAAGAAAATGCTACAAAAACTTGAGATTGAGCTATAATGCAAGGATTAGACCAACACAAATCCACAGATCAGAATGAGCTACTGAGAGTCTGAGGCACAATGATGTTGATCATTTCTGCCAGACCAAGCTTGAACTGTGTTTTCTGAAAAAAACTTTAAACCTTTAGATAATCTGGAACTGTGTCTAAAAGAAAAAGAAAAAAGAAAACAAAACTCCTGTTTTTTTCCACTTCATAACTTTGAGTTGGCTTATCGCAGAAAATCCACTGACGTTTGTGTTTTCGATGTGGACGAAATGTGAGAGAGTTTAAGGGCAGAAAGCTGTTTATGAACTGCATGTCCTTGCTCACATTTGGAATTATGAAAGTATTCAAAAAGCATTTTTCTGTGTGAGTAATCCCTTCTACTTCTGTACTTCTATTTGTATAAGTGAACTGTTTGCCTATGGATGGAAGTTCTCCACTAAACATGTGAATGTATAAGAGTGTGTGGCCTGTTTGCGTGTTTACTGTGCTTTCTAATTGTGTGTCTGTGTGTGTGTGTGTGTGTGTGTGTGTGTGTGTGTGTGTGTGTGTGTGTGTGTGTGTGTGTGTGTGTGTGTGTGTGTGTGTGTGTGTGTGTGTGTGTGGGGTGTGTGTGTGTGTGTGTACCACGGCTGTCGGGATGTGGCGGCCCTCTCAGCCATGTCATGGACAGCTTCGTCGAGGGTGGCAGCCGGGGAAAATGATGATGATGAAATTAAAATTCTGCGCCTGGCAGAAGGGGCTGCCGCGATTTCACTGGCGGCTGTGCGCATCGATCTGTTCCAGCATTTGACTTTCAACCATGACAAAACTGTGGGCAAATTAATTGTTCTCCAGGATATTAGGCATCAGAGTCCATTAATCCTCTCTGGAGCACCACGCTGCATGAATACTAATCGTCTTTCCAGGCAGCCGTCTCATCCCTCGCTCCCTTCTCTCTTTTTCCTCTCCTTTTCTTCCTTATCCCTCTTCTCTTTTTTTCCGACTTCCATTCTGCTTCATCCAACTATTCTTCTCTTTGTTGTGTCTGGTCTTGAAGCTCTCCATGCTTGATTCTTTTTCCAAATCTTTTAAAGTTTTATCTTCTATTATTTTCTTTCTACTGACAACAAAGCTGCAATTGGAGCATTTTAAAAGTTTAAAATAAATCATTTTAAAACCCATTGCGATTGGCCTTTTTGTTTAACAAATTGAAACAGAAAAAAAAAAAAGTTGTTTCGAAAAAACAGATATGGGAATTCAAATTACACACAGTCGTTATGTATATTCCATCAAAATTACTTTACCCAGAAAAGATTGCATTAATGGTGTAGTATTCGTCTCTATAAGGATCAGCTTGGCATTTGAGGGAGAGAGGGGGAAAAATGGCCCCCAACACCAATTATGTAAGATATTAACACATTAGCCAGAGCAAGATCTAATTGGATGGCAGCCCTGTGCACCATGACAACAATCACCCAGACCCTGTTTATCTCGTAATTGATAGTGTGGAGCTTAAACAGCAGATGCATCAAAAATTCATACAGCGAAATGAGGACTGGTCCCTCCATTCAGGCCAAATATTGATTAGTTTTTATTTTTTTCCTCCGTATGGCTAGGTAATTTCTAGAGTTTTGGGATGAGCTTCATTTATTGACACCTAACTGGGCTCTGATAGATGGCTGAAGGCCTGTGGAGGTAATACTGTTAATTCTCTGACATTCAGGGAGGCAAGGTTGGGGGTTTGAGCACTGGGTGGGGTGTCGTGGGTCCAGACACAATATATTCACAGCCTTTTCTTATTGGCAAGCCATCGTAGTTATTGGCTATACCCTATAATAAATGTGTAGGTGTTTTTACGTTAGAAATAATTGGTTTCTTGCGCATTGTTGAGGATACTAGCCCAAGGGAAAAGGTCCAGCAACGTCATAAACTAATTTAAAAGGCTTCCTAATAATTTTTTTAAAGACCATTAAACACCAAATGAAATGCGGGACAAAGGATTCCAAACTAACAATATTACTGCTGTATATATCATCAATGAGTCAATCATATACCACAAGGAGAATCCTGGAATTAGTCATTAATTTACAAATAACGTGAAATTGATTGAATGTCAATCAAAATTATTTGATGGAAATTATTTATATAAACCAAGACCATTGCGGACTTCTACCTTCTTGAAATGACTCCAGTTTCAAAAACATAATTGTGCCAATTGCAAAATTTAATTTATGAACCTTTAACTTACTTCATGTTATTTACAAAAGAGCCTATGAAAGACCTCCATAAGAAAAGAAGATCGGTAACCTGGTAAAAACCATTCCCTCTTACTACACTTCGCTCGAGGTTCTGGGACCTCAGCTGCTGAGAAACAATTACTGCCTGCAGGTGTGGACTTTTTGTTGAAGTTTTAATTTTTAGCCAACTGCAAATGTTTGCCTGTGATGCATGTAATGTGCCAGTTAAACACTATGAAGCTTATGGAAAATCCCTGGGCTGTAAACAACCATCCTCCTCTGTGACGGGAAAAGTACCGAGGCAAATAATGCAGCTACCAATGTTAATTCAAGATTTGAAAGTGTGGTCAATATGGACTGAATGGTTCACTTCCTCTGCTGCCATTGCTAAAATTACAGGTAGTCTATAATTCTAAAACAGAGTCATCATTCACCACTTCACCCTCTGTTCTCTGATTGGCTAGACAGAAATTCTACAGCAGAAATCTAAGTCAATGGGAGAAATCCCAGACTGGGCTGTGCAGCAAGATTAGAATCAAGCAGAACAGGAAGGAGGGCCAGGCTAAGTCCTTCATGGGTTTCTTTTTATCCACATTTTTCAAACATGTCAATGTGGTGTTGGATGTGCAATGTTTTAAGCTACAGTGTCTCATACACTGTAGCTTAAAACAGTATTTTACATCTAAAAATTCAATGTAAAAACAGATATCCATATAAAAAATAATTCTTATCTGAATTCAGAAAGTTAGATTTCAGATGAGAATGTGCTTCTCCAAGCACAGTCTATTGCATGTTGAAGCAAAGGTAACACTGACTGCATTAAGTATGCAGGTTTTGTAAATGCTGAAGAACTATTTGATTGATGTTTACAAGTTCTTTTGATCACTTAAATAATTCATGCTACTGTTATTTCTTAATTTTTAACTAACATTTGCCATATATGTTAGTAAAACCATGTTCAATAAATCTACCAGTGTAATGTTGCTTGGAAGAATTCAATTAATATAAAATTCTGAGTTAAGATCAAACCGCATCAGACAATTTTCCACTATTTCCATTTAGCAGGAAGAACCACAAGAAAAGATATAAATGTAATATTATTTTCATAAGAATCACATGCAGCATTGTTTAAAGTTTGACTAGTTTCTTGTCAAACTTACCTAATGAGAACAATTTCAACATTATTCTTCATTTTCTTATATATAAATTGGGCAAGATTTTGCTTTCAAATGCACACAATTACATTTGTGTATTGGGTTTTAAAAGACTGCTGATGACAGAGGGAGACCATAAGGTGAGCTAGAAGTCAAGAGAGTGAACAAAAGAATTAGCAGGAGAAGGAAGGAAATAGAGCATGGAGTATGGGTGAGAAGGTAGGAGCAGGAGAGCAAGTCCCTGGTGGGCACCTTCTGCTTAAATCTCTCCCCTGCTCTTCGGCTGCCTCTCCTCTCTTCTAGTGCTAATTAATTGGGCTTGGGAATCAACACTCTTATCTTAAATCTGCTCCTTAATTGAGCAGTCCATTCTGCCAGCTTTAGACAGCTCAGCGTGCATCTTCCGCATGATTTGGAGCTAAACACACTGTCGCTTTATTACAGACCACATCGCTCGTAAAGCAATATTAAACCAATCACATAGTTACCACAATTAGCATATTGCAATTTCAAGGTCCTTTTATATTTACATAGACCTTCTCTACAGAAAGTAAAAATGAAATGTAAGGTCTGAAATGCTGAGCTCATTTTGAGGTGAGCAGATAATTTTTTTTTGTTTAACATTAGAAGCTATTTGGGTAAGCTATTTGCTTTGGACTGATTACAAATTATTGTAATTTGAGAGCATTTCATTGTTAACACCTTCATTCTCCAGCAGTGTATAGTCCTGATTCAGTTATTCTTTGTTTTTCTGTCTCCTTGGCTGGTTCTCCTGGATGTTTCGTTGTGCTAAAACGAAGTATTTCCTTTCCACTGTTGCCTCATACTTTCTCAAGATGTGGGATTGCGGCAAAGTCAATGATGGCATAAAGTCAGAATGACATCAGCAGAGTTTCTTCATTAAAATTAATTTCACTGTAACATAACCAGGACTAAGCAACTAAGCAACTTGCCTACACAAACCAGCTTTCTGAAGAGCTTTCTGAAAAGTTCTCGACATTTGGTATGTTCGTCATTTTGGACAGGTAATGGATGACAGGTGCTTTCATTCCTTGATCTTATGAAGGTGAACCATGATCTTATCTCACTGCAGTCTCTTAAAAAGACAGAGCTTGGTCACAACTTTGCTCAGAATGCATGAAAAGCTACTTTGGATATAATTTTTCAGCTATAGAAAATTAAAAAAAACATGTCAGTCTCTTTCTCAGATAATTTTTCTCCACTGTGTCAAAACCAAACTTTCAGTGCATGCCTCTAGTGATGTAACAAGACATAGAGAAAACAGTAAAGTTGTTTTGAGTGTGTTAATTTGTATTTTTCTTCTAGATCTTGATTCATTACTCACATTTTAATCTCCCTCAAGAATGTTTATTCAATTCAGTCTCAGGAAAAAAGAAAAGAGCCATATGTGACACACAAGAATTTAAGGTAAATTTGGAGCTGGTTTAAAGAGGATCAGAGTAAACTGGGATGGTCAGATTTCATATGTTATATCTTCAGAAATCCTTCTGACATAATTGTTCACACAAAAGACATGGTTTAAGAAGAGGTGTTCCATTGAGATTAATTTTAATCCCTGCATTACCTGGTCTGGTATAACTATACATGCACCTGCAGTGAGTCTATGCCATCACTGTCATTCTATTCAACACCAGAGGGAAGAAGCATGAAAAAATCCCATTACTCAGCAGTCAAGGAGAGAGAAGCTGTTTGGGTAAGTGAACGTAGTTACAGTTCAGACAAAATCTGTCAAGAGCTCTCTAAAGGTGTTTAGCAATGCCTCCTGATCTGCCCGATTCCTGTGCCTCTTGTGATGTCATCGACCCAAATGCACACAAAGTAGAATTGACAGGTTTTTGTTCGTTTCTGTGATTTGAAAAATGTTTTGTAATAATTCTGCTGTGTAAATCAACTCTTAACACTTATTACCCAGATTATATTTTACTGTCAGTGTAGACTACCAATAACTCTTACACAAAATAATGCACACAACCAGGAGATTAGATATGTGCTCATGCAGTATAGATATAAAGATCACTTCTTTATTTAAAACAATGCCATTGGATAAACCTTTAATAATTTTTATTTTGTCCACTATGAAGTCTGATTAAACTACCTGGTGTGACATGTTATATGAAGCTATTTTTTATGTATCTTAGGAATAAAGTTCAGTCCAGTTTATTTTAAAAAATTGGGCCATACATTTTAATTAACATTTGCATGTAAATATATCAAATGACAACTAAATGGCTCATTTTATGTATGCTTAGGATCATTGTCCATTTTGAAAAGCTTTTTGGACCCAGACTTTAACTCTCTGGCTGATGCACTTTTATATTGCTTCAATATTTCCACATGATGTTTTTCCTCATGATGCCATCTATTTTATTAAGTGCACCAGTTCCTCCCACAAACATCCCCATACTTCGCAGTTGGGATGGTGTTCCAGGGATTACAGGTGTCACCTTTTTCCTCCAAATAAGGATTCTGTCATTATGGCCCAAAAGTAACACATTGGTTTCCACTTTTGTTTCTTCACACCACAAGCATGACTCTAAAATTTAAGGTTTTTGTCCCTGTGTGCATTTGCAAACTGCAATCTGTTTTTTTTATGTTTACTATGACTTCCTCTTTATTGAGTGGCCTTTCAGCCCATATCGATACAGGACAAGTTTCACTGTGTATAATGACTTTGCCAGCATCTTCACAATGTCTTTAGCTTTTGTTCTTGGATTGCTTTACACATTTTGGACCAAAGCACATTCAACTGTGGGACACAAAAGGTGCCTGCTTCTTGAGCAGTATGATGGTTGGACATTCCCATTATGTCTATACATGAATGCAATTGTTTGAACAGATGAATGCAACACCTTGAAAAGTATTGAAATTGTTCCCAAAGATGAAACCAGACTGTTGCAGCTCCGTGATTCTTTTCCTGATATTTTGTCTGATAACGTTAGACTTTCCAATCATGTTGAACAAGAAACCAGAGTGTTTCAGGTGTTGCCTTAAAATACACTCAGTGAGCCTGTAATTAACTCAAAAGTGTGGTTTAGCCAAACAGAAGTTTCCAAAAGCATGAGATTATCATCTGACTTTTCTCTCATTATTTTAAGATTATTGTGTAAGTACACTTCCAATTTTAAAGACATTAATAAATACATTTCTGGCACATTCTTTCATTATGCGATATTTAGCTAATAGAAATAAATTGGATAATTCTTACTGACATAAGACAGGCTTGGTCTTATTTAACTTCAGAAAGCAAAAGAAAACATTTCATGTATGTTTTTATTTGGTGTTTGTACATTTCTGATTTCAACTGTATTTATTTTATTTTATGTCTTTCAAGAAACAAGCAAAAATGCAAAATGTAGAGTTAAAGGTAATTTTAGGATTCAGAAATGGTATACTGGAAAAGATTCATTGGTCTGGTGTGGACTTTGCTCTGATCTGCGTGTATAAATTTGCAAACTGGTTAGTAGCTCTAAAGCCTTTGCACAGAACACCCATAAATTACTTTTGTGGTGTGTGGTATTTTGTGGAGTTGAGATGCTTAAGTCTTTATAATTTTGTGATCATAAATTATGAAATACAGCAGGCTTAATTTTCTTACAGAATGTACAGTGGACACTGAGGTATGAAGAAAAAGTTGCAAGGTGCAAAACCAAATACAGTATGCCATTGTTCTCACTAAGCACATTTCAGGAGATGTAGCACAAAAAATCTGGTAAGCATACCAAAAGAAATCCAGTCTGTTTGTACTTTTGAAAATGTTCCCACCTACTGCTTTCTCGTTTCTATGGTTGCTCTCATGCACAAACACACATTTAAAACGAGATCTAATACTTCAGTGTGCATGCACGCACTGTGCTGGCCTAGCACTGCAACGCTTTGATTCTTTGTCTTGGAATGAGAGAATGATGTCATTGTTGCTCTGGGGTTTCTGAGTTACTGGGATGAGGTCATGAGGGGTCAACACAATCTTGAATTCATTGGTCTGCCACTCCCCCGCTTCCACTGCCCTGTCCCAAATACGCTACCTCTCTTCTCCAAACATTTTCACATTGCCATGTTTCACAATGCAGAAGTGTTTAAGGCAATGTTTTTTTTATCACACAAGTTATTCAGCATGTAGGTCAAACGTTTCAGTTTTGGGTTCATCTTATCAAAGCGTCTTCGTGCAAACTTCAAATCTGACTTCTTATAGGTTTGTTTTATCATTTTTATTTTAATAACCTGCTATTCCTTATAGATTCTCCCACCAGAGCTGATGGTCTCTGTAGCATCTCCAGGGTTGTAAAGGGACTCTTGAATGCTTTTCTGATTAATGCTGCCCTTGCCCATACTTGATTATGCTTCGGAAAAGCAAAATCATTTTTTAAAAAAGTTCTCAACGCATTGCAATGTAATGCGACACCAAAAGGTCTCGGCCAAGTGTACATATGGGAAGAGTTGGGAATGGGACCAGGCTTGAATGTATGCATAATTATGTAGCTCATCTGGTGTTTGCATTTAGTTCATTGGTAGAGTGAGTAGACTACAGAGCAGACTTCCCGTGATCTAGTGCTGGGGATGACTCTAATCCCAGCATCAACAAGCAAATACAGCTTCACAAACAGAAACCATTCCTGTAATAGACAAGACACTTGAGCACACATAGACAGAATCAAGAAGGAAACCATAATGCAATCACTACCTATTTTCCAGCTGGTTCACACAAATGTGAACATGTGCATTTGTGCATACACTGACACACGTCTGTCTGTTTGCTGCACTTGGTCCTTTCATTAAAATGAAACTGGACATGGACAGAGCATGACTTTTGGAACTGAGCTCAGTTGTTACCCTTTGCTCCATCTCTAGAACTCCTGCATCCCCCCAGAAGCACCTGGAACCCTCCAAACCCCCCTCGCATTCTCTGGCCTCAAGCCCCAGCACAGGTTCTGGCAGTGAGGCGGTGCGGCCTTAGAGTTCGAGGGTCCCAGCTGTGTAAATGTTTTCAGTTGCTGTATGACTCGAGCTCGGTCCTTCTTTTTGATCAGGTGCCAAGACAAGCCTAGCCTGGGTTGTTCTTGGCAGCTGCTGGGGACGAAAGAATGTCAGCATGATTTTAAAAATATGACGGTTTGTAATTTGGACCACAGAGTGAAAACTGAGCCGCTGGTACAGTTTGTGATCATCTAATTATGCCACCCCCACCCTTCTCTTTTTTTTTTTTATTCCCCCAATGACAAAATCCAAGTTTCCCCCCTCTTCCCCACTCCTTTCATTCTTATCCAGGAATGAAGCTGTAAAGCTGCTCTGTCCCCTGTGAATTATTTTCGGTGTAGGCGTAATGGCTTTGCGCCCTGCTGCATTACTTCTCCCATGTTTCTCTCATCCCTTCTTCTTTGTTGAGTTGTGTTGTGTCTACTTTACAAGCTAAGCTAAAGAACAACCAAATGATCTGCTTTAAATATTTAAATCTGAAGCTTTTAGATAGAGAGTTTAATACTAAACCTCTTGTGGGATAACATCTTTTGGTTTGCACAAATTTGACAACATGGCCCGAGTAGCTTGCAAGCTCTGCACTTGGACAATGATAAATAAACCAGCTTTGTATGAATAATAAGATTACTTTTTTTTTTGTTTGGGTCTGCACAGTTGTAAGCTTCTGCACTCCCATTGAAGAATAGCAAATATAAGCACAGAGCAATCTTTAAAGAGCGAGCTTGGCGCACATTAGACAGGAATTTATGTACTTATCCGCATAGATGAATTTGTCTGTCCCCCTGAAAATGTGCCAGTTTCCCTTGCCAGCATCAGAGGGGGGCATTTCTCCCACACAAGTTGATATGAAGAACTTTGCAAATCCCTAATCTCAAAGCTCAAGCATAGATGTGTCAAATATTTAACAAATGAATGAGTTTTTAATCTGGCGCTCAAGGGAATGGAGCGTCACGATAAGGTTCTTCGTTTTTTTTTTTTTTTGTTTCACCCTCCTTAGCATAATTTCTCTGGAGTGCATGTGCAGATTTTGTCAGCTTTGTTTAGGATCCCCACTGAGATCTGAAATTGAGGCACAGAACGGTAAGAAAAACCTCTGAGATGTTACACACTCGCTTAAGTGCACCAGTGAAGGCGAGTCTTTGCCAGCAACACGGCTCCCATTGTATCTGTGACTGCTCATCCATTTGGCCTTAATTGGGTTAATTGAAAACTTAAATGTGAGGTTTGTTTTCCTATCCCCCCTATTCACTAATTAAACAGTTTTTTTTTTTGCCCCTTATCCAATAACTGGGCACAGACACAGTTCCAATCAGCTAACAACTGCAACTTAAGTCATTAAGGTCTGCTTGGAGGATTACAAATGTTGGACCACCTCTAATCAAAGAACCATTGAAAATCCACCTAAGCAGTGGAGAAATGATTTATTAGGCTTACTCAGAGATTTTCTGTAGCCATTTGAATTTCTCTTTTCAATCAGAAGCTTAGTGGGTGAGTTTGAAGCCCCAATATTATCATATTTTCCACCCAGAAAACCTAAAAATCAAAGTGTGGAACATAAATAAATTTCACTTCGTATTACCATTGTTTTGAAAGCAGTTGCGTAACATTAAAAGCACACCTTACAAAAATGTCAGAAGTCTTGTCTTGCAAAACCTCTCGAGACCAAGCATGAGTTCAGAAAAAACAAACATGGCTGACGAGGAAGAAGCATTTGTTTTGGATTTTGCTTCATATTTCCATCACTTTGCTTTTTTATTGATGTAAAATTCGTCACATTTAACAGGCTGAGTGCTTGTTTAACTTCAGGGCACAAACCATAACCTGCAACCCAATCCAACATGTTGAATATCCCTGATTAGTCCTGATGTCCTTCTGAGGAGACTAGCGCACTGTTAACACACCACACATCAAGGGTCTCATGAAATCCCAACAATTGGAGAGTCTTTAAGTTTGTTGAAAGAGGAAAATTGGGTAAAAAAAATGTCAGCTATTTTGCTGTGTGAACCAGGCATTAGAGACGAAAGTGAAGCCTTTGCTATTGCTGCTGTCAAGTCTTTTTTCAAGAATTTTAGCCTCATCAGTAGCCATTGACAGTTTCCTTTTCTATTACAGTCAGGTGGAGCAGCAACTGTTTCTTTTGACCTGAAACCTGCATGCTTTGCCTGCAACTGTATTACAAGGGACGGTTAGGTCCTTCGCTATCTTTTTGTCATGTTTTCTTTCTTTTTGCGAGGGAATGATCTTTTCTCTGAACTACTTGAACGGTTCTATTAACTGGTTCCTATTTCTAAAATGAAATCTCACCATCAACACACTGGATTCAACTAAAGCCCTGGAATAAATGCATCTTCAGTGCTTTTTGGTTGCTTTTTAATTCTTTTTTTACATATTTGTTGACTTCAGATATGAAACGACTTGTACGAGTTTTCTCTTTTGAAAGAGCCTAAAGTAAAATTATTCTTGACAGTAAATAATGTAGAACGGCCAGATCTGAAGTAGACCTTCTGGGCCAACATGACCTTAAGTTGTCTCAGAATTACTCCTTTTTTTCTTATTTATTTATTTTTTTTATAGTCATATGCTTTTGTAGCAACCGTCACAGCTATGGCGCATTGTAAAGCATTTGTTCTCACAACTCTATTTAAAACCTTCTTGTCAAGTACTTTCTCATGGTATGGAGGTTGAAAGAAAGCCGACAGTACGGAGGGCACTGGGGAAAAGCGAGAGAGAGGCTAAGAGGGTGGCAGTGCAAATGCCCACGGATACAGTCAACAAATTAAGTCAGACTTTATTTTGAGGGCTCGGGTGCGCTGAGCATGAGCTGGCGTCTGGTCTCAGTGTCAGCTAGAGGACCTTCATGAGAGTATGCAGTCCATCTCCCCCCCCTAATGAGGCAATGGAAAAGCATACATGCCGGCTAGCCGACAGGAAAACAGCAACCAGAAAATACCAACTTAATAAGGCGATACAAACAAATTAATGATTTTTAGGATCATGTTTTAAACAAGCAGTCCTCCCTGAGCATGCAGACACAAGGGGTGAGAGAAAAATCTGCATGTGTCAGTGTGTGTGGTGCGTGTGTGTGCGTGTGTGGTGTGTGTGTGTGTGTGTGTGTGTGTGTGTGTGTGTGGTGTGTGTGGTGTGTGTGTGTGTGTGTGTGTGTGTGTGTGTGTGTGTGTGTGTGTGTGTGTGTGCGTGTAAACGAATTCTTCTATAAACCTGGCAGAGCGGAGGCTGCCACAGACATCAGCTCCGCATTTGCATATTCATGGCTCAATTTGCACTTGGCTATGCAAATGTATGCAAACATCGTTTCAGAACATTTCAAAAATAGAAACCAGCATTCCAAACGACGTTCTGCCTCTTAATATGCAGCCAGACAAGAAAAAAAAAAATTTGGGAAATAGAATAGGCCAAGTTATGTTTGACTATTTGATATAAAAAAAGAGCCATTTGGAAGAATTTTCCAAACAGGTTAAAGAGGGATAAGCATTGATCTGACTCTACTCTAATTAGATCTGCTGATTATGAATGTTATTGTATCTCTTTTTGCCAAATTTATTGCATGTTTTAACAATCCATAATATGCATATATGTAAGTGCTGTTTTCTATTCTATGCATTTCCTTGGCATTGTCGGTGTGGTGATCAGGATTTAACATTTTTGTTTCTAGACATCCAAGAATGCATTAATTGCTTCAGGCTTTAAAATGATTAAATTCAAATGACTGTTGAATATAATCTGTAAATCAGATCCCTGCTATTATTTCAGTCAGACCAGATGAAGTCTTTTAACACCAGTTTATTCTACAGTGGCTTGCAAAGCTAGTATTTGGAGAGTATTAAGCATTCCCACCCACTGAACATCTTTATATTTTGTTATGGTACACCCACAGACTTCATTGTATTTTAAGAATGATATGTGACAGACCAATACAAGCTAATTAATAATTTGGAATGGAAAAAATGACACAATTTGTTTTTTCAGTAATGATCTGAAAAGTGCGGTGGGGATTTTTCAATATCCCATCAGTATTATATTTCTAATTAAAGTCAAGTACAATCAACTGCTTTAATAACACACCTAAAAAGGTAACACTTTATATGAAGGGGTGAATAAGACTGTCACGACACCGTCATAAACATGACGTAACACCTGTCATGAACATGAATATTTATGACTTTGTTATGACAACTTGACATGAACCAAGAAATCATAATCTGACATAAATTTGTTATAAAAGTATTACTGATTAAACTTTACAAATTATGTAGCTTTATGTTATTAAAGCTGAAGCTATTGTCATAACAAAGACATTTTGAATGATGTCAACTTTGTATTAAAAGTGTCATGATTTACCGAATGACACTTTATGACGACATTCATAAATATTCATGAAGACTTATTCATGTTCATGACAGCTGGCTATGTGTGTGTGATTTAACAATAATATAAATTAACATTTAATAAATACTGCTTGCCAATGTAAGAGCAATACAAATCCAAGCGATATAAAACAACTATATAACACACAATTATAAGCGAGCGTTTCCAGTTGAGAATATTTTGTAAATTATTCCATTATGGTGAACGATGGGAAAATACAGTCTTGCCTAGGTCTGCAAAAATCCGGGGACTATTCCAAAGCAGCAATTTGGAGGCTTGGAAATGGATATTAATAGCAATGGCTCTGAAGTGGGGGTTTTAATCCGAAAAGAATTATTATTAAACACATGCTGAACACCAACAACAGATGCTGCAGTCACAGAAGAGAAAAACTGAACAAAGTGTCACATGGTGGTAGCAGCATCATGCCAGGAGGGTGGTTTTATTTTCATCTGGAACTTGATCACTGGTCAGAGCTGACAGGATATTCATGGAGTTACCCAGAAGGTCTCATACAACCAAAGCCTGATGCAAGACTGTTCTGGTTGTGCAAAGCAATTGACTGACTCAAACTCAAAAGTTTGACTTAATCTCCAACTTAGTATGATGTGATTGATTGACAGTGCGAAGACACTCCTCCTGGCTCTGATTGGTTGTTGCATTTCTTCAGACAGTAGTAGCTGTTCAGGGAGGTGATGGAGGAGATCGATCTTTTCACAGATTATCTGTCTCATAACATACAGTACGACATGGTGACAGTTTTAACAAATATACAAAAATATTTTTATAAAGGTTACATACGGCACCTTTAATCCTTGGTTTGTGTTTATCAGCATAAATTAATATTTAAATCACCAATCAAAATGCCTCAAGAAAACAGAACATAAGTCACACCTGACTGTAAATTGCAGGACCAGCCAAAGTATGCAAAAAAGTCTGCCAGTTTGAGAAAAATCTTCTTAGACACAAAATGAACATAAGAGGAAGATTTCAGCAAAATCAACTTTTGCCTAAATCCTATTGGTCTGCTGGCAGGGTAAGCTGTTCCTCTGGCATCAGGTCTGTCTGAAGGCCATGTGGGGCCCTCCAGAGTTTTAGCGTTACTTCATGTATTCATCTGGATGAACGACTCTGTGTGGAGCGCTAATCTTTTCCTTTCCTTTTCTTTCATTTCCTCTCCTTTCCTTTCTTTTTCTTTTGTTTCTTTTCTTTTCCTTTGCTTTGCTTTCCTTTCTCTTTCTTTCCTTTCTTTTCCTCTTTCCTTTACCTTTTCACACATTGCAGTTGCTGGCCTGTTGGGACCGTTCACTCTCCTTTGTGCAAGACAAACAGCCTCACCCATGAGAAGCTTGTTAAACCCACACCACAGTTTGAGCCCATTCCTGCTCCTTTGCGAAACGTGTTAATTTTACGACACTAAAGCCAGCAGTAAAAGCAAAGCCCCAACTAATTAGGCGGTAGTGTGAGGTGAGTGGCAAAGAGTGGGCATGCCGTTATTTGAGGTGCCTTAATCATTGTTTACGAGTGAACCCCATGGGGTTTTTGTATCATGCTTTTTTTCTCCTAAGTCTCCTCTCTAGGTGCAATTTAGCTTTGTATATCAGCGGTTCTATTATTCATGTCTGCAGCACGCCTCAAGTAATGGCTAATTTTCCGGAGAGATTTGGAGATTTGTGGGGAAAAGGAAGGAATCTCCCTTATACCAGCATTTGTTTTTGTTTGTATTTCACCACAAGGGAAGCAAATGCAGCAGAAAATGGTCTTAAACTAACCAATGCATAATCACAACGCTTTTTTTTTCTCTCTACAAGGTTTATTTAAAGAGGGCCCCTCATTGGTGCTGCCTCTTCTAAGTGGCTACAAGCCTCATTTGGCTTTGTTGGGCTAGTACAATGAGAGAGTGGGGGTTACTATTGAGAGGTAAGTGCATTACCATTCATGGAGAGAGAGAAAAGGACGTCTTGCAGCAGAAAGTGGCTGCTGCCTCTTTAAGATGGGTTTAAGTGATCAAAATTTATGCAAGACTGCAATTGGTGGTATAATGTTGCTCTTTAAGAGAGTTTCCTAATGATTGCCATGTGTGGACAGTGGGTTTTGGAAGGGATTTTGTGAAGGCTGGGGCTATGGGGCCTGAGACTAGGCCAGACTGTGAAGTAGACTGGTGAGGCCTGGGGGTTGGGGAGCTTGGAAAGCTGCGAGGAGAGGAGAAAGAAGTCTCACGGAGGGGCTCAGAAAAGGCCAGCCATATGAGATTACGGCATACCAAAGAAATGTATTCGTCGGGAAAGTTTGTGTATTTTGGGAAGTTCTCCAAATTTTCCACAGACGTTTTTTTTATTTTTATTTTGGGGGTTATCTCACTCCCTCCTTTTCCCTTTCCTTGTAGTTTGGACTAATTGCGCGGCATAGTGCCCGCTGAGTCAATATGAGAGTCTGCTGCCTTTTCCCTTTTTCCCTCCCTTTCCCTCATCTCTCTTTTTAAACATTCGCTGATAGTATGTGTATTTTCAAATGCAAAGAATAACATGTCTGTATATTTTTCTAAGTATGGGTTCAGGGTTTTTTTGTAGCTTTAATTTAACAAGTATGATATTTTGCAGCGCAGAGAGCCAATGTTCCAAGTTTGTGGCTTGACAGCAGAAAGGCAGAGCAGCTCTCTGATTACTCCTGGAAGGAATAAAAATAACACATTAGGATCTTTTATTAAATGTGAAGGGAGGTTCATTTGATATTATAAGGCAACAAACATATTTATTTATTTTAAGCTTCATCACTTTTTCACTCCTTTGTACATGCATCTATTTACAGCCACATACTACCATGTCTTCACTTACTTGCTGTTCTCCTCACTTTCTGTGCAGTCACATTTCAGAAGCCGGTGTGGTGACCAGTTTACACCGAACTGGATGGGGAACTTGTTGCAACGTTTTAACGCCCACTCTAACTGCCTGGCTTCAAAAAACCTCAACTTCCTCCTCTTCAGGATAATCTGTTAGCTTTGTGTTGTCCAAGTATTGATGTATTGTTTTACCTGGCTGAAAATGTTGCAGTGTAGGAGAAAATTTAGGATGAAGGTCATAGAAAATAGCAGTTAATTGCTCAAAGATGTCCTTGAAAGAGTTGATTAAATGGAAAAATTTTTTTTATTATTTTTAAAGTGTCAATACAATATTTTCTAAGTTTGTTTTGAGGTTTAATAGGACACTATTATATAATTTTGGGTAATCCCTCTTCAGAAATGTGTTTCTTCTGTTGCTGTGCTCCCAAAACTATTAGTTTGTAAAATAAATATATATGTCATTCTTAAATCAAATGCATATTCATCTTTGCACAGTAAAACAAGGAACTTGTGTTTGTAAACTTGCAGTTGGGGCTTTTGTCATTTTAAAACATAACATTAAATACATTGTATTTTTATTAGCATAAATATCTGAAACAGAATTATAGTCTGGTATGCCAGGCACATCATTTAACTCTGGCATCATTTAACTCTGACAATTGACTAGTTTAACATCAGTCTTATTCATTCCAGCTGTAGTTACAGAAAGCAATTGTTTGATATATTTTTCAATTTTATAACCATCAAATAAATTGTGTGGCAATTTGTATCATATTCCAGTCTAATTTTACTATTTAAATGAAATCAACACCTTTGAAGGATGTTGCTTCACATAAAATATTCTCTCTCTGAATGAGTGGGCCTTTCAATTTCCAGGGCGTCTAATAAAGTGATTAACTAATGTGACAAAATAATCTGTAAAAGGCATCTGGAGGAAAGCTTTTTTATTTATTTTTAGAAAAAATTTAATTTATGTGCTTTTTGGAGCTCAGTATGGTAATTGATTAAAGTTATATAGAACTATTCTAGTGATTCTGGCTACATTCACCCGATCACATTTGAACACCAGTAGGTCAAATGCCTCGCCCATCAGACCAATGACATGTGAAAAGATGAAGGTGGGATTAAACCAACAACTTACCCAAGCAAGACAACCTCTTGCCTACTTAGCCATGGTCACCCAAATTTCAAAAGTCAACGTAGACAGGACTTATGAAAATAACTATTGGTCATTTTTGTTCAGCTCTTCAACAATGCTACTACATTGTTTTGATTTATTACTCGAAATCCTGATAAAATACTTGAAAGTTTGTGGTGGTAACATGAGGGGGAAAAAAAAGTTAAAGGGCGCAAATACTGCACTATATTTGTACATTTAAAGTCTGCAGATAAAACCGATCTAACATTTTCGTATTCCAATCTTGGTGGGGGACAGAATCCAAATACATGGGTAACAAGTGATAAAGATACAGCGTGTAGTTGGAGGAGCAGGTATTTATCTGTTTTTGTTGCCGGCTGCCCTGCTCTCTGTCCCCCTCTCCCACACAGATACTTATCAGGTTTTAAAGGCGGCGACTCACCCCTATCACCCATCAACAGCACCTCTGCGACACACACTGCCTCCCCACTACAAATCCCATTACTTTTATCCTTTGCTAATACTGGGCTTCTATAGCCTCCTGTCAAGGCCCACGGCACAAACAATTTGCTTTCTTCCTCCTTCTATTTCACAGAACCGCTCCCGGTCACAGTGACGAGGTGAGGCTGGTTAGGGAGAGCTACGGGCCCCGCTGGAGTTGTCACAAACTTTAAAATGGAAGTAAAAAAAGCTTTATGGCTAAAGAGTTTTATTTCAGGATGTTACAGTGTTATATGGGCAGTCATTTCAAACAACCACACTGAAACAAAGCACAAACTATAGCATGCGAATTATGTGGTACAAGACGAATGCTTTAGTTTGAAATTCAGTAACATAATAAGAGTTAAGAGACCCATTATTTGCCCGGTGGTTTGGATTTGTTCTCTGCAGCAGCAGCAGACTCTTGCACAGATGCGTGCACAGACTCTACCCCATCATCCCTGATGCGTCAGGGCTTGTTGTGTTCCCTCTGTCTTCGGCTCCGCCTGCCTGACCCCTCCTGACCCAAGTGCATTCCTTTCTGTGGTGATTGGCAGCCCATGCAAATACTACACTGCCATGACTGGCAGTGAGAGCCACTTGGTGCCCTCCCCACCATGCCCCTGGCCCCTCCCCGTCAATAGATGCTGAGCTGGCGTCATTGTCCACATACAGTGACCTTTTACCTCTCCAAAGTTGGCGCTTCCTGGGAACCACCCCAGAACTTTTTGGCAATCCATATTGAAATGTGCGACACGTAGACATTATCTCTCTGTTTACCTCCCGTCTCCTCCTTTGCTATCTTTGCAGCCCCCCATTCCGCATTTCTGCTTGTATGCCCCCTCCCATGGCAGTCTCGGCTGCGAAGCCAGCATAGTGGGGGGATGTTTTTTTGGTTTTTTTTATAACGCCCTCTAAACAACATTCTATTAGCATAAATCCGGCTCTTTCACAGCCTTTCTGCAGTGTCACAGTCAGATTTCTTTGCTTTAAGGATGGCAAGGTAAACAGCTTTAGGTGTTGTTTGTGGGTTGGCTTTCCATCTTGGGATGACAAGGCCTCAGGGCTCCAAATGCATTACAGCTCTGACTGTGTCAAATCTCAGAGGGTAGGGCCAACCCCAGCCAGCCCGTGTTCTCTAATGTCGCACACCAGCAGTGAGCCAAGTCAATAAAATGAACACCCGGTGATCAAAGAGGTAACAAAGATGCTCATGACAGTGGGATGAAATTCCAAGTTTCCCTACAACAACGTGCAGCAATGCAAGCCCTTGTGCTACCCCCCACCCACCACTGCAGCACTCTAAGAGAGTGGTTGTAGAATGCCTTGGAGGTATTTGGATCATTAATAGATCCACTGAGCTGTTGTGCAGAGCTGTACACTGCGAGGCAATATTCCCTGATGATTTGCATGGACCTTAAGCTGTTACCCCCCTCCTCCCACCCCCTCCCAGCCTAATCTGCAATTCCTTTTGTTTATTTGTCTTTTGTTCTTTTCTTTATATTTTTTGCTTCTATTTCTCCTCTATTCTTTAATTACTGTTCCCACCCAGTGAGAGCCCTGTCTTTGTGCACCCCCCCAAACTCCTCATGTCCCAGGAGAAGCATGGCGACGCGGCCATGTGGCTTCACTGACAATGACATGAATGGCCACTGTGGCAGGGCCACCTCTCTGAGGACACGATGAGAAGGAGGGGTAAGGAGAATGAAAAGGGGGTGGGAAAGATGAGCATGGGGAGCCCTGGTTCAACCCCATTTCTCGTCCTCTATTCTCCACGGATGGGAAGGAATTCTCGGTTCCCCGGGTGGCTGCAAGCAGAAAGGTGGAATGAGGAGTGGGAGGGGGCGTGTGGTGGTTTAAATCATGGAGGAAAACCTGCAAACAAGAAGCAAAACTTCAACAAATCTTGAATTTCTATCAGCGCCTTAGCCTTGATGTAATAGCTGTGCCCAGGAGGCCAATAAAAGTTAATGACAGAGAATTATTTAGCCCCCAGTAAAGCTGCACTGAAGACTTTGAATCAGTACTCACAGTGCTGAAGAATTTATTTCCAACAAGCACTTCTAATCCAGCAAAAGCAGCATGGGATCCACTCTGAAGACAGCAAAATGGATCACGATACTATGGGGTTGGAAGCAATTTTGATTTTGTCTTGTCCTAAAATCTGTGAGAGAGATGCGCATCCTGCTCAAGGCCAACACAACCTGCTAGTCAGAGAGGGGTTGAAGGAAACACAGATTTCTACTCTCGTAAAAAAAAAAAAAAAAAAAAAAAAAACACTGACAGAAACTAGGGATGTCCTGATCAGGATGTTTTTGTCCTTGATACCAATCTGAGTCATCTGAGAACAGGCATTAGCTGATAAACACTCACAGTCCAATAAGGTCAATTGGTAACATTACAGTGCAGGAGAATAACTCATGTAATAGACAGCATTACATTAACTCATTCATCAATAACATGCTTTAAACTTGTTCAAAGCAATTCTCTGATGAACTCAGAGGGACTTCTGTGAAAATCAGAGTTGTATTCTAAACAGAAAACAAGATTTGTTCAACAAATATATCTGTATGAACTCTTTCACAGTTGTCCAACGTGTGGACAAGAAAATAGGCTGTGATTGTTGAAAGTGGCCATAAAATTATAGACAGTTGTCCAACAAATGGCATCAGAAGACGAGCTCCATCAGGAATGATCTAATTGGGACCCCAAATCAATACATCATATTGGAAAAGAAACAAATGCCTGTTTTATAATCCTTTAAGTCATCAGCACATTTGCATTGCCTGGTTGTTTGAGGAAAAACAAATAACTATCTGTACAAGTAAACTGATGTTAAAGGCAGCAAACTAATGATTACACTGCTGTTGAATAGAAAATGTAGTGATTCGACTCACAGCAACTACCTAGTAAAAGAAAAGCAAAAAAAAAAAAAAATCACAGATTTACTTTAACTCTTATATTTCAATTTCACTTTTTAGACTGTTTAAGACAGTTTCTCTAAACAGAAACACTTTACTTGCTCTGCTCTTAGCATGTTTCACAAATCTGAAGACTATTGGTGGTGGACCATATTTTACCTCCATTTCTAGTGTTGACAATTAATTTCTGTAAATAACAAATGCAAACATGGCAATTGTTTCAAGGTTCATAAAATAGCATTCGCTTAAAGTTATAACTTTTTGAGAGTGGAGTTGTTTCACGATGGTAGAAGGTCTCTTTGGCCTTTAATGGAGACATCAAGAGAGTTATCTCTAAGCTATTAACAACCTCTCATAAAAGTATAATTAATTGAATAAATTTAAAATATCTCATGCTACAGGAAAAAAAGCTTCTTAACATTTCTAGAATAAAATAATCCACATTCAGGCGAGTGTAAAAGACTTAGATCTCAACATCACTTTACCATTACAGCACACACACTCCCACACAGTAACATCATCATACTCATCATCATCATCATCATCATCATCATCATCCCCCAACATCGTCACCCACTGATGCTATTTACTGCCCAGTGGTCTATCCTCATTCTACACACTACCACCAGATCTTTTTTGTTTTAATAAAATCACTTAAACAATTAATTACAGTCGCCTTTTCTCCTCGCACACATCCCCCGCTCTCCCTGCTTCCCTCTCCTACTCATTCCCTTGTGTCGTAGGAGATACAGGCGGTAATAAAAAGACGTTTATTGGACGATTTTCTGGAGGCCTGTTGGTTATTAACATGTAAATTAAATCATCACAGCTGTTCCATTTTCAATCAGATGGAGTTTGCGGGAGGAGGGGCACAGACGAGGACCCAAGTGCACTGATTTTATTACGCACACCTTCATTAGGAGCCCTGCGGCCGCGATCGCCACCTCCACAACAATCAACCTCCCTGACATACGCTCCCACAAACCCACAGGGAGGCAGGCCTTGGACACAGGAAAGTCACTCACATACACACACATAGAAGGGGAGAGGAAACGCAAAATATTCTCAAAATTTTGCTATTAGCAGCAGTACATTTTTACCAGCCCTTGATTAATCTAATGCTAAACTGCAAAATGTGGAAACATTCAGACCAATTTAAAGAAAAATACAGAAATGTCAAGAGACGATTCAAAGAGATGTTTTTTGAACAAAGTTTTTGAGAAGTAAAAGTGGGGAACTCATTCTCAGGAAGTCTTCAGCTGTCCTTGATTCATGTGATTCCACTACTGAATACATTGTCTCCTCATAAGTAGATTTTTATGTGCTAATGGGGCTTACAGTTTTAAGAATTTCACACATAAAGGTAAACATACCCAAATACAATTACTCTATTGTCACATTTTAAAATGGTGGGATATTATATTCTACAGTGGGAAACTACATCTTTCACATTCATCAAAAAATGTTTGCTGAGCATTTGATGACAACAAATACTAAAAAAAATTTCAAAATTAAGAGTCTTTATGATTTTTGGTGACTGTAGATTTTATTGAGGAACATAAATTATAATGTACAGTTCTGGAGCTGTTTCATTTTAAATCTGCAGTCTTGTTGACTTTTCTAATTTAGTGTTTTAGCAAAAATGATTTGTTTGGAATTGCAACTCCAGAAAATCTTGCTGACATGCCAAGACATTATCCCTTTACCTGCAGTGAACAGGTGTCATATTGTCATTATTTTGTGAAATCTCAGAAAAATAGAATGCTTAAGTGAAAACAACTCCTTTTCAGCTGATTTTATCAATTCAAAACAAATCAAGCTGAAATTATTGTGCAACTTATTAGTGGATATGAAACAACTCTTGCATGGACAGACTATTTTCCAAAGTGACTTAGCTGTTAACCTTAAACTCATTGTGTTGTGACATCTTTCTCCCACTGCCGAGAAAATTATTTCTAATAATTTCACAGGCCCTCTTTTGAAAATATCGGAACTGTCCCTTTAAGAAAGCATTTAAGGACATTACTCTATGTTTAATTTTTTTTTCCTCTTTATTCTGCCAGTATTAATGACTGACTGGCAGGAGCCACATAGATCAATACTTTTACCCTGATTGTTTCAGTGAGTGCCTATTTTGTCCTCTAAGCTTTTGACCCAAACATGAAAAGTGACATGCTCTTAGAGACAATGATGCCTCGCTGATGGCTGTAGAAAAAAGCCTCATCTCTTTGAGCGGAGAGCACCCAGACCCCTCCAGGCCCCCAGAGACAGGAAGGCAAAAGGCAGACAAATAGCTATAACTCAGAGAAACTGTCAGAAAATGCAGCACATGATTGACTTTATCAATGGCCATTTATCCAATGCATATATATGTTTTAAAGGCCTTCGAGAAGGCCTGTCTCATAAAGAAGCAGTATTTAAAAGCACGGGACGACGACTCTATAGATGTGATGAGATATTGGTAAGCCCGCATGGAAAGGTTAATGTTACCCCCTGAACACGCTAATGGTTTTGGTTTGACAATGGCCTGTGGGGAATACGGGATAAACCACGGAGATTCTAACTCATCGACACATAAATTGTACATTTTCAACAATTTCATTATCATCCACACCATTTTACACTGACATATATCAATAGGAATGAAGTGGATGGTCTTATTTTTCTTGTTCCCCTTCCCCAGCTCGCAGCCTTGAGAGGATATTGATCTTTCATCTTTTTCCGAGGAAGAATCACATTATTGCCAATGGAGAATAAAGTGCCACAGCCATATGGAAATTAAAGCATGGGGAGTGGTGTCATGCCGCAATAAAGGAATGCATGCCAAAACATTAGTAGCATCCATCTTACTGAAATGAGCATGGATCAGCTGATTTGCTACGATGGAGTTCATAAATACTGAGTTTTGTTGGTGTCATAATAAAACAAAGACTTATTAAATTTAGACCTCCATCAACAATGTACTGTGTTGTTAAAGAGCACTTACAGCTTTCTTCCACGTTTATTTCTGTCTTAATCAATCTAATTTCAAAACAAGACTAAGAAATCTAGAGTATGTTTTTTAAATGATGACCGACTGGAGAAAAAAAAAAAAAGGTATCTAAACTAGAGTGACCAAACACCCTCTGTTCCCCAGACATGTTTCATGTTTTAAATGGAGCATCTGTGGGGTTTTTATTGATTGATAAAAGTTTATGGGTTCTCATCTCCTCAGTGGCATTCCTGAATTGAGATGTGCAATGCAAAGAAAAATAAAGTCTTTCTTTCATCCTGTCCTGAGCTTCTGCCTGTTGGTTTTATCTGTTCTTTCCTCAGAACAGGCAGTGAACTGCCAGCGCTGTAGCTGATGCTTACAAAGTGCAATGGCGACGAAGTGTGTGTCACAGTGGGACACAGCCAAACTGAAACATAAATTTCCGTCATAACATCCCAGATGTAACAATGGTGGCTGAGTGCACCACACACACATAGCTAGCATGTGTTTCTGTGTATATCAAAGATATAAAAGATCCCGTAGGTCAGAGATGTCCGACCCCTGATCTGAAGGGCCGGTGTCCTGCGCCTTTCAGATGCGTTCCTAGTGCAACACACCTCAATCAGACCACTGAAATGCCTGCTAATTATATAGTCAGGTTCTCCAGAGTCCTGCTAATGACCCCATTAGTTGATCCAGATGATGTTAAAGCAGAGAGTCATCTAAACGACCAGCATAATCTAAACTACCCTAAATAAAAATATAATTGTGGTCTAAAAGCTTATAATAGCAGCCATCAAGTGTTACTTAGATAAATGAGTCTTTTACATCACTTTGGACAAAGTTTGGCAGAATTATTTCAGACAGATTGGAAGGCTTTCAAAAAAAGAAACACCCATTTAAGGTCATGCCACAACATTTTAATCAGAACTAAGTTTGGACTTTGACTAGGTTGTTCAAAATCCTTTCAAAATCAAAACCATCACACTGTTAGATGTTTACTCCTTGTTTAATTAATATAAAGTAGTTTTTCACAGATCCAGGTTAGTTTAATCAATTAAGTCATCATTTGAGAACTGTTCTTTGTGATAATTCACATTATTTTTGTTTGATATTAAAATTTGTTTTATGATCTTAAACATTTAGGCCTAAACAGAACAAATCCGTAAGTTGGCCAATATTGTTTCATAGTCCTGTCAATCACATCAACAAAAACTAAACTAAATGTATATAAGTGAATAAAAATAGCGATGATTATATTCTGCCTAAAATGAAGGAAAAAACAATATGGAAACACAAATTCTGTTCGAAGATTGCACAGCACAGTGACAGAGGTGATGCATGTCTCTGCTTTTGGCTTGTAGCAGCACCAGTGAAATAATGGATTGACCTCTGGTCTGCCCGCCAAGAGTGGCAGCATTAAAGCCAGTGTGAATAAAAGAAAAGATGGCTATTTTTATCGCTCGATTGAAATGCTGAAGGAATCTGCCAGTGGGCTCAGAGTGTGAAGAAGATAAAATCACAGCGAAAGTGAGAAAAAGGTACAGAGAGAATTAAAGGCGCTCTGAGGAAAATAAATATGATAAAAACTTCACCATCTTGGCATTGTGGGTGCTTCTGCTGCCCACTTTTAGCAAATCAACAATAACAAGAGTGCTAAAAGCACATTCATAATTTACATAAATTATACATTAATCCAGATTAATTAGCATATATATTTGAATTAGGATTTGAAGGCTTTAAGGCCTGTTTTGATTATTCCACTCTGATTTATACCTCAGATCGATCTGGAAGGCGGATATGAGTTTGTATATTCAGCATTAACACATTATGCTAATGGTTGCTAATACTGATATGCAGATTTAATTAATTACTAAGTGGATTTTAGTCATCTTTGCCATGCTTTTCCATGGAGAGTCAAGTATGTTTGTTTTACTTTATGTTTTGAGAGGCTTACAGGCTCTAATATTCTCCAGTTAATGCAAGGGGATAAAGTTTGCTAAGTTCTGGCTGGTTTCCAGCTTCTATGAGACAGTAAAGGCCCAACATTTCCTCAGTCTTTATGATTATTGCAGTACTGAGAGTCATGCACATCACTGCACTAAATTGCCTCATTAGTAACAGTAGTTAGGGTGACGATGATCCCCCTACAATAAGTTACCAACCTTTATGGATAATCCTAGGGAACTATACATGTCTATGTCAAGCCTTATTAGGAGCCCAGAAATAATATCTCTATTGGTTGAATACATCAGTGTAGTAAACATGCTCATTTATTGGCACCGGCTGTTGTTTTATGATCTTATCTCCAGTGGCAACGTAACTCCAACACAGGTCAAGCTGGTTTATTGCTGTGGCACAAAAATAATCAATAGTACTGATACAGGAACGTCATTTTGCAGACTTGTTCAGAATTAATATACAGAAGATTTCACAGAACTAAAATTGAAAGGCAGGATATGAAGTTAAGCCTAAAGTAAAAAAAAAAAAAAAAAGTGGTATTAATACACAGGCAGCGTAAGAAGATTCAGTAAAATGCTAAAGTTGCTCAAATATAAAGAAAGATACAATAGAAAAAAAAAAACTTCTTAATGTGCTGCATTTTGCTTTAATATGGTTCATATGATCCATGATGCACAGCTTTTCTAGTATGTAAATGTGATCGTCTTCAATAACTATTCATGTTTTTTTTTCCTGACTGTTTTTCAGTTAAACATGCTGGGTGACTCATAAAATCATAAAAGGCAGGGCATTTATTTATCCCTCTGCCATTTGCATACTCTCCACCCACCAACCACAGCCTGCCCAACTCGACTATCACAGAAAACCACCGCCAACCCCACCACCCTCCACCTCACCCCATTAATGCCTCCATCTCTTGTGTCACATGCAACATTGCTTGTCTGTTATATTACATTGATCAAGGGGTGATAACTTGTAATAATTGGATGTTAAATTAAAGAGCCCTCTTCTAGTTCTTGCCATCTCAATTTTAATTGTCATTGGGTGGCAGTTATGATGATATATGGGGGATTGTGTTTTGTGCAGTGGAGCATGACCCTGATGAGTAATGTTCCTTTTGACTGCTTGGCATCTCTCCATTTCTCGGCCTTTGCCTTAATGCATGCCTGCTGCTATGTTGAGGGGATTTGGGAAAACGCGGCAAAAAAAAGAAAAAAAAAAGATTGAGCATGAATATGTCTCTGGGTTCTCAAGGGAGACGATTATCGAGGACAACATGGAAAATATATGTTTTGTTTCATCCCCTTGTGTATACATTTGTGTATCGTGGTTTGCTTTGTTTGTCATGCTATCATCTTTTGTCTGCAGTTTAGTCAGTGCAGTTTACTTGCTTAGCCTGAGCCAGCTGTGCTATCACCTGACCTCAGAGTGACAAAACAGAGTCCTTACCCCTTATTATAAGAACGTGAGGTTAAAGGTACAGTCGCATAAGACAGGCACCTCCTCAGTTCCTGACCTCTGTCACTTCCCATCTATATGAACCACTATAGGTACCATGTTTCAGAGGACTCTGCTGTCTGAGTATAGTAATGTGGAGAATTCATCTTCCAAGGCACTTTCCTTTGGGGGGAAAAACGTCAAGTTACTCCAGAAATCCTCATATCTGGAGTTAATGCAATGGATTCCTGTAAAAAGCAATGCATCATTTACAATAGTTCCTTTGTTCTTCGTACAGAGCTTTGTAAAAGTAGTCACAACCATTATCGCAACCACAGACCTTTATGTATTTATTAAAATTCATTAAATTATTGAAAATATTAAATAACATTTTTACTACAATTGAAAAATGTGAAGCACATTCACATTAGTGGAAGGCAAACAGAAATTTATTCGCAAAATGTGTTGTAAGCACAACTCTAAAAAGTGTGGCAAGTATTTATAGATAAAAAGCATCCTCACAGCACAACACTGCTACCACTATGTGTCGTTGGGTGAGACGGGGATTATTAGTTCGGCCTCTATAGCTCCTCCAGATTTAGGATGTTATAATTCATAATTTTACCCTGATTTATACTTCTAAACAACTTTATTTCCAACATGTCTCCTGTATTCCTTCCCAAGCTTTGTGTTAGTAAATTAAAAAATCCCAATAAACTGCATTAAACACAAAATATGAAAAAAAATTCAAAGGTGTGAATACTTTAATAGGGCACTGGAGCTAACCAAGTCATTAAAAAGACATAAAAAACAAAAATTTCTTAGTCAATGTTTCAAAAAAAGGAATGTCAAACTGGAGTTTAAAAAAAACAATAACACAGTTTTGCAACAAAGCCAATATCCTACATTAAAGCTAACGCACGCAGCCATGACTGCAGCAAAAATAAACCCGCTTGAAATCTACACAAACAGTCTTCAGGATAAATCTTGCACACCCACAGATAAATATACTGTGCTGCAGACACGTAAACACAGCAATGCAAACATCCCGGGACATCCTCGGACAATCCACACAGAGCATAGCTTCTCTCCCTGAATAAGCAAACACAAGCAGGGACAGATAGCAGGTGTGCCAACACTTCCCGCAACACAGCAAAACAAGAGGTGCAGGCCAGGCGCTGAGACCTGAAGAGCAACAAGGTTTAGAGTAAATACGTACAGTATACACACATGCACATATTTCACACATTTGCACACTATATAAGCTATCTTCTGAAGGCTAATACGGCGGGGAATTACCATATTCAACAGGCTCATCCCTGTTCGCCTCACAAGCAGATAAATGATTTGCCTATATTTAAAGAACTATCGCACATTAGTGTCATCATAAAATGTGTGTGCGTGCCATACACACACGCAGATGGGTTATGCATATGACTACGTTTTTCTATGTATCCACAGCAGGATCATCCTCCATCCATCCTGCTTTTCTTTGTGTGTCCCTGTGAGACGCTTGCTGTCGAGGAGCATGGCTGTGTGTGAAGCTCCCTGGTGATGTGGAGCCAGCTCAGTAAGCTGACAGTGGGTAGGAGGGGGTAAAACACCACCGCTGACGATTAGCATTAGCTTCCATGGGGCGCCGCGGTGGCTGCTGGGAGGTTTCATCGTTGCCTTAGACCTCTCTCTTCATTGCAAAGTGACAACCCCCTGTGGCATGATGCACTTAGTTGATTCTGTGAACCAGCTGCATCTAAATCTCCAGAGATTTAGATGCAAGTTCTAGCTGAAGTTCTAGTTTCCTGCTTTCATCAATATTGACACCAATGGAGTCATCTTCTTTTGATTGCTTCTTTGAAATCTTTATTAGTTTAGTTTAGCAGCTTTTTGTTCAGCACCCTGTTTAACAAAAATTATTAAAGCCAGACCTAAGATGTCTTCTGGCTGTCGCAGTGTGGCTTGTGCAAGAACTTTTTAGCTGCCAGGGGAGACAGTCACAGAGCTTAGTTGGCACGTGAATTTTCCACCACTGCCACCAGTCCATATCCAGTGCCTAATATGCATGGACAATTTTATTTATATATATATTTTTTTTATTTTTTTTTACATTTTCTTACTTAACACAAACTTTATTGCATTTAATACAATTTTGTGACGCACTAACAAAAAGTAGCATTCAAATAGTTTCAAATTAAAAATTGTAAAGGTGTGGCATACATTGTTTAAAACTATTTTTACCCTCATACTCCTAAGTAAAATTACTTAGACAACTAGTTGTAATTAGTTTCCTAGTCAATAAATAGCATGAAATTCACTACAATTTAATCACAGTATATATACAGCTGTGGAGTCCCACAAGAAGAAGCAGCCCGGAGCTCCATGAGAGGAGCTGTGGAAACTTTTAGTTCAGGTGGGAGACACTGTGGACAGGCTGACAATTAACTGACCACTCCGTGATGACACAGACACAAAGGAGCTGTTGAGAGTTGATGCAAAAATCTATGACAGAGGAATCCTGTCATTGGTCTGCAAAATACGTTAGAGGGTTATTGTTTTATTCTAGTAAGACTATAACCCTCAAAATACAATGCAGGCTTCCTTTAAATCTTTTAGATCAAAACATATTCATGTGTGAAAATGGTCCAGTCAAAGTTCAGACCTAGATCGAATTGAAAATTAGCTGCAAGAAGGTTCTGAGTATACTGCGCAACAGGTAAATATGCAGATATGATTCTAAGCATAACAATAAACCACCATTATAAATCTACGTCTGTTTAGCGTTCCAACTATGGCTATGTCTAGGTAACATAAAAGAAAGAAATACTAAACCTTTTTTTTAATCTTGATCAGTGATTACACCTCCCCTGAGCAGCTTAGTCATCTTTCCTCTCCCAATGCACTCAAGACTGACAGGTGCACCTTGATGTAAAGCTTGTTCATATTTGACTGTTCATATGTATTCAGGCTGGTTGATACTGAGACATTCACGTCTGAATGCTCTGACCACTGAAGTACACAGCAGAAGCGCCTCAACAGGTTCAAGCAATGCCCAACTATTGCCTCACCTCAAACTCCTTCCAGCCTGTCAACTCAGTGAGCTGAACGTCCTGACGTGGACAATAGGTTGCATTTTAAATGTCCAACAGCTTCTGGCAATAAGAGTTTTTTTTTGTTTGTTTGTTTGTTTTACATTTGTCATTTAACATTATATTTGTGTAAAAAGTAACCAAACACAGTTTGTATGGAAAATTATACTTTCAGAATTGTTTTCTTATAAAATTCAACGCTTATCTGAATCAGTGCCTAATTACATATATACACACACAAGAAGAAATGATTAGAATGACAATCGTAAAGCTTATGATGATACAATTAGAAGCACAACAAATGAGTAAGAGGATGGACTGTTGTATTTGTTGTTTTTGCTGTTGCAAAAATGATTTTGTATTCAAATCAGTGGTGTTTGCATGTGCTTTTTCTGCAAGCATGGATTTTCTCTGGGTACTCCTACCTCCTACATCTGAAAACATGCACCATTAGATTAATTAGACGTCCATTCAGGTAGGAGTGGGTTTGCACAAATTGTATCCAAAACTTGTTATACACAAAGCGTGGGCCCTGTGAAGCACTGGTGAACTGACTCCAAACCATATTTACTGCTGTAGGTACCCAGCTCACCTTGAGTCAGAATCATCAAGTATGCGGTTATATTCAATAAATTAGAATAGGTGAAGTATTGTGCTGATAAGGGTTTGTGTTTTGAAGAGAAATTGTGTGTATGCTGTGCTGTTTGAAAATGCCAGTGTGCAAATTTGCTCTTATCTATTGTTCTTTAATAGCACCTCATCAGCCTTGTATTCACTGAACAATAACTGGCAGAGGTTAAGAGATGCTAGGCTATTAATTTCTGATAATCAGGTGGTATTCATAGACAAGCCAAATTATTGTTGCACAATGCTGATATATCTGTATTAAACATCAAATTATATTGGTTTGATGTATTCTAATGTTCTGAAAAAAAAGTTTAATTTTGGGGGTTTCAGTAGCTGTAAGCTAGAATCCTTTACATCAGGGGAGTCGAATTCATTTTCATCTTGGCCCATATCAAAATTCTGAATGTTCTTAAAGGGCCAGAATGTATCGATAAAACCAATTCAACTGTTCAAAATATCAATAAGTATCTGTTTGTTTCAGATTTCAAGAAGTGTTTCTCAAAATAAAATAATATTGAACGTGTTTTCACACTGATCAGTCCGTCCACGATTTTGTGATTGTATTTTGTGGGAATTTTAACAACCAAAATCACAGATTTTGTTGTGCTAATTTTGAAATATTTAGAAATATTTGTGCGAATGTATGATGACTTTTTATTAATCGCAGTATCAATCACGGATTATAATTTGACATTAAGGAAGGCTGAGGCAGCAGTCACTTAAACCCAATGTGTTTGGCCAATTTTGAAGAAACATTTGCAGTAAAAATCAGAAAAAAAATGTGGGAATTTGCAGATTTTGTGTGAACATTGAGTGAGTTTTGCAGATTTGTTGAAAAACTGGAGTAACTTATTCATGTACTTTGGAGTCTAGTGGTCCACATAAAAAGATATGGCAGGCCACATTTGGCCCGCAGGCCTTGAGTTTGACATGTGCTAAATTAACAGAATAAATGTACCAAAACTGTCTAATATAGTGCTATTTGTCAATCATACTGAAATAAATTTAACTTTTCAACTCTATTACCAACTTACTGAGCTGCACTTGTAATAAAAGGTGTAATAAGTTACTTTGAACTTATAATATTTTGGATCTCTAGAAGAATATTGCATCTAAACCAAACATATGTTTAGGTCTAACAATGTTAAAATGTCTACCCGAAACAAAAAATTCCACATCTTAGAAAACCAAACACAAAATATAAAATACAATTACTCCAACCTGAACTAGTTTTGTACTTGGACAACCATTAATATCCCCATAGAGCAAAATATTCTACAACAAGCTGTTGTGGCCAAGTTACAACAGCTGAAGCTTCACTGAAACCAGATAATACAACAAAACTCCAATCAGAGGAACAAGTTATGGCAAGTCCAATCATCAGCCTGATGTGTAGATTCTTAACAGAGCAGTATATAAGCAAACGCTTGCAAACTTTATTGAGGTGCAGCCAAGTATAAAAGAACAACCCCTGGGACAAATTTTCTCCACACGTGTTTTAGATTGGCAACACATGTTGTAAAACCTTGCTCTAAAAGGTATTGAATTGTGGTGTGGATTCGGGGGTATAACAATTCAATCGACATTTTTTACTAGCCTGTACTAAATTATATGTGTATATATAGATATGCATACTCTACCATGTTTGGTAAAAGAGAAAAAAAAAAATACCCTCAACATGTTTTTTCCATTTTCTCAAATTACAAAGAGCAATTTGAATGAAGAAGGGTTTTGAATATTCTGCATTCAAGAAAACCTCCCTAAATTAGTGATGTTTAATTAGTGACACACAATTATACTACACACTTCCAGTGTGTAGTGTAAGTATCAAATGATATATAGAAAGTGGTTGTGAGCAAAACATAAATCTCTCCAACTATGCAACATCAAGTAATAAAGCTACTCCAATAAGACCACATAGTACTCCCATAAGTACCAAAATCAGCTTTATGAAATGATTTCAACAAATCTGAATATTTTTCTGAACATCATTGAGCTTGTTAAAATAGAGAACGGATATTGCACAAGAACAAACCTTCTCAAGAAAAGACAGACTATACTAAAAACATAAATAGGGAAACTAAGAGTCAGGGCTTCAGCAAACTAAGCAGCTGTTTAGGGCCCCAGCGCCACTAAGGGGCCCACTCAGAGGAGCTGCTTTTTTTTTTTTTTAGGAATAATTTCTATGTTGTAACATCAAAAACACACAATTTTTATAGGAAGAGATTTGTTTTTACAATACTATATATTTGATAATAAATTTAGAAATCTTTATTTTATGGATAAAAAGAAAAAAAAATAGCTCCAAAGAGATTATTGATGATCACACTCCAGTCTGGTAGGTGGCGGTAAATGCACCTTGAGTTGGTTGCCATCCGCCAATTAAAAAACAGAAGAAGGAGCAATTGCTCCAAAGGCCCTGGTGGCCGCGGTAGGTACTGCACGCTTCGCCATTTACATGAGCCACTTGCAAAGCTCCGGTAAGAAGTTAAGTTAGCAAAACAAGTTGTGAATTTGTGTTGTTTGCCCTTTTAATCTCTGTATTGTTCTGTGATTGACATGCGATCTGTCCCAGCAACAAGTTGCACAAGAGATCACAATTGAAATGAAAGCAAGAATTCCTCCTCTTCTCGGGTGTGCATAACATTTTTGCAAATATCTCATTGACTAATAAAAAATTGTTTAATTGTGTTTATTTAAGAACAAGGACACATTGGAAATGTTCAAAGATTTTGTTTGCCCTTTAAGGACTTACAATTGTTGACAAGATAAAGCAAGCATCTTCAAGCTTTGAGAATATTGTCTGATTTTGACTAAACATGTCCCTTTTAGAGGGTGCAGCACCCATATGTTTTTTATTCAGGGATTTAAATCACTCAGTTTTGAGGTTTATAAAATTTGGCATCAAATGAGGGAAGATCATTGCAGAAAGTCCAAAAGATCCAGTAATGCACCACTCCTCTAAAATACTCATTATCAAATGTTTGTTTCCAGATCATATGCAAGTCATCAGCTTAGTTGTTTTGGTTCAGAGATAAAAATATTGCCTGAATTGATGAGTTAATAAATCAACAGATTATGATTAATCTTAGGCTGCATGTGTGAGCCTCGGTGGTTTACATCTTGTTTTATGCACATCTATGTTGTCAGCAACACGCCTTTGCAATTTAAGATCAGTGAGTTGTATGTATTTTTGTTTTGAGTGAACTACCACCATTTTTACCTTTTCCTGCTTTTTTTAATTTTTAATTTTTGCCTTGATGTTTTTGAAACACAGCGGACGTTAAGCTCCCATTTAGCCAGTTTATGTGATGATGGTCTATTCAATTAACATTTACTTGGTTTGCTGCATAATTTAACTGGTTGAAGTATCATAACATTCAAAATCAATAGAATTCATAAATGATTCAGTGTGTATTGAACATTCAGCGGTAGAAGAGAATGCATGCAAGAATTGCGTGGATGACAGTAATGCTAAACTCTCTATTTTCTATTCAGTTTGATATCTGCAGTGAGGTCTTTCTACTCACTTTCTGGGCTCTCCTCGGGGCCTCCTGCTCATGTGGGACGCAGGCCTTTGATTATTTTTTTGTTTTATATTGTGCTACTCTTGATACTCTTTGTTTTGTGCCAGGTACACAGCCATGCTCTGATCACAAGGCCAATGAGCAATATGCACAAGGGCAGAAATGTCTGGAAGAATACACTGCAGTGTCTCTTCTACATGTACGCACTAAATCCTTTAACTCCTCAACACCTCCCATTATATATATATATATATATATATATATATATATATATATATATATATATATATATATAGCATATGTAAAATGGGAATTTTGTGAATATTTGAGTAGAGAAATATTCCAAATAGCATTTTATGGTTTCTTTCTCTTTTCTGCCACATTGAAATATGAATAGGCATCAAGGCTGTTCCTGAATAATTTATCTCAATTGTACATGACACATTTAAGCATACATTTTAGTTCAACAATTGTTTAATAAATATTGCACTGATGTGCTAAAATACCCATTTAATTCAGTAACAAGAGTGCTACGCCTACAGGGACAACTGTCTCAATACAAAATGCAGGACATTTTCGGGTAATTTCACATTTTTGTGGATTTAAACACTTTGTGTAAAACTTGTCATGTTTGACTGAAGTGTTGCTTCATGCCTTGTTTTTGACCCGCTGATGCTGATTCCCCAGTGGAAACGATGTGTTTTGGTGTCTTTAGAGAACATTTCAAAACTCCAAATCTCTCTTTCTTCAACCCACCCACTCGCACACACACGCCCACACACACATCCGTAGCATTCTGACAGCCCCTCAATTTTTTTCCACATCATGAGCAAAATTTGGATGTTTAAAACATTTATGATTCATTAGCTGAGAACTTATCCCTTTTAAAATTCTTTCATGTATAAATCATGCGTATTTTGATTTGAAGGGGCCGCTTCTGTGTTATTGATGAGGCGCTCGACTCTAATCAATTAGTAATTGGACCACAGCTTTTAAATAATGCATTTATTAGGCCTTGTGATGTGTTTAATGGCAGCCCCTTGCAGTGCAAATACGTCTGAAGTGCCCTAATGAGTCTTTTATGGGCCAGCCCAGGGAAAATGGCACAGCTCACTCTGTGACATTACTGCACAATAGGTCTTGTTTACACTGACTTGCCAAGTAAGACAACTAATGCACAGGCATTCATACAAAGTATTATTGCGTTTATTGCACCCATTTATTTTTGCCCTATGGGGGAAAAAAAAGGGTTTCTGACTCATCACATCAGCTTGTTTTCATCATCACTTCAGTTGCAGGGCTGGTGGATAAAGCATTTGTATTAGAACGAGCAGCTAATGTTAAGTAAATTAACATTTCATCAAATGTGTGCAATCCGCAGAAGGGTCCCTTTTGTTTAACTTGTTACCAGCATGTTAGTTTTTGTGTGTTATTGGCTTGGTATTGATTTTTACCCAGAATGACAAGTCAAAATAATAATACAAGACTTAAATGAACTGAGACATAACTTTCTTCAAGCCTTCACAATAAGAGCCATTTTCATAGTTTAGGACAGATTATACTTCATGGCTTCAGTAGACTGCATAAATGATTACACTTGGCATGTGTTGGCAAGATGCTCAAACTTCTTTCATTCTAGTAAACAACCACTTACTACTTGCTGTAAAATCTGTTCAAAACATTATTTGCTCGGTTCTAATTCACGTCCTGCAATGAAGTCTGATTACATCGGACTTGGTGCCAACTTCACAACGCACTAAAATTTAACAAAATTTTAGTTCAAATAAGAAACAGAATGACATCTGACATTAAAGGGTCAAAAACCTTTTCGTAAGGTTTCGAGACTCCAGGGATCTACAGCAAGAGTCATTATCTCCAAATGTAGGAAACACAAGACGGTGGCAAACCTCCTTTGTAGAAGCTGGCATTCCACTGTCACTCCACAAGTGCACTGACAACTCATCCAGGAGTAACATCTAAGCTACTCCAGGCTTTTTCTGTCTCAGTTGACGTCTTTGTTTGTGATTAATCAATAAGAAAGAGACTGGGTAAATCCAAAGTTATCTCAATGATTCCCAAGGTGTTTGGAGAAAAACATTTTCTGGAATTATTTAGAAGTGAAATCTGGTGTTAAACTATCACAAAAAGATATTGCATACGTATGTCAACATGGCAGTGACAGTATGATGATCTGGGGCTGCTCTGTTGATTTGAGACCTGGATGACATTCTGTAATTGATTAAAAAAAAAAAAAAACATGACTTCTTGAAGAAATTTTGGAGGAAAATAGTAAATCTACTTCTGAAACATGCAATAAAAACTGCACATGCTGAAATTTACGTTCACCTACGAGCTATACTTTTTCATAGCGATGCATTTGATCTACTTTTTGTTTGTTTAAATAGGGAATTTTTAAAATCAAAAATCATAGAATGACATTTCTATCACTTCCCACCTCCAATGTGTAGTATTCTGTATTGTCAAACAGGAAGGCAGAATAATTACGTTTATGTATCAAAGTGAAGAAATCAGCATCGAGTCGAGATCGGTTTAACTAATTGTTGACAGTTTCGATATCAGGTGCATCCCAAACCACTGAAATTTAATGCTGTGGCAAATTTCCTGCAAACTAATTATCTTTCATATCATTGGTGAACCACCTGTGTGGAAGTACACCACCTGCCTGAGGACAAAGCCCCGGTGAAGGCCAGAGCTGTTTAGCCAAAGTCTGTACCGCCAACCAGGTTATGCACACCATCCATCATCGTCAGCCCGACTATGTTTGTGGTCTGTCAACGACTCGGCGTTATGTGTGCACATGGATGGTGCATATATGTGTGTGTGTGTGGGGGGTGGGAGAGGAGAGTTTTGGTGGAAAGCTGTTGCTCTCCTGGCAGGGGTGGGTTTTAATTGGAACACCCAGTGAGTGGTATGAGTGCCGGTGTCACAATGAAAACTCCAAAGCCAGGCCCACACTGATTCACTCATATGGCGAGCCACCGTCTCCTGAGGGGCTGCGAGATTAGAAAGACGTTTACAACTTTAAATACCCACACGTCGCACTCTCTGACTGAGCATGCTTGTGCGCCTCACATATGCCCGTGTTTGTGCTCGTACCTCTCGACGTGTGCCGCCACTTTAAGTGTCTGTCAAGCAAATTCCCATCGCTGATACAGATATGACAAGTAGACTGCTCAAGCTTTGTTATTTTGTCGAGAGATTAAAATCAGCATGCAGAGAGGCTGCTTTATGTATGTCGATAATGCATGCATGCAAATATGTTTACCACAACAAATCAGTTCCCTGTTGCGACCCGTTCACCCCGACTTACAAATGTGCTACCTTTAAGTGTTATCAGATTTCGTTCCCCTTTACCTTTCAATTCTTTCCTCTGCCCAAATGCTTTGACTGATAGTTTTCTTCTTCTAATACTCCGAGCTGTGTACTTCCAAGACACATTCATCCACCCTTATTACAATTCCCTTGCAGTGAATCTGTTACTTTATTCTGTTTTTCCTCTGGTTTTTCTGTCTCATTTGAATTCAACTTGCACTACACCCTCCCTACTCACTTCCACACAATTCATACACACATGCAACCTTGCATACGTTCACAAACACACACACACGCACACACGAGTTCAGACCTCCCCCACATGAACAGCCCAACACACACACGCTCGTGCACACACTCGATGTTTCAGCGGGAGTGGTGCCTGACAGGAACAAGTGACAGCTCCCTAATTACCTCCTCACTGTAGACGCTGACGCTGCCTGAGACGCACTGCTCATTTTCCTCTTTTTCCTTCCTCCCTCTCTCCTTCTCTGCCTCCACTCTCGCTCACCCACCCGTCCTATTCCCCCTCCTCCTTACCCACCTCCTCTTCTTATCTCCCCTGTGGTGAATTATGCATGTCCAGGAACTCCCAATCTGCATTCTCACGAGCCGTGCAGAGACCAACCACCTATACGGTACCTTCCTCTGTCCTTCCCTCGTTCTGCTTGCACCCTACCCCTGCTCATCTACTGCAATAAGGAGTGCAACCTATCTAATGCTTTCAGATTTAAAAGAAAAAAAAAAAGTTTATTCAATGCAAATTTGATTAAAAAAAAAAAAAACAGACGAGAGGCGACTGTCCTTGAATTAGCCCTTTCATTGCAGGCCACCCAGACCAATTCTCCTCATGTCTTAGTTTCAAGTAATGTGATGGTTCATGGTCGCCATCTTGAATCTCCAGGGAGTATTTGTTCTGCAGTCTTAATACAAAACTGCCCGATGTCAAGTCAAAATCTCAAATTGTGTTTTCTCTTGATGCCCACTGACCCTTACAAGAATGTTTTGGTTTGATCGAAACACCTTGTTCCTCTCCTGCAGTCTGTTTAGCCGGTGTCAGTCAGCAAAATATAACCAAAGGAAATCAGAGAATGCAAGACTAAGGGATTGTTAGTGGAGATTAGGAGACAAAATTGTTGTGAAATAAATGGAAGATAAAGGGTTTAAGCAGAGAGGGTGTGAAGTGAGCAGCTAATGAACATGAAAATGTTGATGTTGCAGCTGAAAGTAGATATTCAAATACACTGAAAAGGAAAAAAAACTGTCTTTTTTAATTGTCTGGTATTAAATTAAACAATCCCTTTTCCTGTTTTAGGTCAGTTAAATTACCAAAATGATTTTAATCTATTAAATGCCACAATAACAACAAATTTAGTTTACAACACTAACACTGTGTCATTAAGCAATTTGAGAGAGCTCAGATACTGCCATCCAGAACATCAGAGTTAGTTGAAAGATGTGTTTTAGGTCAGACTTATATCTAAATTAGACATTTCAATTTTCATCTACTGTTTAGGTAGGCCAGTCGGTACAGGATTAATTCCAGTTACCGTAACATGGAGATGGGTTTGACGTCAGGCCTGAAATAAAATCATTTGTTACACATTTAGTTTAACTTGTGCGCTCTAGTTAAGAAGTCAGAATTTCAATATTAGAAAGCCTTTAACTATTGTTTTCAGCACATTTTACAAACATTACTTTAAGCTTCACTTTCCAAACCAAGCATTTATAGTTACAAGCGCTACATGTAACAAATTATTTTAGATGCATTCTTAAATGTGAGGCTGGTAAAATAAAAATGTTTCTGATGCATCATCCCAATTTCAAGTCGTAATTGGAATAGTCAGAGTTGCTCCCAGTTTCTCAGTGGAAAATTTTACTTCAGAGGGCATCCCAGTTAATTTCTTGCAGTCAGAATTTTCCAGTTCAGAGTGTAACTGGAACGCAGCTTCCTTTTTAAATTTAGCGTGCAATGAAAAAATGTGCCCTTCATGAAAGCTCTTCATGATACAAGAGAAAACCGTTTTGTTTTTTTTAAGAATGCCTGCTTATCAACTTATTGTAAGTCAGTGGATAAGAAGTCAATCCAGAAATAAATCAACTTTAGTTTAACTTATTACTTGGTAATAAGCCCAGCAATATTGTTAAAAGTGAGATAAAAAATTTAAAGAATCAAATGTGAGACCAAGATTTTCAGTTTGTCTAAAATTAAGTTAATGTAAAATAAATTACTCAGATGAAAGCGATGCAGCTTGTTATGCCACATTTATTAAATCAGTTCCAACAGCTTGTTTTCTCAGTGTGCAAACACGAGTCAAAAGATAGCTCAATATATGGCACTGAGCACCTCCAGTTGCACAAAAATAGCGATGACTAAAAAAAAAAAAACAGAGTATTTTATATCTCAATATTTTTATGAAATAAAAGGAGACCTTACCCTTTACATACAAAGCCCCCCAAAAGACCATGTAATTATGTACAGACATCATAAAGTTTTGAGGAATGTTTACCAAGATTAAGAGGCAATACTGTTTTTTTCTCTTTGAAGGAGTAGCTATAGTATTGACTCTGCCAAGTAGCACAACACCACTGCTTGTGCTGGCTCCAGCAAAAGCTGTGACTCATAAAAGTCGCTTTATAATCCCCGCACTGGCAGTAGAGCCTGACTTTAGTCATCGTTAAACTAATTATTTAACAGCAAGAGGTCTGCACCGAAGTCTGCTTCAAAAAGCAAACACCCTCTGTCTGCAGAACACAAGTCTCACACCAGGAGATACTTTTCTGCTTCTTGCCCTAAAACTGGCCCTCAATTAATTATTTCAGCCTAACTGTTCTGAACAGGCAATTAAAACTATTAATTAAACTTACTGCATCAAAGGAATTAATGAACACAGTAAATGACCAAGACAACAATAATAAAGTTTTAAAGATGTGTGTTGAATTTGCATTTAAAATGTAGGAAGCAAGCAGATGTACGTTGAAACCAGTTAAAGATGAAAACAAAGGATTTTTAAAAAGTGTTTTTTTTAATTTTCTTTTAAAATGTAGAAAATAAGCCGATGTACGTTGAAACAAAAAAATCCCAGATGAAAGACAAAGAAAAACTTGACTTTGATACTTTAAAAACCTGCACTTTGATACTCTTGTCGGCAATACATATAATTTATAGGTTTTGAAGACTCCCTTTAAAGATTGCAACACAACCTGTTATAATAATTTCTTTAATATTTCACCCAGTTGTACGTTAATGACCAGAAGAGCGGCTACTGATTAGTGAGACATCAGCTACACACTCTGAAACTTCCAGACAGAGAATCTCATGTCTGAACATTTGCTGGAGGGCCATCAAAACCCTGCAAAAAGGAGAAACTAAGAGGGAGGGCGTGAAGAAGCAAGCTGAGTGGCCGTAATGACTTTTCAGGGTAAATTAAGATGTAAGGAGCTCGTTGGGTCTGCCTCTGAAGTGGTGACCCTTATTAGCACTGGTCGTCAATGCCTCCTCACCACTGTGCTCTCGTCACAATTGTTTCTCCTCCCAATCCGCTTTATAACACCATTTATGTGACTGCCACCGGCCGTGATTTATTGCCCCGGTCGCTGCCACTGTCAACAGGCCTTTCTGTGAAGTCACCACAAGCTCTCTGTTTTTCTGCAGGACCTCTTGTTTGGCTCTGTCTGTCTGCAGCAGCCTTACCTGTTTTAGCTATTTGATAGCGGGTTTGACAGACATGGTGATTCGTAGTGTGGTGATTTTTTTAAATTTTTTGTCAGGTTTTGTTGTCACTTTCCTCTGATTGCAGCCGACACACACAGAGGCAAGTCTGTAACCGTTTAAGAAAACATTTCTCTGTCACTTTTTCTTGATTACAGAACAAATTCTAAAAAGGTGTCTTCAATCTATTTCAGTCTGAAACTTGTCTTGTGACATTTTTTAATTGTCACTCCCTGACACCATACCTAACTACTTTATAAATTAAAACATAGGCCTCGCATAGAAAACATATTTTAGAGACAACAGTTGATAGGAAAGGAGATCTTAATGTAATATCTAATGTCATAAAGCCATAAAAAGCTATCATAATTGCAAACATTCATTTTCAAATTTTGCCATGGATTTGTGTTTAGACTTTGACCTGGCCATTTTATCACGTCTATGATATGACCTAAACCACTCTGTTGCAGCCCTGACAATATGCTCAGCTGCCCTTTACTTAGTGACAACCAGAAACCAAGCCTCCAAATCGCTTAACCTAATTGATAGCATTTTGTTAAGGAACATCAGGATAAAAGGGGATGCATATAAATGCATGCCACACTGTTCAGGTTAGAGTTTTGCAAGTCACTTTTCTCTTGGCCCCACATTTGTAATTACACTGCGTGTTGCTCTAATTATTCAAAATCCCAATAAGATACATTTAAATGTGTGGCTGTTGTATGACAAATTGTAAAAAAAAAAAAAAAAAAAAAAAAAAAAGAAAAAAAAATTGTCTTACAGGCCATGTAACTGTCTCATCTGAACAGGATGTAAGTCCTGGTGTATATTTTAAGTTCACAAAAATGACTCGGCTTAACGTCTTGAGGCTTCGAGGTTCAAGCTTTCGTTTGCGGCGGAGCAAATTCTGCTGTGATGCTTGAAATTGCAGCAGGAGAAAATTACCGAGTGGGGAAAAAAAATGAGCGAGGACGGGTGAAGAAGCGTTTCGCTATTGCTAATTACTGCCTCATTAGCAACAGTGCTTAGCCATGTGGACAATAGCAGCAGAACAGCTGATAAAAACACATGCAGAGGCCACAGTTGAAAGAACATTGCTGTGTTTTATGTCTTTATTGGTTCGCTATACATTTTAGCACGGGGACATCCAAAGCACCAGGGATGAGGTCGGTAATTAAAGCGGTAAGTAGGGTGTGATGATGGATATTTAGATTTCTGGTGCTTCAGACATGGTTAAAGCAGAGACTATGCAAGCCAAAACTGAGCAGTAAGTGTGACACTTCCTCATCCCGACACCTACACTGTTGTTTTTTTTGTTTCTTTTTTGCTTCTACCATATCCCTCCTTTCCCGGCCCCTGGGCCTCCAGATGTTGCCGACGCCCTTTTTCTGTGGAGGAGCTGCAGTGTGGAAATGCCTGAAGTGATGACAATAAACACCTCCGCCATAACCTGGGCTCCCGCATTTGCATATTTGCCTGGTTTAATTTGTGGGGGAAATATGCAAATATATGCAAAATGAAATCCGTCTCCTAATGACATGAGACGATTAAACAATTTTTATGCTCAAGTATTCTGTTTAATGAAATCAAATGGGCCCACGCTCCACGACAAATTTGCCTAGGCACAGATGAAATTTGTGGCTATCACAAAAAGGAAAAAAAAAGAGAGAACTAAGAAGAGGAGAGGAGGAGGTGGAGGAGGCTGGCGGGGGGTTGGGAGGGTGCCTGCTTGGTGTGCATGACAGCTTTTTTTGAAACTGTCCCTCACAAGAAACAAAAAAAGCTCCTGAATTCAAATAAGATTTCAATGACAATTATGAAATCTGTCAGTCGCTCCTTTTCTCATACACCCACTTCCTCAGTTAAAAGAACAGTGGGGGATGAAGAGCAAAATGTACATCTAAAATGTTCAAAAATAATATCGATATCAGCTCTGATGCGTTTTTCAACCAGCTCCAAAAAAGGCTTCTCAGTTCTCTTGCACTATTTTCAACACGGAAAGCGGAGTGTTAACTCACTCACTTTGAAAAGCTAATATTCTTTCCTCCCACCCTATCTCTGTGAAAACACACTGTTAATGCACAGCTTAACAAATAGGAAAATAAAATGATTTCCCTGTCTAAGTCCGGGGCCTAAAGACACGATCACCCAGGAACAGAATGCATAGCGAAGGAGACAGCGGTGTGATTAAAGTTGGAAGCAGAGGGAGAGAAAGAAAGAAAGAGAGAGTAATATGTGACTGCTTAATTGTAGCTTTGCAGGGAGCTGGTGACTAATGGCCTTTCCACAGAGCTGTTCAAGCCATGAGCTGCACATTAATATAAAGGGGGTTATTATTATGTTTTAGCTTCAGACCTGATTAATCACAGAGATTTACTTCCAGCTCAACTCTTTATGTGGGGAGTCATGCTGCTGTTAGGCAGCCATCAAGCTGCTCACACCTACTGGAATGCAAATGCAGAACGATCCACCCTACATGCCCACTGAATCTTTTTTAAAATTATAAATACATCTAAACAATGTCTGTGGGATTGCTCAATCTCAAGGCTAAATATGGTTGACCTTTGGCTCAAAAGTGTTTAAACGTAGACCTGTTAAAGCCAAGACTTCAGTTATCAATCATGTGAAAACATCTTATTTCATTTTTTTTTTTAAATCCAAATTGGACTCATCTGGCTCGGTGAAATCCGTTTCAGCTCTCTCTGTAAACTCTGACACTTTCATGCCCTGAAGAGGCGTTTTAATGCCAGTGCGCATCTTGAACAGCTCAGTTGTTTAACATTTTAGATTCAAAGACTAAAGTGTTGCTTTGACTCAATACCAATATGTAAATACGTCATCATTATTGTCAGTACTTTTTATTCTCAAAATTAGCCATTTCTGTACAATTGTATTAGCAGAACAAGTTCAGAAGCTCAAACCTCTCTATCAGTAAAAAAGCTGAATATTATCTGGTAAGAATTTGTCTGTAGCTTTTTATATCAGTTTTACTGTTTGAAATTCTACCAAATCTGGAGCTTTGAGGAGACGGGAATCTGTAAATAATTAGTGTGGTCATTGTGAACCATTCTGATGGTTCTTTTGGTAATGTACATAGTAAGTGAGGTCATGAAAGTGTTGCCCCAAACTTCCACACAGTAACTTAAATATGGAAAAATAAACAGAACTCTGATAAGATTTCAAGTTTCTATAACTTCTCACTTCTACAAAAAAAATATATTTGAACTGTCTGTGAACAGAACAAAAGTAAGGATATCTGAAGCCTTAAATATATAATTTATATCGAAAATAAACTGCTTTGGTCCCAATACTGATTGATCCCTGGGGTTACGAAGCGGTATACAAGCGTGGTGATTCAACGTCACCTGTCTGTGCAAATTGTTGTCTGTCACTGATTTAGCATCTCAGCCAATAATGTAATAATCCAATTCCTCTAATACATTAGCGTTCCAATTGTATGATTAATATTTCATGATTAATTATATCAAATGGTTCAATAAGGTCACAGTACACACCACAGCACATTTCTTTTTGTCTAAGGACCTTGCAACTTGTTCTAATAATTCAAGAACTGCTTTGCTGTGGATCAATAAATCCATATTGATGCACAGAGAGTGGTTGATTATTGATAACTCTATTCAAGATTGAATGTACAATGTACAATTTTGGAAGAAAGAGTTGTGAAATGGTGTTTGTTCACTGATTTATATGGTGGGATTATTTACAATCATTTATAATTTGTGGGAAATTTACCAGTTTGAATTGGGAGATTACTCTGTGTACATATAGCTTCTACACTGATCCCAGGGCTAAACTTAATATACATTTTTGTGTTTAGCCATTATTGTTGGCTTTTTATTTGAGGAGGAGGAAGCAACGTCTTTGAGAGTGATTTTATCTTAAAGAGTCTGATTGGATGAGAAGATGGCATGAATATTACGCAGTCTGTTTGTTGTGTTATGGGCTCTTTCAGCTTCCATGCAGCCAAAGATCACTGAAGGCCTTCTTTGGACCCCGAGGCTTGGAGGGATTTCTTCAGCCTGATGCTTTGGTGCCCTATAATCCCTTTGGCTTATATATTATCCCTGCCTTCCCTCCGACAGCTAGCTAATAGAGGAAAGGAGCTGTGGCTCTCCCTATGCCACGTGCCTCTCTCCAAACAGATAGAAAAGAATGCTGTGTGTGTGCGAGCTGTTGATAACTGTTGGTACAGATGTTAAAGTAGACACAAACTGAGAGACAGAGGGTCAAACACACATGGACATGCATGTACACACTCACAAACCTGGGTAACTGCTTTGTCTGGGAGACGCTGAAGCTGCTGTAGCACAACAATCGATTTCAGGCTCCTCCAACGAGATCCCCTGCGCTTATACCTCTGAGCTCTAGATGATGCAGTGTTGAGAGTGGGATGAGTAAAAGTGGCGGGGGGCCGCTGTTGCTCAGAGAGGAGTTCTTTTGGTTTTATGACACCGTGCCAATGGTTATTGCACATCAGTGATGTCAGATTCATAACAAACCAGAAAATGTCACTGAATGTTGCCGGCTTGCGTCTGGGTTAAATCTACTCAGATATCACAACAAACTCCTGGATGGCCGTTCAAATGCCATTCACCACAGAAGGAGAGGATGTCAGTGTCAGGGATTTGTTGCTGTTGCAAGAGGACCACGAATAGGTGAAGAATGGGATTATTAACCCCTAACACTGATCTTGGTGTGGTTTGCTAAAATTGCGCTGTGGTGGAATTTATGTGATCTCCCATAATCCTGTGGGCCTTGATGCTCCAAATCCATTGTCATGCTTCACTTTATAGGAGGGGAATTTCCATGACTTCAGCTCCTCACTTGCAGTGCTCTTTGCACAACCGCAATACACACACACCCACACACACACACGCTGCCGCTCATTCAACATTCCTTTCTGAATAGCCTGGCATCACATTTCACAGGACAGGTCTTTGAAGTTATTACTCCCCTTTATTTGCCATTTTACGCTTATACAGATTACTTGTAATTCCTGCGGCATTAAATGATGTTCGAAGTGAATGAAATGTGGGATTAAATTAAAAGAAAAGATCCAGCTGATAACTTGCTGATGAAGCAAATGGACAATTTAATGTACCGTGCAAAATTGATCCTAAAGTAAAGAAACCGTCCCAAATTATAAACCAATAATTTCTTGCAAATAAAAATTTTAATCAAGCAGTAATTGTTTGTATTCAGCACCACTCAGTTAATACCTTGTGGTACGGCGCGTCTTGCTAGTGCAGCTGAAAGTCCTTGGGCTATCTCGCGACCAACTTCAAACATTTGGAGAGACTGGAATCATTTTACTCGTCTTTAAAAATATAGCTCAATCTCAGATTAGATGATGACAGCCCATAAACTACATTTCCAAGTTTTGCTAAAGATTCTCAAATGACATTAAGTGTAAATTTTGATAGGGCCATTTATTTTCATGAATATGTTTTGAACATAACCATTCCATTGCTTTTCGATGAACTGGATTTTATTCAGTGTAAACAGAATAAAGGGGACTGAATTTAAATCCATGTCTTCTTTTTCACTTTTTTATTTGTCCACCATATGTATGTGGAAAAATTCAAGAGTTATAAATACAATGCACTGGGAAAAATTTGACTAACAAGGAGGGAACAGGTAACGTGTGAAATATAAAAAAAATAAATAAAAAAAAAATAAAAAAATTAATTCAAACAAGAAGCCAAACAACAAGAGGGAACATGAGTGGAAAATATTTTCGCTCTGCTTCAGATATTTTAGCATTTAGTTTCTCATTACATTTGCATGAACATATGCGTTCCATCTTTGAAATGAATTTCTGTGAACGTGTCAGGAAGTTAATTAGCTCTGTGTTTTTGTATGTCATTGACTGTGCATGTGGATTTGTAATTGCATGTGCATGTGTGCATGAATGTACTTTTGCATGTCTTCACCCCCCACCAGTAAGAGAAGATAAAGTCACAATCATATTTTTTCCCAGCTGGTGGTAAATGTGACTTGCTAAGTCATTCTTGTTGTTTTATTGTGTTCTTTTTTTTCTAGATGAAAGAAATAGCATTTTCTTTTTTCTTTTCTTCATTGAGGCACATTAAATCCACACAATTTTCTCCATCTGCTCACCTTTCCTGCCCAAACTTCTCTTTTTTTAATCCTTCTAGCCCTCTCCCTTCTCTGTGGGATGGTCATTTAATCCATCTAACCAGCTGGAAAGATAAATATTCCTTAGTGGAGTGTGAGGCCCCTGCTTCTCTGCTCATGCAAACCGGAGATGAGGAGAAAGTCTCCCCTCTCCACAGAGCTCAGACGCCCAAATGCCTTCACTCAAACAGATGTCGGCATGAGGATGAATCCAACACTTGGGCTTTCTCCACAATCTTTTTGTTCAAAATCTATTCACACAAAGGCTATCATGCATAAAGTCTCACAACACACTCTTGAGGTTAAAAGTAGGAGCTGATTTACAGAATTAGGATAGAAACTCGAATCAGACTCAAAACGCCTAATCCTACATTTCTTACTCCTCTTCAGAATGCTATAAAATTAAGAGTACGTGTTAACAAGCACCTTCATCACTACTATAGCTTGTACATTTTCCAGGCTGTATTTGGCTGATTATCCCTGAAGGAGGAACATGGACGGGTTCCTGAGGCTGACTCATGCTTTCTGTTTGGAGAGGTCCAATTCAGAGCGGGCTGAGCCGCCTGGAACCTCTGTTTATACAGCCTCTCAGGCCAGACTGGGAGGCCCTATTTTCACACCCAGGTGCTTTCCAAAGAAAACCTCCAGCAGAGGCCCCTTGTCAAAGGTACAACTCTGAAAAACAACCTTAGAGCTCCAGGTTACTGGTGTTGCATTGTGTGCTTCAGCCGCACACATATGGTAACAACACGCATCCAGAACACAACGGAGAAAGAAATGTGTTGTACTTGAACAGAAGAAATGGTTTTATTGCTCCCATGAATGGTGCGGAAATGGAGCCAGAATTACTCACCGCTCGGACCTGGTCTGTCCCGCAGGTTACTTGGCTGAAGGAGTTTGTAGCATTTGTATTCTAGGAGGGAGAATAATCCTTCAGACAGCTTCACTTCTATTGTGAGTCAGCATGACCTCTTTTTTCTTGTTTAGGAGTGTCAGACCTTGGACCTCAAAAGACAGAAAGATGTTCAGCACCAGGTCAATGTCAAAAAAAGTTCACTGTGAAGGCAAGAGCCATAAGCGGCGGGTCAAAAAGGCAGACGAGTACTGAGGGGTGTTTTATGTCGCATATATCAATATGCTTGTGAATAAGGGTATCTTTCACATTCAAGTGCAGCGCATCGAGATGAGCTAAAGTCATTCAAACATGAAAAAAGGCCTGTAAAGCCTCTTTAACTTTAAAACTCAGGCGAAGCAGGCCTCAAACCAAATACTACTGAGTGTGCCACAAGAACTATTTTTAAAAATACTTAAGTAGTTTTTACATTTGGAAATTTTACTTGAAGAGGCATACATCGTTTAGCATCAAAAACTCTGAACAAAATGTACAAAATAATTCCAATAAAATACTATTTACAACATATACCACTTCTTTTTACATAAAGGTGGCACCAAAAGATATCCCCAGTCCTTTTCATAGTTAAAAAAAAATACCGAAAAATTCTATGCATATATGTATGTCATAATTACTTTCCATATATCTTCCAATATCTCATTTCCATCTTTGGAAATTCTGCAGCACAGGAGTAATGGGTGTATTATGCAGTTATGACAGGTCTAGCTCTCCACTTATCCCCCTCCCCATCATCCAACACACAGCCCCTTAGCCTTTCCCCTTTGCTGCTGCTGAACAATCAAACCAAAACTAAAAATGTAAAAGAATTACCTTCAGCCAAAGTATCACTAGAACAAAAAAACAGTGTTGAGATTTATTATTTGTGTATGATCTGTGCACGGTATTAGAAATAAAGCCGTCTTCACCCCGTGTTTACATTACGCTCTACACCTTATGTGGTTTCACGCAGTTTGCACTGAAGAGTCCTGCCCATTTGTGAGCACACAGCACAGGGATGAATAAGTGTGTGCATAAATGACCAGGCCAGTGATTGAGTGAAGAAATTATTGAGCGGGTAAATGAACAAATGTTTGAGTGAGCGAGCGAGTGAGTGAACGGTTGGGACATTGAGTTTGTGTCTGACTGAGTAACCGAGCCGTCCTGAAATCCACATACGCATGCACGCACGCACGCACACACACACGCACACACCATAGGCAATCCAAACAAACAGCTCTAAGTGCTGCAGTGTTCGCCTAGGGAGCTGGGAAAAGCCCCATCAGCCCAGTGAATGAGAGCATTCTGCCTGCTCACAGCCAGTTATTAAAATCAATTAATGACGGGGAGGGAGGCCCCTGTAAAAGCTGACTTGTTGGGCTCTTGGGGTCCTTTGTGACACGTTGCCTTTCTGGATCACTTGTGCCATATGGAACCTCCCCTCTTGTGGCACATAACTCAGTTTTATGAGAGCCTCATTGGCTAATGATGGAATAGTGCACGAGCGCTGAGCAGGGGGGGGTTCCTGTCCCTGGAACTGTCACTCCCACCGCTGCCTGTGTCTCTGTCACGCTGATCTTTGCTGAGAAACCACTGTTGACTTCAGAAGGAATGTCGCTGACAATACATAAAAACGAAAGAAAGGTATTTTCTGAGTCTTTGCACTGTTTGAGAAGACAGACAGACTGACTGACAGGGAACGTCTCGGCATACCAAGACAAAATGAGCTGTGACACCCGTCACTTCAACAAAAATCTTAAAGAAACTGATGGAGCATTTACCTGCTGACTTTATTCTCTAATATGTCTGTTCTCTACACCCACACATATGCCAGATACATAAACACAGAAATATGTAGCAGGCACACGTTGGCGGGTGCAGACGCACAGCGAGCTCAAGCAAATTCCGTCTGATTCTTGGTCCAGCTTCAGGCAAGACAGGCCCAATTGAAGAGGAGATTGACCGTTAGAGTGAGGCGTAGTGGCTCTGCAGGAGGAAGGCGGCGGTCCATTTAGCAGCGCTGAAAGAATTCTGCACTCATTGCAGCGAAGTCCCACGGGGTGAAGAAAAAGAAGACAGACTTGGTTGGATTTCTTTTCTCCTGCCAGCAGGATAGCTCTCTGTTTTGCTGACTTGTGTCAAGCTCCCCGTACGTTTTTGCAATTCTTCAAAACAACGAACCACCAAAAATGCAGCTTCACGGCGCCAGGACAGGTTTAACGTGTACACATGTGCCTCATGCGTCCTCACTAGGCATTTTTTTTGCTGGGATCACTAACCAGGGGATGCCTTTCTCCTCAGAGAGGAGTTTAGCTGACCCATCAATTACTTTCCTCCTGGAAGAACATAACATGATAATAATTATGATAATGACATGACATTGTGATAATGACATGATAAGGAAGTGTAAGGCGAATTTGCCCACTGTGCAGGAAGTGCTTATCATGTCAGTAGAGGATAAACTAGACTTGACAAGATTTGCATTTAATGCCTATATGAACAAGATCAATTGGAAGAGAAGTGTGCTTTGGATGTGTAAGCTGTCGGTTTTAAAAACGGATTAATGCAACTGTTTTGTTTTCTACAAATCATCACTCTTATTTTTTTTTCCTTTAGAGTGTTTTGCCCCGCTGTTGTACAAATATGAACCACACAGGCGCTGTCAGTTATGCTACAAAATTTGTGCCAATATCTTAAATTATACAATATTTATGCTGCATTCATTTATTGTCTATATGCGTTTATCCCTGCAGCTTTGTAGCAGGGCCAGTAAAGGTGGGGCGATCATTAGGTCAGAGGTTGAGCATAACCCAGTCCACGACTGGGCAACTTTGCAACATTTAGGACAAAGAACCATGCAACCATGAACAGCTTCTGCTCTACACATTGCTACTTTACTGAGGTTGGAAAAATTGCCTAAAACGCTGCATCTTTCAGTGATAAAAAACTCAAAGTGTCAAGTACTGATCTTGTCTAGTGAGAGGATGCTACACTGTGTGGCTCTGTTGAAGTAACATTTCCCAGTTAATCCCCATATATTTTTGCTAAAAGGCTAAAAAGTGCAAATTCAACTTTTGAACCTTTACAATGTTTGAAAGAAGTATCTATCTGTTCCCCTCAAATTTAAAAAAAAAAGTTGTTACATTGCCATTACAAACTTTTACTTGTTTTACCAGATGGATTTTATGTGATAAACCAACAACAGTATTGCATAAATGTGCAGCCAGCTGCCTTCAGAAGACACCTAATGGGTGTAATTTAATCACAGTATAAATCCAGCTGATATATGAAGGCTTCAGAGGTTTGTTGGAGATCATTAGTGAACAAACAGTAACATGAAGACCAATGAACACAGCAGACAGGTCAGGAAGGAAGAAGTAGAGTTCTTTAAAGCAAGGTTTGGTTATCAAAAAATATTCCAATGAGGTCTGTTTACTGTATTTTAAGAAATGGGACGAGTTTGACACGTCTGACTTGGCCATCTAACTAAATTAGGCATGGGAAGTATTTACTGAGGGGCTGCTAAGACTCAGGTTGTGCACTTCTTAAAGTCTCAAAGGTCTGCCTCATAAAATCAAGGAGTATAAGTATTTTTCAAGGCACTATGTTAGAACATCGGGTGTGAGACGGGGGATCATTCCAAGTAATGGTTTCTCTGACTAGATAAGCAATACAATGTTGGGAGAGCAGAAGAATTAAAATGATAATTGGAGTCAATTTATTTGCACTTACTGACTTCTCAGTAAGTGCAAAGAGTCATATTCACCCAGTCAGACTCTAAAACACACAATAGATGAAACTGAACCCACACTTTTCAACTGCAAGAAAACTACTTTATCCATTGCCACCCCTCACCACCCCAGCACTTTGTGTATTATTGTTTTGAAAGAACCTTTCAAGCGTCTAACTAAATTTACACCTCATGGAATTTGGAGTAAAAGACAGAGCTATATGTAAGAAATTAGGAGGTAGGAGACCGCAGCATTACTTCCTTAGCTGACTGTGTGTATATTGATCAAGTAATGTAAAAATACCAGAAATACAGGAATCTTTGTTGGATGTAGGATAACCTTATTCACCATTTCTTTTGGTGAAGCTTTACCAAGTGAAAAATGGGCCGTGTTTGACGATAGAAATTCCTGAAAAAGCTGAACATTCATTTACAGATATGGAATGAGCTGATGGAAAACCGCATGGGGGCATTTTGTCACTTTCATTCTGACTTGCAATCAATGGCACTTAGGTTGAAAATGCAGCTGAATCCTTCATCATCCATATGCTAAATACGCTATTTTTCATTTCTTGTTAATTCCCCTTCCAAAGCCTTTCTCTACTCCCTGCACCACTCCTAATCTGGCTATAAAGGTCAGTTTAGCATAATGACATCATAGAGACGAGCATGGGCAAACCCAGATTACTAAATCTGACTTTAATGTGGCTTTTCAGATGAAACAGCATTAAATGACATTAACGCTACCACATTCACTGGCAGCTTTAATGGAGATTGCTCAGGACTGGCCCTTCTTTACCCTCTTTGTATTTTTAATGAGGTGACAGAGAGAGGCGAGATTGGAATGGGATGGTCTTACAACATGCTGAGCTGGAATCAGATACAGTCCGTCTTATTTGTGTAACGTTCCATCAGCCCGCTCATATGGGCCGAGGTTAACCTCTTCAGTGTGACTGACATTTTTAGAGCGCAGGCAATACCACTGACACAACTCAAAGAAGCCACTTTTAGAAAATTCCTACACCAGTCGCTGGCGTGATGGGATCACTTTTTAAAAATATTTCTTTAGGTTCATACCCAGATTAGTATTTTGTGCATGTTTAGGCAAAAAGCAAATAAGTTGGTGATTATCACTGGGGTATCCTAAGCCTGAGAATTAGCAGGATATTTGCTGAAAATCTGTCCTAATTTAGGATCTGTTTGAGCATGCCCTGAAGCACATGTTGCTGCTTGTGCCTCGAAGACAAAAGCAAAAAAAAGAACGAGCAAAGGAGAGAAATGGGAGACGCAACAGGAAAATAGGCACTCCAAGCCGCCTGGCTCGGGTGGGTTGTCTTAAGCATTAATCAGTTTCTCTCCTGGTTTCCAAAGAAATATGTTTTTTTTTTCTTCATGCTCCATCTCTGTGGCAACTGCAACTTTTTTCCTCAACACAGAAAATATTACCACTGGAGGGAACGTCACCAGCAGAAGAAGAATGACAACACAGGGTTCATGAATTATACAAAGGGTGTTAGAAGCTTTGCTACACTTAACATCATTAAGGCCTTTATTAATTACTGTTATGAGACACTGTAAATCATATCTGTATCACATTTTTTGTTATGGTTCAGAGCAGTGCCTCCATAATAGACTTGTGGCGTGCCGGTAGGGGAATAATTTGCAGAGCTCAGAGACTGGCCAGCAGAGATTGATTCTCCATACAACACAAGCTCACTACTTAACACGCACTTACTGTCATACCTAAAATAAGACTGACATAAACTCCTCTTTGTTTAAATTTTGATTGGAACATCATTGTTTTAGCATTACTTTAGTCTCACTGTCTTCTTACATTATAGTCAACTCAGGTTGTGAGCTGCATAAAAAAACTATACACTAATCCTGAATCCTACATTTTCACTAAAGTCAGTGCATGTATTCATTGATTTTGAACTTAAATGGGTTTTATGTGATCAATGTTTATTTTAACTCTTTGATGCATAGCAGTCATTGCAGTGGACAGTTGTCTTAAAGCCACGTTTTTGAGTTTCTTGTGGATTTTTATGTTATAAATGCACACAGACATGTGGACACTAGCATCATATAATACATTAACTACTGTCTATTCAATGCTCGTGCAAGAAAATTGTTGTTAAGTACAATATGGCAGAAATATGAAAAAGCACACCAACTCAGGAGTATCCAGTCCCTCCTTCTATTGTTGCAGGTTAAAAATATATATATTGTGACATCAAGCACCCCTAAAGACTAATACTATTGATGCATTTTCTAAATAACTTTGTATTTAGAGACAATTACAACTGATCACCTTAAAAAAAATCCCAGGAAAAAATAAAAAAATCTAAATTTCTTCTTCAGGACATTCTCAGGTAAGAATTGGTTCTTACCAGGTTGTTCCTAAATCTTCACTGCTTACTCATGCGTCTTTTTCAGCCGTAACCTTGTCTTTTTCACTCTCCCAATTAATAAAGGTTTCTTCGAAATTGCCCATTTATTTTTTTCTGTTTCTATGTTTTGGCATGCCATTGCGTTTTAAAAAAATATGTATTGAAATAAAGTATTTGTTCTTTTTACTAATGTAGAGAAATTGCTCCTCTGTGTGCGGTTATAGATCTTTAGTGTCTTACTTATTTAATTTTTGACATGACAGACAAATAAAAGAGGCACATGATTGTAAAGTAGGAAAATATTTCTTTTTTTTGCATTGTTACAAATAACAGTCTGAACACATTTAGTCCTTTTAAGAGCTTTACAAATCTGTCAGTATCCTTGCATGTAAGCCCGTTCGGCCTTGAATATAAGCTTGTTTCGATTCTTGGTATTTATATTGTGGCTGAACCACAGTGTTGCACCCAGAGATGTGCAGTATTCACTAAGCCTCATAGAGGGTGACAGTGTGCTGGTTTAACTTTGCTCAAAGGAGGTGAAGAAAAATAGAATTGAAAACAAAGAATAGAGTTTTTAATTATTCAAGAACCTTTTCTCGTTGTTTTAAAACTAATAACTACTATTATTAGTTTTTGCTTACTGTTATTTAGATCAAAGAAGCATAATTATGTGTTCAAATGGTCTGGTCAAATATCAGAAAATATATTGAATTATTCACAGACTTTGTCAAGCCAACTTGACAGAACTTCAGCAATTTTGCAAAGAAGACTAAGGAGAAAAACAATGTCTAAGAGCAAGTATTACAGAGTTGTAACTATAATGCTAAAGAAAAATGGTATTATGATGTAATGACTTATGAGTCACAAAAACAACATAAGCTGTATATAATTTAATTTAGGTTCATAGTCGGTACAAATTCCTTTAAGTTTAGTGTTGCGATCTGTCAGCGTGAGAACAACTTAGCTAAGCTGCTGCTGGAGGGTGTAGGGCTCATCCCTGAAAACCCACAAACTATTTCATTTATTTTATATTGACAGGCAAATTTCCTTAGTTCTTAACTAACAACAGCTAATTCAAATTTTATACTTCAAAAATCAGTTTCATGCATAAACAACTAGAGCAGTCGTAAATAACGGTTTTCTGGCATCTGCTTCTGTTTGAGTCCCGTTAAATGAGTTGTACTGAGTCAGTCCAATCAGCAGTCTTGGTCTGGACGGCCCGACCCGGCATGGGACACCACCATATCAAAAGTGATAATGGTTTCAGAAAACCGTTCCAATGTCCCAGCAGTGAACCCTTTCTGATTTGGTGATTCAGCATTCCTGAAAGCACATGGAACTGATTGAGGATACAATTACATAATTATATTACCCTCATTTGTTGAAAGGCCAAACCCAGATTAACAGAGTTACCACCCTCTCTTGTTTTGTAAATCTTTCACAAAAACTTTCAACAAACTTCAGCTTTCTGTAGTCTCATTTCTAACAATTGAGTGAGTCTGATATAAATATATATCTATGAAAACATATATATTTTTGCACTCCTCTGTTATTCACATAGCTATCTTTTCTAAACAGTAAAATGTTTTTTTTTTTTTTTTTCTGCATTGCGCAATGGAAAGTAAGAGGACTCTAACCACTGGGAATTTTCCGTGACCATGCTGGTTAGTGCTCTGACCAGCAGTGGTCACAGTGGTCGTCAACTGTGGTGGACAAAGGATGTGGTCATGAACAGTGTATGCCCAGGCTTCACTTAACTCTAAAAACAAGCAAGAGCATGTAAGCCCTCAGCTGAAACCCTGCTTCTGTAAAAAAAAAAAAAAAAAAAAACTCCCATGGTGACTGCGACTTGCCTTTCTGGCAGCATGAAGATTATTTCAGATCAGGTGGAGTTCATGCTTAGATTTAGTTCTTGATCAAATCTGAAAAACGACTCTTGACAAAAAGTTACAAACTTTCTCTAACCAAGAAATAGAGTACATGAAAAATAAATATTACTGAAGGAGAACATTCTGTTATATAGGTGGCACCCACTTGCTTGAATAGCTAAACGATTCAATATTTTTTGAAAAATCTTGTTTTGTGGTTGTTGGAAAGTGCTTTGGTGAAGCAGTCATTGCTTTGGCATTTCTGCTTTCGCTAGAAATCTTCGAGCACAGCTTACAAACTTCAACTGACATAAAGTCTCTGAAGAAACATTGTCCATATTAAATTGATCTTAAAATAAAGCAGTCATACACAGCCTTAAAAGTTATGAAACCTCTTTTGTCATTTATTTTGTCAAGTTAAAGCCAAAACCTTCAAAGTAATTTGTTAGGATTTTATATGATAGAACGACTCAAAGAGCATAATAAATGGTTTTAACTTGTTTTTTTTTTTACAAAGAAATAACAGAAAGAACTCCGAATGCTGATTATATATTAATGTCCCTTCAGTGTGATGCAATTAAATGTCTCCCAATGCATAATATAATCTCTGTGTGAGTCTAACTGTTCTACAAAAGCCCCAAAGATTTTCTTGAGAACATTAAAGAACAAACAGCATCAGATCAGGGATAAAACAATATTTGAAACTGAACATCTGAAGACCAATAAAGAAACAACTTTATCGGTAGACCAATAGGTTTCAGCTTGTGAGCTTCATCGGGGTCATGGGTCACACGGCCCTGATGAAGCACACAGTGTTTAGTCCTTCAGGTGTTGCTGAGTCTTCCCCTTGGCACATATTTGACAATTTCCATGCATGCTGGGAGCCAGTGAAGTTGTCCCAGAAACATGTTGGATTTCATTGCACCTAAACTGACAGGATAAACGATGAGAGCAATAATCAGAGAAGCAGCGAAGAGGCCCATGGTTGCATTGGGTGGAGATGCAGAGAGACCCATACTTCAGGTGGGGTAATAGTCACTGCTTGGAACTGTAACAATAGAGAAAGGTGGTTCCAAATAGCATCAAAGGCTATTCCAGGTTATTATTTGAAAAATACAGTTCTCATTTTGCCATCCTTCACAATTCATTGCTACTTTATGGATCTATTACATAAAATTCCAAAGAAGATGCTGAACCAGTGGTTTAAATGTGACAAAATGTGATAGTCACAACTTTTTGGACGATACTGTATTTATGAAAATACAGGAATGTACAGGGCAGAGTTCAACATTCACAGTTTCATAATATTTCTCTTAGTCTGACTTTATGCCTGATCTGCTTTGTGGAAAACTATAACGCTCTTTCTTACTCCAGGTGGCCCACATACAAAAACATATGTGAGTGTTTTTCACTAAATCTTGAGTCATTGAAGATAATGAAATATTCCAACAGTAAATAAAATAGACTTCTTATTCTCAATCTGAATCAGGCATAATTGCAAATTAATTTGCAGTACACATAATTATGATTCCTCTCTAGCTTTCATGAAGACATATTCTAGTCAAAATGTAGTTTACGGCGCAGTAAGATATACTATGATATATTTGAGCCTCTTGAATAATTTGCAAAATTGGGACTGTCTTGCAAAACATGCAATCTGGGGAGGGGAATTATTGACATGATTCACACAAAAGGACTTACTAAGCTTTGTGTGACGCCATGTACAGCTGAGCTGTCTTAGTTTGGTTGTTGTGTTCGATTATACGGAATGAAGTTGTTTAGTTGCAGCACAGAGACCTCTTGAGGTCAGACTTCTCATTTGCTGCAATTTATGTGTGTGTAAATATCAATTTGTCTGCAAGCAAACCAATCAAATATGCTCAACAGTGCTACTTCTCACCGTTTGTCTGTGGGGTCTGGGTTCACAGTTTAGAGCAAAGAAAGATTTAATCACATTTAAAACCCTGGATAAATAGGATTTACTTATTAATTTAGCATCTCTGACAAAGATAGGAATCAAATGTTTACTTTCAGATACTCACGAGTATAATTAATCTAAATTATTACCCCAAAGCTCTAATTGGTCTTTGTTGTTCAATCTTGATTTGCTGTTTGTTTTTACACTACGGCAAAAGGATTTCTTATCTTGCTGAAGCCACTGAGCCATCAACAGGACCACGCTACAGCTGCACAGCTAATTAATGTGATTTATGCTGGTTTGGTTGCTTGCTAGCTTGCACATTTTTGAGGAGAGCAACATCATCTGTAAGTCATTGTCTTTGGTAAATAAGAAAAAAATGACTTTTCAGTAAGCCTAGCTCTGCTACGCTCCTTTGCCTGGTGGTCCACAAACATCCGATTGTGCCAGATAAACATGAGAGCTTTGCCTCGGGGTCTTTATGTACTTGTACGCTTTTGAGACTGAGCACTAACTCCATTTAGAGTAAAACCCTCAAGTACATGGCGTTAAATTATCGTTCAGTGCTTTGCAAATGTATTCATACCCCTTAAACCCTCTGACATGTTACAAACACAATCTTTACTGTATGCCTTTGGAATTTTATGTGATAGACTAACACAAAGTGGTGCTTGATTGCGACGTAGAAAGAAAACCACATGTTTTCCAAATTTGTTTTACTTTGTGAAACAAAACAACTACACATTGATTCTTTTGAGATATGATCCTGCCTGCTTTCCACATGTAAACACTTCAATTTTTGCCCATTTGGTCTTCTTGAAAAGTGGTGCAAGCTCACTCAGACTGGATGGGAAGGGTTTTTGAACAGTAATTTTTGACTTTAATTTTCACGTTAATATGCTTTGATCCATGAATGTATGACAGAGGTTGCTGTCCTTCTGGAAGGTGAATCTCCATCCCAGTTCCAAGTCTTTTGCTGAGACTCAACAGGTTTGTCCTCCATTTCCCTCCATCCATCTTCCTTGACTGTCCTGCTGAACAAAAAGATCCCGGCAGCATGATGCTCCTGCCACAGAGTTAATATTTGGTCTCATGTGACAACAGGACCTTCTTCCAGATGCTTGCTGTGTTTCCAGTATGGTTGGTAAACAGATTCCTCCAATTGGTTGCTGCTTTCGAATAACTGTCAAGTAAGATGAGCAGGCATGTTCTGGAAGGTTTGTGGTTGTCTCATTCTACGTTTTCCTTGCATAAATGGGGGATTCAACCAGTGTTTGAAGAGCTGTTAATTTTTTATATATATATTGCTAAGCCAAACCCTGCTTTAAATTTCCCATGTGCCCTGACTTCTGCTGTGTTCCTTAATTTTTATGATGGTGTTTGTTGTTTAGCCTTCACATAATCGTTGACTTGTAATAAAGGTAACTTATGAAGCTGACTGAATTATGTGGATATTTTTGTATGCTTTGTTTTGGGTCATCAGTGTAAAGAGGATTAAATACCATTATATGGTACACTTTTCAGATTATATGTTTTTTTTTTTTAAAAAAGGCATTCAAGTCCTTTTTTACATTTTAAATTAGTTCTACTTTACTAATTGTGTCTCAGAAAATCCCAATAAAATAAATTGAAGTTTGTTGCAATCTAGTGCATTTTTTTTTTTTTTTTTTTTGCTTACCCTGACCTGGACAAAGAAAATTCAAGACATTACAAGATATCTATAATGTCATGTCTGTGGTGGAAACATTGTCAGAAACTCCAGCTGTCTTGTTTTTGTCTTGTATGTTTGCACTCATTCCAATGATCCATGACCATGAGAAAAAATGCTTATTGTTTGTGTTCCTTAATATAGTTTGTGCTTCCACTGTTTGTAGTCTTCCCCTCTGAGCCGCACAGTGTGGGACTATTTAAAGCTGCCACACTGCCTATTTGCTCAAGGGTCCACATGTGCACCGGAGGTCCTCATTTTGATTCTAAACAGCCCTGACACCAAAACAAACAAACTCTCTTCACTGCACCAAACAGGCTTGAAAAATTATGGGTGCAGGGAGGGATATGCAATTACAACAGCTAATTTGCGGTCACCAAACTTGCCCCATTCCTAGTGCCCCCAGCCACCCTCGATTTTAAATATTGAGAAGCCTAATATGTGTGTGTGCGTGTGTGTGTGCTTGTGCCTTTGCTTGGTATCTGGGAAAAGTTCCCCCTCACAGCTGTGGCAAGGTCAGGCAGCACCAGGACGATTAGCATTGCTCATCACGTACAATTAGGGTTAGCGCACTGCAAGGAGGCATCTGTTGCTAATTGAAGCAGAATAGATATCAAGGAGCCCCTTGCTTTTCTCATGCAGGAAAAAAAAATGCTCAACTGGAAGCAAATAGACTCTGGCTTGTGTGAAATTAAAACTGTGAGCCACCTGCACATCGTTCACAACGATTCTCTCAATGACAGATTTTCTATGACTGCGTGGAATTAGTTGGATATTACACCAACAGTAATTGGTCAGGTAATTTCAAAATGAGTGTTGAATTGGTTTCCAAAGTGTTACCAATACACAAATCCACATCTGGGCATGCAGCAGTGGACAACTAGGCCGGTATTATGAAAGAAATGAGGCAGGGTTGGGAAGCAGAGTCAAGAGACTGAGTACGTCAGATAGGAGAGCCAAAGGACACGCGTGACAGCAATTTGATGCGACTGAGCCACGTGCCCACTGGCTACTTGACATCAACCAGCGCCTTACTTGACCAGAGCTTCCGGCCGCTTTATGCCAAGGCCAGATGCAAACAAAAAATAAAAACCACACCAAGCACACACAGACAAACATTCAGTCTGGTTCTGTGTTTAAAACACCCTAAAAAACTGTAACTGCAGCTGCGAGTTCTACTTTAGATGATGTGAATCTAAAGCTGCTGTCACTGGGGTTCCTTTTTTTCCCCATGCATATTGGAAAATATGCAGCCTGGAGCGTCTGCTGCAGAACAGCCAGACTCAGAAATATTTGTCTCCCACAGGCCATCAGATTGTTCAACAAACCCGTCATGATGACTGTCTGAGAGTCTTAGAAAATAGTAATTATTATTTGTATAGTATTTACAAATAATAATTACTTGTGTTTTTATGTGTGCTCTGGTGGCTAGGCAAGGACATTTCATTGCAAATTTTACTTATGTTTCTTTGTGCAATGGCAATAAAAATAAGTCCATGTATAAATCAATGTAAATGCATTGAAATGGCAGTCAAAATCAGAAATGTACTTCAGACAAATAAATAGAAACACATTTTATTATAAATCATAAAATACTGTTATGGACTTTTGCAGAAATCTTTTTTTAGGAATTCCTCTCTGTCTTTTCAGCTTTTCCGAGGTCAGAGAAGAGGACAAAGCAAAAGACAGTGATGTGGACTTTGTGGTCCACTAATGGTGGAAAGTAGGACCTCTGGGATGAAGCATTATTTTTCATCAGCAGCTAGTTTGTAAGGTTTAAAAGCAGTGACAGTGAAAATGTGAATAATAACATCCCAATGTTACATTTAAGTACAAAACTGACCTCATGAGCCGCTTCCCCTTTCTCCAGCTCACTTTCCTGTCACACATCCTGCACAAGAACCCCCATGCACTAATGTGTACCTGTGTAGCCACAGAGCATGGCAGGCTTCACCTTCTTTGACCTTGACTGGTCTGTTTGGGTCACCACAAGCACTCTACCCATTTGGTAGAGGTAGAGTGTGTGTCTTACAAGCCACAAAAAGCTCCACTAACTAAAACCGTGTCTCATTAGGGAGTGCAGATTGTGGTTGTGCATTGCAATAACTTGCTTTTGAAATTTCCTAGACATGTTTAGATGTTTGGCCTTTCCTCCTCTTTGATAATGTCCATCTCATTGTCAGATTTATTTGTACTGCACTCTTAAAAACAATCACAGTTGACCAAAGTGCTTTACAATTACACCAAGAACCATAAAATACAAAGTCCAACTAATCCGGATCTACAGTAAATGAAGACATCAAGAGTTTTTTTTTTGGGGGGGGGAATATTAACTGCTTCTAACCTTTCAATCGAACTTCACTTTAAAAGCCCTTAACTGTCCCTTAAAGCACAAAATTGGCATGACAATATGTTGTAATAACCACAACAGAGGGGAAAAACATTGTAAGTCTGATATATTACAAACTGTAACATTCGAGTCTATCTCAGTACTGTGGACTTCAGCGATGAAGAAATGCTTTAGACCTTAGACTAAAAAAATCTACTCAATGGTACATTTAAAAAATGGTGTTAAGTTTGTTCAGTTTCAAACTAATGGGGCTGACAAACTTTTCACAAAAAAAGAAGAAAAAAATGCAGCAAATTTGCTCTCAGAGTTCTCCAGGGGTCCAGGAGCAGAAATCAGGTGAGTTTGGGATATTATTTTATGTCTATACACTGTTGTTAAGCCAGCTGAAGAGTTTAATCTTTTTTTAGATAACTGATGCATGAAAGGAAATAATAAAAGTGAGCACTACAACTGCACATTACAATCACAGATAGTAGGTTTTAAACTCATCATTTGAAGCCTGCTGAAGAGGATCCATGCTGAGTGGGTTAGCTTCAAAATTCAGCTTTAATCATCAGTGATGAAGTGTTTCACCAATCTAACTGCAGAAATACTAATGTCCCTCTGCTTTTTCTGTTCACTATGCAGATCTATATATATCTATTTCAAGTCAAGATTGTTCAGTTTAAATTTGTGTTTATGAATTAAATCCCTTTAAATGAAAAAGAAAACAAATATAAACTTATGTGAACATTTCTTTTAAAGTCCTAATTTTACCACTTGAATGTACTTTTGCAAGGCCAGGCAGATGTCCTCAATTATTGCTATGTACTTCTCTTCAAACGTGAACTATATGCAAATAAACATTTCACAGATATTTGATCATCTTAATAAACATTGCTAGTGGCCCAGTATTGATAATGAACAACTTTACACCAATTAAATGTTCACAACCCTGAGGTTATTTCTTCCAGCAACAAGTTTCAGGGATGCAAAATAACCCCTTATATTAGTGTGGCTGCGCGGCCAAAATGGATTTTATTTAGCTGCTGCTGTTAATCAGTGAGACCTGTCCGAGTCTGCCTGGTCTACCTACGGTGGCTCTTAAATCCAGCTTTGTGACAACCTTCCATAATTAGGACTGAGACACACTAACAAGGAACATCATCATCACTCAGACACCTCATCATCATCACCATTCTCATTATCAAGTCTAAGATCAAATTCCTGGCTCCGGGATAGCAGGATTTCAGAGCATCTGATGTATTGTGTGTCATTAGATTGTTGTTATTACTGTGCCATAGGGAGTCAAAGTGGATGGAGATTCACTCCTGTAATATTCTATCCAGCCAACAAGGGAGGACTCACTTGACATTTCCAACGAATGACAACAATATATTAAGAGCCACACAATAATTTGCCTAGTTTCTCTCATTTTGGCTCTTCTTCCTCCTAGAAACATGCACACACACACACACACACACACATGCACACCCCCCCACACACACACACACACACACACACACACACACATATATATATATATATATATATATATATATATATATATATATATATATATATATATATATATATATATATATTCCTTTTCATAAACATCCAGCATCCTGCAGTATTATTTTTAACAGAGGCCAAATGTTTGCATTCTAGTCTGCAGCAACCCTCACAGCTCAGACAATCAATCCCCACTGAGATCAAATAAACTTGTGCACTGTTTAATTTGTCTTAATTAACATCAAAGGACGCGTTATCCGACTGGAAGGAAATGAAACCCTTGAGTGGCTCTTATAAATGGCAACAGGGGCTCGTCCACGCGGACTCTGCCCACCCAACACCTTGCCCCCGCTCAGCGCTTCAGGGCAGCTGCTGCTAAAAAGGCAGCTGCCCGATGATCGATGGCTTCATCTAGTCTGCCTGATTCCTCCACTTGTGCTGAGAGAACACTTAATGTAACGGGCCCACAGAGAAACGCCTTGATTAAATTGTGAGAGCACCGAGCCACGGGGAGCCACTTACAGGGAAGAAGCTCTCTGCGCAGGAGTCTTTACCAGACCGTACGTACACTCACTGACATATATGTGATGCCACAAACACACCACATCATTTTCAGTTCATTGTGCAGTTCGCCGAGCACAAGTGCACACTCACCAGCACGCACGCACGCACGCACTCGCCCGTCCTCGCACGCACACACACCTCTCCACTCTGTTGCCAACAGGGCTAGATCATTCAGCACAGCTGGTGTATCCCAATGTTGACTCTCCAGTTGGGAAGGATTGCTTCAGGGATTTGCCATATCACTGTAGGCAGTGCAGAGATTGATTCAGTATGAGTCCATCAAGCTTTATCTCTCCCCAAGGTACCCACGCAAATCTCTCCAATAAATAACCTGTTCTTAATTCTGATTTCTTAATGCAACTCCTGCAGAGAGCACTAATCAGTTTTAGTCAGGCTGCCAGATAGTTCTGTTCTTGCCGAGTTGGAGCAGAAAAGATGTTACTGTTTTAAAGACCTGATGCATTATTTCCTTTCCTTTCAGGGGGAAGCATCAACACCTTGCAGGACTGGTTATGTTCATACTCAGTTTTGCACACACACACACTCACTCACACACACACGCACATATATAACCACTCATGGCACTTCTTTTTAAGCCCTCCCAACATCTGCTTGTTCTTCCTCTGATTAAAAAAAATCCTCTGCGTTTCATTATCGCTGATTTGCATAGTAATAGCGTGCATATTAAGCAGCTACTTCAGAGGGTGGGCGGTCTAATGAATGCTGCAGTCTCCTCTGTTTTAACTCAATTTTTCCTCATCCATATTCAGCCATGTGCCCCCTCCCAGGCTCCCCTCACGACCCCCCTCCCGTGCCCTCAGGGATGGCAATTCTGTTTCCGCTGAAACGCTTCCTTCAGTCTCTCCCCAAATCCCAGAACCCTCTCCATTAATCCAATTAATTAGAGCCATTGATATGCAGCCCGCTTAGACCAAGCAGCTGTTTGCCTGCCAGTTTCCTCGCTATGAGGGAAAGAGCGAGGGGCGTGGGAGAGGAAGAGGAGGCGGGGGGTCAGATTATGAAGCACTATCAAGTGCATCTACAGCACAACTTCCCAGTCTGCACTGAGAAAGGTCACAACTCGTCACAGACCCATCAGGACCTGCTGGTGTCCTGCAAGCCGTGGAGAAGTATCCAAAGGTTCCTAGAAATGTTTCAGTTCAAAATTAAATTTTCTCTGTTGAATTAAAGTTCTCTGTCCTTTCTGGGCCAGTTTATAAAGCACTGATATAAAACTTTGCTATGAATTTACAAGTTCTTCATCAGTGATGCTTTATGGATTGACGGACAGACGCATTGATTGATTGATTGATTGATTGATTGATTGATTGATTGATTGATTGATTGATTGATTGATTGATTGATTGATTGATTGATTGATTGATTGATTGATTGATTGATTGATTTACACAGCTCCGTGCGCCCCTTGTTTTCTTCTCTTTGTGCGGATTCGGTTTAAAACTACCTACATCAAATTTCAAACTTTTCCAGGCTCTGCAGGATCCTGCAGTGTCTCTTGGTTACATCGGCTCCTGATAATTAAAACTCACAAAGCTTTGTGCATCTGAACTCCAGAGGGCAAAGACCAATTAACCATTTCTCTTTCGTGCAATCATCATTATTTAAATAGTTGGCCTCTTGCCAGTGTTTTGACTTTATCAGTCAGAAAAACAAAACAAAAAAGAGAAACATGGTAACTAACAATGAAATCCATTTTATTTCATTTTCCCTTATGTTCTTCTATTATCCCAGAGCACTGGTTCTTTCAAGGGGATACCTAAGAAAAAATAGGGCAAATAGATGAGAAATTGAAACCCATCTCTTTTTATTCAATCAGCCACTACATATTCCTCCCAGGTTAGGCAGAAAGGAAGCTAAATATACATCAGTGGATGATAATTCTCCCAATATAATCTTGAAAATAGAAAAACTGTAGTGAGACGTCCCTTCGGCGAACAGAGTAAGAGGTGCACCTCGATATTACCATAAAGAAATGAATAGCAGCGACAGTGTCTAATGTTTTGTGACACAGCACGAATGTGATCTCCCCCGGTCCAATCCCCAGCTAAAGCCACTCATCGGAGATATTAGATTAAGAAGTGCTGGAGTAGAAGGGTAATTCACTTTTCTGCTTCACTGGCGATCATTGCCGAGCTAAGGAACGCTGGTGGTAAACTATTCCTGTTGTCGCCATCGGCCTCTCCGACCCTCCCCCCGCCTCCTTTTTCCTCCCTTTCCTTCTCTTCGGAGTCAAAAGTTGCATGTTTCTCACTGTCAGACAGATTATCTTTTCCCTACTTGGGTTTAATATTCTCTTCACTCTAAGAATGTAATAAACTGTACAGGGACGTAGATCATTACTTTGTTTTATATTACTAAAATGGTTCCTTGACATTTTCTGATACAATTCCTACTGTGCTTTGCAAAAGTATCCAGACGACATTACAACCAAACCCTGGAGGGAAATTCAAGTCACATATGGTTTTCAACATTTGTACAAATAAAAATTTCAAGAGTGGCATGCATAATTACTGTGAATCACATAACTAGCAGCCAGATGCAGACTTAACCTAGAAGGTAAGTAGAGGAACTTGTTTAAAATTTAAACTTAATATTAAATTCAGCCATTCAGAAAAAGGTCTCAGTGGTTTTTTTGGAGAACTTTAGTGAACAAATATGTAAGATAAGTTTGAGATAAAGTTTAAAGGAGGTTTAATTTATGAATAATGTCATACATTTGAAACATCTCAGCACCGAATAACCTATCAACTAAAAAGTAGGAATAACTGTGATCAGAGCACTTCTGATTAAAATACAATTGTATATATATATTTATTTATTTAAGTAAAAAATATTGGTTTAAGTAAAGTCTAAACAAATGTACAGCCTTGGTGGTTTTTAAATGCATTTCCAGTACTTCTCTAACTTGTTTTGATGCTTTGTTACGTATTGGGTTTTTTTTTTTGGTTTTTTTATTTGTTTATTTTTATCTTAACAATTAATGCTTGGATGCATAGTCACATCTACAAACCTGGAGAACAAACTTTCTCATGTTAAGCCTTCATGCAACAGACGTGGGGCTACAGTCACAAAAGCCCTTATACAAAAAATATAAAACATAACAGTGGTCACTGTTTAGGCACATCGGCTAAATGATCCAAAACTTTCCAAATTCTGGTGGCAGTGAATGTTGTACCAACATTGTTGTTTGACAGCCTGAGTGATAAATGCTGCCTCTTACCTGCAGTCTGAGAAACTCACTACAACTCTCACAAGCACAGCTGGGAGGTTCACGCACTTCTCACCAGCTACAGAAATGGATTATGAAACGGTGTCAACATATTGAAATATGCATATCATCACACACCGCATGCAGAATGAAAGACTTGAGCGACTTTTAGTTCCAGAAAATCCCCATCTTGCCAGAAAGAATCATCATTAATATTTTCGTTCCAAAGTTTGAGCTACAACGCACTTCCACTGAATGAGAACCACCCTGCTCCCATAGAGCTTGGCTTCTTTTGGGTTACTTCTTTTATGTCAGGCAAGTGAGCAAACTCCTTCTGCTAAAGTGTCTATAAATGAGTTTTTTTTTTACAAAGGGATATTGAACGCAATTTGCAACATTTTTTTTAAAGAAAGAAAGAATATGCTCATTAGCAAGTATTGTTTGGATTTGATAAGAAAACGCATGTGCAACTGCTTAGACAGCATTTTGTCAACACGGTCCAAAAGCACAATTTGTGATGGGCTAAATGTTTAATGAAGAGAGCCAAAAGTGGTGCCAAGGAAGAACAGGAGGTCAAAGGAATCTAAGTCAAAATAATTGCATAAACATTACAGACTGCTCTTCTGCTTGCTGTCTCAGCGAGCAAACCCCCACTGCTTGCTGTTAAAAGCACAAAGAGACGAAGCCAGAGACAAATGAAGAGTTTACCTGTGTTTTCACTCGAGATAAAAGGCCATTTCTGTGGTTTCTGCATGCCTTGGTATCCCGGCGTGCGCTAATTGCATCCAAATCCATAACATAATATCATAATCATAACAGTTCCTTAAAGGCCAACGCTCTGCTCTGCAGATTAAACCAATATTTTATTAACACTAAATCTTCTGGCAAAATGAACAACAGTACAGTTTAATGACACAGAGAGTTGTCATCATGGTGATTCATTAAACACAGGTCAGGAGAAGTAATATAAATTTAACACCCAATTGCTCTCTTCTCCTGCGCCTGCACTACGGTCTCCTGTGTGAGAACCTCAACTCGTATGCATACTGGAAAAAGGATTTGCTGGATTGTATAGCAGCGTCTGCCAGATGTGTGAACAGTCTGTTCCCCCACAAGACTTCAACTTTTCCTTTCCAGTTCGTGCATCGAAAAGCAGAAGTGGAACCGAACGCAAATCAGGACCAGCTTTGAAACAGGATGCAAAATGCGGCGGAGGTGAAATCAGATGAGAGGGAGAGAGGTCGATTTGTTTATCCTTGATGAAGTGTTGATGTTGGAGGCCTTTGATTCAGGAATATACAAATCAGTCTGTTTAAGATATTCTGGTACCTCATTTTAGGGACTGACGAGAAAGCATTAGCCCGAACATGAACACGGTGGGAAACAAATGTGCAGGGAGAGATTGTTTGGTTTGAGTCTATGATTTAGCCTCTCTATTTTCCCTCATTTTGTCATGTTACGAGAACAAATGTTAATATAATTTATCAGATTTTTATGTGATAGAACTGAAAGTAATGCGTAACTGTCCAGAAAAGGATGTGTGCTTTTCCAAACTGAAATGCATCAGTATTTAGCCTCCTTTGCTTTAATACATCCCAATCCGGTGCAGCCAATGACTCTAAAAGTCACTTAATGAATAAATAAGGCCCACTCGTATGTAACTTAATCTCAGCATAAATCCAGCTGTTTTGTGAAGGCATCGGAGGTTTGCTAGAGCACACTAGTGACAAACAGAGTCACAAAGACTAACAGAAGACATTCCAGGGATAAAGTTGTGGAAAAGATTAAAGCATGGCGAGGTTATAAAATAATTTCCCAAGCTTTGAACATCTCTCAGAGTTCTCTTTAATCATCTTCTCCAAATGGAAAGAGCATAGCACAACTGAAAGCCATGGCCATCCAGTTAAACTGACAGACAATGTGAGCATTAATCACAGAAACAGTCGATTGGCCATAGCAACTTTGGTGGAGCCGCTATGATCCACAGCTAAGGGCGGAATAATCTGTTGACAGGATAATTCCTTTTTCCAAACTACATAACTAAATTTCTTATGGAAAAGTGGCAATGTAAAAGAAAATGTGGAAATGGGCGTTTTGGACAACAAAGGTCAGTACTGTGGTTACTGGCCCACATGCAAAGCCTTATGATGGAAAACAAACTTCATCCAGAAAACAATAACACCATGGATGTGGACCAATAAAAGTCAAAACCTAAATCCAACCAAGAATCTGGGGCAATATAGAAAAAAAAATAGTATTCAGAGATGCTCTCCACTCAGGTTGACCCTGTAGCTTTTCTGTTTATTTGTTTGTAAAGAAGAAAAAGATTTATAGTTATAATAGCAAAGAAAGAAAGTTCCAGAAAGTTTCATCTCAGGAGAGATGAATTTAATTACATGCTGCAAAAAAAGAAAAATTTGAAAATCACATATCTTTTACATAGCTTAATAATTACGCAGTATTTTGTGTTGGTTTGTCTGATATAATTCCAACAAAGTAAACGAAGGTTTGTGGCTGAAATGTGAAAAATTATTGAAAATTTCCAACAGTATGAGTGAATTTGTTAGGCAATGTTCATTATCTATTTTTGTCTACTTTCCTACCGGGTGGACATTCGCAGTGGGAAATTAGTTTAACAAGGTTCAGTTGCCATTTAGAATAAATTTACCTGAACTTATTGTATGTCATAAATTCAACCCATTTCCAGCTTGTTAATGGTTTGACCACAGTGGAATGTGAAGAGATTTTCTGGAAGAAATGGACAGCATTGGAGGAAATGTGTTTATTCCTCACTCCTTCAGCTCTCTTTATTTTGCTCTGGCACCCAAAAAAAATGCATAAATCCCAGGAATAGACCTGGTGGGCTGACTTTGACCAAATCTAAACCTCTCAGGGCTCTCAGCAAAGAGATGAAGTGACTAAGGAAGGAGAGATATGAGGTGTCTATTTATCTCGGTGAGGAAGTGGCTCTGTGCTGCACCACAATCCCCCTCCTACCTCCCTCTTCCCCAAAAACCCCACTCCCACGCCTTCCTATGTCTTCTGAGGCAGAGAGCTGTGACTGAAACACATCGTTGCACCTCGGTCAGGATGAGCTCCAAATAAATGGGTGGGGGTGTGAGGGGGCACGTGGGGGAAGAACTGGAAAGAGAGAGAGGCTGTAGAGGAGAGCTCCTTAAAATGGGTTGTCAAAATAATGAAAACAAATGGCAATGGAGTCTCCTGAGATGGAGAGGAGAACTTCATTTGTAGAGCGTCTTCGAAGGGGATCTGTTGTGCCACTGCAACCAAGTCCTTGGTTTAAAAGACAGAGGAGGCGGGTGGGTGGATGGGGGGGAACCTCTGGCACTCATGGACACGGAATGGTGAGTCGAAGAAAAATGAGACCACTCAGTGTAATAATTGTTCAGGGTCAATTATTCCCACAGCGGAGCAAATCAGGCTGATATGTGTTAGCACATGGACAGGAAGAGAGCTGCTGCAGCACTGCTGTGAGGAGACGATCCACTGTGATGTGCCTGCACATGAAAACTGTATGGATTTATCTCCATCTTTAGGACAGCGCTTGATTTCCAACGTATCACATGACACTGGGAGAAAAAAATTATATATGTCTGCACTACACAATTTAAATCAGCAGGGGATAAAAAAGTAAAAAGATGTTAGAACCTGGTTGTATAAACAACCCAGCCTAAATCTAAACCATTGCTGAAATAACTTGAGATTCAGTTGAAGCATTCAGTGTCAATATCTACCATCGAACACACTGAATCAGACCAGATTTGACTTTTCCAACATTGCATCCTTCAGTGTAAACCACAGTATACAGAGAATAAGAATCTCAAAAAATCTCCTTCTAAATGATTCAGTCAGGAGAAAATATAGAAATTAATCAAGGAAGCTGCATCTGACAACAATTTGCAAGATTTTATACCTATCTGGGCTAAAAGGAAGGGATGTAGGGAAGCATTTCCAAACTAAAAAATCCATTCCTTGTAAGAAAAATAAACTTACAGTGAAGCATGGTGGTGGTAGCATCATGCTCTGTGTTATATTTTCTTCACATGGAAGTATGTTTTAATGGGTGTGGGTGAAAACATATGAGGAAGTCTAAATGTTTGCGAGCTTTGACTCCAAATCTTCCAGATAAATAAAAAACATAAATATTTTTAAGCATTGGAACGGACCAAATTCACATGAGAAAAATTTTGTGAGAAGAAAAAGTTTTGCAATGAGTCTTGAGCCCAGCACTAAATCTGACTGAAGCCCACCGGAGTCATCTGAAGAAGGCTGTGAATTATTCTCTATCTTGACTTGATAAATCATATTGCTGGATGCTGGTAAACTCCTATCCAAAATGACGAAAAGCTGGAATTGCAACAAAAGGTGTTTAAGGAAAGTCCAACAGTCCAAGCAAGCTATTGGACATTTTTTTCTTTATTTTTAGATGTGTTCAAATGACAGTCTGTTGTTTTGCTATCCGGTTGTACACCATACATGCAACATTACATCCGTAAAATCTCTTAAACTGATTCATGATAATCTCATTTTATTGTGTAAAAAACATTTGACATTTTAACAGATTCCTGTGCACATTTGAGACCTGCTGCATTTATATACAAGTTGCTCAGATTCAAAAGGTGTTTTATTAACACATTATGTGATAGACCAACACAAAGTAACATATAAATTCATGACTTTCAAAATATTTAAAATCTAAAACTCTGAAAAGTGTGGCGTGCACATTGAGACATTTTCCACGTTTATTCCCACATTTAAATCTTTAACCGCTTTCCCTCCTTCACTTCTTGCTTCTCTCGATGCCAGCTAACATCTTCTTCTGCTTATCACAGCTTTCCCACCTCATCCTCCTTCCCTGGTTTTGACTTCAGCTTTCAAGAGCGGCAGCCGCAGCAACAGCAGCAGCAGCAGCAGCAACAGCAACAGCAGCAGCAATAGCAGCAGCAGCAGCATCTTCCCTTCCCATTTTCTATTCTTTTCACAATGCCGTTTGCAGTCTGCATTCCTGTCACGTGCCAACCAAAGGTTATATGGCCCACTTTCTTATCAGCTGCATTGTGGGATATCTCTGCTCTCAGGCCTGTCTTCTGGAGAGCTATCTGTACCCCCTCCTCTCTCTGTTGACTGCTGGGAGGACAACCTTTTTCGACCTTGTTTTTTTTTTTTTCTCCCCCCTCTTAACAGAATAAAAATGAAAGAGAGAATGGGAGTGGGAGCGGGAGGAGAAGAAAAGAAGAAGAATATAAAAAAAAAGGGGGGAAAGAAAACGCCTACATCCCCTGAGAGAACGTACGATGAGATTGGTCTAGAGTTAGCCTTGTAAGAAAAGCGCCGCTGGCCCCCTTCGCTCCTTTCTATCCAAGTACAGTAGACGTTAGAATCAATATTGCCCACCCGCCCCCAACCCTCCAGAGCCATATGAGACCCTGCACGTGCCGTCCACCTGTCTGCCCGTCTGGGGGGGTTTAGGTGGGAGGATAGTAGGAGGCATGTGGCTGTTTGACAAAGTCGTCATGTACAAATTCATTTTGGATCCCGTCAGACTTTTGCTCTAATAGGCGCACGCACTCAAGGTCCTTGCGGTCATGAAGAAGCACAGGTTTGATGCCGTTTTTCTAAAGATCTCCCACACATGAGAAATGCTTGCAGCCTTTCCAACCTGCAAGGCACAATTTAGGAAGTTTATTGTTGGTAGGAGAAAAAAAAAAAAAGCAATTTTAACTGAAATGAATGGCTCTTTTTACACCCATGCACATATGTGCTGCAACCTACTGTTTTGCTTCTAGGCTTATGTTCTCAGAGTCGGTGTTGTCAGCCTCTCGCGTCTCTGCTCCTATATGATCTGATTTATCACTTATTATCTGTTCCTCCAGGCATGTCTTCATTTTCAGAGTCTGTCATAAAAACCCTACAAAACAGTTCAACAATATCAAAGGAAGTGCAGCTCAGCAGTGAACCTGACACGCTCTTCATCATCATCCTGTTATTTTGCGAGTGGAGCAACATAAACTTCTTGCTGCTAATTCACAGTTTTAGCGTCACAAAATGAGGTCAAACAGGAAACACATGTCTGATTACATGTAATCCCACGCATTTATTCTGTGTTTATCGTCTTTTTTCTTGTTGTTTTTCTTTTGGACATTGAATGACTGAATAAGAATTCAACGTCAGGCTTGTCAGAGAATAAATCAATACCCTTCAAAATGTCTTCTACATTTTGTCAGTGTTCAACCACAACAACCCTATTTGGATCAGTTTAGTTGAGAATAATTGTGAATGGAAATGTATGTAAGTGGCCTTTCAGTGAAACATGGTGGTGGCAGCATCATGCTGTGGGGATTTTATTTTTCTTCCCCAAAAGGGAAGCTGGTCAGAGCAGATCTGAATCAATTTAATCATCTGATGTTTTTTTCTGCCTTTCTGAAGGTGTGTTTTCTTAATTCATTTATAAGCATAAATAAGAAATAGCACAAATGTATAACAGCATAGAACAGTTTAAAATGGCTTCACTAAAATCAAATGACTTTCAATGCAGCACATCAGCAGCACTGAAAGTACTTGGACTTCAGATTTGACCAAACGGTTCATGGTTTCTCAGCATGTTGAGCTCCTGCTATTTACACCATAAAAATATACCAATTCATTCCTTCCTATTTCTGCTTGGTCTGATTGTATCAGGATATGTTCAGAGATTATTTTTTAAATTTGGATTATTTGTTCTTCTGTATCTTGATTTTCTCATCTTAAAGTTTCCATTTGTCCCAATTACAATAATTATGGTTTGAAGTCATTTTTTAGGTTTCAAACTACGACAGAGAAATATCACTGACCACAATAGAACAAATACTTAAAACAGAAATTGAGGTTGCTTTATTTGTTACTTTTGATTTAGTGTTGCGGAACTGGAGAATTTTATTCTCACTAACCATGAACAAAGACTTAGTCTACATGTTTTCTTAGAAGCATATTTTCTTGTTCGCTCCCTTTCTTTGGACAATATCCAGAGGCTCATTTAGGTCTTTTCTTGTTCTTTCCTGTTTTGTGAAATAAACCAAACTCTCCTGCAGCAAAATGACCTCAAAGTATGATTCAGCCACCTCTCTACTTCCCTGTTGGATGGCGCTCTCAGACTTGCAAGCCAAGATAATGTTTGATTATCAAATTGTCACAGTCTGACACAACATAGTTTTCAATGAAAGAGGTAAGAACTATTGAATTATTATTCAGGAAATAGATAAATTCATTAGTTACCTTATACTGTGTAACTATGCAAATGTATTGCAGCTTCCTTTATGTATAAAACACAGTTTGCTTTTATTATAACATGTTCAGTAAATCTGTCCTGCACTGAGCACATCTTGATTCTCCCAACTTGCTTAAAAACATATTAATCTTAGCATATGGAAACTTCTAAATTCCAAAAAAAGTTTTAAAATAATTAATAAAAAATTCACCATTGAGTTTCTATTCTTCTCATGTCTGGAAAAACTCAGAAAACTTAAGAAATGCAGAATTTTCCTTGAATCAATGAAAAATATGACTTCCTGAAAATATTAACACTGATTCTGAACTAAATTCTGTGAAAAAAAATGTAATTTAGAAAAAGGATGAATTGAAACTAAATATGGACAGCAAAGGAAAAAAAAATATCTGAAGTTTTCAGACTTTTTTGCCAACAAAATGCATTGATGTGGATTTTATCAAACAGTCTGGTTTATTTTGCTGTGAAGTACTAAAGAAATGTTATCCTTATTTGTACATAAGAAAAAGTCTATATATTTAAAGCCTTTCAGGGAATATTTCACAAAATGCAGCACAGAAGTAAACTAAAACTTTAAACAACAGTACATTAAAAGCCTTAATCACAAGCAAATATTTAAAAAAAGTTTTTAGTTGCCTTTAGAAAAAGTTCATTTCTCAACCATTGGCCTGGATTGCAAGAGTTCAACAAACCAACAGGAACTTAATAATTTTACCTATTTGAGTGCTGAACTGTGTAAGCACATCTTTAAACGTTTATTATTGTGCAAATATTTTCATAGATTTACTGTACAATCTAATCATTTGGCTCTGTATTTCTGTTGCTCAAATGACCAAGAGTGGGTGCTTAAAAGTTCCACAACTCTGGTCCAGATGCTGTTTAAATTGAGAGAACAGAAGATTCATAAAACATAAAGCACAAGGGTACTTTTGGAAATTGCCTTGAATAAATAAGGAATCCTTTGAGTCTAAAAAAAACTCCTCTCAATAAAGCACCCGACATCTCCGCAGACGTTGTTTCTAGAACAGCCTGAACTAAGCGCACAACCACTGGCGTCGCTCGGTAAAGGCCCGCTTGTTTCCTTGTACGTCTCCCTGATGGGTCCGCCAGGGACCAACTAGCATAAAGTGGCAACTTCAATCTTAGGATTGAATCTGCCCCTATCCTTTCCTCTTCTTCTTTTTTTTTCTCCTCACTTGGTTATCCATTCAGTTATACACAGGAGAGCAGGGTTAAGAGGAGCTGTGGGGGAGCATTTAGCAACTGAAGGCCATGTTGGCAGTGTTGGAGTGTTATTTAATGAGGTAGAGGATCAGGATGCACAACGCTGAGCACACAGGGAGCTGTTACACGAGTCAGGATTGCATGTGTGTGTGTGTCTGTGTGTGTTTGCAGGTGGGTGGATGTTGGTGGCAGAGATGACAGCAGGTTGTGTTCTGTGCACGCTCCACGCTGGCACAGGGTGAGGGAGCAGGATGATGGCGCAGAGAGCTCAGGGGTGGGATGGACGGCTAATAAGATCACTTTTTATGGGCCCACAACCCCAGAGGAGTGTTTGTTTGTCTGCATGCATGATGGAGGGGATAGAAAGTTAATGCACAGGCACTGAGGAGTAGGAGTGGGTTGGTCACTGCTGCCCCCTGCAGGGCCTGTCAACTGCATGTGTGCGTGCGTGAGTTTGCGTGTTTGTGTGTCTCTTAGAAGACAAATGTTTCTACATATTCTGTGGACATTTTCATACTGATTGAGTTCTACATGTTTGTTACTGGAATTAAGCCCACTTTAAGACCCGCATGTTGTTGCCCTTTCCTGAATTATGTCCTTCATCGAGGATTGCCACAGGGAAGAAAACCACTTTCATTCCTAAACCCCATACCGTGATGAATTCAAGAGCAGCTTTGTTTGCATTATTGATCACCCGTGGTTAACTTTTTAATTCTTCAGTTCCCTGGCAGGGTCAAAGGGACGCATTTCTAAATGGGTTTTGTTAAGTACATTTGTGCTGAGTTGGTGCAAAAGAAAAACAGAGTCCATTTAAAAGGGAGAGATCCTTGTCACCTCACTGCTCTGCCTCGTCTTCGTGTGGGAATAGATGGAGCGAGATATCAGGGTTGGGTAGAAAAAAAAGAGAAAAGGGAGAGGATTGGTGAAAGAATCGGAGGGATGGGGGGTATAAACTCAACAAGAGGAGGGGCTGGATGAGGAGAATATCAATCGGGCATGCAGCGAGAGGCAGCCTGCCACAGTTCGCTTCAGGAGAAAGATTAGAGAGGGGATCAGTGTCATCAGCAGCAGGAGAGTAATGGTGCGGGCCAGGTTCAAGGCTGGAGCCAAGAACGTATCGGCATCACAGCGGCCCACCGCACCCTCCCACCCATCCCATCACCTCCTCGCTGGAACCCCCCTCTCCCTCCCGATACATGAAATAGAGGTTAACCGCCAATCTAGAATTTTTCCCCGTCTTTTACTGAGGGTGAAAACTACCGCTGGGAGTCTCAGGACAATTTTTATATAGGATTAGAAAACAAAAATCAATATTTAATTATCTTTGAGCTTTTTGTGTCACTGCATCTTTAGGTCAGTAAGTGTTCGGGAGCTGGGGTCGACCCTACACTGTAAGTGAAGGAACTGTTAAAGAGCCAGTAACATTTTTTATGTTTCATTGAAACTGGATGAAATCGCATAAAGGTCTTGTAGCCTTGCGCAGGGATTTAGTTAGTTTAGAAACTCAAAGTTTAAAGAAAATATAAAAGTTGGAATTGTTGGAAAAAAAAGTTATTTTAAAAAACTTTCACAATCCAAAAAATACAAAGGATTAAAGGGGATAGTTATATATTCAATGTGATTTTTTTTGTAAAATTAATTAAGCTCACATTAGATATAGTTATCTATATCTATGATATGTTTCTATGATTTGTTTTCAATTTTGTTGTAAATCATCATATAATGAAGATAAAATGTACCCTCCCATAAAAACAGGCTTTCACATGCACACACGCCACCAGTGACACCTCAAAAAGTAATTGCTCAGTTTTTGTGTGTATATTTCTGTTCTTTTTTCAGTTTATCTGTAATTTGTATCAATTTCCTCAATCAGAAGGTGTCCTTTTTTCTTCTGTGAAAATAACATCTAAGCGGTCTCTGAAAACGCTGCATGTGTCTCTTTAAAATGCGACTAAATTACATTAAGATACATTCATGTTTTTGTGTGTGTGTGTTTTTGTTTCGTTTAGTTTTCTTTTCACTTACCAGCAAAGTTGTCATAAAAGCCATAAATTGTGGTCACAGTCCTGCAGCCTTGCTGCATGTACTGTTTCCACTGAAAATAACTGTCAGGTAAAATGAGTTATGATGAGCGCAATCCTATTCGGACTAAGGAAAATAACAGAAAGAGAAAAATTGTTTGGATGAGCTGAAGTAAAATGAGTTTAAATCGCCTGCAGTGTCAACGTACCAACAAATCATGTAACTGTTTCAGGTGAAAGAAGCAGAACTTTGCCTTTGTTTATCATATGAGACGCAAATACAAGGAAACCAATTAGCCAAATGAAGCAAAATATAATCAGATTTGTGCCAGTTAAAGTTCTGAAAACAGTCACTGTGGTCAAAAGCTTTTTTGCTTTAGCTTCTCCGTCTATGGCTGCACATGTGGTTTGAGTTTAAGGCCCATTGAAACTTAAATACAACAAATATTTAAGAATTTGCATTAAGATCTTTGAAAAGTCACTCATCCAAACTAAAATCTACTAACATCACCTGTACAACTTGACTTCTTGTGTCCTTGATGATGTCAGACACTCAAATTCAAATTAGAATTAGCATATTTGTTTCTGTGCCACTTAAAAATTAATTTTCTAATTGCCTGCTGTCAAAATCCAGACCTCAGTCTCTTGCTGCCCTTTTTCTGTCTGTGTAGATTTGTTATTGGAAAAAAACTATATAGTATATTACTAGATTGCATCTTTAACATTACTCCAGAGGGATAGTTGACAGCCAGACTATCATCACTGTCCTTTTTACAACAGCATCATACAGTTGCACACAGGAGTGCACACAGATGGCATCCTCCCCAGTACATAAAACACTGGCTGTTTACACGACTCTCAGACGCTGTATTAGATTAAGGTGGCTCTTTAGCTTTTTTTTTCCCCTGTGGCAGTGGCCGATGAGACTGCGGAGTGGATGTGACGGCCGCTTAAGCGGTGACAAGCAGAAGGTCAGTGCCGCTGATGAAGGAGTGAGGCCAGCTGGCCCTTCTGATGTAGCTATCCTTTAAAGGATGGAGAGAATCCATCCTTTTTAAGGCAGACATTCCAGCGGGACCACGGAAGGACAGCAAAGGAGAAAGAGGGCCGGGGAAGAGGAAACAAAAAGAAGCAGGTGAAAGCCGAGACCAAGAGTTTAAAAAAAAAATGTCTCCATTCAGATCTGTGGCTCTACAACAGGCACAAAATACTCCTTCAGGTGCTGTGCGTCATTTATTACTATGACGAAGAGAAGAAATGTCCACCATGAATCAGACTCTCCTGTCCGTGAGGCTACTCACAGGCAGATACCGTCTTCACTTGATTGACGTGATGTGTTTGGATCGTGTGACACGAGGAGACTGGGAATACTAGGAGAGAAAAATGTGAAGAAGAAAAAAATCTGAATACTTGCATTACCTGAGCTTCACGATACAGTTTGTATTGGATCGGTTCAGAGATATCTTCTATATGTTGTAAATACATTTAAAAAACACATTTAAAAAGTTTTTTTAAGCATTGCCCACTAAATGCATTAAAATCAAACATAATTTTTAAGCCTTTTACATTATAGCAACTTTAGCTGTTTTATGTTTGCAACAAACCTGACCTTTTATAATCGGTTCTGTAATGAAGACATTTATGTTGTGCTATGAATGAATACCAGCTTTGTAAAAGTTTAGTACTTTCACTATGACTGAGAATGTTTCTCTGTTAGCTAAACATTTATGTTTCCCTACATTAGCAGCAATGCTGGTGCTAAAGTCAAGCTCACTAGCAAGCTGAGCTACTCATCCTGAAGACTGCTAACGAATGCAAATCTTAGGAGGTTTAAATACCAAAATGTTTGAAAAGATTTAAACATTATGACTCATCTATTTTAGAGACAGTTCCAATGGTATGAGGAGGAAGTCATGTAATATGTTTAAACTTGTCAAAAATGTAGTTAAGGGGCCACCAAGAACATATTTTTAAAAAGTCTATTGCATTTCTGCAACTTTTTAGGCTCTAATGAGCTTAGCAGCAGAGTTAAAGTCAGACTTTCTATAAAGTTAAACTTCATTGACCTGAGGCAGTGGCTGATGGAAAATGTTTACATGCCTCTTTGTATGCTAGATTATCAAGCGTATTATGATTTTGGTAAGATTTTATGTCCTACTCACCTACCAATTATTTTTTTATATTTCCTTTTAAAATTTGAAGACAAGCCAAATTTTATATATATTTGCCTATAAGTGATTATAGGTTAATAATCACATATATTAGTAATAATTTAACACATTTAGTGAAGAAATTACTGCTTATTTCTTCTTAGTTGTATTCATTGAAATTTGCCCAAATGAAAAGCATGGAAATTGTTACTATTTATTAAATCTGAGCGGTATTTCATGAGTGCCCAGTTGCCAAAAATAAGATATTTAATGAAAATAATGCAAAATTAATCAAGCTAATTTAAACAAATACAAATAATGGAGAAAATAAACAAATAAAATGCCAAAGTGTTGTGCAACAGCTAAGTGGGTTTATATGAATGAGTAACTGTTCACTGGAAGCTATTTATACCAGTGTGACTAAATGGTGAATAATGGTAATTGCCACATTTACAACATAATACATTTTCTTCCTTTTCTAACATTCAAAATATTAACTCCTTTCCTTTATTTGTGCTCTTTTTATTCTGCACATCTGCTCTCTTTATGCCAACATAATGCATGCGTGAGTGTGTGTGAGTGTGTGTGCGTGTGTGTAACGCTGAACTACACAGTGCTGAGCAAAGCCACTCAAGAATACATATGCCTCATTTCCCTTTATGAGAATGAGGGAAGTCCCATCTGCTGATTATACTATATATAGGCCGTTGTAATCATAGACCAGAGGAAAGTAGAAGGTCGGTGTGGGGATGGAGCCTGATTCTGTATCACTGAATTATGAATGGGGAAATTCACTTCTTTGTTTAGAGAGCAGAGAAGGACATGGAGACTCGATGAAAAGAGAAAAAGACACATTTTTGCTCTTTTTAAGTGCCATGTTTGTCACTTACAAATTATGATAATGATGAATGAATTAAGATAGTCAACAGCTTCCTAAGAGAAGTTGTGAAGGTCTTTTTTGTTGTTCGTATGAGTGAGCTGTCAGGATGTTTCCTCCACCTAACCCCACCGCCGTCTTCTACGCCCTCTCCCTCCCTTTTCCCTGACACCTTCCCGGAGCGTAATACACACCAGCAAGCAATCGATACACACTCAGCCGAGACCCAGGAGGAATTGTGGCAGTGTAGGCACCACACATTACAAGGCGGCCAAGGCCAATAAGCTGTGGAACGGAGAAGGAGAAAGACAAAATTGAAGCTCCGGCTAAATAACACTTTCTGCACACAGACCTCTCCTGATGGGTAGGACTTCCCTTTACCCCGTCCAATGTCTTCATTCCTCTCCCCAGCGAAGGCATTTATTCAGATTCAGATACACGTTGTCATTGTGATCAAAGTGACATTAATTCAGGGGCAATCTGTTCAGATTTTTTTTTTTTTTTTTCAAAATGCTCTCTCGCCACCCACCTTATTGTGCTTATTATTGTAACAAATTTAATGAAATGCACAGTGCGCCGCAGAAAGAGATATGCAACTACGTTTCCATAGCAACATATCACACCGCCACCACTGCATCATACACATAGATGACAGACAGAACCCATTAAGCCCACTGAGACTGAGGAACACTGTCTGTTTGCATGCAGGCAAGAGTCTTCGAGTGTCAGTCTACATCCTGGTGACTCTGTGCATGTTTTATCTGCTAAGCAACAAAATGTTAGATGAAATTTGAACAAGAGAATACTTCTTGAGTCTATTTGTGCAGAAAATAGAATTAAATGTGACTGGGTTTAATGTCAGCAAATGTTGTAGACAATCACTTTATATTATGCTTGGTTTGATAAATTTATTTCTATTTTTTAATGTTATTCTTCTGGCACAATTCCCTGCAAAATGACTAGTGTTACAAATACAGGGACAAGCTGAGCTTCTCACTGTGCTGTCATGAATGTGAGCACTGAAAATCAGCTTACAGCATAAATATGTTTAATATGTTAGAAAAGGATATGAGTAACTGTGGGAAAAGTCTGGAATTTCTCCTCATTCAGTGAATCAGTAAAAGAAATAAACTACTCTAGAGTTAAACACTGAATCAACAGGAGTCAAGTTTATCCCTCTTCAGTTCACTCAGCTGTAACAAGAAAAACTCCCATTTCGTTTCCAGGTTGGTATTATGAAGTACAAACAACAATAAGAGTCCTGGAGTTGTATGGTGCGTTTTATTTGGACACCAAAATTGGATTTCAAGATCATAATTCCGACTTCCTAAACCCAGAGATCAGCAAAAATATGGCTGCTGCTGCTCATATATATATATATTTTTTTTTTATTTATTTATTTTTTTTTTGTGTGTGTGTGTTATTTTTTTCCTAGATAAACTAACTGAAGCAAATTGTGCTTGCTACAAAACTATGAAAAATATAAAAAATATCTATCTGGTGATAAATTAAATCTATATTATCTAAATAACATTATTAGAGACATTTGTTTTTCTTTTATCTTCCATTTTGGGCCATATTTGAGGCGATGTGGGGCTGTATCTCGTATTACTCAATAATGTTCATGTGGCTGGGGAGGAGACTGGAATTGAGGCGAGGACTTTCTGTATACTCTTCCCATTTTCAGTGTTTCTCTACCAAAACAAACTATAAAATTGGTTATAGATTGTAATTGGCTGGGTTCTGCAACGTCCTACATTTAAACAATACGGCCTGCAAGAACCTCATAAAATTATTCCATTTTTACATTTCATACATTTCTTACATAAGCGAATATATAAACATTAGTCCACAAACTTTAGGTTTACCCTCTCGTGTCAGTCTTCTAAATGCCTTTTAAGTAAATGCAAAGATGAAACAGTTTAAAAGTTGAACCAACTAATGGTGAGAAGACTACTGCAGGAGTTTCTAATTTATTGTCGAGGCACAGCAAACAAGCATGTTTTTGTAAACTGTGACTAAATGCTGCACTGTTTTTCTATGCACTATTCAGCAGCTGTTCTCCGGTCATAAATTTGGAATGAACGTGTTGTATGGCGCGTTAGTCTGTGCATGTTTTTGTTCTGATTGGGCAAAAGTGTCTCACCATTTTGAAGCTACCTGCTGGTTGAGAGATCCCCCCGAAGTTAGTGAAAGGAGAAAGGCCTCCAGCATCGTCTGTCCCTCTGATTACAATCAGCAGCATCCAGACAACAGCGTTCGGAATGAATAAGGTGCAAAAAGAAAAACACCTGTCATTTTCACTGAAGAATTCAAAGGAAATAATAAACAACAAAAGCGAGTAAAAAAAAAAAAAACATTTTGTGATTTATATCTTGACATTGTAACAAAATTTCACACGCATTTATTCAAGGTGAAGGACACAACTTCAGCTGTCAGGTGGCCACATTTGAAGCTGCCTGCGGTCTTTTGTTGATACGTTCTTATATTTTGGCAGTAAAATAGAAATGAACCTTGCATTTCGTTCACCTTCACACAACTATTGGATTTCTGTCTCACCTGTCTTTTCTTCTCCATCCTTATGTCCTGGTCTACTGCTGTGTCTCCATCTGCGTTAAATATGCCAGCGTCCTCTGTCTCTGCATCCCCCACCCAAAACCTCACCTTCATCTCCTTGACTCCCTTCATCCATCCTCTCTCGTTTTTCACTCATGGATTGACTCTTTCCAATTACACGAGGAGTTTCTTCAGTCACACTGTAACAAATTACCTGACAAATTAGAAAAAAGAAAAAAAAATGGTAATGTTTCTGGGCTTTAGCACGGGCCGTTCTCATGCTTAATGAAATTTGCTAAGCTGTACATCAGAAGTCTGTTGTCAGCCATGCATAGCTGCTCAGATCTTCCAAACAACCCCCCTGCTGTTTTGATATGCTTCATATGGGCAATTATTTCCACAAGTAACACATCAATGCAAACTGTTCCTTCTTTTAAACACAACACCTGAAATGAAACCACTATAGAAAAAGAACAATCCGGACGACTTGATATTGAAAAATTGCAGACCAAACTCCAACTTTCCATTCATCAACAAGGTCACTGAAAAAGCTGCTTGACGAGTTGAACACCTTCCTAACAATGACCAGCCTCTGTGACATCGTATAGTACAGTGTTGGTGTTACTGGACCTCAGCAAAGCATTTGACCCTGCTGATCATGGTAGATCACCGGAGCAACTGGAGAGTTGGCTCTGGCTTCCTGGTACCAGGTTTTGACCGGTATGAGTTTTACTCAAAGTTCTCCAATGTACAATCCTGAAACCCATCTTATTTAATAGCTACATGCTTCCTCTACCTCAGATTATAAGAAATTATCGAGATTACCGTAGTTACGCAGATGACACACAGTGCTATACTACAATGTTACTAATTCTATGAACCCGTTGAAGTTCTGAGTGGCTAAATCGAACAAATTAATTTGTACATGCAGACTTTGAGTTCTGTACACGTAATGAAGTAATCCCACATCAGACATTAACAGTGATCCTCTGTGCACACCTGCATATTTCTGCCCTGCCAGCAGATCCAGTCCAAAGATTACGCCTCATTTGGTCATGTTACAACCATATGCTTTTGTGTTATTTATTGGAATTTTAGGTAATAGATCTCATTCAAATTTATGTAAATAACACATAATACATTAAAGTCTCTGCCCTAATTAATATGCAAAACCTTATTTGCCGTTGAAAAGTAAAACTGAGCGTCACCCTGAATGCATCATCCCCAACAAGACACATAGTGGTGGCAGCATTATGGTATGGGAATTATTTGCTTTTGCACAAATAGGGAAGGCTGCCAGAGTTGTTGGTTGTAAGAATGGAGGGTAATCTTGGTAGAAAAACTAGTAAGGTGCTGCAGAAACGCTGACTCAGAGTTAGAAATTCATCTTCCAGCAACACATAAAACGTATGTTCTTTCCCTTCCATTTCAGAGTTATGAAATCCAAAATTATAGCTGCTCCCTGAAAAAAAACGCGACAAAAGAGAGAGGTGTGTGTGATGACTACAAAAAATAGTACCGAGAACATCTCAATTAAATATTTTTCTGCTGTTTCTAGGACTATTCACTGCCTGAATTTACTTGTAAAATAGTTTTTTTTTATGTGTCTGTGACGTGTGATGAATTGATTTGGATTACAGACAAATATCTGCCCCTGTGAGCATTCATATTTCACCTGTAAGTGCACGCTCATTTTTCACGCTGTGCATTCACTTTAATATTCGGCTCTAAATTGAGCAATGGGAGGAAGGTCTGACGTTGCACAAACCTGTGTGTCTGCGGAGGCTGATTTGAGCTTATGTCTGCTTGACATTTAAATGTTTATTGTGAGAAGTGGTATGACAGCAGCCTAAATGACACATTGTTGCCACCTTTACATTATCAATACGTGCCAGGACGATGTAATTGAATATTGAGTGTACTTACTGTTAAACATGAGGTGTTACGATGTAATTTGCAACAGGAAGCCCGGTCTATCGGTACACAGGCGGAGGGGGATCCGCTGCTTGTACTGGCTCATGATAACACAGAGTATTATTGTGGATTTTTTAAGTATTACTCTGATGGCTTATTGAACCTGCCAATTCGCATTCAGCTGAGTGTGTGAAAGCCCTCGTTGTTGTGAAAAGCCTTTTCATTACGAACAGCTTATCACATCTCGGGCTGTGAACTGCCTGAATGGCGCAGCAGAGTTTGCGCGGAGCTCGTTCCCCCTCGAAAAGAAACATTCCAACCAGAGGAGGGATTTTTGGTTCTGGATGGGGCTCAGGACGCAGAAAGCAGATGCTGGTGTTGGAGCAGCGCCAGCCTGAGCAGGAGACCGAGGACCCGGATGGTGCACTTCACTTGAACAGAAAGAGAGAGATGTTTGCTTTTTAGATGTGGCTTTCAAATGGAGGGAGGACTATAAAAGGCATATATCCAGAACTAAGCCTCAAAGTCAAGGCCAAGGCCTGTCAGACAAGCACATATGCAGCATCGCTCATTTTTGGAAACAATCATGCTTTCCTTACACTTAGACCTCTTCTACAAGTATGCAACACTACCTAAGTTCGGAAATATTTTAGACTACTTTCCACACTGCATTTTTGTGAGATGTAGCTAATCAAAAACAGCCCAGTTTTAGACTTCCGAGAAAAAAGCAGCAGACAAGACTGACCAAAGTTCTGGCTGTGTCCTATTTACCCCAGTGTATTTACGGCACCAAACAAAATTTCAAGAAATAGTTTAAATTATGACACATCCAAGAATGGTAGGCTGACTCCAGACAAGCACTAGCTTTAGATTCATATTATAATTATATTGTACTTATTCCAGTGCAAATGGACATTGGCACGTTTTCTAAGAGCCTTTTTTTAAGGTGTGTAAAAAGTCGTAAATTACACATTTTATTACATCAACCTATCTTACACTAAAATATGTAGTAAAAAATATTTTAATTTCTCTACATTTGTTGGGTGGAGTAGTTATTTTTAACAAGATCAACTCTTGAAAAAATTATGGGCACCCCTGCTGTTTATACATTGCATACCTGGCTTTTGACAATAGCACAATATTTAATCTGCTCCTAAATTTTGGATCATTACCCTCAGAAGAGACCCAATCATAACCTATTTTGAGTTTAGTGAATGGTTATTGTTTTTTACAGTGGGATTCTTTTCCCCCCGCTGAATAAATGTGCTCAAATATTTCGCCAAAGCTTGCCAAGAGATGATATTACTGCAATAAAAGAAGAATTTATTAAAGGCTTTTTGCATCTCTTTACTATGGGTGCTAACAACTACTAGTTTTTTGCCAAAAACAAAATCGATCAGATTCATACAAATTCATAAGGAAGTAAGAATTGCCACAAAGCTGAAATTGAGAGTTTGACCTCCGTAAGCTTTCCATGAACCCTCCCAGTAGGTTCCTGTAAGATATAAGTCTGAGATATAGTCGTTGTGCTGAGCACCTGCTAGAAGGCCAGATGGTTCACCTGCACTTGAATCCTTCAACAATAGCTAAGATGGCTTCTCAAGGCACTTTTCTGCGTCCAGGTCAATTTGACACACATAGTATAGATCTGTTGCATGTACATCGTGGTATTGGTCAAGGCTGGAGTTACATTGCTTCACAGTCAGCGGCGACATAGAATACAATAAAAACCATCTCATATAAACGTTTACTTTAGACACATTTGTCATCATAACCCTTTTACCCAAGCCTAGCCCTCAGGATTTGGTCATTGAAACTTCAAGAAGCCATTTTTGTATGAACTCAATCTGTCATTAGGCCACTTGGCTGACTGAAGCAAAGTGTTTGGCACCTCAGGTCAAGGCTGTGTGTTGCAAAGTAACGGTCTTGAACCTTGAGTAGCCGTGCCTCTCAGTGTGTGTGCACACATGTGTGTGTATCCACCTGCATTTGTCTTTACACCAGACAGTGTTAGTCCGCTTCAGTCTTCAGTAGGTTGCTATAAAAGTCAAAAATCAAATCACACCCAAAGGGGTGATTTTACCAAAGAAACTCCCAGCCAGGAGAAAGCTGTAAAATGTTATGCGTTCTCTGGGAGCACTTTGAGTGGAAGAACCTCTGCATGATATGATGTCTGAGCTCCACTCTGGCCGTCAGCTTAAGATGTACGCATTGGGAAGGAAAAGCCAGAAACATTCATAACTTGGGCATGCAGGAACTCAGCACAGAAAGCTACCTGTGGAATTTGGCTGTAATGTTTGTTAAAGAAGGTCAAATTTATGGCTGCGTCATTTCCAGCTATTGACTCACTTGCAGTTTTCTCTCATAATCTGAGGGAAATAATTGCCTGCACCTTATAAGTGTTAAATAGCATATTTGTGAAAGACTGTTTTTTTTATTTTATTATTCAATTGATCAGTTTTGGTCAGCTACAAAAGTCCCAATTCTTTGCATTGTTTTGGTGCATCAAATCATATTGAATGCATTGGAAACTGCAACTAAGAGGGTGTTTACCCGAACAAGAGTCAGGCGAGTGAGTATACCAACATGCTGCAGCTATGAAGGAACTCAGGGTTTAAGGCACTTGTGTCAAACTCAGAGGCGATGGTCCAAATCCAGCCTGCCATGGCTGCTAATGAGACCCTTCAGACCCTAGAGGGCCAGTAGTGCGCTTAAATAGTATTTCACCAGTTAAATCAGTTTTTATTTGTATAGCGGCAAATTACAGTGTGAAAAGATGTTAAATATTATGTGATTTTAAAAAGTACTCACTGAGTGCACAGAAAGCTATAATATTTTTATATTCTTCCAGAACCGGCCTTTTGAGGACAGGTTAATGCGGCCCAGAGTCACATCTACCTGAGTAAGATAATTTACTAGAGTTTAGAGCTTACTAAACTCTGGTAAACACGAGGGTGGACAGGATTAAGGTAACCTAACTAAATAAACAGAATACATAAGAATGCATTGACACTTTTTTTACCCCCTTTCTTCCCCCCAAATAAATAAAAATCAACTGTAAGGTTTTTCTTGTTAGATTAAAAAAAAAAAAACAGTATATAGGAAATGCGTTTATTTTCCAGATTAGATTGTTCATAGATTGATTGATTCATTCACAGAATGTGTCTCAATTGGGGAATGTTATAATTATGCACCCTTACAGGCATACCACCATCCAGAAGAAAACAAAACCAAAAAAAAAAAAAAAAAACAAATGAAAGAAAACAGAAAACAATTAAAATGGTAATTATTTCTGCATGTTACCAGCATGTGGAGACGAGAGTCTGGAGGCTTTTTGGGGCGCCTCCTCCGACTTTTGCAGCTGCTGCGCGAAAGAAGGAAGAACTCCAGGAAGGAGGAAGGTGATGAGGAGAGAAAAAATCAGACGGTGTTTGGGTTGCATTTTTTGAAAATATTACTTAAGACAGCATCATCATCATACAATGCCGTGAAGCCTAAACAGTTTATTTGAGCAACTCCTTGGAGGGTGCGTGCAAGGCTCGCCAAATGGCTGCGTGAGTGACAGCTCATCAGAATAACAGGCTCTGATGTGAGACACACGTGACCTCCTGTTCTGAAACATTCCTAATGCAGGTGCTGAGTAAACAGAAAATGTAAACGCCGCTTATTTAACGAGTCTCAGCCACTCTATCCTCAAAACACAGCCCCTCCCCGCCATCTCCTCCCACCTCCGGCCCTCGTCCTGCACCCCTGCCCCAGCATCCATGCCTCTTTACACATTAAGTATGCATTGATTCAGCCTTCCCCTCTGTTATAAATACAGCATCGATCCAGGCTGAGATCAATAAACTCATTCACATGCATAGAGCCACTTTGATAACTCTCCTACTCGCAATAACATCCTTCTCCCTCACTTTCCCTATTGCTTTCCATCTCAATAGCCTCACAAGCTGCTCTGCATCATTCATTATTTTCTCTCTATAAATATATATGTATGAGTAAAAAGTATTACTATTGGCTGTAAAAATCCTTTAAATGGTAGACAGTTTCTCCCAATCCATAATTCATCAATGCCAGTGTGGGTGATACCTTGCAATCTGGGTCACTGTTAATATAAATGGAGCGAGTAACTGCATACATAATTGTTAAATTGCTTCGTGCAGGCCCGAGTCAAAGATTACAAGATTTCAATAGATTTTTTCTCTTATATTTTGAGCAGAAACACAAGTTCATTTTTCATTTTATTTTGTTTAAGTTGTGCTAAGATATAAAAATAATCGAAAGCAGAAGGCATTCACATATTCTCACCCGTCCCTACTTGACATTAACAAAAACAGTCATTTATTATTTATAAATCTCAAACAGGCAAAGGCTTTAAATAAAGTGTTTCTTTTAATTCTGTTTGTTTTGTTTGGTGTTTAATCTCCAAAGTGTTGAACTTTAAATAATAAAATAAATACCTCTTATCTTACTTAAATGTTGTAACTGTTGCATCAGTCACATGAAGGTCTATGACATTGCATTGCAGAAGTATTTAGTTGGTTGAACTTTTTCACATATTGTCACAATGTAGCGGCAAATTTGGATAGATTCACTTAAAGTTGTGCATAACTGTGAAATGGAAGGAAATGTGAATGTTTTGTTCTTCGTTTTATGTTTCCAAAGACCATTTTTTATTGTTTGTAATTCTGTCTGTCAAGTTATTAAATTTTATTTTTTTACTAATAAAAAAGTGTGACCCAATGTGTATTCAGCCCCCATTACTAACAACCTAATACATAAAACTAATCCTGTCCATCATTCTGAATACAAAATTTCCAGCATCTTGGTATGGATGACTTTAATGTTTTTTGCTTCTGTAGTGACAAAATATTACATTTTAGTTACTTGAAAAATACATATATAGGGTCAAAACATGGCAATCCTGGAACAAAACCTGATAGCTGCAAAACACTTGAGACAGGAGAAAAGTTCACGGTCCTCACTGCTTCACCCGAGGGGTAAAGCATGCAAACACATGAATCTGATTATGGGGCAAAACCCGAGACCACAATCTACAAATTTAGTGTTATGAGGAAGCATTCAAAGCTTCTTATTTCATCGATAACAAATGGAAACATGCTTAATCTGCCTTTATGTGGGTCGTACGTGGGACAGCATCCAGGTAGTTTTTTGTTATGTGAACAAACATGTTGTAGCTCGACTCTGCAGCTCCCTAAAATGCACATTAAAATATATATGTCTTTTTTCTTCCACTGTTACTTTCATTTTTATCTCGTATCACTCTGTAATATTCTTCTTCTTCTCTTCCCACACATTCTCTTCTGAAAGAGGCAAAGGCTTAGGAAGGTTGTTGATGATCTTTACAGGGGTCTGTCCCTGTTGTGCACTTAAGTTGCTCTTCATTGCTTTTATGGTGACTCACTAAAACCTGTCTTGTAAAAGGCAGCCTCAGGAAGGTAACAATAAGGTGGAAGGCACTCACAGAAGTGTGTGAGCGTGTGTTGTGGGTGGCAGGGAGCGAAGAGATCTTTTTCCTCCTGCTTCCTTATTCGATAGTTTCACACCAAATTCTAAACACACTTCCTTTTCTAATCCCATTCTCTCTTGCCAAACTGAACACTGACAGAAAATGTCATAACCAATTTAGATACTTAAGAGTTTTTAGTCTTCGAGCTAACATTTAGAATAAATGGGTCTGCATGAAATAAGCCTCTATTGAGCATTCAGCAGTACATTCAAAATGACTCTTCTTAATGTCAGAGCTTCACTTTACATTAGCTGAAGTGTAGAACAAGCAGACAGATAATGTCATTTTGTCACTGCGCTTTTGCTGCCGCTCCATTTTGACGGGGAGAGGTTTGCCTGGCAACGTCTCTCATCTTAAAGATCAGTCCCTAATTGTGCCGCCGTTCAGGAAGACCCTGTCATCCTCCGCACAGCTGTAATTGGCTTCAACTTAACTTAACCTCTCTGCAGCTTTATTGTTAAAATGGCAGTCAAAAATGACACCATAAATGGATCTTTTGTAAAGCAACACAATTTTTAGAAATTGCCTTAAACCTTTGTCGATTATTATCCTTTTTTTTTTTTTTTTTTAACAATGCTGGAGTATTGTGGGTAGCAAGATATGCGAGTGTGCCCTCGTCTTTTAAAGGAAAAGAACTCAGGGTTTTGCAGGATTCCTTCATCCAGTTCTGTCAAGGTGTTTTATATGTTCACTGAAATAATTTTAGAAAATCTACCTCCATCATTGCTCTCTCTAGCTGCATACTCAAATTCTGAAACTATTACTACTCAGGTGAAAGAGCGTTCTTTTATTCTTCAAAGAAATGCAAATTTCTCTCTCTGTGTCTTCTAACTTCATTCCAGTAAACCAGCCTTATTAAATGCATTAGGGAGAATCAAAGTTGAGGTGTGCTTTGAGGGAATTCAAAGGGGATGATGATAGAAGCTCGAAAGGCAAAAATACAGGAACTCCTCTCAGGTCTGACATGCAACTTTAACCGTACTCCCGCTAATAATACACATTTTAAAAATCTTGCTTTTTTGAGATATTTTTTCTTATGCTTATTGACTTACAGAGTCGGGAGTGTAGAGAGAAGATGGCAATTATTCTAAGAACTATTTTCTTGTTTCTGCAGTGGTGCATTAAGAATAACTTTATTGATAAAACACCGTTCCAAACATCAGTCGTCTCTGACGCAGTCAGACGTTGTTTCCAACATTTTAAGGAGTACCAAGAGATTAAGAATGGTTGGATGTTTGAATCCAGTTGATTTGCTCCCATCGTCTTCTCTAGTGAGCTGTTTTTGGTCATATTTTCTGGTGGCAAAGGACTTAAACAGTGACAAGTCATTAGCAAATGCATGTGAGTAGAGTTATGTCAATAAACAGAAGAATAGTGATCATCTTTAACAATAACATGGGGACCAACAATGCACACCTGACGCAAAAAGTCCATAAAACAAAAAAAAACACAAACAGGGTGGGTGGAGAGGGACCGGAAGGAGGGCAAGGGAAAACAAAAATCAAATCCCAAAGTTCAGGCAGTCAAACCAGAACTTGACCTGTGCGGCCACAGAGTTCAAAAGTCCAGCCGCCCGAAAGATGAAGGAACCCTCAAAGAACCTTGTGTCGAAACTCGTAGCAATGCATGAACCCTCGGAAAACTGTTTCTGGAGGCTGAGGTCACTGGCAGTAATTCTGATGGCCATTGAGAACCTCTGATGGTAGAGCACAGAAAGAAACATGGAGAACCGCTGAAGCAGGTGCACTGAAAACAGGTGAGTTCAACCAACAAAAAGGCTAACAGGTGCGGATCATGACAGTTTTCCTTCTCCCTTGTTATGTTTACAGGTGGTGTGAGGTGGAGCCACCAGCATGCTCTGCATGATTACAAGGAGCACCTGTTGCCCATCAAACGCCATCAAGCTCCAACTTGAAAGACTGATGTCTGATATGTACACCTTCCCTGTTTGTCATCTCGTTAACAGTGATACATTGGCAGATAGACTGGAATAAAAGACCATGTCTCGCATTTGTCAAGTTTGCAAGTTAAGCTAATCTTGACTCTCATCACAGGAAGTGTGCTTTACCTCTTGTCTACGCACTGCCTCCTTTGCAGTCTTTGTCTTTCCCCCATGGATCGTCAAGATATGCTCATCTACTATGAGTTTGTTGTTATTAAAATGATTTAAAAACTGTAGTTGCCTGCCTGTCATCAGAGCTGAGCTTGCACACTGAGGATAGTGTAGGAATAATCACAATCTTACTGATTATTCCTACACTATCCACGATTGAGACTGACAAGACAACATAGTTTCTCTATGGTCCTGAACCACATTGTGAGGCGTGGAGATCTGGCATTGGTAAACCAAGGTGTACATTCAAATCAGTGCCCTGATTACAGTGGGCAATACACTTACTACCGATTCTGCAATTCATGCAACCCTTGCTATCATGTTTAGTGTGTGTTTTGTGTATTGCTTTCCAACTTTTAGACTGATTCTGCTTCTCTTGGAACATCTGCTGAACCAGTCATGGTCTCTAACTCTGTGCTGCCTCTCCCGTTCATCATGTGTGTTTTGCGTCTGGCAGATGCACTGCTTTGACTTTTGCGGATGCAGGATCTGCTCATGTGCAGGTGAACATGTAATTAAAAGCAGGTAAATCTCTGTCCGAAATGCTAATGCCTGCATTTCTATATAATAGTTCATTTAGCACCAATTAGATTTTCAGCTCCCCCTTCTGCTGCTAATGCCCCGACTTGCAGAGACCATGCTAAATTAAGCACTAGATCTTCATTGCAGGCTGCAAACCAATTGATTTGGGCTCTTAATCAATCTGTTTCATTAGTTATACATTCCTCTATTTCCCCTCCCCCTCGCCTCTCTCTCATTCTTCTCTCTGGAGCCGGCAGGAGGAGAGTGACCTATTCCAGAGTGTGACACAGAGGAGAGTGATTTGAATGATAACCAAATAGCTAGCACGGCCTCGGTGGTGTTTAAAGATCATATGTAAATCAAATGTCGGAGGGGGAGTGGGGAGAAATTGCTTGGTGGGGTTCTGTCAGAAAACAATTTAGTGATCGTTAAAAGGGATGCCTCGCCGTCGTGCAAACCTCCACAAATTAAATCAATGCAGTCTTCTGGTCTCTGCCCCCTTTCACTTCTATCAAGTCCCCCCCTCCCCACACGCTCCTTCCCCAACTCCACCAACATCTCTTTCTCCTGCCTGTTTTTTCCTTCCACATGCGCACGCACTCCCAACTGTAGAGGAAGACAGACTGAAGATTCCCCAGATAAGAATGTTTTTATTGCTCTGAACCTTCACACTGTTGGAATCCTGCTTGAAAAAGGAACCTGGAAGTGCAAAGCTGCAGAGTAAATATCACAAAGGGGACACAGAGCGCAGCACATCCATGATGGCAGGCGCAATAATCCAACATGAGACGTAGGGGGAGACTGAAACACAACCCACCCACCGCGAGCCCACCATTTCTCCTAATGAGATGAGTTACTGTAGCAGCGCAAGACTGCATTTCTATAAAAGACATCACTAGAGCGGTAGTTACGGAAGAAAACACTCCAAAATGCTAACTCCAACACACACCCTCCCCTCAAGAGAGCCAGCCATGCTTGACTCCTATCCCTAAAGTCTGTACGTACATGTCAATCACAGTCTCAGGGGAGGAGGCTGCGCATACTTGAAGACTAAGAAAATAAAAACATGTTGTGAAAAATTAACATTTGGTAAATGATGGTGACATCACTCATTGCAACATGTTTGCAGAGTTGGATGCTTATGCCAGATATTGATGTGGTTTGGAGTTGAAAAGCAGAACGCATTTTTTCCCCCCCTTTTGCTTCTTATTCCCAGCTTTTACCAGGGTGTGAGGTGCACAGGCGTAGATGTGGGTGGGCTGACGTGCCCACGTGTACTTTTTGAGTTCTGGCTGCAGGCTTGCCGTCACCAACAATGTCTCAGATAGTGCATGCTGCAAGAGACGAAAAAGAACTACCCTATGTGTTGTTTTGAGAGCTTGTAGCTTGTGCCTTTTCTTGAAGAAACTTTGCTGCAAGTTACACATGAAACAAACACACACACACTCATAACAATGTAGGGTTTTTTTTTTTGCAGTACACACTCCTTGCGTCTGTTTGTCAAATGGCACCTGATATCCGCCAGCGTCTGGGAATCAAATTAAGTGAGCGACTGCTGCTGAGGGCTCCTTTCCTTTTTTCTCATCCTCCATCCCTGGGCATAATTAATTTTATCATCAGCGTCATTATTATTGTTAAATTGTTTTTCATATTTCTTTTTTTCTCTCTACCCTCTCTCTTTCCCTCCCCGCCCCCATTGCCCTCCCCTCTCTTCCTGTCTGGAATGCCAAGTGTATGCTAATGTGTTTTGGAGATTGCCAGCGTGCACAGAGATGGGGAGAGGTAGGGGAGGAATGAGAATGAGAGAGGGTCTGAGATGAGGAGCGGGTGGGAAATGGAGGAAAGAGAGACGGGGGGTTGGGGGGTTGAGGCAGGTTGGGGTTGCGGGGGGTGAGGTGTTGGAGGTGTTAGGGAGGGGGCGTCGTCGTGAGGGGCGCATTACGTATTCCGGCGGCGTGTTTGGAACCCAATTAATCAAGCAGAGGAGAGGAGAGATGCAGAAAGGATGAGATCGCCCTTCACGTTGATGAGGCCTGGCCGGGGCAAACGCTCAACCACCTGAGCTCCTAACAGCCATGCCGACGCACAGGAATTATGGCAATACCTTCACTTTTTTCTCCCTCTAATGCACACACACATACACACCAGACCTCTCTTCTTCTCTCCTCTTCTTCCTCATCCTTCATTTTGTGCTAATGTTACACTGAGTCTCACCTTTGCTTCTCCTGCATATGCCACAACTATTTACTTTACAGCTTTTTTTTTAGACTTCGCAGTATGAGTCCAAAAAGTTATTTTCTTTTCTCTGATCATAGACAATATAATGTCTTAGAAAAGTTTGATTTTTTTTCTTGTTGCTAAGAGGTAAATAAAGTATGAGCATAGACTTGCAAACGTATTCACTCCCTTTGAACAACCATAAACCTCAGTGTATACTATTAGGATTTTATGAGCTTGACCTACACAAAGTGGCACCAAAGTGTGAATTAAAGGGAAACATTATTTTTGTTTTATTCCCCCGCACCCTCCAAAAGAAACCAAATATATATATATATATATATATATATATATATATATATATATATATATATGCATAAATTAAAACAAATTTCCTACTACTGACATGATTATTTGACACATTTAAAAGATGCAGCCATGAATGACGCCCCAAAGTGAAGCATGTACTCTGCATGATGCTGCCACCACCACTAAATCTCACTGTCAGGTTGGTGTGTTTTCTTTTTTTTTAGATTTGCAGGTGTGCCATATGCTTTCAACTTTTAAGCACAGTACTCTGTGGGATGTTCCAAGCTTTGGATATTTCTTTTTAACATAACTTTGTATAAAACTTCTCTACAAATTCATCCCTGATGAATTTTTCTTGGTCTTAATGATATGGTTTGTTCACAAATGTTCTCCAAAAGAAACCTCTGAGGAAGACTGGATTCATGCCGAGATAATGTTACATGAACCACTTAGTAATTAATATACTATTAGACACCCAAAGGCACAAGATTTTATTTTGGGCCACACTTTTTAGATTTTTATACACCATTTTCTTTTCAAAACCCATAGATCTTTTTCCTTCCACTTCAGAAATATGAGCTTTTTTATGTTCTATCTCATAAAATCCCCCAAAAAGCTTTGAAATTTGTGGCTGCAACAAGACAAAATATGAAAAAAGCTGAAGTTAAATTTGTTCACCATGAAAATATAAGATAGAGTTATCTATATTTCCACCTTCACTGACTTCTTTATTTCTGCAGGTCTGCTTCCTCACAGATTTGGGGTCAAGCTCGTGGCAGATCGCCACCACTAGCAATCGTTGGGAAATTGACCGTCTTATCGTGGAAAAGAGACCGTGAGTAAAACTCCAGTCCCTCGTTGACTTAATTTGATTCCCCTCCGCAGAATGCAAGCCAATAGATCCTGTATCTACATAGTGCTCTGTGCAGGGTCTATAAATATTGACCCTCCATTTCCTGTGTGTGGCATTAATGAAGCATTTAGTATACCCACAGCATTATGGTGGACCTGTGTAAAGCCACCTCTTCCTTTTTCAATGCCATTTCCTCCTACACACAGTACAGAAGGATCCACAAAGGCAGAATCCATTTCACTCGTTGTGCCTCATTCTTAGCCTTTAACTCCTTGTTTTAAAGAGGTGAAGGGTGTCCTGGTGGTGTGGGATAACAAAGGGGCATCCTCTAAAACAGATTTTTCAGGGACGTACTTAAAAACAAAGGACTTGGTGCTTTGTTTTCAAAAATCAAATCATAACTTTAAATATTTTTTCTAACACCAACCACAGTTTTCCCAGTTATATATACAGTTTGACTATTTGGATAAATTAATAGCAAAATTAACATATTTGTAATTTTGAATAATTACAAATATTAGAACTTGTGTAACTTAAAAGTGGACAAACAAGAAATATTCAGGTTTTTTTTCTCAGTTTGAAGTTGTTTTAAGAATTACTCAGAGCAAAATAAATAAATAAAACTTAGCTTCTGTCATAACACTAGGAAGGCAAAAACACTTCTGTTTCATGATGTATTTTATCTGGCATTGCATAGTTCTTCTTCTTTAGGTGTACAATATGATGTATGGTAAGATCTCCTGCAGCACTAATAGCTGTTTACACGCCCCATAAATGTATTTTACATTATGAATGTTGACCTATGAGGAATTACCGAGAATTAATCAAGGACCAAGAATAGGAACAGGGGGTTGAGGGCAGTTCAAGCAGCAATGGGCTGCCTGTTTCACTCAGTGCGTGTTCGCTGCCCCAACCTGAACCTGAGAGAGCAATGGCTGAACTCAGTGATTTGAGTAAGCATTAAAATGTTCTTTAAAGTAATTTAAAGAACAGTCAGCCTAATGCACAAACTGATTATCTTTTATCGTTGTAATTACGCGCCTCACCTGACTGCACGTCTCTGTGCGCCTCCAATTCCTCACTTCATGCGCCCATAAGGTTTCTTTCCATGCAAGCTCACCAGCATTCACACATTCACAGTTTTGTTTGAAAGAAGCTAAACTCAAAAGATTTTTAGCTCTCATGATTCTTGTCATATAATAGTCACTTTCACTTGATTTTGCTTATATTTTTCTTTTAAAAAACTTTGGGTTTTAGTTGTTAACCGCTAAAATAAAAACACATACAGTGTCATGTAGTTTCAAAAACAAAAGTGAATGTCTTTCGATCAGTATCCACTTTATAAAAAAAAAAAAAGTATATTTATAATTCAGGCACAGCTTGCTGGAGAAGAATCTTGGGGAGGAAGGTTACCAAACAGCTTGAAGAGATACAGAGATGTCTCTGACTGAGATTTATCTTCTGAAAGGCACAGAATGAAAACAGCTGACGAATCAGCTGGTGGATGGAGCTGTAGCCTCAGTTTGGCTGCATGCCTTGACGGAAAAAATGCTATATGTTTTTTTAGCACACATAAAAGTTTCTGTTGCATATTTTCTTTCTCTGATAAACAAAACCAAAAATGAGAGGAGTAATGAAACTGTTGAAAAAGGGAACTGCTCCTGTAACTAGATATACAGAAAGTATTTACCTCTTTGCTTCTTGTAAAAGTTGAAATAAATTAAATATATCATTCCTTAAGTGTATGGTAAGTCATTCTACAAATTACTTGATTGTGCTTTCTGGCTGTGTAGATGTAGTTGGAAAATATATTTACATGTGTAAATATAAAAAATAACAGTATTAAAGCCTTTTTAAGTGATGGAAAAGAGACCCTTTTACACCAATTTGTCAATTTTCTTTAATCTACTACTAGTCTAAAGAAAGAAAATTTGGTTATGTGACTCCAAAAGATATAAGCAGGAAATGTATTGGTTCAATCAGAGGTTGTCATAACAGAATGGTTATCAAACTGTTTGCTAGTGGTTCTCATAGAAAATGTTATTAACATAAAGAAAATCTCTAGAGTAACAAGAGTCAAAAGGATGAATTGTTAAAGTGCACAGACCCTACAGGGAAGAAAATATTCAGATTGTTGCACGCACTGCAGCACATAACAATTACAAGATACTTAAAAATGCAACTTTTGATTAAAAATGCAAATAATTAATGCCAGTTCCAGTAAAATAGAAACCTGTTTTTTTTCTACCTTGTTTTTTTTATGCAACATGAGTCAAAAAAAGTCCAACAAGTACCTCCAGTTTTTAAGATGATCACTGCGTTAGAGTCAGCCTCCCAAAGGGGGTGTCAAAACTGCAACAAATAGAAACAGGGTATAAATTGAGAATTAAAAGTTTTTTTTTAATTCGATTTCAGTCATGCTTATTTGTTCAGGTATAACATAGGGATAACAGATGAGCTCCAGAAGATAATGTGACCCCTTTCACAAGTGCGTTTGCAACAGAGAGGTGCAGGTGTCTCCTCCACTGAACCTGAGCTTTGTCTTTTTTATATATCTCTCCCTCAGTGTGAAGGACAGTTTCCTCAATATGTCCTCTCTGAGTTTCTCTCTCTATCACATCACTTCCCACATCTCTGCTCCTGCAGCCCTGTGTCTATCACCCTCCACTTCTCACCTGTCACCTCCTCACTTCACTACTAAACACCCTCCATCCTTTTTTTGGGGGGTGGGAAATGAAATAATTTTGTTGTGGGGTCCCCGGGCGGTTTTGTAATTTCATGCCTGTGTATGATAATTTTATGCTGTCCTGCGTCACGTAACTCAGGGCTGCCAAATGCTGACAGGTGATAAATACGATCTTTTCCGCCCCGTGTGCAACAGACCTGAAAAAAAGAAGGAGGGAGACAGACAGGAGGAGGGGGAGAGGGAGCAAGGAGGGCTGGGGTTTTGAGAGCTGAAGGTTTGTGGGGCAGTAGAATAGGTGGAGGCGGGTGGGGGGTGGCGGTGTGCCTACCTTGAGGGACTGGCTGAGGCCCCGCTGGAAACAGTTTGCGCAGCGGTGTCGCCTGTGTTGGAGCAATTTCACGGCTTGCCCACCACACCTTCCCTCACCAAAGCTCTTTCATTCACTTACAACCTGCTTTCCCACATCTCCTGTATCTCTGCTCCTCCGCTCTCCCTCTTTATCTGCCATCGCTCTGCTGAAAACAGACAGAGCAGACCTTCAGGTAGTCTTGAAGGGCAGGTATAGAGACCAGTTATTTTTATTTTTACTTTTTTTTCTCCTTCTTCAAACAGGAAACATGGGAAATAAATAATAGGTTGGTTTGTGGAGAGGGACATCTTTTTATCAGTGCAGGAAAACATTAAAGTGGCAAAAGGGGCAAAAGAAGGGAAACGGAAGGAGGGGGGGGGCAAGAAAGTGATCCAAGCGTGGAGGACTGATGGTTTTCTGAGTGACGTAATTATTCGCCTCCTTGCATTGTGCAGTTAGAATGATGATATCCGAAAGAGAAAAAAAAAGAAGAAGATCCAGACTGTTAACACATGTCAAGCATACATAGAGCGCACAGTGACCTTCACATTCTGCCTGTATGTCATGTGCAATATACTTTATAGGTTATGCCAAAACACATGCTAAAGATAGTTCTATCGTGGAAAGTACACTTGGCTTTCTTTGCCCCTGCATGAGGTCCCTTTTGAAATTCACTTTTTGACATTAATATATTAATCTCGCCTTTTTCTTTTTTGCAGAGTGCAGAGTTGGATCCTGGTGGCATTTATGCGCAGGGAGTAATATGAAAATTGAATATGATCGTTGCTCACAGCATATCTGTTGATTCGGCACCTCATCCAAGAAATCCACTCAATCAATCAGGAGATGTGGGAGAAGGGAGGGGCGTCTGCATCACTGCGGTTCCAAGTCATTAAGCAGCTAGAAATTAATTGACTTCACGGTGCTTATATGGCTGAGCGTGGGTTTAACCCAGGCGCAGCAGCCTCTATTAGTATTGTACTGTGTGCTCCAACAGCTGCAGACCTGGTGGGTTACAGCACCATCCAACTTACTAAATGCTCAGTATAGTATGTAATGGTGATAACTAGGTGTGTAAGGGGATCTTATAACAATGAATCGTCTAGAAGAAGTTTGTCCTTTGAAGTGCAATCCAATGCGATGGCTTTATCTGGGGAACAAAGTCTATAATATTATCATGAGCCCTGGATCTTTATTGGAGGCTCTAACTATGAAGAATAACAGGAAGCAGCTCTTGAGTTGTTGCCCTGCTGTTTTAACCTAGTGTGCTAAAAAAAGACTTGCCATTTGGCTGTCTAAGATTCAATACAGAAGAGTCCCCTCACCACATTTAAGTGTTTATCATGAAGTAGTTTAGTAGTTTCACTTGAAAGATAGCCTGATAGTTTTTATAGATTTACCAGTGCTCATAATCATACAAATTTGTATATATTTGAAAACCCTTACTTTCCTTCATTTCATATTTTGTGCTAGGTTTTGCTGTCTTGTTGTCTATAATTTTTTAAAAAGTAAATAAAATACATCAGACTTTGTGGTGTTATCATGACAAAATTACTTTTGCACTGTAAATTGTTTGGCTGCAAATTTGTAGGAAAATATTGACATGCAAGAGGTGGACCGGCCATCTATTGCATGGAAGTCTGTGCGACACAGTGAAGGATAAAAAAAAGTCAATAAAGGGATAAATCAAATACATTTTGTATGAGACTACATTTCTTTATTCTGTGACTTTGACCTTAAGAGACTGGATACAATGGAAGAGGCGCGCTGGACAAATCATTAAAACCACGTCCAGGAAAAAAAAAAGTCCCAGTGAGCTTAATAAAACACTATGATTAAAATTCAAGCAAGGACTGTAGTTATTCCACACACAATGACTGTCTGCTTAACTCTGAGCAATATGCAGGCCCCAGGTTTCTTTGTCCCGGGCCTCTGTGCATGAAAAGAGCAAGGTCTTTTTTACATTTTCACCTAGTCTGAGAAAACAAGCTGCTTAGACATTCATGAACCCCACCAAAGGAGAGCTGGAGATGGAGGCTTGCCTTACCTCTAACACAAGTCCATCTGTTCTCCATTTCTCTCCTTCTTTTCTTCCTCCTACTTCCTGTTATTTTTTTCCTTTTGTGTCCAATAAATTGAACATTTGCTCTTAAAAGAGGTTTTAAAGACTTCCAGCTCTGTGCTTGGATAACAGTTGTCTAAAATGGGGACACTGAAAATCACCGAAGTGGGAGATGATGCATCTCCTCGGCGGGTTGTTAAGAGAATCAAGTTTGTGCGTGTGTGTGTGTATACCTCTGCACAATATATCAGAAGAGTAAATCTACCTACTGACTGTGTGTATGCTCTGTCAGTTTCAGCACAAGGGAACTCCTTAACGGGCCGGGACACTGCTGATCACATGGCTCAGATAATGGCCCAAACAACCTTGACGATAGTGAAGAGGTCTATCTATTTAATTAGAAACTTTAATATTTCATTCTCTGCTATGCCTCATTAGAGCCCTTCCATCATAGCCTCTGAGGTCCATAAGTACCAGCACACAGACTCTGTGTCTCAGAGGTTTCTCACTGGGCAGGTTTTCTGTTTCAGTATTAAAACTCAGTTTTTGTTGCTTTTTTTATTTATTTAATTTTATTTTTTTTGCAGGATTTAAAAGATTAATTTTTGGGGGAGCTTGTTAGTTGTTTAATGCTTCTGCTTCTCTGCAAGTGAAGCACTGAACTTATTAGTTCAGCAAATGCTGAGAGAGTGAGATGAGCTCTGAGTTTAGACTGCATGATTCTTGTGAACATGTGAAAAGAGTTATATAAAACAACTGTACATGTATTGGAAAAAATTCATTCATTGTATACATACTTTTATTCAGAAGAAAGTGGTCATGGAGGCTTTAGACTCAGGCCCACATTCAACCCTCCTTAACCCATTTTTTCTATAAACAAATGCAGTCAAAATATTGGCTCAATTGATCTTGAAAGCTACAGCAGTAAGAGATTTATTGATTTTATTTATTTTATGACATTTCCACATCTTTAGCAGAGGTACCGGTAATTGTGGACCGAGTGGTTTAACATTGTCATAATTGAAAACACATGGTATAATAGATTGGGGTTAAGGTTAGCACAACCATACAGTTCTGCTTCCATAAACACCAGTCAGCATTTAAACAGATGGTAAATTTGCTTGAGGTGGCCAATAATTTTCATTTATATGAAGAATGCAGGGCAATTTTCGCTATATTCTGATCAAATCACTATCATTTTTACTTCTGTTTATTTGATGGGTCAGACATTTAAATAACATTTTCCACTTTGAAAGTAGAACTGGGAAAATATTGGGTTTGCAGAGAAGAAACCACAGTAGTTCACTGTGAAACAGTTTAGTTGTCAGTGTCTGTCTGCAGACTGAGTACATAGAGAAGCACACGAGTAAACTGCGATTGGTAAGCTTTGAGTTTATTTTAACGTAATGTCACTTTTGATATTTCATCACTGTGGCACAAAAATCATGTGAAAGTATTCAGTCAAAGTTTTTTCCTCACTTTACAACCACAAATTATTTATATTATGCTATATGCTTTTTGAAATAAATACAAATTTAGTTTGGTGTCCATTTGTGTTTAGGTGAACAGACATCTTGGTAGGATCAAGATGGATATTATTTTAATCTGTTCTTTGGTCTGTGATGTTCGATCTCTGATGTTTTCACAGAACAGCTGGATTTATACTATGATTTAATTGCACGAAACACTTGATTGTGTTTATTAATTAGGAGAATTCTGAAGGCATTTGGCATTTAAAATTTACATCGGTGTGTGACTAAAAGTTACTGAACTCAAAGGCCCACCACACTTTTCAGATTTTCACTTGATGATAAAATGATTATTTTTGCTTCCGCTTTATAGTTACATAACACCTTAACTTGGTCAATCCCTGAAATATATTGAAGTCTGTGGACACTGTTTTTTTTTTTTTTTTTGTTTTTTGTCACCAAGTTTTTAAATTGTGCAAATTTCACACATTTTGTATTTAGTGAATCGGGAAACGCTTTATTTTAATCCTTCTGATTATACGCAAACTCGGTTTTATTAGAGTTACATTACATTTTATAGTCCCCAAAGTTTTTGTTATACATATATATATATAAAGAATATTAAAGCATAACAATGACGGCAACTAATCACTGATTGGGATCCAAGATGTGGGTCCAAGTTTTCCAGCTTTTGCTACTTCTTAGGAGACGAAACGTGTTCACCTTTGTTTTTATTGCCGCCACTAAATTATTCCTCTCATCTCACAGTTTTCTAACTATCTCCACCTTGGGACCATTACGATCTCGTCTTTTCTCTCCCCTCTTTTTTTTTTTTTTTCTTTGGTATTTTCTGCTAAGGGCCTCTACTCTGGCTAGGAGAGGGAAGGCTTTGCCCTATCATCTTTTTTTGTCCCAGAAGCGCCCTGACCAGGCCTGGTAATGGGAGGCAGGAAAGTGATGACAGGACACTTTAAGGGTGATTCTGTTCAAGGGCACGTCACTCTGTCACCGACAACACTTTAATCCTGATCAAGGTGTCAGACAAGATGATGCTTTTTCCAACCTGTTCTCACGTTTTACATGCGGTTGCTGCAGCATCTAATTCACATGCAAAGCACCAAAAAGACAACAACGTTGCATCTTTCGCCAGAGAAAACTTGCAGTAGCAAATCAGATGTCCTTGTTTGAACCCCGTTGGAGATGTTAGCACTAATAATCTCTGCGGATGTTTCTGTGTTTAACTGTTTGCTTCAAATGGCTGGTGACCATTAAAGCGTGTGCGTTTCTGCTTCGTAGGTGAAAACAAGTTTTGTGTGTAAAACAGGCATAGAAGGGGGCATAAAATATGCAGGATAATTACCAGGAAGAGGTTGAGACACAGATGAAAAGCCTCGTATTGATTCCTGAAAGGACCTGACAGCTCCCCTGAATGTTTTATTTCGTCCGCATTGTTTGTTTGCATATAAAGGATTCCATTTTCTTCTGAATTTTGATTGCAGTAAAGGCGGCGGACCCTCCGCCTGCTGAGCAGAGGACCCGGGAGGCGTTAACTTCGGCGGCAGAAAAAAAAATGGATGCGGGGTGCACGTGACCCCCCCCTCTTCCTCCTCCTCCTCGCGCTCACCACGCGACAATCACTCTGAAGCTGTCAGCCGTACAGTGATGTATGAAAACGACCCGAAGTTCTCAGAGAAGAATATGCCTTGTGCCGGAGTCACAGACAAACACAGATGCACACATTTAGGTAAGGAAAAGTCAAGCGTGAAAACAAGGATCCGGATCTGGTGAGCCCACCGTGAGCGCTGGAATGCGTCAGCGTGTGGCGTCCCGGCCCAACGTAAACAGCCGGGCGCACGTGCACTCATGCCTGTAAAGCTGCTTTCCATTTTCCCCCCTCGGTGCCCATTTCCCCACACCTCCCCACCCCCAACCCAGACCTTTTGTTCCAGCAGCTACCACGGATCTGGTCCCGCAGCGGGATTTCATACACAAACACTGGATCTGGATCACGCGCCTGCGCCCCGCCTGCGCTCTCGCAGCCCTGCTGTCCTCGTTACCGAGGCCCTTCAGCTTCAGGCGGATCACAAACTCACACAAGAAGTTGCATCAATAATCATGTTACGTACCGTCACGTCTGAGGCAGAAAATGAAACTGTTTATGAGATTTACCGAGCATGTGTTTAAACAATATCCCCGCAGATTATCCGCAGACCCTCTCTGACTGGCATGCAAAGATTCCCTTCTGGGTTCCATTTGGAGGCAAACCCCGTAAAAACAGCCTCCTCTTCCAAACGTCAGACTTAAAGATAAAGCCGTTTCTTTTAAGTTTGCTGTTACGCATTATTTCAAATTTTCTTTCGAACACGGATTAGACTGCCAGAGCAGCGTCTGTCGCACTGAGATGTTTAACGTTTGGAAATGTTAGACTGAATCTCAGGAGCCCTTTTATTTATGAATTGTATTTATTTTGAGTCCACTGTGTAATCTAATCATTTCTAGATTTGATTTACAGTCAATAATAAATATGCAGTACAGTATTGATCTTTAAGAGAATTCTCCTTTTACTCGTACTAGGGAGCAAAGGTCAGGGTCGGTCATGATGCAACAACCAGTAAGTCGAAGGGCATTCACAGAGATTCCCACAGTGGAGTTTATATGGCTCAATAATTAAAGCAACCTGATTGTGGTGTGCCGGTAAAGAGTCAAATTACAGCATTTTTGACCAACTTTAGCCACAACTTGGTGGCTAAAGGTGCCACTGATGCCTTTAGAGTGGTAGTAAAAATGTAAAGTCCTTTGAAAGCACATGCAGTGTTTTATTTAAGAGAATTAGAGTAGAGGGGCTTGAACACAAATGCATTTTACGGTATCTGATATTTATTTTTCAAATCGTGACAGTGAGGTACGGACGGTGTACCATCCAAATTGCGCTTATGCTCTACATTGTGTTGGTCTCTTGTAGAAATCACAATAACGTATTTTAAAATTTCTCCCATTGAAACAAAACAAGAAAACATTCAAGTTCCACAAATAGTTATGCAAAGCACCATACATACTGCAGCTCATTAAGCACTCAATTTATAAAATTTAAGGGTGTATTAAAGTGTTTTTTTTTACACATATACTTGAATAGAGTTACACTACAAAAAACATGATAGGGTTTCAACGGCTGCCATAATTACATTTGAGGTTAGATCGAGTAGCACAGCAGCCGCCTTTCTTCTCCGTAGAAAGACTCATTTTATTTGTACCTTCTTTTTTCTCGGTGCCTTATCCCCGCTTCAGCGCTACATGCATCACTTTGATATGCTCCTTTTGGATGTAGTTTGTAATGCTCCTACTCCCCACCTCCTGAGTTCGCCGCAAACTGTCACGCGGTTTTATTTCCTAACGCACTCTTAACCAACACTTCCCGCCATCTAAAATGTCACTCCCTCATCCCACTGTCACCTCTATTTCAAACCATCACCCCCATCAATGCCATTTTGCTCCTAGGCTGGAAAGCAATTGAAACAATTTTCTTGCAGAGAATTATTGTCCTTAATTGCAATGAAGGGCACGTTTTCCCATCATTCCTTGGGAGTGTTTTTCTCTCTCTGGGTGGAAATGTAGGCATTGCCACTGAGCGTGGGCTCTCTGAAAGAGGTCATAATTACATCCTTCAGTATGCTCGCCGTCGGCAAGGATTTTACGCTTCATAATTATTAAATGGCAGATTCACTCTCCTCGCGCGTGTGTCTGTGCGTATCAGTGTGAGAGTGTGAGTTGAAATGTAGAAAAAAAGGAGTTTGAATTTGAAAAGACTATTTGGTGTAATCTGTACACACAGTTGCCAAAGGTTCCTTCTGTCTAACAACCTCTGTCTCACTATATTTTGGCCAATCGTGCTCGGCGTTATTGGTTATCGCCAAATTAAACAGTGCACAAATAGCATCAAGCTAACTTTTCTGTTTTAAGGAGCACAGCAAATTGATTTCACATGTATAACGTCATTACTCAGGAAAAGAATGCAATCTCAAATAAATAAATATGCATAAACTGTTCAGTCATTTTTTTTTATTTTTTATTTTATTGAGAGATTAGTAATTGATATTGGAGATGGCAGGCGAAGTGACACCCTAACCAGATAAGCTCCAGTCGACTCAACTTTCCTCTTTCAGCACCATTTCCATATTGTAATTACACTGTCTCATTCTCAGCTGAGATAACATCCCACTCTCTACTTCCCTAATCGCCTATCCATCTTTCCTTCCCTCCTCTTCTTCTCCGTGCTCCTCTGCTGATGTTGCAACAAATCCAACTGTTTCAAAGATAAGAGTTTTACATGTTTTATTACAAATACAGCCGGGGCAGTTCAGCAGCTGAAATCACACTCGTGGTTGCAGTGCAACACAAACTTGTGGCAGTTTCTGAAAATTCATTTTTGATGCAGTGGAAAATTATTGAAATATTTTCCTCATTTTTGTAAATTTTGACAACTAGCAACTAAACACCTCAATGTATTTTATTTGGGATTGTATATGATAGACAAGGACAAAGAAGTATTTAATCATGTAGTTAGAAAAAAGAATTCATGTTCTTTTATAGATATGTTTTTACAAAAAAAAATTCTATGCGTAGGTGCATTTGTAATTTATAATGTGTCCTTTACCCGAATACCCCTAGATTAAGAAACGGTGTAATTTAAAAAGTAGGGTCCACTTGTGTAATTAAACCAAATGTCAGACAGTTTTTTTAAAGAGATATTTAGTGAACAAACAGATTACAAAATAAATCACTTTGATTAATTTGCCACCGCCATGCATAACACTGCATGGCAGTGGCAGTATTATGCTTTGGGGATACTGTTCTTTAGACAAATTCATTAGGAAGTTAGGAAGTATCATGATGCTGGAAGCATTCCTGTTAGAGGCTATAAAATATGAGGTTCATCTTCACAGCAGAGCCATGACCCCAAACAAGCAGCCACAGCGATAATGGAGCGATTTATCTGGGGTCCGCAAATCCTCCAGAGCTGGTATCAGGTAACCTTTAGATATTTCCCTGGTCCAACACATCTGAGCCAAATGGCTGAATTCCCACTTCAGTAAGCAGTCAAGTTCTCTGGCGTCTGCCAATGACCTCATTATTTGACTCGGGTGTGTTGAAGCAGAGACATCTAAATGTTGCAGGACACTGACTTTACATCCAGGCCTGCAGGCCAGGAGGCCTGGATTTAAAGTCCTCTAGTTTAGATCAACTTATGTCTAGACCAAAATGCTCTCCGTCCAATCTGACTGATTTTTCATGTCACACTTACCTGAGTTTCTTTTGTAGAAAAAATTTAACGAAAACCATAAGTCCTTTACAATTCCACTCGACTTACAACAGGACAAACTGGAAAGCAGAAATAGTTTTCCAAGGTGAATTTACGTACCAAATTATTCTTTTTTTTATATATTTATATATTTTTTATTTTATTTGCTGTAAATGAAAAGTGCGCTGAAAAAAAACCATGCAAGAACAAACGGGTGGAGTGCGACACTGTGTCAGATTCAATCGTGTCATTTGATGAAGATAATGAAGTAGGGTTGGAGATGATTGGCACTCATCACAGACCTAGCTGAGGTCCTCCCCTCACGTAACTCCATTCAGTCCTCCAGGAATTCATTATGCAAAAAGACCAATGAGCTGAGCTGATGGAATATATTATTATTTTCAACAGCAGAATAAACAATTAGAGCGGACCATCATAACCTTTCTTCTGACAGTTTAAGGCACGTGTTCTGTGTTTGTCCCATACGAACATGAAAGCTTAAGGAGAAGCTGAATGCACACAACTAATTACTCAGTTATCATAGAGGTAATGCCCAGTGTCCCCTGAATTTAATTTCATGTTTCCAATGGAGAGCCTTTAGAAGCAATTAGAAGGGAACTCTGCAACCAATGCTGGAGATAAGGGGAGTTTATTACAGACAGCTTTTAGTTAATTTTATTTTTATTGATTGGAGGTATGTCCAAAACCTTTTCTTCAAAATTTCAGGTTTTCTTTTAGTAAACATAAGCTTTATTTTTACGTCACTAGCAAATTAATGCATTGCACTAATATTTTCATGGCCAATTATCAAAGTCAAAAGGATACTTTCAAAATGCCACATCATTGGTTTTCGTTCATGTTAAAGTTTCCAAATCTTTTCCATAAAAATACACTTTTTGTTGACTGCTAAGGTTGTTAGTCGTTCTGACCTTTCACAATTTCCAACCCTTCAAGTATTTTCTTTTTTATTTATTTTTTTTATTTTATTTTTATTTTTTTCTTAGTTTGTGGAATATTTTTAAAAGTGCCTTTTTATGATCATTATGTTGCACTAGTTCTTGTTTGGAGCCTAAATGAACCTGTATGATAGATTTGCTTCACTGTTCATCTGTAATAGTGCCATTTGTTTGACCTTTAACCTATGTCTGATGGGGAACTTGACTGGGAAATGCTGGCACCACTCAACTAAAAAACAATTTAGGTTGTTCAATAGTTTTGGCCCTGCTACAAGAATAAATTGCTTGAAACCTAACTAATTTGTTCATATTCTCCTGCAAAGAGAAGAAATATATTGAACATTGTGGATTATTGTCCCGAAACACCCATAAATACAAAAAGAAAAAAAAATCAGACCTTAGTCATATTTTTATCAATATTGTCGCAAGGGATTGCATTTGTAGATTCATCCATACAACAATTAAGTTAACTGTGGGCTAAAGAGTATTTGAAGTTTGCAATTATTGCATTCAATAACAGAAAACAAAAAAGTCAATGAGATGCTCTAGTTTTCTTGCAAACAGGATTATTTTCAATGTAGCGGAGTCAATAGAAAAATAATAAAATAAGTGTGCCTCCTCTGTCTCTGGGGAAAAGCAAACATTTCCTGCAACAAATCAAAACTTTCCCTCTCTTCTGCAGAGCGGGTGTCGAAAACGCCCTGTTTAGTCTTGTTCTATTTCTTCACAAACACTCATTTTTCTGGCGAAATGGAGGAATCAAGACTTTTCAGTTGTCTCGCAGGAAACAGACACCAGAGTTGGGAAGTTGAGCTGTTAGATCTCGGTAGCACACGCTCCCCTGGGGAAAGCCGCAGCTCAGGGTACTCATCCTTGTGCTGCTGCAGAGCTAGCTCAGAAATACTGTTGTCACATAGCGATCATAGGCCTGCACTGATGGTACACAAATAGTGCCTCGTGAAGCTCTTAAAAGCCCATTAGACAACACCAGTGCATCGACGACACCGGTGCTAAGTGCTCCTTATGCCAAAGGAAAGGCATGAAGACAAACTTGATGCACAACACTTTCTGTTTCCGCTTCCATCTCAAAATGTTTGTTGACTTTTCAGTTCATTTTATGCGGTAAATATGAGAGTGACAGCAACGCCTCAGATCAAGATATGACACCCTCGGTATTCGTCTTGTGAAACAGACGTTCGGCTGGTGGAAGCCGACTTCTCAGGAGCGCTCCCCTTATTGTTGTGGAGCAGCATCTTGGAGTGTAACCCTGCAGAGCTCAATGTGATCCTGTGGTAACAGCGGAGGTCAAGCGTGACCACTGCTGTAGGAAAGCATCCATTATCATACACTTGTTGAGTTCTTTGCATTGAATGCGAAAGCTAAATAGTGCCATCTGGTGACATTTGAGAATCAGGTAGTTAACATTGATGGTGTTGAAAGTGATAATAAAGGTGCAAAGAATGGACATTAAAGCTATAAATATAGCTCATCCTAGTTACGTATTAATACAATGAGTACAGCTGAAACCAGATATTTACACACACCACATAAAGAGACTCAGAACTTGTTTTCTCTCACTGTCTGGCATTAAATCAGATCAAATCATTTCTATTTCAGGTAAGTTAGGTTTAAAAGATTTTTATTTTCTAATGCCAGTATTGCTTTCTCAGTCAGATGCACACGTCTGTAACAATATTGAAATGCCCACATGATAATGGCAAATCTTTTGAAAGTTTTCGATTTACAGCTACCAAGGAAAATGAAGGCACATGTGGATATTTCAGCACACCTTAAACTATTTCTTTCTGAGACATCAGGGGAAATTCTGAGGACGAGAAATGCGGGCCGGTGCCATGTTTATCTGTTCAAACAATTTCAAGTATCAACAATGTAGAGATGTGTCTGTGTCTCAGAGGTGAACGTGTTTTTGGCGTGAAATGTGAGAATCAGCCTCAAAACAGAAATCAACCAAAGCCTTGTGGACATTCGACAACAAAGTGTTAACAAACTCTACCAACTTTTAAAACGGCAGATTACAATTTGCAACTATGCTTACTTTTGGAGACAGAAACTAAATTATAAATGTGTGACCATAACAATTGCAGTAATCGTTACATTTGGAGGGGAAAGCTTGCAAGCCTCAGAACACCATCTCAGGTTACGTACATTTCTCAAAAACAATGTTTATTTTAAAACAAATTTTGATTTTGAAGAAAGTAATGAAGCACTAATCATAGCCAGAAATAGAAATGTGAAAACTGTTGTAATACTATATAGGCAATAACAGCAAAAGCTAGACAGAATCAATGTCAGTCAGTGAGAAAACCACATCTTTTTACAAAGTGTAAGTTTATTACAGTATGTAATTTTGACAATCATTTCTGTAGAGTCTAAAACAGACATGTACAATTGTTGTGTACAGTGCACATTTTAAAAAAAGTTTCCAAAATAGGTCAATTTGGTGATAAGTATTTGAATCCCAAATTTCTGTGCCTTAAAATTTCACACAGGGACCAAATGACAAGTGAGCATGCAGAGGAAGAGCAACATAAGAGGCATAAGAGGTGAAAATGGCATTTGTACGCTCCATGTGTGCAGAGTGAGGAGGGGAGAAATGGAGAGCAGTCCTCTGCTCAAGTGTTTGAATGTGTTGGCAGCCTCGAAGGCTCAGTGATCACTCCTGTAAACGGTTGCTGTGGGGATTTTCACTCCTAAAAGAGAAAAACTAACAGGTTCTGAAGAGGCACGGGCACAAAGGGAGGAGAAACAGTGCTTACAGCGAAGGATCAGTTCAGCCACAGCTTCTAATTGCACTTCATTGTCTCACATTGATTTAATTAGCAGCTCCCTTGCTGTGTCAGTGCAGGGTTATGGTATGCCTTCACACAAAAGGGCGCAGAGATGCATATACTCCCCCCCTCTGTATAGCCTGCTCAATAAAGGCAGTCATATGACAACACTTAGCTGCGTCACTATAATTACCGTCATGCAGTCATGCACAGACAGATAAATATTTCAATCACAGGTCACCAAAGCACAGCTGGTAGAGCACGAGGGGTCAGAGTTGAAAGACTGGCCAGACAGACCAGGAGATGAGGAGTTCTGTTTATCATAGTCTATAAGAGCCATATATAAAAAATATGCCTCAAATACAAACATGATACTGTGTTCATTCAGTTCATCAGAGGCCAAAATACCCAAAATATTATCTCAGTGCATGTGAATGTGCTGCTCTGTGACGTAGTGAATTCCCAGTTCACCACACTGCTATTAAAAGCCTGAAATGATATAACAAGAATTTTTATGACATATTAGAATGAGCTAAAAAAAAAAAAAAAAAAAGGATCAAGTTTGTAGATGAACAAGAAAGACTGTTCAGCTGTGGCACTTCGGCATCGCCTGGTATGAGATACAAACGGTTTGACAACAGTGAGTACAGTTACAGCACAAAACAATTGAACTAAATATAAAATCTGAAAGTCCAAGAAGCTTTAATTAAAATGGAAAAGCTGCAGTTATTGTTAATGCTGTGTAATTAATGCAACATGAATTTGTAGTTTGATGTTTCCAGTGATGATTTTAGGAGTCATGTCGCCTGCTGTTGGTCTGCTGTGTTTTATCAAGTCTGAAGTCAAACTCTTCATCCCTCCCCGTGCCGACAAGCTTTATGGAGATGATGCTGGGTCCAATAGGACTTGGCACCGGCTCACACTGCTAAAAGTACCAAAACTAACCTGACTCAATCTATCCCAGCCTGGGATTCCTTCGCACCCAATTTGTTTCATTTTGAAACTCAAAAGTGTAGTTTGAAAACATTTTATTTACTTATGAGTGGTTTTCCGTAAGTTTGCCTGCTGACTAGCAGTGTGCAGCAGTCGGTTGAGAAGGAGCGTCACTGTTCCACTATATTGCATGCTTCATGTACAACAGCAAACTCTGCTCACTCTTAAAAATTACTTGAAATGGCACAAAAGCATGACTGAAAATGTTGGCAGTTTAAAAATGTAAAAAATAGAAATTTTACATGGATACATTTATAAGAAAATCACACAATTAGGAAAAAATTGACAAAAGCCCAGAGCAAATTCTGATAATGAAATAATTGTTTTTATTGATCCGAGCATGTTTCCAGTTCTGTTTTAAATAAATGTGATGTGCTACACTCCAACCTGTTCACCACCATTTCAGCAATCTGACCAACATCACTAGCAACAACTGCAGAGATATTTCAATAAAAAAGAGGTGTTTTTAAGGGAAGGTTTAAAAAATAGATGATATGTATATAATATGTAAAACTTGGAGTACTCCTATTAATTTTTATGCCTGTTAAATATCTTAAAGATTTACTCCACTTATCAAACATCAGGCAAATCTTACAAAGGAAACCATATTTTCTCTCCAGACTTTTCTGACTGTCACAGCCTTTTGAACACCCTTCTCCCTGCCTCCTTGACACGGCTTCTTTGAAGACTAAAATATACGGCAGAATGAATGAAAAGTTCACATCGGTTGCAGGGTTTAAAAGGGTTTAGCTCGACTTCATCTCATTGCTTTTTTTTCTAACCAAAGATAGACAGCCTCTTTAGATTTCTATCACATCCTCCTGAATCAAAGCTGTTGCTGTGCCTGGACGTTTCTCAACAAAATTATTCTCAACCTGTTTGTTTAACAGAGGAATTTAAACAGCCATAGCCATTTTGTAACATCATTTAGCTTATTGACCCTGAATAGATAGTTCAGGATTTTGAAATTGAGGTTGCAAGGAGTTTGTGTCTTTCCTGCAGTAAATCAATCTCTTGGAGTCTTTATTTTGTATAAATCCAGATTAGTTGGTCTTGGAGGTTAAAATAGCTCATCCCAGGTGGTGTGAAGAGGACTTCTGACTTCTTACAATAACTCAAATTGAAAAAAACATTTGATCAACTCCTGCAAATGCAGTTTTATGAACCTTTAAACCGTCATCAAGTCTGCATTAGGATGGTTATTTATGCAGGAGTTTATGATTAAAGTATATACAAAGGGAAATTGGAGGCAGTGTGGCACCAATAATCTATTTAAAAGATGCACTAAGAACGAAACATGTAAAACAAAAATGTCAAACTCCGGTCCGGCCGATGTCCTGCAACATTTAGCTATGTCAAAAATAGTTGCCACATCTTTTCTTTCCCATATGAAAAGAATCACATCAAATTCAAAGTGTCTGCATGGAAGTCCAGGAAGAGAAAACAACAAGTACTAAACCGCACTGGTTAGCAGGTATTGCAGAATAGAGCGGAAAAGCCCCTCCAGCAATCTGCTACCACTTATAGTGAAAGCAGCCTGGGGTCAATTCTGTGACCTGAAGACTTAGAAACACAGGCACTTTCAGACCCTAGAAATTGTAAAACAAATAACAGTTGCTTGGAAAAGGACTGGTGAAGGTATGATTTCAGCCTTTTTATGGCAGTCGCTCTTTTTCTCCCTCTGAACCTGAAACTCTGTCCCTGTTGGAACTCCCCCTGGAGTGTGTTCCTGTCTTCTTTCTCTCTCTGCAGCCTTGGCACACTGAGACAGAGATAGATGGATGGACTTGGCAAGCGCAGACAACCAGCCTGGTGATGTGAGAAAATCTGGTGCCAATGCAGAGATGGTGCAGATGGACATGACATGTTGCTGCTTTACGTACTTGTCTAATATTTTTACATTCTCTTTTTCTCTTCCTTCTCACATGTGTTTAAACAAATACTCAGATGAGGCTTTTTATTGCTCACGGACTTAAAAATCGACCACTAGGGTATATGTTCAAAGGACAAATCATCAACGCCTAATTAGCAATTATTAACTGTTCTGCTGTGAAAGAAGACAAATTATCATAAATTACAGCCTAATTAAAATGTGATTGCTGGCTCAATAGTTATAAATCATTAATTTTTAACACCCTTATCACATGCGGACGGAACCAATTCAACAAAAGGTCTATTAGGCACAAACGAATTCAGCGCTTTCTTTCAACGCACATCACTTCTTCCTGCTCTCCTTTCCCACAACAGTCATTAGCCATAATTACTCAATGTAATGTATTGGCTTTATGCATAGATATTAAAGAACAATTAAGCTGCTACATAATTGCATTAAGTGAGGTCTTACATTGAGGCTGCCCATCTCAAACTTTGTGCAATTAGTCCGACACTGAGGTTGCTAACAAGCAAGTACTTAAAATGAATGAGACAAATTGGTAAATAAATGCTGAAAAATATAGAGGCATAGAATAGAAAATAAAAAAATATTAAGTTTAGAATTAATTAACATATCATATATAAATGCAAAAAAAAAAAAAAATAGCAATGGTATATGACTCATCAAATCAGCCTTTAATAATGTCTTGCAATATTTTCAAAAAGGCTGCATCTCTGCATTTAAACTCTTGCTTTTATGTAATCGGGTGTTTTAAATAGTGAACATTACAAACAAGCAACATTTTACATAAGTTATACGCGTTTGTGATCTTTTGACATACTATTTAATGTCACAAAATGATTGGCGTAAAGAATTTTTTTTAAGTTTAATAAAAATGATCACACAAGCATTATGACTCATTAGGATCTGGCTCTTGGAGAAAATTGTGTTTCCAGCAGCTGAAACACTTTCTGAGGACGTTCATTCCTACCTGGATGTCTAAGTAAACCATCACGGACACCTGGATTGTTTCTTCCAGGACTTTGACAAGATATATTGTGATGCTTCAGTGTTGCAAAAGATCTCAAAGAGTAAAAGCCCTGAAAAGGGAGAATAATTGAGCCAGGAACACATTCTTTCCTCTGCTACAGTCTGTATTGCCTGAGTGACTTACAAAAATACAGAACAAAAATATCACAAAGGCATTATACACAAATATGACAGCAACAAGTAACAGATAAACCAACACGCAGCAAATACAACATTTTTTGTTCAACTCCATTGCAGCGCTCTCACTTCCGTCTGAGTTGTTGACGGGAGCCAAGAGGAAGCAGCGTAATGTCCAGATTTCAAGTTCGGCCGTGGGGATTTTATCGATCGGTGATAATGTCTGGGTCTTTGTTGTTTATCGGGGGACCAATAAGCATCCTTAAAGTGACTGGTGCGATGTCTGCAGTACGGTAGTCTGTTCTCCCGCCAGGGGGCGCTGCAAGGTATTTATGCAGGTAAGTGGATCGGCTGAAAGCTGCGGGCGACTGCGCATGAGATGCTTAACATGAGAGTAGCTTTACGGACGAACCGGAAAATGTTATTTTATATCATCCCAGTCTCAACAAATGTGTGGCGGAGCTCATCGTGGAGGAACGTAGCTGGTCGATGTTTCTGTGTGAAGGTATCAAATCCATCGCTAACATGAACACAAAAGCTATAAATGTTTGGGCAAAGTGAGAGTTTATCTGTTAAATTGACTGGAGATGGATACAGAAAGCTGGAGGATTGGCTTTTTTTTTATAAGCGTATTTGTGAGCCTGTCTCTATATGATTGAATTGAATATAATTTCAAATTTCTGTATAATTTTTCTTCAGGTTAACTTGGAGAGTGAGCTGCTATTGTTGCAAGTTAATTTTCTAAACTGCAGAAAAGTTATTGTTAGGGAAGCTCAACAGTGAAAAATTGGACCGCGATAGAAATACTACTGTTATGTTAAATTTACCAATCTTTACTATCTTTTTTTTATCCAATCACTCGATTAATCGTAAGAATAATCAATCGATTTCTCGATTACTAAATTATTTGTTTACAAGCCTAAAATGTGGCTTGTAACAAAACGTGTTCACAAGATTTCTTGCATTTAGTGAACCAAATTACATCAGTAAAGGTAAGTTATATGTGTAAACTCATACCTAAAAAGGTGTTTAATTCAATAATTGAGTTATGGACACTTTCCTTCCTCTGCCACATTGAGAGGAAGAGATTTCTTGCTCTTTAATAGCTCACCATCACTAGACTCCCCCTGCTGGTCGCATTTGGTTACTACATCTAAATAAAATGAGACATTAACATGAATTTAACTCAAACTACTGGCAAGTGCACTATGAATTTAAACAGTAAAATCTGTAATGTGTACAGTATGCACATAGTATATGTAAGTTTGCGTATACTACACAAATTTCAATCCATCGCAAAAGCACACCAAGTGTTTACAATCAGTGCTGTGTGCTATTATTGCACAAGAACAAGAGCCTTTATATAGTCACAATGACTAAATGTGCAGCTTGCATGTTTATTTCACACAAAGCCGTCAATCCTAACAGAAGCACAATCATCCTCCATCGTCTCTACTTGATGTTGTGCATTTGTTATCCCAAGACTCCTCTGTAGGATTTTTCTGTCTATTTCTGACCCCCTTCCTTACCTCCTCCTCTTTCTAACAAGCTAGCTCTGGGCCCAGAGAGGTGAGCAGAGGTGAAGTTGTGAGGAGGCAAGGTGTATTGTTTAGAACCACTTCCCACTGACATCCAGGTAAATGGGTAAGTGTGCCCTCTCATCCATATTCCAGTAACCCAGGCAGAGGCATTTGGCCAGAGCACGGCTGGGGCCAGGACATGAAATATTAAAGGGATAAAGTGAAAGGTGGAGTACCCAGAGGGCCTCTGGACAGTTAAACAGCTCTTTGTGTGGATGTGTCTTTGCAGCCTGTATCCCCAGCTGGTATTCGCCTCTCCAGGAGTGGGGAATATTAGAAAACCTGCATTCTACTTCAGCCAAGGTCAGCACACTAAAAAAGGGGAAAAAAATACATGTAAGCATCAAACTGTGCTCTGTGATCAGCTCTTACCGTCCAAGAGCAGTGATGGGCCATGTTCACAGCTCGCAAACAAATCAATAAATCTGTAGATTGCAAGGCTGGAGATGGGGAAGATGTGGGGAAAAAAAGTGAAAGATTGAGCTCTCTCTCTTTTTTTTTCCCCTGGCTTCACTTGGCAGGATGAAACCCAGCCTGCTGTTTGACTGGTTGGGTTCCAAGTAGGGACTCAGATATATCAGATTTCAATTAACCGCAGTTCACGAGGGCCATCCACAGAGTTGACATGGTCTTCACACTCTCCATCCCCCTGTTTAGTTGCAGCCCAGGGGAGTAGTTAATGAGATGGCTCTCTATCTGGCTCTCCATCTCTTCTCTCTTTCAGAAGGAAGCCTGGCATTCTGGGCCAAGGAGGCCTGTTGACACCTGGGGCAGGTGCTTGGCCCATTTCACTGTGGCTGCAGCCTCCAAGCATGTTTGGCTTGTTGCGGCCACACAGTTTGCCCCCATGGACTGCTCTAGGGGGGGAGATAATGAAAAGTCAGATTGCAGGTGTGCTGCTATAAACGTCTACATGTGTGCAGGTGGAAGTGCGCATGAACACAGAACGAGAGAGAGAACAAAATCATTTTTGCTTTAGCCTGAAGTTTTTTTTAAACACTTGACATGTTGAAACTGAAAATCTGAGTTAAACAAACTCCCATTTACCTTTTGATTCACAGTCTAATCATAGAAACCTAGTATGCTGGTTTGGTGTGTGAAATGAGGATCTAATCAAGCTAGCAAGCAAATTAGGTATTCTAATTCTTACCAAGAATATTGTTACTTTAATTCTATGAAGTCTATTTGTGTTATTTATTTATTTTATATTCATTTTGGATGTTTAGTATATTCAACGACATCCATCGGGGTAATGGGTCCTATTTGACATAATACATGGCTTTTTTCTTTCGTTGAACAACTGTAGTTTGAGGTTTCCTTATGAATGGTTTGTCGCTCTTTGACTCCTCAGACACTTTACAAGAACATCTGGCTGAAGTCATTTAAGCATTTATTTGTTAAAATGTGCTTGTCTGAGTCCCTGATTATGGCCTGTAGATGTGCAAGAGTTTGTCTGTAACCAATCCCATCAATCTGTTTTCAAAGAACAATGTTGTTATGATTTTTGACAAACCTGTTTGCTTATCGTGACATGCTTCTTAATGAGAAACATTTTTTATCGGCCATCAGTAAGGGGCTAAGCCACATCAGATTCGGGCAGCAGAATTGCTTTGCGATACTGACCAATTTTATTTATTTTCATGTCTTTTAATTCCCTTTTCATGCTTCTTTTCTTCATGTGATCAATATTATTTGCTGGTGTCAATTCCACATGCCATTTACATTCGCATTTATGACTAATTTGCGCTAATTTCTTTGCGTTTGAGCATTACTTGGATAGCAAATATATTTACTGAGCCAAACATGTTTTCCCCACTTTATCAAGTCACTCTACCAGCAGGCTGCATTGGATTGCTCTGCTATGGTGGATGTGATTGAGCTTTCAACTGGAAGGTGAAGGATAAAGATAGACAAATGCATTATCTCAACAGCTGGATGTGATTCTGAAACCTCTGCTTTTACATCACATTTTGGTACCATCATATAAAGAAAGAATACACTGGATTTACTTTTTTTATCCATTGCTTTCTGTGGAGTAAAATTTACCCTCAGACTAAATGGAGGGAAAATAAAGACTTACCTCAGTATTTCTTTGGTATGCCAGCAACATTCATAACCAGAGTGGGCCAGAGAGTCGGGAGGATGCAACAGTGCATCTGTCACCAAGAGGGATGGTGGTGTCATCATCAACTGTGCTGTGGAATCACACGCAGTCGCTCTCAGATACACTTCTTTATGGAGGCACCTTTTACATTCTGCTGAGTAGCCCCTGGAAAAATAAAAGCTAAATCTTAGCTGTCAACATCACCCTTTTCAGCACTACAATAGTGCCCACAGTCTGGGCTCCGAACATGAAGGTGGAATGCTGAAATTGAGCAACGTTTGTGATGCTCCATACAGGAAGGAAGAAACAAAAAAAGCCTCTTTAAATTATTGCATTTCTCCGTGCAGATACATGCACACGAGAAGTATATGGAGACGATAAGGTCTCGGCTTAGCTGCTCAGGAGTCGCCTCAGAAGTGAAATGCAGAAGAGTCAGTAATAAAGCAAGTCAAGACGCTCAGCCGGACCCAGAAGGTTTGAAGGGCAGACGAGCAGTGGAGCGAGAGTGTGGGAGAGACGGCAAAGGGAAGGAGAAAAATACCAAATTAGTCAGACAGTAATAGTAGAAAGAGATGAGTGTAATGTGAGCATGCTTTTGGGGGAAGGGGAGAGTGGTTGACCCCAAATATAAGTTTATGCAAAACGGTGGCAGAGCTGAAAGGAAAAAGAAATAAAGAAAAAAGAAAGAGTTGGAGGTTGATTGGTAGGGAAAGATTTGCATCTGCATTATTTATGAGATGTGTGATACTCAAAAATAAAAAAAGGCCCATTTTCAAATGCAAGTTTCAAAGTAGGAGAATAAGATAGTGAACAGAGGAAGAGATCAAATTAACCTGACACTCATCCTTTAATGCCAGAAGCCTTCCTTCTTGTGTTATGATCTGTGCAGCCAAATTAATAAAGCAATTACAGTCATAAATATATATATATGTATATATATATATATACATATATATATATATAAAATGCAGCCTACATTTTTATTAAAATTTATTCTTTGACATGCAAGTTCTTGCAGCTGTTTAACAAATTCACAGTATGTTTCAAAAGGAATTGATCTCCACAAAAGTTGTGGGATTATTAGTAATCAAACAGTGACTGAAAATAAAATGCACAAAATTAAAATGGTGCAAATCACTGGTGCTGTGAATAGCAGTAATGGAAATACTATGCCTTTCGTGTCAAAGTCAGCATTAAATGAATAGTAAACAAAATAATTACACAGAAGTTAAATGCAAAATACTTTTAAGTACTAAATTGATCATTGCTGATTCTTTAGGAAAAAACAAATCACTTTATTGGAGATCATTTTTGACAACCTCAAGTGTGTTTTGCTTTTATTTCATTATTCAAAAACCTCTGAAGATGTTGCATAGATCTTTATGAAGCAAATAAAAATTGAAAGCTCAGCATCAGAAAGAAGGTTTGTGAATAACAAACAGTCCTTGGTTTATGTCCGGGGGAATCTTGGGTCCTTTACTGCAAAATATTTAGGAAAGCAAACAGAGATGCACATAAGATGGTAAACTTACAGAGTATATTTTATGTGCAATTAACATATAAAGTATAAATAGAATTATATCTTATTGTAACTACATCTAATAGCTTTTAATTCTGAACAAAACTCTTGAGTTCACACACAATTATAGGAAATAAATCACACCTACTTTTCATAAGTCATACTTTAAATTATTGATTTCTTACCCTTTCGCCAACGCAACCTAAACTGAACAAAAGCTGTTGCCTCATCTTTTGATTTAAGAAAAACGTGCCCAGAGTGAGAATGAGATTTTCTCTGCCTTTATGAGCAGCAGTAAGTAGCAGCCAGGTGCTACTAATCAAATGTATTTGATTAGATGATCAACAGCAGGTGTGAGCAAACCACAGCAGCAGAAGTTTTGTTCTCAATTTTTTTTTTTTTTTTCAGGGACAAGTTCCTTGATTTTAACCAACTTAGCAAAAATATTTAAAGGCAGCAGAATAATCTGTCAATTCGCTTTTGTATCAAAATGGTGGGTTTTGTAGCTTGTGTTGTTTCCTAGTTGCATTATGAAGATGTGTAGAGGATATTCTGCTGTTTTTTTAAGACATGATATTTACTGGCTGTTATAAGAGTACAGAAATGAACACACACAAGATGCTGGTCATTTTTTGCAGCTTTAGTTGTTTTCAAGGATCTGTTCGTCACAGAGCATTTCATGTCAAAAGTGCAGGAGTTCACGTAATTTTTATAACCTCTTTGACAAAAAATGTTTTGAACCAGTTCTTCCCATACCTACTGTAGTTTATTATTAAGAAATGTTATTCTTTTTGTCTATATTTGTTTGATTGAGGCTCGTAATCTCTCAAATTTGGAAAGAGCTCATCCAAATCCAGATTAGAACCAATATGGAAATGCAGTGTAATCTAAGAAACACAGAAAATAGTGTGCAGATAAACTGATTGTGATTATTTTGAGCATTTATATGATACTTTATCTTCATAATTAATCAAAAGTACTTCTCTACTAAATGAAAAATATGAATGACAAATCATCATTAAAATGATTAAGTACATATGGGTACAAAGTGATTTGTTTAAAGAGTCCATGTAATTGATAAAAAAAAATGGTAACTTGTTGATACTAAATTGCTGGATAAACTGGAAAATTCTTATTAAAAGACATATTATTGAAATATATTTAAAAAAAACTGTCAAGACTGGATGTCATTACTGTCCATATGCTACTAAAATACCTTTAATAAAGTTTTACTATGTGGCAAATGATTAGCATGTGTGAATTTCACTGCACAACAAGCCTGAACAAAACACAATACCTTGAGACCTATTTTTGAAAAAGTACTTGATGGGAAATATTTTTTCCCCTTACATTTCTACACAACATACATAAACATCTGCACATTATGGTCATTAAAATGAACATGTTAATTTTAAAGGCCAAACATTTTCTTGAGTGCTTGATGTGAAACTGCTCCATGTTGTGCTGTGGTGAACGGCGCTGCAGCGTGCTCCAGGGTGAGACTGCATTGAATTTTTCATAATGTGGAAACTGTGAAACAAACTGTCAGAGAACTGTTAGCCATTGGATGAGTGTAGTTAAAACCTGCTGCTTCCCTCAAAGTCTGGAGCTCGAAACGCAAGGATTTATTTATAGGACGTGTTTGAAACCAGTATCTCCGTAGATTAATGAAGTGAGTTAACTGTGAGAAACATAAGAGGTTTGATTTCAAAGGGAGCCAGAAGTTACCACTTTATTATGATTTTTAATGAGCTTCAGCAAACAAACGGGCATTATAGCATTCAAGTTATTAGTTAACTCCAGTGATCTTGAAGTGAAATAAAAATATGGAATAATCATGGAAAATATTGTATTTATTAGTGAGCTAGATTTGCACATACACATTCTGCATTTGCATTGTGTCTGAGCCCTGGGTCATCGGTGTCCACTGGCTCTGTCTGTCAAAGAGAAGTAATTGCATCATGTCGGCGGACAAACCACCGCTAACGCAGGCAAACAGAAACTGCTGGAGGTGTTGTGTTCCTTCTCCCTGGGAGCTCAGCTCTCTGATTCTTTCTTCTCTTTTTTTCTGAAAGGTGGTGATGCGGTGTCAGACTGTCGCTTCCTCTGATCTGCAGTCACACAGCGGATTCCCAACGAGCATGTCATCGAGGGCTGGGGTGTGTGTGTGTGTGTGTGTGTGGGTGTGTGTGGGTGGGGGTGTGCTCAAATGCTCTGCTCGTTACTCTAAACACTGCCTAATTAATAATGTATCAGAGCGGACGCGGTGAGACACAGCAGGGCCCCTCTGCTTGTCACAAACGCTGACACACACACACCCACACACCTACACGCACACACACTTGCATTTAAGTGGAGGTTGATCAATTCCGTCTTCTTCTATGGGGACCTCCTCCCAAATCTCCTCCAGGTATTCGGATGCTGAAGCAGCGGGACCAAACATGTACCTGCCTCTCAAGACACGATGGTAGATTGCTGGTGAATCCTACTTCATGCTGAATCTTCACTGGTTCTCAGTAGCTGCACACTTTAATGGTGGAATATGTAACTAGTAGATGACGTGGGTTACTTCCTTCACTTGCAAACATGGAGAAATGTTTGCACTTACTGCCATATTTAGTTTAAATGATTCATGATCCCTCACAGGTAAGGACATTTGACGCTGATGACGTTGAAGTAAAGGTCTAATCTCTTCAGCTTCTGCCATATGAACCCTTTGTTTTTAGGAAATCAACAGCATACAGTATCTTACAAAAGTATTCATATCCAATAAAGAGATTTTATCACAATATATATGTTAATGGGATGTGACGAGATAGACCAGAACAACACAATACGAAGCTGAGATGTATTTTGCATTTCTTCTTCATGAGTCAAATTGTTGTTCTTTTTCATTCCAGGAAAAAGCTGCAAGTAGTTCCACCCATCTTTCTTTCAGCTCCAATCAGACTCCCTCTTCAAACTAGATAATTACATTAGAATTATTCTCCCAACACCATGCATCACAGTGGGGATGTTTTTTTTTGCTTTTTTCACAATCATAGTGTCACATGCAGGGCAAAAAGTTTGGTTTTGCACCAAAACTGACCTTTTATACGTTTGCTGTGTTTCCTACATGGCTTCTAGATGTGAATGTTTGGTTTTGTGTTGATACTGCCGTTTTCATCTTGTCGTTCTTCCATAAATACCAGATTCGTGAAACAATTGGCCAGCGGTGCTCCCTGTCAATAGGGTTTTTTTTTCTCCTGAAATGTAAATAGCCACAGCAACTGCAGAGTGAGCATGAGTCTTTTCATTGCTTATCTCATTTCTCTTCTTATTCTCCTGCTTCTTAGCTTAAGAGGAAAACTGAATTTCAGTAGGTTTGCCATGTGCCATAGTCTTTCCGCTCTCAAATTCAAAGCTTGAGACATTGTTTTACAACCCAACATCTCGGTAATTTAATGTCTCTCCTGTCTGCTGGACTCTTTGGTCTTCATGATTTGTTTGTTCACTTATGTTCAGTAGGATGCCTCAGAGGCCTTCATGGAATACGGATTTAAATTAAGATTGTGTTTCCAACAGGTGGATTGTTGGAAACTGAGTCCACCAACCAAGGCATTTGGTTGGTATGGGTTTTATTCAGGGTGTCAAAGTATGAAGGAAACTGAATAAAAATACATGCCACACTTTGGAAACTAAGGAGTGTTTTTCCTCCACACCGATTTTCTGTCCACTTTACAATATTGCACTGCTTTGTGTTCCAATTCAGTTTCCAATTCCAACACATGTTGTGCCAGAGCACTTTCCAAAAGACAAGAAAGAAAGCAAAACGTAAATTCAGCCGAATTATACAGAATCCAAGCCAAGTGCATACATTCCAAGTATAATAAAATACATATTTTGGGGGGCCTCTAATGGAACAAAATGTGGAACAGTGCCAGGCACATGATTACTTCTGGATGGCATGGAACGTCTGTCATTTTCATACTTTTTATTTTTTTCATTTTAGCATCAAAGCTTTCGTCTATACATCTGTCAGTGGGTGAAATGGTTTGAGATGATTTTGATTTTCACACAGGTGATTTATGTGCCGTCTCTTTAAATAAATATGTTAGAAATTGTTCCAAGGGAGTCATTAGAGTATCCAACCGGTGCTGCACAACTTTAATCTATTCATAGATTATCATGATGTTTCTGTTGTATTTTTACATATGTTCTGAGGCTGATATTCACATCCTCCTTTGGCCTTTTTTTTTCTTTCTCTTTCTTCCGAACATTTGATTTGTTTCCTTCTTTGTTTGTGTTTGTCATACGTAGAGATGTAAATTTAGCCACCCCATGGGAGAGCATCCTCACTTGTGACACACAAAAAAACTGCAGGAAAAAAAAAACAAAACACGAAAATCTGAATAACATAAGCCACAAAAAAGTGAGAGGTGGGATGAAAAAGTAAAGGAAGGATTGCGGTTTGAGAGAAGTGGGGGCACAGAACAAGAGAGGAAGGTTTGAGATGTGCAGGACTGTGTAAACAGTCGACGCGGGGGCTGGAAAAATTAACGCTGCATAAATTGTACGAAATATGTCCTATTTTCTTTCTTTTTTTCCCCCCTCTGCACTCTCTCTTAACAGGGTTCAGGATGCAGTGCTGTCAGATGAACGGCAGACAGGCATTTTCCGACTTTGTTTGATCCTGGCTCCTTTTTATCCTTTTTTTTTTTTTTTTTAACTTCCCAGTGACAGAGGGGAGGCAGAAAGCGGGGTGCAGCATGTGCATGCATGTGCGTGTGTGCGTGTGCGTGAGTGTGTGTGTGTGTGAGGTGTTGGCGGAGAACGAGGGGAAACAGGAGAGAGATGAGCCGACAGGAGACACATGTAGACAGACGTTCACAGTTATCGCACCCTCATTGACACTGCCTTTTTAGTTCCTACAACCAGCAGATCTCGCTGGGAGAGCGGCAGGGATTTTGTGTCTGATAACTGTGTCAGCACCTCGGCACACCAGATCTGAACACACTGACACAGTGATTTTATGGACAGGGACTAGCATCACACTCATGCTTTTTGCAAACAACAGCTGGACCAAGAAAAAAACTAGAAAAAAAAAAAAACCTATTTATTTATTTATTTTTCGACAAATGTGAAATGTGGGATCTGAGGAAAATCTTCGACAAGCAGACAGTTGGAAATTGTATGAAGCTGTAAAAGTAGTTTTAGTGGGTCAGCTTTCTTGTTTCCTTCAACGCTTTTCTGTTTCGGTGAGGTAGGGAGCCAGCGTCAAGACGTTCATCTCGAGGAGATTTCATCTGATTCTGTACAATTTATGAAAATGTTCACATCGTGTTAGTTTATTTATTTATTTATTTTTACAAAGTTCTCATGCACAAAACGTAAACTTCGTTGAAATTAGTGTAATTATTTCAAAACCTAACCAAACAACTGGCCAAAAAAAAGATTCATTGTTACGTCACTTCCTTCTTTGGTTTGAGTAAATGCAACATCTATGCTTTTTTTTCTACAATAAGTGACCAAAATGATCAAATAGATGAGTTTTAAGTGGAAAACCCCTGCAAAATGGACAAATATTTACATCTGGACATAGAACAATATCACAATGCCATCATATTCATCATATTGTGCACAGAAAAAGTTAGACAAACATTTACATACAATGGCGTCGCAGTTTCAAAACTGAATGCAAGTCTGCAAACTATTGCTAGGACGGTAGGAGGTAGGAGTTCATCCTGGAGCTGGTGGGCTGTTGGTTCAACTCTCTTCTTTGTCCGTCTCTGGCCTTGTTACCTGGGGCGAGACACTGCCCACTGGTGGTGGTGCCATTTTAAGACAGCCTTGCCAGCTCTGGCTACATTGTAGCTTACCACCATCAATTTGGGACTGATTCTAGTGTGAACCACTTTGTGGTCCTCTGGACTGGATAAAATGCTACACAGTCATTTCTTATGACTATGTCTGACCTTCTGCAAACTAAACAGTCAAGTCAAATCCCCCCCAAAAATAAATGAACCTCCAAACCAGGCAAGGCAAAACCAAAACCTACTGCGTTGTTTTTCCTTAGGTGTTAGTTGTTTCCTCATCTTGCTCATGTTTATACCGTTGTTATTCACAGAGTTATTGAGTTTAAACATCTGGAAGGAAAGAAAAATAGATATAAAAACTAATGGAGGGCAATTCTCCATCTTCTGGAAGTGAGAGGGAGGTTTAATTTCCTCCTTTATGGATGAAACAGATTTATTTTTAAGACCGTTCTGTCTAAAACAATAATCCTAACTTTTCCTTTCATGCTGCTACTATCAGCATTATCCTTTTTGTCAAACTGCATCTGCCTCTGTTTGCATCTCCTGCAAATGAATTCGAAACAGAGTTCGGGGGGGGAAAAAAAACAGGCCATCTCTCAGCGCTCTCTCCCTTTTCCTCTCTGGATCACAACAACACAATTTCCATTTATAATTTCAATTGTTAATTTGCATAAGAAAAATTAGTTGGGTGACATGCGTGATGTTTTTTTCCACCCCCCTTTTCTTTTCTGCTTAATTTTCCCACTAATTATAAGCAGCAATGGCACATTATTTACATAAATAATTGTTGTTCCTTCTGTTCGCTCGTATTTTCCTCCTTTCTTTCTCTGTCAGAGTTGTTTTGGCATTTGTCGTCCGCAGGGGCAATTCTCCTCTGAGAACATTTTCACATATCTCCCGACTGAAATATCTTGGATCCTCAGTGTCTTGTGTTTGTTGTGGTGTTTTGCTGTCCTTTGTTCAATAAATAGACTCATCCGACATTCTCCCTTCGCCTCCAAACTTCTAAACTCTCATAAATAAATATGTCAGTAAACACTTCCCTACTATTTTTCCTTCAAGATAGAAGAGTTTTCCACTTCTGACTTTCCGGGGAAGTTTACCGTCCACAGGAAAAAACCTGCCCACTGCCTGGAGCTTTGTTTTATCATCACCTCTCTTTGGCAACGTCACATTTTGTTCCTCGGGACCAAATATAATTAGTATTTTGCTTATTTTGAGCTTGTTGATAAAGTCTAATGTGAACCGTGGCTAAAGCTGTAAATTACCCTCTGCTGCTCAGGGACCTTTTATAGTACAAACAAAAATATTAATGAATCAAACAATCAGCAGCATAATGCAGGTCACATTTCACGGTTTATGTAGCGCACATTGCCACATATCAAACCTGGTAATTTGTACCCACGGAAAATGGCTCTCGGTAGCTCAATAAAACATTTGTACATTCACTTTATAGAAGATCATAATTAATCATTTTATAACAGCCAAAGTTCCTATGAGGCCAATTTACTATGTCAAGTGAAAAACAACAATTTACAAAATAAATGAAAGACGTACTGTGCAGTGCTTGGGATGCTTGTATTAACTTTTTAGTAATGCATTTTACATGAACTTCTTCTTCTAAAAGCCTAGCAAGAACAAATTAATTTGTGTTTTGAAAGTGAATATTGTTTTAACTAGAAAATATTGTATGTTAAATAACATTTTTCTGTCTTATTAAAGTAGATTTATTCATTCTAAAAGAAAAAAAAGTAGTACATGGAAGTTTAATGATAATGACAAGTAGTAGTTTTGGCCATTGTTTATTTTGAAACTGCCATAGATGTACATACCATGTTGTTATTTATGTATACACTTAATTTGTATTTTACAATGAGTCAGTTTATTATGAAACGCATTGATGGTGAAAACTATAATTCAAATAGTCCTGCAGTTCAATTGAAAAAGTTTGAAAAGTCCAAATGTGCCTGAAGACAAATCTGTGATCCAGTTTCTGAGATCATTTCCATTTTAACCAAAACTACTAACATATTTTTACCATTTAAGGCACTTAATCATTGAAGGCTGGTGCTCACAAGTCAAAGTTGTTATTGTGTTTCACCACCACAACCCATCAAAGGTGCAAAAAGAAGCCCACTCCAACATGTATACCACATTTTCTATCTGCAGCAGCCATGTTGGATCTGGCCTCAGCTTTGTTGGGGGACCTTCAACTTTTCAAGTTACGATTCGGTCTGCAAAGGAGTTGTGTTTGATTTTTTTCTGACTCAGAACTTAGAAATTCTGACATCTAAATACAAATTGAGCGACTTCTTTCTGGGTTGAGGTTTCTGGAGAGAGAAAGGTATTTAAAAGCTAAGAAATAAGCATAATCTGACATTTACCTGTTGAATGTCAGATTATGTCAGTTGAATGTCAGAATAATTGTTTACCCCTGGAAAAAAAAATCACAGCAAGGGTTGAATGCTGTGGGATGCCCAAACCTCTTCTTAATGCTTTCTTTGTTATGCTCCACATTTACACTGTTAGCAAAACAACAACTATTCACTACATATTGAAACATTTCTAAAGCAAGAGCAATTACTTGACAATAAAAGTGTTTTTTTTTTTTTTCCTCAAGCCATAACGTTTGCTCTCTTTCAGCAGACTCAACTGATTGTTTATCTAAGGGTCCAGTTTGCTCCCAGTGACAAAGGGAGAGAGAAGTCGCCGGGAACTAGCGACAGGAACTGCATGTGGGGCACACATGTTTAATTGAGGGAAGGAAAATGAGCATCAGTAGTATTGAGAGGAGCAGAGGGCGATCTTCAGAGGCCAATTAATTTGGAATACAAAGTAGTGGTGCAATCTGCTCGGGTTTCTGTCTGGGTGCAGGGCTAACTCACACCAGCCCTCATCTCGAAGGCATCTGAGATCAAATTAATTTCAGCACTCCACCACCAACACCCCCTACAACACTACCACCGTCTCTACACCCATTTTTCTAGTCCATAAAGTCTAAGCCATTATCTTGCCGAAAATTATTATTATTATTTTAATTTTTTTTTCACCCTTAGCGGAGAACCTCACAGTGTTGTGTTTGTCTACTAGGACAAAAAATAGCACATCTTCTCTGGCTGATGCTTCCTGTGTGTCCAGAAGAGAGGGAAGCAATAAAATGGCTAAAACTCGGCCACCTATTTCTGGAAGTGGTGAACCAACTCCATGCACAATGGGAACCACGACCCTTTTTTCTTGTGCTCAACATCTCAATATGGTGGTATCCAGAGCTCTAAAAGATTCTTTAGCATCCATTCTTGACCTCTTACAGGTCTCTAAATTTATACATGTGGATATGTCTCTATGACAGTAGCAACACCGGCTTTGCTGTGTGCTCAGACTGTTGATAAATGTAGTGCATTTTCTAGGATAAAAGTCTGGAAAAAAATTAAACTAAAAAGAAAATCATGATATATGCCCACGCTGATGGAGGCCTGAGTAAGAGGCAGAGATAAGGAAGGCTTGCAAAGGAGGGAAACCTAATTGTGCAAGAGAGAGTGGGTAAGAGAACGCAGATGGTTAATTTATAAGAGCGGTAGTGGAGGAACCATGACAGGCCGGGTAATGCTAAGGAATAGTTTGAAAGATTCTTTTGTCTCTCGGGTTAGGAATCCATCCACGTCACTCAGTTCCCATTTCTATCTTTTTCTCCCTCTTGCCTTTTCTGTTTCCATCACACAGTGGAGATGCTCGCCTCTCTTTCTCTTACAAAGGTAATCAGTCTTAATCATGGCACAAACGCAATAGTTTTCCTGGCTTGCATGGAAGCAGTGCCTTTAGCCTGGCTCAAGCTGTTTTTTTTCGAGGAAGCGATGCTGCTGCAAAAAAATAAAGTATAGCCAGGCTTACCTTTTTGAACATTTTACATATGATTCAACTAGTTTATGACTTTGTTTTCCACTTAACTTACTTTTTCATTCATAGAGAATTAGGTGGCCAATCCTCTGTTTCCTGCAGAAGTCACCCCTGCTCTCTCCCGCCCCTCCCTCTTTCTCCAAGCCCTCTCTCTCAGTCTGTACCTCATTGCCAATGCAGAGAGCATAGCGGCGGCCATAGACTCGCACGCGGAAACACCAGGCAGACAAGAAAAATGACGGCCAGCGCAATCTCATTTTCTGAAGGGCTGCAAGTCAGGCAGGAAATGGCTATTATTCCATCGACACTGTCGGTATTAAGTTATTTCCTTCTCTAAATACGAGAATGTTCATGAATATCTATTGAGTTCCAGGTGCAAGCGCAAGAGGTTTTGTCGCCACACACTTGGATGATTGCAGCCCTATATTCTGCCTGCTGCACCCTCACTTCTGAGATTGAAGTGAAAGACAATGCTGGTGGAAATTGGCTAATAAATCCAGAAGAGGCAAAGGGCTGTTTGAGCGATACCACCAGCTCATGCAGAATAAAACCTCCTGTCCTAGCTCAGCCTTATGCTTTCCAAAAAGGGGGCGATCTCGCCTGGAGGGCCAACTCTTCCTCACTTTCCACAGCCGAAGGCCTTAAAGGGAGAAATCTCAGTGAGGTTCTGTTACAGGTTTACATGCAGGTGAAATCTAATCTGCTGATGACTCATGGTGTCTTCATTTAAGTTTAGTTGGTCCTTGACACTGTTGCCAACTTGACAAAAGAGTGGTTGTCTGAAAAGAAGCAGACAGTAACTTAGCTTGTTGAAGACACATGTCGACGGACGCTTTCTTACTGTGAAGAGTTAAGACTTGTAGACATGTCTTTTCTCATGTATGATTGTGTTTGGGTGTACTAAATGGTCTCTCCTGTGAATTTTCTTTTCCTTTTTTGTAACCACATCAATCCTCCTATAGATGCCACAATTTTTGCATAGTCTTAAAAAACAACAAACTTAGAAGCACCCACCATTCTCATCCGTGTTCTTAAATCACCTGGATCTACATCTTTAATTTGCACACTTGGACTTTAACTTTGGAGGCATGGATTTCTTCTTCATCTTGTAATATGGGAGAGAAACTTGGTAGATGGCTAAAACCTATGGACCAAACATTGCATTACAAAGTTTATTTGTAGTCAAATCCTGGAGTTGAAAAACCTAAATTAAAATGAAAAATGTTAAAATTTCACTTGGTAAAGATGTTTAGCAATCAACTATTATCAGTTAAGTCAGTATGTAGAAATATTTTTTGTCATTACAAAGACTCTAAAATTAAATCATAATTGTAATTTTGAAAAAAGAAAAAAAGTCTCAACTTTCCCTCAGATCTGTATTTTTATGTCAGGTTATTCATAAGTCTTTCTTAATGCCAGAAAAATGAGCAATTAGCTAATTAGACACAAGCAGCTTTTTTTTTTTTTTTACATACAAAAACAGAAACACAAAAGATGAATCTGAATACTTGGCAAGAGAGCACCAAGGGGCTAAAGCTAATCGCTAATCCAAAAGTAGTGCATGTTTCATACAGGGAGATCACTGGTGACACATCCTTCAACCTCTGTTTGCTGTCTGTTTTAAAAAACACAACACACAGATATTGCAATAGTCAAGCATGGTAAAACAGCATTTGAATAAACTGATGTGGAAATTGGAGTTGATTCATAATAATCAGCATCCTTTCTTAGTTTCCCCTTCAGCCATTTGCATCTGCTGGTATATGTGTGACTATATGCTCGGGCAGGGCTGCAGCATCAGTATTTCAAAGGAATTACACGACCACTTTCTTGTGCTCTTTTGTCTTTCATGCATCAGAACCTTGTGCTCCCTGCAACATGTGCAGAAACATGAAAGTCAGCGCAGAGAAAATTAAGAAGAAAAAAAAAAAGCAAAAGCAATGACTGTAAAGGTTGGAGGATGACGATCTGCAGCCTGTTATAGGTTGAAGTGACCCCTTACCTCCCACTCAGTGGCGAGACAAGTCAGCCGGTAAAGAGGAAGAGAGACCCGGAGCTCTGCTTACATCTGTCCAGTCAGAAGCAACACACGCTGAAGAATGGATTGAAGCAGCTGGACCGTAAATTAAAGTATTGATTTCAGGGTCACAGTCATAGAATGAGGTTTGGAAATAAATTGAAATAAACATATCAATACATCAAGTAGATTGCACCATCAGTACTCACATACACTTCCTCGAATACATTATGAACCGTGTTTAGACTAATTGTTCGTCGATTAAGGGCTTTTATCGATGCTGGGATAAAACTTTCACATTTTCTTACGTCAAAACCGCAAACGTCAAAGCGTTTCACTGGCACTTCCTGTGAACTTTTGTGAAGTTGGTAAAATGTGATGTGTGGTTGGACTCTAGAAAACATGCAACTTCTGGAGGCAAATGGTTGCCCTGGAATTTATTTAATGAAAGGTAATACGAAACTGCATGTGCCTTATTGTGAACTATCTGCTTTGTGTTTGCCTGTCAATGAAGTAGACTTCTGGTTGTACTGTGTAAAATAGTGTGAAAAAAGTTGAAGCGGTATCAATGCTTTTGCAGGGTACTGAATGTAAGAATTGCATATAAACGTTATGGTGATTGTAGTGAACCACACAACTGAATGCAAGCTTTGAACTGTGATCACAGAGATATTAAACACTGTCTTTTGGAAGCATGTGCCTGGTAATTTTAATAATTTGGGGCTTGCTCACTGTAATAAGGTTTCTTTTCACCTACATTGCATCTAAAATTATACAGGCAGGTCATCAACGGTAATTTGTCGTTCATTATGAGCTCTTTTTCAGAAGTAATTTTACTGCACAAATTTGAGTATGAGAGACTTTGATAAACAGCGTGAGCAGCTAATCGGAGTCAGTATTTCAAACATGAAAATTCATCTCATCTGCATAATAAAAGAATAAAGAGCACACCATAAAGTGAACACTCAGGAAAGGTTAAAGTACTTCCAATTTATGGGTCAGAGGGAGACGCTTTAGTGGGAAGAGGGAGTGAAATTACTCGGCTGGGAGACCAACAGAATCTCAGTGTAAAGACATGGCAGCCAATTAAGAGAAAGGTCAAGCTATAAAAGAGGAAGCGGCAACCGGGAGGCTTTGCACACAGCCTGTCTTACTTTTCAACTATCCCTGCACAATATATCTTCTGCTCACAGTGCATTGTTTATAATGACAGCGTGTTTTAGGGATACAGTAGCAACCCCATTAAAAAGTCTGTAGCTGTGTTTGACGTTAAGCTCTTCAGAAACCTTGTTCTTGTCAAAAATTGGATTGATTGATTGATTGATCGATCGATCGATCAATTGAAGATATTTGCTAAATAATCACAGGTCATGCCACAATACTGTCAGAATAGCAACAATCATCATCTCTTTTAATTTCTTAACACATTAAGTATCTTTTCTGTTTTCTTTGACACAGGTCATATGGGGATATGTGGAAGATGAATACAGCTATGTGGGATGTTTTGATGAATCCAAGATGACATTCACTAATTTAGAAAAGAAACACTAAAATAATAAAACATTGTCCCATATGAAGTGTCACAGATGAAGTCCTCATATATTTAAAGTTATATTTTTCCAAAAGTCCTTGCCTTGAAGCTTAAAAGTATGTCAATCTTTGCTTGACCTATCACAATCACAGTTTAGACATTTTTTTGAAAGCAACATTCTCGTCTTAATCATGTTATACTGGAAATATTCATACTTGGGCTTCGGTCCAGAGCAAAGAGCTGCAGTTGTACAGTCAAGCTTCCCTGTCAGCAAATCTTTGTTTAAAATATGTTCAAATAAAATCTAACCATGCCTAAAATCAAAAGGTGAACATCTTTTCGATTTGTTTTTGACATTTCCTAGAAGTTGTCAGCTGAGAGAAGTCTAAATTTAATTATTTTATTACTGTTGACATCCAAACAAGAAAAAGCAGAATGAGCAAAGGCAAGAATTCATGACTTCTAAATTATTAACATCATCTTTACAAAGTGAAATAAATACTGAAATGCTTCAATGTGCTGAAATTATTCATTAATTTATAGATTTGGGCCAGTCAATCTTTTGTCCTTGAAGTTTTAGTCAGAACAGCAGGAGATTTTTACTTGTATGAAAAATAACCGAGTCTGGTTATCTGCACAGCCTGTACAGATCGAATGTTTGAAACACTTTAGATTAAAACTTACGACTGTAAATAGTTAGTAAGTACACAAGTTCTTACTAGTGTTCAACTTGTGTACGTCAGTAAAACGCAGAGTATTAAATTTTTCATCGCACATCCCCAACTCAAAAATAAACTTCAGTTCTGGGGAGGAAAAAGAAGCTTCACCTAATTCATGATTATTCGTTTAAGTCTTCCTTTATGCCGCCTTCTATGCAGTGAAACATTGACACTTCGCCCTATCCTCACCTTCCACCTGCCTCTGAGCAGCTGGCCAGGCTCATGGGCATGAAAGCGTGGTAAGAGAAATGACATGTGTAATGGGAAGTGGCATAACAATTAGGGGGCTTATGCGATGCTGGTGTGCTTGTTGTGCTGTGGCAGTCGGCTATAAACCTGTATGACTCTTCAGGTCCTTAAAGTGCAAATATAAACTCGCGACAGTCCGAATTTAGGATGTTTCATCTACACCCTTGAGGTAAAACGCTTTAAAATCCGTGAAAACTCGCAGTCTTTTGATACCAGCGGATCGATGTCAGTTGCTGTCAGACTTGCTACAAAAAAAGACAAGACAATGATGAATTCGATGAACGTAGAGAAGGTGGCAGGAGGGAAGGGGCTCTACGGGGTTGTTAAAGTAAGAAAAGGTAGGGCAGAGATATCTGAGTTGTTCTTTTCCTTGCGGGTGTAACGCCTCTCTGCGGCTCTTTGACCTCTGCAGACTTCTTTCTTTTCCCTACTTCAAATATCCTAAGAGGTGACAGCACCCTGTCACTTCTCTGCTCTCTCCCCAAGGAGCATCTTTGCTTCATCTCTAAACCAATCATAGCTGACGGTAGAGCAAGGTGCACCCACCTGTCTGGTTCTTCTGTCTGTTTACTCCACCTCCATTTTAATAACAGTCTTTGCTTCTGACATTATTGGAAACAATGTTGTTGTTTTGGGGGGGGGGGTTTCGCATAGTTGTGACGAGTCAACTGCTACAAAGGAGGTCCCAGGTTTTGTTTTTTGTTTTGCTACCCACTTGGAACTTTACTTGTAATAGTCTTTTGCAGTTTCAGTCAGAAACTTTAAAAATATCTTCGCTCACAGCTAAAAACTTCCTTCCATCCACCCATCGTCTGTCCCCACTTCACCTGGTATCAAGAAGTATGTACTTTCTGGTCTATATCTAAACAGTTTTGCATAACGAAATCCAAAGATGGAAGTTTGCACTAAAGGATTCAAGAAGTTTGTCATTGGTTGAACTCAAACACTAAACCGCCATTTGAGCCTTTTAAACAATATTTTTTACTCAGCTTGTGTTACTGATGGGATATTCTTAATGTTCTTAAGCTATTCCTGTGTTGTGTTCTGTTTCCTCAGTTCCATCTTACATTTTGCACAAAGTTTTGGATCAGTGAGTAAATTTCCCCACCTCCATATGTATGTCCCCACACAGCTGTCAGGTCAGAGTTATCGCCTCCCCAGTTTTTAAATACTCCTTTATTTGGCCAGTTCCTTGTCAGATCTTCCTGTTTCTTATCCCATCTTTCAGCCCATCTCCTCAATTGCTAAACCTGTTGCTCCTGTTATGCTCTTCGGTTTGTGCTCTCTACTTTGCAGCTTTACTGCAGACATTTTTGCAGTAAAGCTGCTTCTACAAACTTCTATTTCATTCTGACCAATGCTTTTCCTGTTGATCATATTCTATTTCATTGCTTTTGATGCTAATACGTTTTAATTATGTGTAGGTTATACAGTTGAGACTTGGGATCCTTGGAAGCTTTCAAGCTTCTCCACACACTAAAATGAGAGATATTCATAGACAGACATTTCAAACTTGCAGACTCAAAAACCCGACTGTGGGCAGCAGACATCAAGAAGAGAAGCTCTCTTTTGTGGAAAGTAATGTGCAAGACAAACATCCACCTTAGCATTTTTTAGCACACATTGGCGCACTTTGGGCAGTGTACGGACGTCAACAGTTTAGCCAGAAGACGAAATTGATGTCAGGCGAGGATAAAAATGAACTGACCTTAAGAGAGGGAGGATAGACGGCACAAAGCTTTCTTGCCTCATCTACATTTAGAAGCTCTTCTGGGGGACTGCCTAAATCAACCCCTTTACCCTTAATTATCTCCAAGGAAAACTGTGATCCACCCCAACCTTTTAATATAAATCCCGCAAGCTGACATCTGACTAAACAAATAGACCACACGGTCACTCACTTCAGTGCTTTATTTTTTTTCATATATTAACGTTGGCCAGAAGCCTCGTTCACAATAAATCCATAGTAGCCTGAGCTGACCTGGTGCAATACTTTAGAAAATTAGTTTTTTTTGTTTGTTTGTTTGTTTTTATTTTTTGAGGAGTGGAAGGCTCATAGGTTGACTAAGTCATTCCGTCAGTCTCATTTTACAATAATGATTTATGTGAAGAAATTTAAACAATCCATCACAAAAATATGTTTATATAACAGTTTGAGCAAGGCCAGAATCACTGGATTGCTGGTGAGAAATTCACAAACATTGAATGAAAGTTTTTCAGAGTTATGCCCAAGACCATCCTGGACAGACAGTGTTACCCTCCTGGCTCTGTGATCCTATGAAAAGCTGGACACACTAGCAAGGTGAATGTCGAGGTTTCCCTCCTAGACTTTGCAGCGGGGTCTTGGGATAGCTGAGGATGATGGATGGACGGCTGGCAGTAACTTCTAAATGCTTGACATATTTATAAAGTTCTCCAGATGCATCTAGCAGGTCCACACTGATCCCTGTGTCGTACTCAAACAGATCTGCTATTTGTCTTCCAGCTGAACACCATAAACATTTCACGTAAAGCCTCACCAACTACGACGGCAATAAATCTGAAAGGCAAAGCAGCTAAAGATGGACTTGCTTGATTAAAGGTTGTATGTCACTTCTGCTTGGACTTAATAGCCGTATCATCTATTCAAGTTAGGACTGCAGAATATGAGGGTGTTGCTGACAACGGAGCAGAATGGGAGTTCATGCTACAAAGGCCTCACTCTAGGGGGCTGCAGTTCTGGCAGCAGTATGTGTTTACATTGTAATTAGGACTTAATTGTCCTAATTAGTATCCCCAAACCCTGATTACTCAGACTCCTTACAACCTGCTGAGCCAAACATCCCGACTCCAGTGCACTCTTCAGCTCATACACTGTGCATAAGGTCTGCTCCAGGAGCATGGTGTAATGCTGATATGATTTCATAAACTGACTGGGAAGCATCTTCTCAAACCAATCCAGGACTCTGTTTGGGAAAAAAGAGGACTTTCCTGGGAAATAATTATGGCTTTAAGCTGGAAGCATTTTTGCAATGGGGAAATGTACATATGGCAAAACGTTGGTCACATCATTTTCAAGACTCTTTCATTGAAAATAGTTACATTTTTTCACCATTAAATTTTCCTCCAGTTCATTTCCACTTTTCTCTTCATACTGTCTTCCTCCTCACTGTCCTCTTAGAAATCAGAGGGCATCTGTTCTGGGTGGTTGTGTGCAACAAGTGGAACATAAACACACCTGTCTCCCTCCCCCCCTTTTCTACCTGCTCACAAAGGGATGCTGAGCAGAAGGGCCCATCAGTGCTCTGCCTGAGACCTGTAACCAACACTGCCAAGCCCGGTTCCCAGTAGAGCGCTGGGCTAAAAATCTAAATGGTGTGTGGAGAGATGGGGGCAGGTTGGCTGGTTGAAGCTGTGCTGGAAGACATCATGCGGCATATCAAACCACAGCCAGCTCTCCTGGGGTTCCGCATGGCTGGACGGGCCTCACGCTCTGCGACCCGCAGGGAGGCATCGATCCACAGCCGGCATGAGATGCTTCTTCACGTCAATGAGGGTAAAGAGAAAAAAAAAAAAAAAAAGCTCATCGTTATGTATGCTTTTAAAACTGTTATGCATGCTTGTAAGAGTATCCATCAAATTTCCTGTTCATTAAACTTAATATTGTAACATTTTTTAAAATTGAAAATAACTACTAACCACAAATGAGTCATATATCCCTGTGTATGTGTCTCCAAAAACAGACTTTTTTTTTTTCCCCTATTTATATGGTAATAATTCATAGATCTTATCAAATTTTACTGATGGCCACTCTCAATTCTAGGCATGAATGGTTGCAGATTTTCCTGCAGGACTGGCTTCAACTACATTAACCAAAATAATATATGCGACATGTGAAAACTAAAACAGAGGAAATCCTTTTATTGCAGGATTAATTTCTGGCCAAAACTAAAGGGAAATGAGTGGAAAAAGGCAACACATGAGGACAGGTTTCTTGAAAATTGTGCATCACAATTTACTTTTTGATCTACATTGAAGTTACATATTTAAGATTTCTATTAGATTAAGGCCTTTAGCGCTAAAACTGAAAACATTTTTGTAAAGGGAAATAGAAATCTCAGTTTTCTCAACATTAATATCCATCCATCTAGTATCTTTACGTGATAGCCATCTGCTGTGGCGAGGAGAAAGGCAAACGAAATCCTGAACACCTGAACAGTGTGGAAAGCCTTTAATTCTCAAGTCATTTTGTATTAAGTGGAAGAATGCTGCAAAAACAAAACAGTAAAGGGAAAAATACATAAATCAGTTTCTTTTATTTGTACGCTCTTTTGTTCTATTTTATCCTGTCAAGCTTAAATTGCTCCAAGAACACACACTGTAGCCATGAAAATACCTTGAAAACAAAAGTACTATGCCTCAGTCTAATGAAATTGCACATGAAGAAAATTATTGACAGATGTCAGTACAATGTGAGAGACATTATCCACAAATGTAGTAAACATGAACGAGTGGTAACCTTTCCTGGCTAATAAAATTTAAAAACAAGAGAGAGAGAGAGAAAGAAAGAGAGAGAGAGACAGAAAGAGCATCTAAGATTTATCCAGAAGCCAAAAAATAACCCAGAACATCATCTAAAGCATTCCAGTCCATATTGTCTCAGTTTAGGTCAGTGTTCATCATCCAACAACAAGAAAAAGACTGGCATAAAAAAACATGGCATCTGTAGTTGAGTTCCAAGAAAAAAGCTGCAGCCAAATCACAAAGAACATGCAGATCTGTTTCACATTTACCACCTAAAATCTTGATGCTTTCCAAGTGTTTAGGGTAAATGCGCCGTGTACTAATGACGTAAATATGGAAGTGTTCTTAACGTGTGCATCCTGTCACATCTGGGGTAAAACTGATGCTGAATTTCAGAAAAAGTAAACCATACCAGTGAAACATGACAGAGGATGTTATGCTACTTCAGGTCTCAAGAGCTTTTAGTAATTGATGGAACTATGAACTCTGGTATCTGCTGGACGGAGCTGCAAGGAGGAAGAAAATCCTATGGCTTCAAAGTCAAGCACACTTTGTCTATGTAACCAGACAGGAATCCAAAGCGCAGCGGCAAGTTTACATCTGAAAGGCTAAAAAGATTATTTGTAGGGTCCTAAATAAAGTCTGGACTTAAATAACATTTATATTGTACTTTGTGACATTAAATAGTTCATTTATGCTTAAACAATTGCAATGTGGATTCATTAAAACAATTCTGCCCAGTGGGTAAAAATTCTTCTGTTGCAGCCAGTGGCAAATACCTTTTTCTTACATGTGGTCCGATTTTGATGGCTTTGTTCCCTTAATAAAGGAAATTCTATCAGAATCTGTTAATCTATTTCTTTCATGTATTTTTCCAAAAACAAACATAATAAATTGGGTCAAATGTTAACAGTGGTACAGCTTTTTCTTGGCCTGTTATCCATAACTACTGTCTGGAGTTACTTGAACTTTTTGCCGTTTTCATCAGTTTTTTTTTTTTTTCCAAGCACCAATACAAAAATAGGGATCTATCTGTATCTAAAATGCCACAATAGACAAACTTTTCTGCTACAAAAACCAGATATTGAGCTATTTAAAAAAAAAAAAGCACGTTGTGTATTTGTAATCAAAAAGCAGAAAAACACACAAACTCCCTCTTGGTGTGTGATCTCTGCTGAGCCCTCACTACTCACTCACGTCATGTAATGAACCAAGTCCTCTCACTAATGAGGCTGGCAAAGGACTCCAGGGTCAAGTTTTCTGTCTCTCAATTACACACACATACACACACAGACGCATACAGTCGCTGCTCAGACTCACTTTTGAAGAACCAGCTGCAGAATTTTACAAGCTCTTGCTTAATTATAAAGGACGGGTCAGAGTCTCATATTATAGAGTTCATTTTGGAACCCAGTGATGACACCAGATGACGAGTGTCCTCTTTTTCATGGAGAAATGACACTCCTGCATGACCTTCAGAGGATTGAGTTGCTATTTGAAGTATTTCCCCTGAACAAAATTGTGGTGTGTGTTATTGTGACCAAAAGGGCTTAGAGACATACGAATAACTCGTGTTTGGAATTAATTCCCAGGCATATAATGCTCAATACCACCGCATTTATTCATTATTATTGTTGTTAGCTATTATTCGGTATTTGCTCGGCCTGTGTTGTCTAAACGGCTCACGCTGTGAAGCGTCTGTGATGCATTATGTGGCGGTTTATATAGACAACCAGACAGCACCGGCGATGGGGGGATCCTCTGTCATCAAAAGGGTGCTGGTAGTTCTGAAGAGGACTATGCTGAATGTAAGGCGAATTAAAATACAGATTTGAGTCAGAGGTAGACAGAGGCATCTTGTCACTCTACACTTAAAGGCATCCTTCACCGAGTGGCATTCACAATCACAAGAAAATAATACCTACATGCACACACACACACAAACACAAAATCAGATTCTCCATCTCTGCAGGTGCTGTCACGGGCCCACTCTTCAGCCTCCCATCTTTTCCCCGGCTCTCCTCTCTTTCCTTTGTTCCCAGACTGCACACCGTCATGTCCAGGTCTTGCCTCTGGGGAGCTCAGCCTGGCAGGAGGCTTGTTTTCAGAGCTTTGCTCTTTTCTTCCTCTCCCACTCTTCTCCTCTCTCCTTCCTGGGTTCTTCGTTTGTACTGGTGCTGGCTAATTACCGGCGCATTCTCCCTCCTGCCAACAGCGTGCTGCTGCTGCTGTTGAGCTCACCCTTCCTTTCTCCTCCCCCCCACCTTCAGTCGTATGTTTCTCTCTTCTTCCCCCCACTAGGAGTGAGTTGGGGAAGAGGTGGATGGAAGGGCCGGGGTACAGATGTGTATTAATGAAGCGGTGAAGGGCAGGGGGTGACTCACAGAGAGTGGGAGGGTGGGGGGGGGAGAAAAAGGAGCAAGAGGCTATTTGCATGCAGAGACAACGAGTTTCACCTCTGCTACAATCCTCCGTCTTTGCCTGCTCCTCTCCCTCCAAATCCTCCCCCCATTATCCTGTATTCTCTCACTTTTCCAGCTACCCTTCTCTCTCCTCTACCTTCTTGCCTCTCTCCTTTGCTCTCCGGCTTGCTGCCACTGCTGATTTGAATAATTCAGCACAAGCCGGTATTCTCCAGGGCCCCATTGTCTGTGCGTGGCAGGAGAATGAGAAGGAGAGAGATAAGGAAAGAAAGGAAGAAAATAGAAAAAAAGGAGCATTGCAGGGCAGTGTGTCTGCGTGTGTGTGCGCGCGTTTGGGTGTGTGTGTAAATGGCAGGAAGAGAGAAAGAGGGGGAGAGGTGGGTGAGAGGGAGGTCCATCCTGCTTTTTTTTTTTTTTTACCTACTAGTGGCGTAAATCAGCACTAATGAGGCAAAGGAGGAATACCTCGGTTTGCAACAGACTACAGACCGCTTTCCTGAGCAAGCACTCCAAAGCACACAGGTAGACGCTCGTTTAAGCAGTCTGCACACACACAACACCTTTATAACCTTCAATGCTCTGCTGTGTTTTGGTTATTGACTTGTTGCTAACCCTCAGTCTCTTGTGCTTGCCACTCGCTGCATGTTCAATGTCATTCTGGAGGTGGGAGAACATTTCCAGAGAAAAGCTGGTAGGACATCGGTTTAAGTGAATACATTTGGATGAATTTGCTTTAAAAATAAAGATCTCATGCAAATATCTGACAACTTAGGAAGTCGTCTGGCTTTAGGGATTGGCGGATTGCTAAAACAGAATAAAAATAAATTCCTGGAGAGCAGTGGAAACTCTGATACATTTATACCACGTATCTCACAGATCAACACAAAGCAGCGGATCATTGTGAACGAGAAGGACACCAGTTTATAAGATATTTGAAAATAATCCACAAACAAAATTTTGAAAACTGTTGAATTCAGATTCATTATTTCTACTGCCCATAAATAATATGCAGTGCAATTAATTGTCATCAGATTGTATTGTATAGTGTAGATTGTATAGTTCAATCTCAGTAAGATGGCAGCTTTTCTGTGAAGACCTCAGAGGTTTTGTTGGAGAACAATAAAGAACAACATAAAGAAGACCAAACAGCACAGCAGACAGATCAGAAATAAAGCACAAAAAGTTGCCGTCCATCTAAACCGCGAGGCCAGGGAGGGAGAGCATCAATAAATAGAAGCCACTGTGGTAACTTTGGAGGAACTGCAGAGATCCACAGTTCAGATGGGAGAATCTGTTGACAGGTTAACTATTTGTTACGCACTCAACATATCTGGTCTCTGTGGAATGGATGGGAATAGAAGCCATTGCAGAAGGAAAGCAATAAGAAATTTGCACAAGTCATGTTGCGGGCACGGCAAACCTGTCTAAGAGGTGAGTTAGTCAGATGAGACAAGACAAAACGGTGTGTGTTGGAGAAAATTAAAACCTGACATCAACCTGAATGCATTTCCTCCTGTTTGGATGGCAGTCTCAAACTGCATTCCTGCGTAGGACAATCACTATCTACAGTATTATATCTAAACTTTGCTTTCTTATACTATGGACTTCCAGTGCTGGTTTTATGCCAACATTTGCTTTAAATATCAAACCATAAATATTCTCGTTTTGGATTTTCTTACTTTATTTCAAACTCCGCACATCTGACTTCCCCAAAAGTCAGATCCAATGAACTCAGCTGGGTGGGTACATCGGCACCCACCCAGCAACTCCTGTGTCAGAGAGGTGTGAACCTGTCCAGTCCGTGAGAACATTCCCAGATGACAAGTACCACACAATGCAAACGTATCGAAAAGCTCCAGAGATTTAAAAACATACCGCAGCATCCTCAAGCCCTGCTGGTGATTTGTTCCCATAAGAAAATATGTCAGTAATAGCTACACCTTCATGAATATGGACCAATCTGGAGGCTTTGTACTGTCTGCACAGCGACTTCAGTCAAGTGCCTCTCTCTTAGGAGATGACACGCTAGCCCGTCTGATGTTGGGTTTTTAGAAAGACATATAATGTCTCGACATCAAAGAAATGACGCAAATGTTGTGAAAGGGCTTTCTTTTGTGAGGCTTGTGAACCTCCTGTCAGGCATGGGTAAAATGTGCCTTTTAAAATGTTTGGAAGGGTAGATACGAAAAACAAAGTATTGCATCTTTTTCTATCACACTTTAAGCTCTCCATGGCTTCCGTGCAAGAACTAAAATCCAATAAAGAAGAAAGACAATGATCTTGGAAGAGGCACAATCACAAGATTTTATGTCGAGGTGGAACTTACTGGGCGCATCTTAAAGCTGCAGTGATGCAATCTGAGGAAAAACATTGGGTTATTTGTATGAAATAAGAAGCCAACAAATTTGTAGTTAGGCTCAGTTAAGTAGCCAATCAGAATGGCGGTGCAACATCGTTGTAATTTCTCTGTTTCCTATGATCTTGGTATCTTCTTATCTGTTGTTTTTCACTTCCAGACAGTTCAGAAGTTGTGGGAATTCTGTGTATTAAATTCAGTGCTGGTGGAGAACCTTATTATGCTTAAAAGTTTATCATAAAGTGATTCATATAGTTGAGGGAACATAACTTTGACAGAAAAAGGGCAAGTGAGTTACACCCCTGGATTTACTTAAACAAATATCTTAAACAAATATCTAAGACCTTCTGACTTGAATATCCTTGCAGTGACATCAGCTTGAGTTATTCAGTAAAGAATGATAAGGGAAGATATTCAGAGGTGGAAATCTGGCAGTGATATTCCCAAAAATATGTGCAGCTGTAAATGACACAAAAGGTGGTTCTCGAGAGATCAACAGACATGAATATATGACAGTTTTCACCAGAAGATAACCACAATAAACACCACCTGAAGTGAACTACGGCATTGACCTACGATTTGTTTGTCCAAGTTATAACAGAGACCCGTTACACAGAACAATTATTTCTTTAGTGTGGTATATCTGACCTGGAGGAAAAGTGCCTTAAAACATTGGTGTGTGTGTTTTTTTTTTCGTCATTGGAATTAATAACATTTGCTCAAAATTTAGTCTAAAACAAATTGTTTAAAAAAACTCATAGTCATAATAAGGGCTCTTCCACACTCCCTTTACAACGAGAGTTGAAGCTAACAAAGCTAAACACTCACCTTTTTAAGAAAGTCATTTGTCGGTGAAAGAAAATACGATTGGACTCAAGAGCAACAGGAAGATGAGTGCAGGTTTACCTCGCTCCAGAGAGATGAACAACAGGGTACGAAGATGAGGTGAAGGCATGAATACACTGTATAAGCCTGTGGGGGTAGTATTATTGCTCAGTTGTTTTCTGACAAGGTGACCATTCAAAAGCAATGGTTAAATCTGACCACACAGTATTAAGACATGGAGGCACTACAGATGATACGGGGGCAATATTATGAGATGGAGATGACTGAGTTGGTCAAAGGATTATAAAAGTAATTTGTTGTTACTTTTTGTGGTTCAAAGTGCAACACTTTTGTAAAAAGACTTTTGATCAATTACGTCTCCTATTACACTGACAGTGTGTGACACTCAAAGTTAAATGTCTTCCAATAAAAGATTAGAGCTGTGATTCTCACTACCTTCTGTCTGCATTAATAGTGTAGTAATTCAGCATGTTTAGCTGATGTGTTGTGTTAGCTCTGTGGATAATATCAGTACTCATCAAGACAAAGACAGAAACAAAGAACCAAAGAGATAAATTTGAGAAAGAAAGAAAAAACATTTGAGAAAGATAGAAACAGAGAAAGACCAGAATAGAAATCTAGCATCTGTCATGCAGCTGGGAGTATTTCTAAGGGACGCCAGGAGAAAAAGGAATTAAACACATCATGGGAGAGAAGGAGGGGGCCGCTCGGAGAAAGCTGGGAGGGGAGACGAACATAGGATCCAACATGGCTGGACTGGATTAAAATGGCTGGAGTAAAGGAACACTTTTCTGTTTACACAGCCATAATGGCCTGTTTGAACTTTCCTGTCAGACAGGACTCATTTTGCTGGCATGATTAACTTTGGTTCTTAACCAGACTTGCATGCTGACCTTTCCAAGCTAAGCCTCTTTTTATGATGACGATGTAGGTAATTTGCACCTTGAGTAAAGTTTCATTAAGTGCTAAATTTACAGCATTTCAGGATTCGTGAAAACGAGTTGTGTAATTGATGAATGCAAACTCCTCTGCCTGATAACAGCTGTAAGTGGCAGCAAAAGTAGGACCACACACACCAGTGACGTGCGGTGGAGTGAAACCCCGGGACCGAGCCTTGGCTGAGCCTCACTCCCGCCGACCCTGACAGTAATCAGGAGGAGAAGTGAGTGCTGAGGAAGTGTCGACAGAAACAAACCCAGGGCTTCGTTTGGGCCAGATTGAACTGATAGCTCATTGTCGGTGACATAATTTAGATGAATGGTGGGTGCAATCCATCAGTGGAGTATGGCTGGTGAGGGTGAGGAAACAAGGAGGGGTGCGACCCGCTCTGTGTGTTCCTGCCAGTGTAGGTATCCTGTTACCCTACACCTGTTAACAACGCCAATTCGCTTGTATAAACAGTAAAGTGATCCTTTTATCGAAGCCAAGGGGATAGCGAGAAGGGGGACACACACAAAAAAAAGAGTACAGCAAGAGTACAGCAAAGAGGATAGAAAAGATGAAGCACAGAGGATTAAAGAAATGTTTTCTTGTTTGATTTTAAGAAAGACAAGCAGCTCTGGGCATGATGGATGAACCCAAGGTTTGGAGAGACAATTCGTGGACAGATGACTCAGATACACACTCCAGTACCGAAAGTGAAGCTTCTAGACTAAAGCAACAGGGACATCTAGTGGGGAAACGTGTCACTGCAGCTCCAAGCTCCAGCTGAAGGCCAAACCTTTACTCTTGTAAGTCAGTCAAGTTGTCAGTCAGTGAATACCATATTTCTATTTATTAAATGACAGAATAACAGGTAATGGATTTTAAAAAGAAGTTCTTATTGCGTTCTTATATTTAGGGGTTTAGATAGATTAGGATTACAATGAATTTAATCAATTTGGGAAAGCTGATATGATGACGTTATCACCTTCTGAGCTTCAGATAGGTTCATCATTTAGGTTTGATAGAGACAGATCTGTGGACGTCTTTTAAGGCAACACCTCACACACAGGAATACAAAAAAATTAGCCAATACATCATGAGGAGAATTGTGAACCTCCAAAAGTTTGATTCAGTCATTTTTCAGATGCTTGATGATTCCATGTTGATCTGCTCAAACGTGTAAAAGCATGAGAATGTGCAGCCGTCGTACTGTCCAGGAAGGAGACCGGTTCTGAGTCCAAGAGATGGATGTGCAAATCAAGCAAAAAACCTTGCTTGATTGAGCTTAGAAGAGTGAGAGTGTCATCAATCCAAAGTGAAACTATTTCTGCATCAACGTAGACTGAACGGTCACTCTGAAGAAAAGAAGCAAAAAACTACTTTAAAAAAAAATACATTATTACAGTTTTGAAAATGCATCGAGGGACACACTCATTATTTGTCATGTGATTCGATTCCTCTGGAATTTGAATATGAGGCTGTAATGATCAACATTATATATGAGGGAAAGGACAGGATGCTTGCTGGCCTGAGAACATGTGAAGAATAAATGTGAATTTGTGTTGGCAGAGTCATATTGAGTCAGGGTTTCACTTGAGAAAGGACCGATACTGTTCACAAGCAGATGAGTCACGGGGACAGAATATTTTGCCAAAATATTGAAACAACATCCCAAGAAAAGCAAGACAAAGCTTGGGCCCAAATGGACAGTGACCCTCGTCACACTGCCGAATATGTCACAAGAGGGGAAACCTCAAAACTGTCTGTGCTAAATAGAGAGAGAAACACAAAGCTAGCTTGCTAACCAGACCAGAGTGTCTGTAACATCACACAACTGAAGGAAAGATTCAAGCAGCTAAATATGCAGCATGTTCTAATATTTGCTTCATGTTTAAATCTGTGTTCAAGGAATCAGGGAAACTGTTTTCACTAGCAAAGCTTACTGGCTAACTTTTGTTTTGAGTGTTTCAACATCAGTGAGCACAATCAGTTTTCCTAATAGTTTCAGTTTTACTGAAACTTGTTCAAGAAGGTTTTTTTTTTTTGTTGTTGTTATTTTCTGTTTCCACCATGGTAATGACGGTGCGTAGTCCTAATTTTTCTCTCCCTATTCCATTGTACAGAACCACTTTTATTAAATGGCAGAAGCGAGGCGCCAACCAGCCATATTTATCCTGAGAGGAAGTTCCTCGTGTCCTCCTTGCCTCTCTGTCTCCCCCTCTCTTCGCCATCACATTGTGTCTGCAGCGTGTCACGTCTGCCTGGCAATTATTTTGAAATTAAAGCTATTTTCCATGGCCGCTGTTTGCCCCGTTAATAACCGCACCGAGATAGGCGTCCGTTCATTTAGCATTTTAGTTCAGCTCAATTCCTGTTGCATTAGCAATAGGAGCAAAATCAGAGTGTCACTCAGATATTCTGCCTAATGGTTTGGCAATGGCTTGGCCTTTTTTCCAACCCCGCTCCCTTTCCTTTTTGCGATCCTCCTAACCCTATCTCTCTACCAATTACGCTGTTTAATCTATATGTAGATAATGGTGCCCGGGACCTCCCTGTTGAAATGTCAGGTGTGAAGAGGTTATTAGCTAACTTTTAATTACTGTCCATCACTCAACAGCCAGCGGAGCTGATTGGCTCTCTCAGTCCGCCTGCTTATCTGAGCGTTTGGCTGATGTCGCTGAGAAAGAGGAAGACACTGAAGAAGTAGCATCTCCCTGACTTACTATCACTATTTCTATTCTATTAACTGAACTAAGTGTTTAGAAGGAAGACAACGGAGGAGGAGAAGAAAGAGGAGGAAATGCTGTGGATCATATGTTCAATAGTTTAATGGTTAAACAGTAAGAGGAACATGCAGTGAGGGATAAGGTGGCAATGCAGTGAATAGACACCTGCAACAAGAATAAAAGTATTCACCAAACTAATGTAGAGTAGAGAAATAAACATTGCCTCCAGGTTTTCCCCAAAAAAACTGCTGGACTCACATTTTGTGTTACTGCAGCACAGACAGAGTTGAAATGTTTTGACCTTATGAAGACTGTAATTGCATTGTTCATAGAGATGACCGAGATTTCCATCTCTTTCAAAGGGGTCTGCAAAGAGTTTCCTCGAAACCCCCCTGCTGCGATGCTAAGCTCTTTATGTGCATTTAAAGACCCTCAACCTTTGACCCAAAGTTTACAGCTCAACTCTTCCATTCCTGCTCTGTGATACGTTTGCTGGGCTCAAACATTATAGAGATGTGATCTCACATGTTTGCCAGGCCACAACTCAATGAAGCGTCAGTCAGACTGAACATGTCTGCATAAAATATTCAGTGTTTTCTGGCTGTCTTCTAAAAGATACATTATAATTATATGTATTTTTGTGGTATTGCAGGCTAATTGATACCATCATTAAATGGAAAGATTTTCTTTATTTTTATGAAGTAGGCCTAGACAGCAATAGCAATTATTAAATATACAGTACTCATACCCATTAATCTTTTTTTTACTTTACAACAACAAAAAAAACATTTTAGTGGAGTTAGTGCATTAAATTGGTGCATAACTGTAAAAGGGAAGGAAAGATGTGTGTTTTTCAAAAACCTACAAATTAAGATCTAAAGTCTGACATGTATTTGCATTCAGCTCTCTTCACTCATTTACCCCAAAATAAATACATTGGCAACCAGTTGTCATGAGAAAAAAAAAGAGTGTAATTCAGGCTAACTTGAATACAGCATTCCTTGGAAATCTTTGCATTTGCTTAGAAAACAAATTGCATTTTTTTAAAAATGCTCTGTTTTCAGTTTAGTGCAAGCAATGTGGAGCAAACAGTCAAGAAATATGTGGAAGCAGGTGCTCTGGTCTGAAGTGACTGTAGTTTTGGCAACCTTATGCTGCTTTTCTCAACCATAACCAGTGAAGTTGGTCAGATGTAATGGGAAGAAGCATGGAAGTAAATCCAGGAAAATCCACGAAAAACCTTGAGCCTGGGCTGGAGAAGGTGATTGATGAGATGCAAAAAGCTGTATGCTTTAAAAATACTTTTGACAACAGAGGCTCTAAACGTGCAGTTAAGAATAGAAAGCCTTTGCACAATAATAACCTGATTCCTGTGCCTTTATTTGAACTTTACGAGCTGAGAAACACTCAGAATCACTCAGACACACACGAGCATGAGCTTTCAGAGAAAACCAATCTCTTCTCGTGCTTTGAACTGTCTTTGAGCTGATTTACTATTTAAAACTCAGTGGGGCCAAAGCACCTCTGATTACAGCAGCTCTGAGAAAATAGAAAAAATAAAAACTTCCTAAACTCACTTTTTCTTTTTCTTTTTTTTTTTTTTTTTTTGCTTCCTAGCCATCTTTAACAGCTGCATTCTTTTTTTCAAAGTAGAGAGCTGTTTTCTGCAGACATCCACCCAGATATGGAGGCTCCGGTTTCAGAGAGCTGCTTCTGGATCAGACGCCGTCAGAGATGTAAACAGCCAAGCTCTGTCATCGCATTCCTTATTTTAGTAAAGGCAGAACAGGGAGACAGGAGTGAAGAATTGGCTTCAATTAAAAAATATTCTGAACCAGTTATTAAAATTAAAATAGATTTTACAGTTTTCTGCTACCAGCCCCCATTGTTTCCCTTTAACACATAAACGTCCCTGTGGTATCCATGTCCCAGTAAACCTGAGTCCCGATGTGTTTGGAGAAAGAACCACACACCACAAGATGTTGCTTAAGTCGATTATGCTTCTCTTTCCAACATCGCTACCTTTCAACTGGACTTTACGTGATATTTAAGACTTTAACTTAGTTCCATCCTTCTGTTAGGACTCTTTTCTCTGAGTTTCTGTGGTGAATTACAGCTGACCCATGAAGACCTGGACCCTGTTGCTACTACCTTTGGAAACCCTTGTCATCTGGAATGCATCGGCGCTCAAGTGAGGGAGGGGCAGAGCTCCATTAGTCTGATGCAAACAGAGGAGGAGGTCACTGGAATGAAGCTGCCTTCTGCTCTGTTTTATCATCCACCTTGACAGTAACAGTTATTTCCCTTTGACCGGTAATGCTATTTCAGAAGGAAAAGTTGTTAGGAGAACAAACTCCAGGACAGAGAAGCGATGAAAGTTTTTTCTTCTTTTTTTTTTGTTTCCTATTTGAGTTCAGTTCTAAATAGGGCTCTAGACAGATTTGCATTTGAATGTAGAGTTGTAGAAGTTCTCTATTGGACAATTGATCCCCAAATAATGTGATGTCATTGCACCATTATTACATGAATATCAATATCAGCATGAAATCTTACACCTCAAGCAATGGAGCAAACTGCAATAAACACACTGCATGGTCAGATGCTGCTCTCTGCTGGAAATCTGCATATTTGCACATAAAAATCTGTCCATGATTTAGGCAGAACAGTTAGCACATTCAAGTTCTTTTATTAAGGAATGTGTTTAAAAAATGAATTAATAATAACAATAATTATTTGTTATTATTAATTAATAACTACAAAATTCCTGAAGAAATTTAACCGGGGCCTGCCAAGGTGTTCCCGTCGGTTTGCACTCAGCTTTCTGATGCTAAAAATCAATCCTAAGCTTAACAATAAAATGTTGACTAACATGGACTTGAACCATTCAGTATGTTAAAATTAGTGTATAAACTAAAATGAGCCAAAATGCTCATTTTATTGTGAATGCTGTCAGTAGCATGTGGGGCATCACTAGCATGTTGTCTATAATTGATTTACTCCATTCAATATACTAAACATGGCTAATAAGTAAGAGAAATAGCTAATACCTTATTTAAGATAAAAGGCTAATGATAATGCTAACTTGAGATAATGAAGGCTAATCTTATTGCACCGCCCTAGCTGGTACACTAGTGGGGGGCAGTGAAATGCTAATGTTTGTGCTAATGTTAATGCACTGTCGTGCACCCTAATCTGAGAGAAAGAGAAAATGCAAGCTAATATTATTGCATCGCCTATGGCACTGCACTAGCCAGAGAGACATATTAAGGCTTTTATTTTGAAATGTTCAGTAAGCTTCATTTTAAATGTCCAAACTAATCCCATGAGTAACACTGATTGGGTTAAATCACTTCTAAAATGTCCAAAACAGCAACATTCTGTAAAAAAAAATGTGAAGGCTTTTATTTTTGAAATTTTCATTAAGCTTCATTTTAAATTGCCAAACTAATCCAAAGTGGTAACACTGGTTTTATTTTTTTTAAATGCTGTCAGTAGCATGTGGGGCATGCCCAAGAGAGCAATTACCTGATGTAAAAATGGTCAAGTCTTTTATTTTGTAATTTTCTTTAAGCTTAATTTAAAATTGCCACACTAATCCAGTGTGTATCAATGGTTGGTTAAAATCAATTATAAAAGCCCCAAAACAAAAGTAGTTCTAAAGTCCAGCTCATTCCAGAGAGTTCTTCCATAGTTAGAACTACAGTGATGCGTTTTTGTAGTCCTAATCAGCTGCTCTGCACTGCTGTGTTCCATTGCTATGGTAACGAATCCTCTGCTAACTGTCTGTTTGTGAGACAGAAAGATGGAGAAAGAGTTCTATCTTTGTGAGACAGTCAGTTTTTATGAAAAAATGTCACGCAATCATTTAGATCAGCTGTTCTGAAACATGCAGAGCAGAAGGCCTGAGCACTGGACTGAGAAGCACTGAGCTAATGTGACACTGGACATATAATGGTGTGTTAACACTAAAAGCGTTTTGCATTCAGTCTGTGTGGTGGAGCGTCGAGGGCTATTGCGGTGCGCTTCGGGCATCTAGCGCGAAGCGATTTGAACCGTTTGGAGTTCAAATTGCAGTCTATGCAACACTCCACATAGACTTTGAATATAAACCAGAATTTCCTGACGCTCAAAACGTGCTTGATGTGAATGCACTATTAAAATGTCCAGCTTCAATGGCAACAATGACATCAGCAGTGATAACATCACTCTTTGATCCATCAAATGAATCTCTCTCTTGAGTGTAGCACACAGACTGTTTTTTCCAAACCTCTTCCTGTTTCAGACTTATAAGTTATAAGTTATGAATCTTCTACAGGAGCATTGTTAAAATGATTTGAAGACACACAGAATCAGCCCAGTACAGGTTCACATTCTCAGCTTAGAGAGACTCACCTGGTATAAAGTTAAATTTTTGGTACTGGAATTACATTTATTAATTTAATCAAAGGATGTCAAGAATATGTGTACATGTACTCCATCTTAAGTCCAGAGCATACTAGATTTGTTTGTTGCTTTTGCCACCATTAGATGATATGCATATAAGATATAAAGAAAACAGCACGATTCAGAGACGCAATGAGTTTATATCAGTTGTTCCACCATGTTTGTAATTCTGACATTCTGCCATCACTGTAGTTCTAAAAAGCAGCTCAGAGGGAGACAAAATTCTGTCTATTTTGAGTGAAACTAACACTTTTTTGTGTCAGTTCGTCTTTTGTTTTGACTTGAATTTGGCTCGTTTTTTGTTACTTATGTTGCCAGTTACTCAAAATGCCAAAAAAAGGTAACAGCTCCAATGTTGGGACCGAGCCGCACGTTTTGATATACTGTATATACTGTATTATGAAGGAGCATGCAGCGGTACGGGCCGCATTAACGATAGCAGGAAGCAGCAGTTATTATGAGGTGAAGAACAATAGGGGCCAGCCATGCATTTCTACTGCAGGCCCCCATAATAATAATAATAATAATAATAATATATTATGGAGGCTATTATTATTATTTTGTAATGACTAATTTCCATCATTAGTCACTCAAACAAAATCTGGCTAAAAAATAAACCAAATGATTCCACAACATATAAAAACAAGTTTCAAACACTAAACTGTCTCAAATTCATGCAATCACTGATTCTGTTTCTGTTATATGACTACTATTAAAAGTGACCATGTTAGTACTGTATTATAAATTACTGGATAAAAACAAATACTCTAATTTAGTTGTTCTTATTCCTTTCTTATGCAAATGAAACACTACTCAGTTTATAGTATGAATATGAATACTATGAATATATCAATATATATATAGAATGAATATATATATCCATACTATAAATTGACCTTCAACCTACACTATAATTGGTGCGTGCGTGTGTGTGTGTGTGTGAAATGCTTAGTCACAGATTGTCTTCAGAAACTGATGATATTCAGTCTTATAACAATAAGAAAAAGATCATATGAATGGAAGAAAGGATTAAAGACAGAAAGAAGGAAATAAAGAAAAGAATGGGATGAACATAGAAAAAAATCTGTTTCAAATGGATTCAGAAAGCTATTTTTCTGATTTATCACTGGTTATTATTGAAAACCTGACTTGTCTTACGTTGTTTCTTTATTTTGACATAACAGAGGAAACACAACAAAAATTATTTACTTGTACACAAAACCTGCTCTTAACAGAGAAATAGTTCAGACAACAAACAATGAAGCGATAAAAAGGTCATACATTTCTTACATTCATGATTCTTCCGGCGAATCTGACAACTGCTGAGATATTATTACATTTTCAAAGTATTGTGGTGAAATGTGGGACAATTTATCATCGCTGATTTACAGAATTACAAACATAATCTGGAAAAAAAAAAAACAAACATGCTTACATTGCCAAAAACAGCAAAGAAAACTTAGTATAGCAGACTATTAAACATATTTCTCAGAAAATGTGTGTTTTTCCTAAAGTACGGGAACATAATGTCTTATAGCAATCCAACCTCCTGTTGCAGAAAAGGAGAATCTGCTGATTAGAAACAATCCTTTCCATCTCTCCAGCTTCATCTTCTTATAAAGATCAGAAAATTTGAATTAATTATAATGTGACAGTAATTCTTATTTGTTTAATTACAGACAAATCATAGTTAGTGGTAAAAATAGTAATGTGCAGTTTAGAAAAATAACTTGATGTGTTTTTTCTATGTAGCAGGCTAAAACTTCCTATAACTTTTAAGAATGTTGATGCAAATAGTTGGTTTGAGTTGAACAAGTTATTAGGAAAAACATTCTGTAACAACAATCCATATATTTGTTTTTCAGCCCTGCTCCGTTTATGGTAATTCATATTTCCAGAGGTGCTCTTAAAGTCAGCTCCAGACCTTCAAGTTCGGGGTCTTCAAAAAGAACAACAAAAATAATAATAATATTGCCAGCAAAAAAAATCTTTCCTCAATTAAGATTTTTAAAAATGCATAGCATAGTTATAGCAAATAGCAAAATCCCCTAAAAAGGGCAGTATTGTGTTTTATATATATATATATATATATATATATATATATATATATATATATATATATATATATATATATATATATATATATATATATATATACATACATACATATATATATATATATATATATATATATATATATATATATATATATATATATATATATATATATATATATATATATATATAATATAATATATATAGCCATTTATAACATGATCAAATAACTCAGTTGTTATGAAAATGCTGTATAGATCAAATTGACTTAAAAGAAATTTGACTTTGTAATTTAAACTTTCAAATTAGGCCTGTTTCTTTAGGAAGATCTTTCTCGTTCTCACACTCTGCCTTCAGGACACCATCACAAATATTAACTCTTTCACAACATTTCTACCAGTTTCACTGAGACGTGGCTCATATAACACAGCTGAATGGTTGCCACAGCAGATTCAAGGATTTCTCCAACATGCATGAAAGAATGAAAGCAACATTTCAGGTATGTTTTTGGTGAGGGAACAACACCAATTTTGGTGTAAACGTGTAACTTTAAAAAATATTTGTAATGACAATTATATAAAGAATATTGGTGATTTTGACTACAGCACGCACTCTTTCTTCTCCAACAGCCGTTCAAACACTCTTAAATACATTCAGGAAGCAATGCAGCTCCTCGGTTTGAAGGCGCTATGTCACATTAAAAACACAGTTAGTGATTTCAGTTAGTGAAGGTTAGAAAATTAGTTTATTAGTAGGTTAGTTTGTTAGTTTGCAGAGCTCTTGGAAGCTCCTCTGGTTAGTAACATTTAAGTTGCTTTTTAAGAGATAAAACCTCAACTCAGCTCTTAAAACACACTTGGGAAAGTTGATGTTTTTGGGGGGTGGGAAAGCCAATTGACTGTCTTATAATCAGCATCACTGGTACCACAGCATGCTTTAATTAACGTGAAATCAATCAGACGACAGGAAGATGTTAGTAAGAGTGGCAGATACAGCCTCTACATTGTTAGTATGAGCACTATTAGGAGTTAGTTACTACCTGCAGGGACAAAAAGGCCGGGTTGACCACACAGAATACAATCAGAGAGAGAGAAAACTGCTGTATAAAAATTTTTTTAAAAGCATACAAAGTTAGCCTTTAAAATGAAATCGCTTGGGATCAGATTACACTTCGTGAAGTATGTGGTCAACCGAGTTTGACCTCAGCAGCTGCTGCTGCTGCTTTTCTTCTACGTTTTCAACGTTGCCCTTCCTCAGTCCTGAAACCCTTCTTTCCATGCTCGCTTTGGGATCTCCGAGTTGGACATCTCTAAAAGAAGAATTGCAGGATCATGCAAGAGAAGTGTGCATTTTGAAGTGTGCATAAAGCAGAAAGGGAAGTTAGTGGGTTAGAAATGCAAGCCGTCTGCATTCTCAACACGGGTTAGTAATCCTTCAACTGTTAGCAGACGTTAGTACTGTTAGATATTAGTCAGATACTGTTAGTGCAATCCAGACGTGGGTAAAAGGCTATTTACACATCATTATTAGCATTTGCTGTAATTTGCTTAAGTGTTAAATGATGGGGCTGCTGGCACTGAAACCGTCTGACTTTTGCCAGCAGGCATCGTTGAGAAAACTGGACCACACTAATTTCCAATGACATCCTTGTGATCTAAATCACAAGTAACTCTGATTTTTTTTTCTTTCTTTTTTCTTTAAATGAGGCCGTAACAAATGCTAAGAATCATCAGTAAATAATGTTTTATCCCTCATCTGGTACATCCAGTGGCTAGAAACAATATTAGAGGCAGTTTCAGGCCATTTACAGACACATCTTATCGGACTGATGAGACACACGTGCACAGGTACTGCCACTAACACAGATGGAGCGCATGCAGAGAAACACATGCACTCTCCCACACACACACACTCGCGCGTTCATCCCACACACATACACACACGCACCCTACAGTTCGACTGAAGAATAGTACAGTAAAAATAGCTGGTTTCGCATTGAGCTCGTGAGGTTTCTCAACAAACAGAAATGTGTGATTTACACATTATTAGAAGGTGAGAACAGCCGTCGTTTTCACACACTGGCACATAATATTTTTGTTTGTACAGGCCTTGAATGTAAACCCCTCATAGATTTGGATCTGGAAACACTGCAGGCCAGTTTTCACAAAAAGACACAGACGGTAACGTTACATAAACAGGTGAAAGCTTGGGAGAAACGATCAGTTGCAAGAAAATGTAACTCAGGTGGAGTCGATTCACAGTGAAGGTTTCTATGCATCGAATCAACAGAAAACGTACGAGGAGAGGGACTGAATTAAGCTTTCAAACAGCTTTAACAGTGCAGCAAGCGGTTCTGAATGAAGTCCCTTCCAGCAGCCACACGATTAAACAGATAATGATGGCAAAGCAATAGCTAATTTCTCTTGGCTGATGAACAGAGGCAGACGTTGTCTCTTGTTAGAGAGACACACTAGTGCTGAAGGTTTTCCTTCGAAGACGCATCACGGCACAAGACTCTGGCACTGCAAGAGAAACAGACCAAACACAGCGAATAAAGATCCATTTTCAAACCTCATAGGTGAATCTTTGTCAGTTTGAAACTCATTGAAAACTTAATTTGGGTAATTCAGTTCAAGCAGTAAAACTCATACAGATTAAGAACCGTCAGAGTGATATTACTAAGAATTTAATTTCTGTTCATTTAGATGCAAATGCCAAAAAACTAACTGCATTTTAAATAAGCTCTTATGATTGAGGAGGGTGGGCAACAAAACAATGCGTTGCCAAAAAACCTCACTGTTCACAGAGTTCTGGAAGGTTGACTGGAAGGAAAAAGTGGTGGCTCTTCAGCAAAATGAAAAGTCACATCCACACACAAATGTATCCGGGACATGGCTTACAGCCTTTACACTGGACCAGAGAAAATGTCATAAATGTCTACCTGCGTGCGCTAAGAGGAAAAAGGACTGAAGTGTTGCTCAGCAGTCCAAAGTCTTATTTTAAGATTAAAAAACATCTCAATTGAGAAGCAATGCTCCAATGTGTTCTGAGCTGATTTTATTTTCCAAGAGGATTGGCACTTGCCCACACTGCCAGACATGCCGCCTGCGGATTGAAGTTTTTATTAGCTGTGAATAAAGTGGACGGAAATAATGAATGGAAACACATCACTCTGTAAAATCACTATCATGCAGGGGTTCTGCTTTCTGAACTGAATTACTGAAAAATGTTTCAGTGCCTGTGCAGGAGACACATAAAGAGCTTCATCGTGAAAAAAAGAAAATGTTTTCTGGGGATAATCCTACATAATGTTGAATAAATAAATCTGAGAGGCAGATTATGTTAATCAGATTTGATCTATGCTTTCATGTTGGTTTATCTCTATACTGTAATCCTACATATAAGGCAGATTCACATCAACAGAAACATGTCAGTGGCTTAACACATTGCTACTCTCATGTTGCAGCTCATGTTTCCATAATGCAGGAGCTAAACACAAATACACTGAAATCTGTCTGAGAGCGAGAGGGACACTAAGTTAATAAAGCATAAACTGAGTGGTTAAAATCAAGTAAAGTAAAGAGCCATATAGGGTAAGAGTGTAAAATGAATATGAGGGAAATAAAAGGTCTGTCACCATGAAAGTGGCAGAATCAGTACCGCTCTGTAAGGCAGCGCAGCAAAGGAGATGAAGGAACGCCAGCTGGGGCACAATGGGATCTGGTTGAGGCCAAATCTGCTTTTTCATCAGTGTAACTGGAGATGGGACACACAACACAAAGCAGCAGAAAAGTGGGACGCAACCCAACTGTCCTATCAAGAACCCCAAAGGGATCTGGCTCCTGTTCTTTCCCGTCGCAGCTTTTCATTATTCGCAAAACAAGAACATAACACTGATAACTAAACGACCAGAAACTGATCTGTGAAGATTAATCTGCTCCAGCAATTTTAACAAAGATAACACATAACCTGCCCTGTCGTTGGATCCTCCCAGAGTCCTGTTCGGTGCCGGGTCAGCAGCTCTGGGGACGAGTCCAGCCCGTACAACGCTGGTCAGCTAAAACAGCAAACACATTATTCTCAATCAGTTTTGGTCATTCTTTATTCCTCTCTACTTTCTGCTCTGCGTCATGCCAGATCAGAGTGCTGTCATTGACAACTGTGTTAGTCTTCAGCTCAGAGGCGGACACTCTGCATTTTAAATATGAAATAAACAAACTGTAGAGACGTGTTAATTTCTCTGATATATTAAGAAATGTGATGAACAGCTTTTCAGTACAGACTCCGGTAGAGTCTGGGAAGAATGTCTCAGTTTAATTGTTTGTGCTTAATTATCACATTGATCAAGTTCTCACAGTTTCACTGACTCAGCAATCAATGTACAATAATTCAGCTTAGCGGTGACCAGGTGCTGCATTGAATTCAGCATCTTTTAAGCAACTTACAAACATTAGCTTAGCATTGTTTATTTCCACAGATAGATATTTCAGCCTCTAACCTTTTTCCAATAGAAAGGTTGCTGCAATGCAACCACCTGAACTACCAAAACTATGCAAAAAACAAGCAGATGAAGAAGCTGGAATGTAGTTGTATTATTTTAATGTTCTGTTATAAAGTCAAAGCTCTCTTGAATGATTGCCACGCCAGTGTAAAGAGCTGCCAGTGTGCATTGCCCTTTACACTTTCCTTTGAGAAAAGGCATGAAGGTCTTCTTTTTTGTTTTCACAAATAAAATCAAGTTTTATGAATCCTGAATAATCGAACGAATATATAAAGTCAAATAACCCATTTCAGCTCCGAACAGTTGCATGAGTTTTAGACTTTAAACTAGAAACGATCGGATGCGGCGACTATCTAAGACAGACCCTGTTAAACAGAAAACCATAACAGTTCAATAAAGTGTCATACTTACTTGCAGTGCTTGCAAAGCGTAAAACACGAGGGCCGCTCAGGCAACTCTGCAAACAATCAATAGAGGAGTGGTTTCGGGTTAAACTGACAGGTAGTTTTTTGTTGCTGTTTTTTTTTTTTTTTATGCAGATCACCAGAGGTGGGGAATCACTTTATCAAAAACTTCTTCTGGTAGTTACCCGCTAATCCCTGACATTTATAATTAACTACAAATACAAAGAGGCTGAAGTAGGATCGGCTTGAACTAATCATGTTACATTATGGCTGAGTATTGCTATCAACACTATGAATATTTTCGTTTTGCGTGATTCGCCTGAGCACATAAATTTGCTTGACATTAATACAGATTAGGAGCAAATTTAAAAGCAGGGCAATGCTTGATAAGTGTTACAGCAACGTTTTGTCTCAGAAGGAAACCTCTCTTGAGGGCCCCCTGCTGGCCAGGAGACCCGGCCAGCAGAGCTTGCTTCTGCCTTAGGCCGGCTGTTTCCGATTATGAAAGACCGTGTTTTTTTTTTTTTTATTTTATTCATTGTGAAGATTTATTACATGTAGGTATTTTTATTTTTTCAACAACTGCCTACAAATTTGAGAATGTTTTTTTTTTTTTTTCTCCAGGCCTTTTTATGCCAAGGGAGTACCATTAAGAAAACCCCATGTACTCCTTGGAACAATTTCATAATTGCACATAGAAAGCTAACAACAACAACAAAAAAAAGTTTATATTGAAAAATGAGGAATATGTTTCCATACCTTAGCTCTTCAGGTTCCATCTGTCCCGCAGCATAAAAGGGAGGGAAGAGATCATGGCTTCTTCCCTTTCTTCCGCTTCTCCCTCCATCCTAGGAGAAAGCTGCACAACGTGCGCTTCCCCGCTGTGCTGGCGCAGTTTATCCTCCTTCCCCACGTAAAGGAGGTCGCTGCTCGGACCGAGTCTCCAGCCTTTCGCCGTGAGCCGAGGCTCGGCGTCCTCTTCATGGCCGCCGAGCTGAAACGAGCAGATGTGGGAGTGCCAGCAGCTGATGCTGCTGCTGCTGCTGCGCACTGACGGGGGAGACGGCAGTTCAGTTGGCGGGGGTTGGTGGTGGTGGTGGTGGTGGGGGCAGCAGGACAAAGTGGAGCAGGAAGCTTTGGACAAAGATGATGAAGCGAAGGTATTAATGAGAACAGAGGCTCCTTTGAATGAGCGAGACTGCGCAGTCCTGGGAGAATGAGCGGCGCTCGGTCTCCAGCTGCTGCTACAGGTTTATGGTCTTTTGTATGCAACCCCTTTATCCCACCATCTGTGTTTCCTGGGCAACCGAGGATTGCCTGCAGGCACCGGCTAATGCACCGCAGCCTCCTCAAATCCACACACTGTGGCTGCACTGTCATTTCTATAACAGGTGCTGCGAGGCTATTTTACGTCTTTAATCACGTGCCAAAAAATCAGACTAATCTTTTAGCAAAAAAAAAAAAAAGCAATTCCTTTTTGTGTTTTTATTTTCATCTTGTCCTGAGTTCAATATGCAGCAATCATTTCCTGGGGGTAATTTAGCACAAGTTTGGGTCATAGGTTTAATGCCACATGGCTAAGATTTAACCTAAACAATGGTTTAAAGTAATTAACTTACTGGAAGGCTGCCAGAGTTAAAAACAGTGGGCTAAGGTAGATTTCTAAACAAGTGACATCTGGGTCAAATGAAAGATTCGGATCCATCCATGTTATTCTTGCAGAGTTGCTGGTCCATATAGCCACAGAACAACACGCAGACAGTGTTACATTCACACACCCAGAGATCGATCACTCAGCAGAAACATATTTTCCTTAAGTTCACGTTTCTGTATTATTGTTTTTATTTCTTGATATAAATAATGTAATCCTAAATTTGAGCTTTCGTTGGCTGTTTGCCAAAACTCGTCATGATTAGAAGAAATAAAATCTTCTAATCAGTGTATGTTGTCATTTTATATTCCCAGTGCATCACTTTGTGAAACGAATTACTGAAAAAAAATTTACTTTTCAATAATACTCAAAGTTCTTGAATACGACTGTATGTGGGCCTTCCCATGGTGATTTTATTCTTATTTTCTATTTCAGAATTACAATAGTCAAAGTCTATTGTAATTCAAAATATTTATTCACAGACATTAATATTACAAGCAGAAGTACCATCACAATATATCTGAAAGCTGACACGTTAAACCGCATCTTATAATTGCAATGAGCAGATTCAGTGCAATGGGTTTTACAAAAATGGCAGTGTCTCTGCTAAAGCTGTTGTAGTTTCTAGCAAGAAGAGAATAGTTGTCAGGATATTAGCAGATTAATATCACCAAAACCTCTGATCCAGAGGAGAATGAGCCTCCTGTCGATAAAAGAGGGAGGGTAATTATGTTTACATCATGATTCCATCATGTTTATATAATCCCCAGAGTTATTTATGGTTTGTCCACTTATTTCAGAGAAATCTCAAAGATAGCTTTTCAGACTCTCAACAGTTTAGGACATAATCAAAATGTAATCGTGCAATCGATGCCCATTTGGACCAGAATAATATCATATATATATATATATATATATATATATAATATATATATATATATATATATATATATATATATATATATATATATTATATATAATATATATATATATATATATATATATATCATGCTGAGTGATCTATACATATATATATATATTATATATATATATATATATATATATATATATATATATATATATATAATATATATATATATATATATATATATATATATATATATATATATAAGAAACTTTCTTTATTTCCACCAGACATTTTAGCTTCAGTTTTAATAAATGTCATCCACCAGGGGGCGACATAGTACCGGAGCTGCTTCATATTTGATCTCTCTCGGTTACCGTAGATTCCTCCGCTCTGCGTTGGCGCATTCTAACAAGCTCTGCAGACATCCGGCTGTTTGTTTTCTCATCGTTTATGCATCAATCTGGCACCACAAGCCTCTCTGGCTTGTGCCGGGTCACCGAGCACCTTTTCCTGAGCAGCAGCAGAGCAGCTAAGGACTGCTCCCAGGTGGCCGGAAATGGGATAACCTGCATCATAAGCGCCACAGAAACCAAGGACGACTCTACTCCTCCTCCGCCCGGAGTGGAGCACATCCACATCCCGGTGCCTGACTCCCCGCAGTCCCCGCTCAGAGACCACTTTGACCAGGTGGCGGATAAAATCCAGAGCACGGCAGAGCGCCACGGCTGCACTCTGGTGCACTGCAACGCCGGGGTGAGCCGCTCCGCCGCGCTCTGCTTGGCCTATCTCATGAAGCACCGCGGGGCCAGCCTGCTGGAGGCACACCGGCTGCTGAGGAGCTGTCGACCCATCGTCAGGCCGAACCCCGGGTTCTGGAGGCAGCTCATCCAGTACGAGGCAGAGCTGCGTGGGAGCAGTTCGGTCAGGATGGTGCCTTCTTCTGCAGGAGAGATACCGGACATTTATGAAGAGGAGACCCGGAACATGGTGCTTCTGTGAAGAGACACCGTGCATCTAAATAAATACTTGTTTGTATGTGCCTGTGTTTATGTTTTTTCTTAACTTATTTAACAAATTATTCGTTTCTCTTTTTCTAAGAACCAGATCAGGTCAGATATAAGAGGCTTAAACGAGCTTTTGCCACAAGGTCTACCCTAATGGTGGGTGACTGATGAGCTCCATCAAGCAGGGGAGTTTCTCATCATCATCATCAAAATGAGTCAATGGGACAAAAGGCACCAGTGCAACATACTGGGCAACATACACCCAGTATGTTGCCTGGGTTTCCCTCCAGGACCTGCTGCTAAATCAGAAGGCAATGGATCGGTGGCCAATTAAAAATGTCTATAGGATAATGGATTAATGCTCAGAATGTCCAGTTGTAAATAATGACATAGATATTAGGTTGGGATTAGATTGCATCAGAAAATAGTTATAAAATTACAGATGCTGAAATTCAAGCAAAATGTTACTCTAACTATTTGCATACTTGAGCATTAGGTCCATCAAGATGATGTTCCAGGATACTGAAACATTTTAAAATGTAAGCTATGGTATGGAGCCTTTCACTGCTCCTACTGTCTCGTAATGCTTTTGTCAAAGCCCTGTGCATCATGACAACAACAAATGTGACAATAAGAACTCTTTATTGCAGTTTTTTTTTTTTAGGTCCCGGTTTGACTGGGGCCTAATCAAGCAATTATGTCACAGCAATCAAGGTCCCACAAGCACAAATACTGCTCTTAGAAAAACATTCCTAATCTTTACGACACCAGGAGTCACATAAAGAAGAGTGATTTGTGTCACTGTAAATCACACCTGCATTAGTCAAGTTTTCAAATTTATTTATTGAATAATTAGCATAAGTAATCACTTCACTTCAGGACAATAGGATAAATGCCCGCCCTTACATGCCGACCTTTGTGGAGTTTGGACATCAGTGTCAAGACTGCAAAAGACTTGCTGAGGTTCACCTCAAACAACAGGAAGCTTCAGATCAAAGCATCATCATGTGTCAGAACTTTCAGTCAGAATCTAGATGTACGATCTGTGGGAGGACCGGAAAACTGCTGTCAGAGCGAAAGGTGGGATCAGCTTCAGTGGAATGCTGTATTTGCCAGCTTTGAACTCTTAAAAAGTTGTTACTTTGTTTTGGTGTACCTCATAAAATATCAATAAAATACTTTAAGGTTGCAAATTTGAGAAAATATCGAGAAGTTCAGGATGTGGGAGTACTTCTGCAAGGTACTGTGTCTGTTAAATAAAGCAACTAGCATGAAGTCTTGTTATAGTTGAGGGCACTTTTTAAAACTAGAGCGGTTTTATAATAAAATGTTTTATCCATCCAGTTGAGAGTCATGCTGTGCATATCAGCTTTAACCAGAGACATTAAGAAGCATCCTTTTCTGTCCTGGAATGATAATGTAATTTAGCAATTTTTTGCCCTTTTAACCCATGCCTGTTTGCGGATAGCAGGGATTAAATTAGAGAGGTGCTAAGGGAAAAAAAGTGACAGAAGAAAGTTAGCAAATAGCTTTTTAATAGAAGCAGTCAGCTGTTCATATTTGATATGAAGTAAAACAGCAGAATGTCTATACAATTCCTTCTGAAACTATTGTGACACTTAACTCAGAGGACCAAAAAGATGAACTGTTTGGCATACTACAAACATGGCTTCCAGGAAGCAGCAGATTATTTTCTCTTTCACCAAAACTTGCTAGAAAAAAAAGATTACTGAAAATACGAGGTAAAGGGGAAAAAAAAAGACAGCAGCACAATAAATCACAATACTTCCTTAAATAATTTGGCACAGGTATGGCTTTTTTTTTCTAAATACAAAAACAACTTCATTCAAGGGGAAAGAACAAACTCCTTATTTTAGTGGTCATGTTATGTGTACAGAGCAATATTTTTCCTGAAAGAACCAAAACAAGGACTGCAGACAAATTCAACCCCATAAATGCAATTGAAGGTAGAAAAAGTATATTGTGGACAACAGATCCAACCCATCAAGTGGTATGAAAGTTGAGACAAAAACAAACACACACCCAAAACAGCAAAATGTCACCATTGCCCAAGCATACGATGATTGGACCGACAAGATTTCAACAGTGGTTCCAAAACAGACTGTGTAAAGAAACAGCGCAAATAAAGGCATTTAAACAGAAACATTACATTGACAACTTCCTCAGGTGCATGTTGAAATCTGTCCAGTATCATAAGACGGAAGTGCAGACGACTGATTTACATCCCGAGTGAGGACCTTCAGCAACCTAGATTGCAAAATACTGAAAGCCTGTTTCACATAACGTCCTTTATTTACTTCCCTCTATCTGAGTCCCCTCCACCTCCCTCCCTTTCCCAATAAGGCATCAGTGTCATCTGCATAGTCATGCAACATTGAGAAGTCAAGAATAGAAGAATGTCCATTTAACAGGTCATTTAGTTTTAGTGCAGATCCATGATTTGTATCCACTCGCAGTCTACTAAAGCCGTTTTCTCCTGAGCGTCTGTGGGCAACTTTGGATCACATCTGTAAGAAAAACAGTTCAAAGTCACCAAAATTTGATTGGATTTGATGAGCCTCTCATCCACGCAGGTGGTGAAATAGATCATCATCGTAATGCTTAAACATGGCGGTGGTGGTAGTGTGATGATCTGGGGTGTTTTATTGATTTAGCACCCAAATTAATTTTGAAGTTCACCTTTGAATTTCAAATTAAAGAATCAAAAGAAGAACACTAAATGAAGGCTTTTGAGCGGCCTAGTTAAAGTTTGGACTAAACTGTGACTGAGATTCTCCATCATGACCTTAAACAAACTGTACATATTCAAAAACCTATCCAGCGGTGCTTCCCCCTGTCATATAGCTAATCCGGTTCCAGTGTGGTCCAAAGACTGGAACAACCTGCCTGTCCAGTTACCTGGGCCAGGACAGGTAGCACAAATCAGTTGTTTGTGCTACAAATTCTCTGTTAAGGAAGCCGAGAGGAATGAGGTCCAAACTGTATGCCTGCTGAGATCCAGTTAGTTCAATAAGTGCAAGTGGCAACAGCTCGACTTTGGATGCACTAAGGACCTTTAATCTGTTTGCGTTAAAAGCCTACAGATCGATACTTCTTTCCAAATCCCTTTTTACTCCCCTCTCAGGCTAAAGCTAACACGTAACTCAGTTGCAAACTTCTCTTTATTGTTGTTCTTTCAGTCTCTTGTAATGTCAATTCATTCTTAAAAAACATTAAACATGAAAATTTACAATCTCACATTTTGTTGAAAGATTTTTCTAAATAAAAAGGTAAAGATTTTCTCTTTCAGACTGAGTTTGTGCAGTAGGATGGTTTTTCATAATTTATTGTTGCTGCAACTTACATTCTGTTCCAGCTTCTGGTAATTTGAAGATTTAGGTCGACGTGTGGATCTGGAATTCTTCCCTTCCAAAGCGAAGGCGATAATCTGGATAAAAAAATTAAAAAATAAAATTTTGATCAGTTTATTTTATAAACATTTGCTTTAGGTTCCTATAGACTAGCTGTCAATAAGAGAACTGTGGTCTGACTGTGCTTAGGGCTCCTTCACACACCACTTTGGAGTTCCATAAAGTTCAATTTCATTGTATGTTTAAAGTACCTTGCGCTTGTTGTGTATAGCGATGTAGAGAACAGCCACCAGCACAGCTCCAGTGACGAGGTAGGCAAAGAAATGACTGTTTTCCCCCTCCATCTCTCTTGAATCCATTGTTTTGTCAAATTGACTACCTGAAGGGTGCTTTCCCTGCGTCTTTTCTCCATTTGTGTCTTTATTGTCCAATTCATCAAGTGAATCGTCTGGGTTATCCAATTCGCCAGCTAAATCATCTGTGTTATCGGATTCACCATTTGGGTCTGCATTTGGGTCTTTATCCGAGTCACCAGGTGGATCCTGTTTTCCCTGCGTGTTTGCTGCCTTTGGGTCTTTATCCGGGTCACCAGGTGGATCCTGTTTTCCCTGCGTGTTTGCTGCCTTTGGGTCTTTATCCGGGTCACCAGGTGGATCCTGTTTTCCCTGCGTGTTTGCTGCCTTTGGGTCTTTATCCGGGTCACCAGGTGGATCCTGTTTTCCTGGCGTGTTTGCTGCCTTTGGGTCTTTATCCGGGTCACCAGGTGGATCCTGTTTTCCCTGCGTGTTTGCTGCCTTTGGGTCTTTATCCGGGTCACCAGGTGGATCCTGTTTTCCCTGCGTATTTGCTGCCTTTGGGTCTTTGTCCGGGTCACCAGGTGGATCCTGTTTTCCCGGCGTGTTTGCTGCCTTTGGGTTTTTGTCCGGGTCACCAGGTGGATCCTGTTTTCCCGGCGTGTTTGCTGCCTTTGGGGCTTTATCCGGGTCACCAGGTGGATCCTGTTTTCCCGGCGTGTTTGCTGCCTTTGGGGCTTTATCCGGGTCACCAGGTGGATCCTGTTTTCCCTGCGTATTTGCTGCCTTTGGGTCTTTGTCCGGGTCACCAGGTGGATCCTGTTTTCCCGGCGTGTTTGCTGCCTTTGGGTTTTGTCCGGGTCACCAGGTGGATCCTGTTTTCCCGGCATGTTTGCTGCCTTTGGGGCTTTATCCGGGTCACCAGGTGGATCCTGTTTTCCCGGCGTGTTTGCTGCCTTTGGGTTTTTGTCCGGGTCACCAGGTGGATCCTGTTTTCCCGGCGTGTTTGCTGCCTTTGGGGCTTTATCCGGGTCACCAGGTGGATCCTGTTTTCCGGCGTGTTTGCTGCCTTTGGGACTTTATCCGGGTCACCAGGTGGATCCTGTTTTCCGCGTGTTTGCTGCCTTTGGGGCTTTATCCGGGTCACCAGGTGGATCCTGTTTTCCCGGCGTGTTTGCTGCCTTTGGGGCTTTATCCGGGTCACCAGGTGGATCCTGTTTTCCCGGCGTGTTTGCTGCCTTTGGGTTTTTGTCCGGGTCACCAGGTGGATCCTGTTTTCCCGGCGTGTTTGCTGCCTTTGGGTCTTTGTCCGGGTCACCAGGTGGATCCTGTTTTCCCGGCGTGTTTGCTGCCTTTGGGTCTTTGTCCGGGTCACCAGGTTGATCACCTGGTGGAGCCCCTGAGAAAATAAAAAGCAGCAATTAAATTAAAAATATCACAAAACAGACTGAATGGCAACAGATCTTTTATTGCCGAATGTCCTTCCATCTTGATTTCTTGCAAAAGTTAACCGATAATTTCGTACAACTTAAAGTAAGTGAACCTAATCAAAGTATCGTTTTATATTAACGACTGAAGTGACAAACTGCTTTGAACAAATTTGAAAAAATTTAAATACAAAAACAACAAAGATATGAGAAATGAGTCTGTGTATCAGTGTCATAAAAATTAAAATTCCCGATGTCATGTGAATGTACAAGTTAATCGAATGGCTTTGCCAAGGCTTCATTATGACATTTTATTCTGGAAGCATTTTCTAAAGTAAGGAAGCCAACTCTGGGTGACATAAATTGAAAATACTCAAGACATCAGTATGCAAGATTGCACAGTCATTTGTAATCTACAGTTACTTACAGAAAGTGAGATAAAAAAAATAATAAAAAAAAACTCAACAAAAATGGCCACAACATACAGTGCCCTCTATTTTTAATCACTTTGGATCATCAAACTTACATGATATGAGACAGAAATAAACTTGATAATTCTAAAACAGACATTAAATGGCAATTTTATTCATCAAGTAAGAAAAGCTACCCAAAACAACCTGGCCCTACTCCCCTCGTTAAATCAGTTGATTAACTAATCGAATTACGACAAAACGTCATGAGCCAGGCCTATGCCCAACTGTCTGACCCGTACAATAAAAAAACATAAAAATACTACATCTGGTAGCAAAAAGAACAAAAACATTTGTCTCTTTAATGATATCAAAACTCTAAAAGACTGATTAGACAAAAGTGGAAAACTATTGAAGGCGTGTATTCCATTACTTGTGGTGTGAAACACTGTTTCAGGAAAGGATAATCCAACCTAAACTAAATATGGTGGCAGCAGTGCGATGGTTGTAGACTGCTTTAGCACCTGGACAAAATATTGTTTACAATAATGAATTCTGCTCTCAATCAGAATGCTCTGAAAGTCTGCAACCTTAATCTGCATCCTTAATCTCAAGGGGATTATAAGATACTGCAATATGTCACTCTCACTGGTTCTAACAAACAAAATGAATGGTGTAGTCAAAGTCTGGACTTTAACTGTTGATGTGTTACTTTTAACATAATTCTGCAAATGAGAGAAGGCCAAAATTCACGCACAGCAATGCTAAATACACATTGGCAGTTATTGTAACCACTTGATGTGTAGCCAACAAATTAGGTTTAGGATGCAAACTGTTTTATCCTTAATAGATTAAATAATAATAATATAAAAACTGCACTTGCATTTAGTTAGGTGATCCTTGATAACATTTATCCAGTGATTTTAAACATGTACAAAAATGCAAAAACAATAAAAGTTGTAAAAGGCAAACCATTTTTTATAGCAATACATATGGATAAGGTGAACTGACCTGAAGGTCTTTATTTTTTTATTATAATTATGAACATTATGTTTTAAATTTGCAACTGAAATATTTGCCATATACTGGATTAGTGACAGTCTTTGAATGATCTATTTGACAACGCAGATTGCATGCAGTGGGCGTCTGCATCTAGAACAGGAAACAATCTACATTCTGCCTCTTTCAGGAAACTTGAGAACTCCATCAAAGTCATCTAAAGGCAAATATTTAAACTGTAATGTGTCTTTAGTTTAGGAAGCGGTCTGTATCACAGCATTTTCTAAAATAGCATTTTGAAATAGTTGTCACCCTGCTGTAAGTATTAATGCTTCGTCTCTAGTTTTTTTTTTTTTTTTAGTCTCTGTGAATACATGATTCAATAACACCTCGACTTCTTTGTTTGAAAGCTGATTTTTTTTTCAGGCAAAATTTAAAAAATGGCAAAACAAAAACCACAGGTGAGGCTGAGAGAAATGTCACACTAGCGAATAAAATGACATTAAAACTGAATCTAATTGTTCATCGCTGCACATGGTTTAGGAGATGAGGCTTTCTGTCCTGTGCATCTGCTGTGATTCTAAACCTTGGAGACGAAATGTGTGAACTCTTAACAATCTGTCAATGGAGTTAAGGTTCAATCCATGTGCAAAATCGAAGCATCGTGCTCCGTGAACCAGTCCTCCACAATTTTTGTCCAATGAACCCTGGCATTGTTATCTTGGGATAGCAATGCCATCCGGGAAGAAAACGCCCCACTGATGAAATGACTTGTAATCAGAGTCATCTGACCTCATTCTCAACATGATGTTGTTTAACGTGAACCTGCCCCCATTGAAGACACACAAGATGGGTGAAATCATTTTTGTCTGCTTCTCTTCTCACCCTGAGGCGGATATGTGTGGACTCATCAGACAACGTGATCTTCTTCCATTGCTCCAGAGTCCAACCCTCCCTTGCAACTAAAAAACTTTTTCTTCCGCCTTGTTTTCTTCTGGCCACACAGTTGTTCAGTCCTAGTCCCTTGAGATCAAAGATTTTTATTTTCAGTTTAAAGATAACGTCGACGAGCTTGACCGAGGTGAAAAGATGACCTTTCAGGTCGTTCTGGTTTGTAATTACCTGATAATATGGCCGCTTTATGGGGGATATCCGCACATTTCTGGAATTTTCTTATTCAACGTGCTTGTTGTCAACTCTCACTGTTTTTGACCAACAACTACATTACGTAATTAAAGTAAAAACAAAAACCAGTAAACAATGGCTGATATTATGTTCTGACGCGACTCGTGTTAGTCTTTTATTTACAAATAAAAGACTACATAATTTAAACTACACAAACTTTCACTCACCTGCGGCCAACACGCAGAGCATTAAAATGCAAAGTGACAACAAAGCCGTCCGCATCGTGTCCGCTGCGTCCACCAGCCGGCGAAATGTAAACCAAATCTGTATAATCTAATCTGTCCAGTCCTCTCAACTCAATCCAAAGAGACAAACGAAAGCGGACAGGTTGTAAAGTCTACGTCAAGGTTTTGCTTCCGTGTATAAACCGCTTTTCTTCTGCTGCTCCACCAAACAGGAGGAGATGTCTTCCGCCCCCTACCGGTTGAGTGCGTGTATTACATGGCTGCGGCTTCGTCCAACGTGGTCGCGGAACTGCGTTTATTTACCATTTATGGTGACTTTGCTAATCGTTGTATGTTTCGTATGTATGTATGTAATGAATTTGCTAATTGTATTTTCATTTTGTAGAAAGTGTAGAAATTTAGCAAACAGTTTCAATTATTTTTCATTTTATTATTTTTTAATAATGACGGAGTATAGTCTAACTGAGGACATTTCACCTGAATGTCAGATAATCACAGATAAGTGTCCAGGCACTGACAGAAATCGGTGAGCTCCTCCTGTTTGAGACCACTTCCTGTAAATCCCACAGGTTATACAAGACAGAGAAACAAATGTAATTGAGTGTTGTTAAATTTAAAATAAAAAATGCTACATGAAAAGCTGTTTTAAAGGTAACAAAACACAACCGCAAGACTACAATACTTTTCCCACTGAGTCCAGTTGCTCCAAAAAGTGTATAAGTTTGAAGGAGCTGCAGAGATCCACAGCTCAGGTGAACTAATTTCAAAACATTACATTCATCTGAATTACTAGTGGCAAGTAGCGCAATGATTCAGAGTTCCTGTTTGCAGTGTGCCCAAAGCAGCAAACATGAAAGAATGTGCTTTGCTCAAATGAGACCAAGAATAAAAATTTATAGAACTCAAAGATGGTGGCGACAGAATCATGCTGCAAGGATATTTCTTTTTTTAGCAGGGACAGGAAGCTGATAACATGATGTGAAAATGATAAACAAACAGAGACATAATCACAGAGGGGAAAAAAAAAGGATTTACCAAGCCAAAAGTTAGACTAACATTAAAACAATATCCAAATAAGTATTGGAAAAACCAGGAGTGAGAAACAAAATGATCCTATACCCAAAAATGATCTCCAATAAGTGCACAGCTTTATACAAAGGACAAGAGCTCACCACCGACCCTCAACATGCAGACTGGTTTCAAATCATGGTACAGTCCTCACTTTTGGTGTTGGTCTGTCAAACAATATCTTGTGGTTTTGGTTGTGATGTGACAGTGTTAAAAAGTGCAAGACGTAGAGATACTTTTACCAGGTGTTGGAGACAGACTACATGATTATTGCTTCGATGGTAACAAGATTGAAATACTACCTTTGATTAAAGGCTAAAAGGATATAAGCTCCATAAATGTCTATCCATTGATATCTGTGGGATTATTGACTTACTGAGGAATTAAGAAATTCTCTTTCCTGATAAAACTGAGACGTTGGTTGATGGTCTGAGGTCCAAACAGGTATTTGGTGTATTTGGAGGAAAGGACATAGTTGTTGCATTTTGTTAAATTTGGTTTTCAAATGTTAAAGAAACACAAATATTTGAACTAAGTCCAGATCCAGGCATGCTACATGTGCATCCTCCTTTTGTATATTTGCCCTTTCTCACTCAGCAGAGCACAACCTTGATAAGGAACAGGATTCAGACTAAACGGACACTGGTAAGTTTCCTCCTAAGATATACAGGAAAAACATTTTAAGACAATTCAGGCGTTTGCTGACTGGAGCTGCCTCACATCAAAAGTTTATGTGATAAAGAAAAACCTTACATATTATGTACTTTCATTTCACCAAGAAGTTTTTTTTTTTTCTCATACGAAATGAAGGAGGCATTTCTCTAAATAGTTTCAAGAACAGATTTGATAAACTTGTACAATTTAATGAAATGAAATTCTCCTAAATAATCAGTGGGAAATTTTTTCCATTCACTTCTTCCAAGCCTTTCTAGAAATTGCTAAACAGCTGCTTGCAAGTTTCCGCTGTTATTTTTATAGACACAGCAATCTTACCTCCAGTCAGAGTCATCATGTTGGTCAAATAAAAGATCACTTTCAACCTAAATCAGAGAGGGAAAGGATTAAAGCTGCAGGTGATGATGTGTGCAGGTGAGTAGAAGTATTGCTGATATTTAAAGGTGTTGAGTCAGCACATACAGTTTGAGGAAAGGACCAGGAGTCTGAAACATTGTTTTATTAACCCCTTCACTGTCACCCCAAAAACACTTAAAGGCAAGTCAATGAGTCCATGAAGACACTGGTGTCCTCAGTGAAAGTGAAACGCAGGAGCTTCAACTAGTGTGGACATCTACCTTTATGCTCTTTATCCTGAAAAGAAGCAGTTTAACTCAATATAAATAAATAAATAAAACAAACTTTGATCAGATTTTTTTATTTCGTCTGATAAAATGAGCAAAATCAAAAAAATATCACTTCAAAATTCTAATGAGAAAGTAATATTGTTACAACAACTACTACTACTACTACTACTAATAATAATAATAATAATAATAATAATAATAATAATAATAATAATAATAATAATACAGGAGAAATATTCAATTCATTGATCACATCTCAGATTTTACCCCAAATCCATCAAAATTTGTCACTACTGCCATCTTGTGGCTGCAAAGTGACATGACGCGGACTGACCTCAAAACGAAGAGGCTGTGGTCGATATTGGACTCCATCAACAGGTGGCAGTATTGATTCATGCTGCACATTTCAGAACCACCAACAGTTCAGCAGATCGCGGAACTCTTGCTAATTAAAAAGGTTTCTCAGCAAGTGCAACTCTATTCTTTGGCAGTCTAGTGTATTTTTATTATTGTTGTTATTATTATTATTATTCTCAGAAATAAAACAGCACTCATTGATCCCTACCTGTAGCAGTGCTGCTCCTGAACACGTGCAGCGGCTTCAGAGGGGAGAAGATAATGATCTAAATGTTAATTGGAGGTGTTTTACATCTCAGCTGGGTGCGTGGGACCTGTGGGCTGTTGTAATGAATATGTTTTAATTGTGGCAGGCCAGTTGGCATTTGAAAAGTCCAACGATCCCTCTCATTCTTGACACCCATTTGCATTTCCATCTTTAAGGTCAAACGGGTATGAATAATACATTAAGGAGAGTCTTAAGCTCGCAGCGCGCCATACCTGTCGTCACAAAGGCACCAGCTGAGTCTTGCTAAGCTCGGTGAAGGCTACAGAAACAATCGATTAATATCACTTTGGGGAAACCGCGTGTGACGCCAGCACCGCATCCTGTTATTAGCGGGACTGTAAGGTCACGGATAAGTCGATAGCAGAAGGAGAATCGAGTCTTTCCGATTCCACTCGGCGGTCGCTGATCCCGAACAGAGGTCCGCGCTAATACGGCGCGACTTTCTGCGAGCCGCTTCAGGACGCCTGAAATGAAATGATTAGCCTGGAATAAATCCGAGATCAAAGTAAAACCTGGGATGGAAAAAAAAGCAATCCTGGCAAGAGATTGCAGAACTCTAATGAGCAAAAATTAACATGAATTAAATCTGACCTCGTGCTCACATGGCAGATGTTTAGAGGAGCGGCATCCAGAAAATGTTATAAAAAAAAAGAAAAGATCAACGCAAACCCTGCAGTTGATCTCAATCAACAAATCAAATCGATCATTATTTAGGTTTTGCAGGTTCTTCTTCGCGATCAGATACAAGTGCTGCATGCACCTGGTGGGGGTATTTCTTACATTTTGCAAGGTTACAACCACAAACATTAATGTATTTTACTGGATCTTTTTTATGGGGTGTACCAGCAACAAACTGGTGCATAATTGTGACATTGATTCAAGGATGTTTTTTTTTTTTTTTTTTAAATCATGGCATCCATTTATATTCCATTCCTTCGACTATGACGCCATTAAATTAAATCACCTTTCAGATGTCTACAGTAAAAGGAGTCCATCTGTGGGCAATGAATTTTTTTTTTTTTTTTTTTGTATAAATCAAGCTGTTCTGCAAAGACCCAGCTGGTTTGAAAGAGAACATTAAGGAACAAACAGCGCAGCAGGCAGGCCTGGGTGGAAGTTATGGAGAAATTTAAAACATGGTAAGATAATCAAACGACATGTCCGGCTGTGAAGTTTTCATGTTGAGTGAGTATGAGACACTTACTAGCCATGCGTGGTCGTCCACCTGAACCAAGAGGGCAGGGAGATCATTAATCACAGAAAACAAGCTGAAGGCTTGTGGAAACTCTGGAGGAGCTGCAGAGATGCACATCTCAGAGAGAAGGACAATCAAACAAAAAATCTAACTTTTATGGAAAAGTGTCAAGAAGACATTCTAAGCAAAAAGGTTTTCCACCACATGGTTGCTCAGATGAAACCATACTGAGTTTTTTTTATTTGTATTTATTTATTTATTTATTTTGACCAAGATGCAAAGTTGACCACAACAAGCTGTGAAAACCAACATTTCACATCACTCTGAGCACTTCATCCCCACAGTGTAACGTGGCATCATGCTGTACGGATCCAGCAGGGACGGAGAAGCTGGTCAGAGTTTATAAGAACATGAACAGAGCAAGAGAGAGGGCAATCCTGCGAGAAACAGACACTGTGTGAGGGACCAAACATAAAGACAAAAAAAGGTGTTCAAAAACAACTCCTCCCCCCCGACCCTCTCCAAATTAATAATGTAAAAAAAAAATAGTTAATAAGTGGTTGAACTCCAAAGCAAAATAAGTCAAAATATAAACAATCCACATTCGGTCTGTTGGTGTTCAGGTTTTTCCCCACTTTTGGAGCCATTTTGTCCAAATCTATGTGCACTTCCTCACAGATTGCAAAAGCCTTAAAACTGTGGTTGGTGGAGGTTTATTTTTCCAAAACCATAAACATACAGAAAAAAATTAAGAAAAAGTTCAGATTAATGCACGTGTTAGAACGATCTAGTCAAACGCCAGATCCATATCTAATAAAGAATTTGCCACATCATTTGAAATTGCTATCTGCAGACATCCTTCTGTCTGACAGTTCAAATAAAAATATTCATCAATTATTTTAATTGTTTGGGTTTTTTTTTTTTTAATGTGTGGACAGCTGTTAACAATATAACCCAAACAACTTCCCGCTAAACGTGGTGCTGCAAAGACGAGGGGCGCTGAACAGAACGCAACGCTTTCCAAACTTTCACTTCACAGGTATGTTTTTCATCGTACAATACGATAGTGCACTCTTTTGAGTCATCTGAAAGTCTGCAATGTGACAAATGATCAAAAGTCAAAGAAAGCGTTACGTAAATAATTTCATGTATGTTTACATAAATACTCAATCCCTATGTAAAGTGCATATATGGAGTAAGAGTTGAAAAAAACTAAAGGAACAATCCTGGATGCATGAGGCGGCAGATTTGCTGGCTGTTTTGACACCTTATTACCTGTAATCTTATTGATGGATCGGTGAAGTGGCTCACAGCAGGCAGCCGTGATTTGGGGCTGGAATGATGTAAGGCAGAACGGGGAAAACAAGTAAAGACTTATTATAGCTAATGATTGTTTAAAGCAGAGCAGGACACGGCTGACAGTTTGGTGTCACCATAGGGGGCTCTAAAGCAGAAACACATCCTCAGTCTGCCAGTCAGCTGGGTGTTTTAGGAGAAGGAGTTAAAATTGTGACAGAGACCACTCTGTTGCACAAAAACATAAAATGAATACGTTTAGTAGCCATAACTAACTTCTGTCATATTTTATGCTCTTTCTTGACATTGTTAATGCTGCTTATCAATTATTGCATTGACTCACTTTAGAAGAATAGTATCAGACACTGATTTCAAAAACAAATGTGAAATCAGATTCCATCTAATGAAATGACTTTGGTAAATCCGGTGGTTTCTTTGTTTACTCTTATCTTTTTCTTCAGCTTCATCTTTCTTGTGGAGTTTGTCCGTGAGCCAGTGACTGCTGGACAACTCCAATGCCAGCAGTCTTCCCCATGACTGTGTAGATCATTTCTGTTTTAACATTTCTTTAATGACCTTGAGCAATATTAAAGGTTTGAAGTGAAACTGCATTTGGGGTTTTATTTATTTTATTCAAATGATCAAAATTAACATAAATAAACAGAGTAGATCTGTGCATGACTTCAATTTTTTTTTAACTGGATTATTGAAATAAGATAATTTGTAAATGGTGTTACTTTGGATTTGAAATGCGTCTCCATATGAAAAGTGATCTTCTGTTCAACAAAAGCACAAAACTGAATGTTAAAATGGACATTTAGCACATTTTCGATATCTTTCTGTGGACCACATCTTGATTTAACTTTCGGAGAAGTGGGCGGTGGTGGTTGTCAGTGGGCCTGTCTGGGCCAGCTCCCCTTCTGCTCACACATAATTGGTCCAGCCCTGGCACCAATCATCATCTCCAAAGCCACCAAAAACTGTAACCTACCTTGTGTATTTTTCACTAATTGAAATGCCTAATGAGGTCCCAGGAGTTCCATCCCATTACCTCAGAGTTAATTAAAGCCTCCGCAACGTGCCAAACGGTGAATAAAGATGTTGTAAAAGTGCAGGAAAGGGATCGAGAACCCGAGCAGGGTCTGCAGAGCCGGGGATGGGGCTGACCTGCTTTTTTGTCATTGTTATGGGATCTTATACTCTAAGACGGAGCAGATGTCTATAATTCTTTTATTTGTATTTATTCTGGGCCTGAGATGTTAGTCTCTCTGGGTTCTGGCTCTCATTTTCCAGTGCGGTTAGCCTAATTCTGCTTTATTAAACATTAAAACTCCTCGCCACCCTCAGCAAGGTTTTTAAAGGGAGGTTCTGTTTAGGAGCAAAATGACAGGTGTGAGTGCTTGTGGAGATTTTTCAACGTATAGCTGTGATAAAATTTAACTGCTCATTAACACTGCAACTACAGTTTTTAGTTCACTATTATTACCATTGGTCAGTAATGTGGCAAAATAAACGCAAGCTGCATTCCCAAGTTTAAGAAACCTTAAAAATAAATGTTTCAGGCAGAGGCGGACTAAGATTTTATGTGGTTCTGGGCAAAACTGTTTTTTATGTCCCGTTTTTAAAGACAAACATTGGAATTTTATTTTAAGCAAGGTTGAAATATTGAATCTATATCAGTAACAGTGTCCTTACTTGTCAATACTGCATCACAAGATAATTTTTATAAAAGTGAACAGAATGAGTGTTGAAAGGCTTACAGGTACTTCCATTTTAGATGACTTTAGCAATTCAAAACTCAAACATAAAATGTTTTTACCTGTGATAAAAACAGATTACATGTGTGCAGCCACCTCCTCAACTATCAGTCCGCTTTGAGGCAGGCAAGAGTGAAGTAAGCTTCTGGATTTTGTGACAGGCTGCATCAAAACCGCTTTCCTTGTAGACTTTCAGGTCTCCGAGTTTGGAAAAAGTGAGACGGAGCAAAGCCGAGTCAGGAACAACACGGACATTGTTCAACTGAGATTTATTGTAAAGTGTCTATAAAAAACTATAAATGTTTAATGTTGTTCTTTAGTACTTTTCCATTTTAAATTAAACAAATGTTTATAGAATCTCGATTGATTTGGGAAACTTGAACATGAGATTTCAACCTGTGATTATGGTTCCTGCCTTTGGAACAAATTTCTCCCAAAAAAAACTGAGTAAGGATGAGTTTGGACACTTAATCTGTTTAAGTTCTTTCAAGTTATGTTAGTTTAGGGAATTCTCTTCTTCTTCAGCTGTTAATATGTAGAGTTTGGTTGCTAGATTGAGGCTTGTTTTTAATAAACATAACTGCAAATATAAATTTCAGAAATACAGTATATCTCCTTTATGAGAAGGCATGTGCTCTTGGGGGCCCCCTACTGGCTTTGGGCCCTGTACAGCAGCTCACTTTGCTTATGCCTTGGGCTAGCTCTGGTAAAAAGGCAAACAGAGACATTTTATTTAAGAAACCATTTCAAATGTTTATTTAACATGTCAAAGAAGGGGAACACACTCGTGAATTGAAAAAAAAAAAAGGGCTTGCAATTATTGGCCAGGACTAGAACTGAAAACTTCATACTAACATTAATTAGGTTTTGGCTAAAAAGAAAATGTTTTTGTCTCCTTTTTGCTTTTATAAAGAAACTTTATGTACATTGGTTCTTTTATACAAGAGGTTCATTGGATAAATGCGTCAAAGAAAACAAAACAAACAAACAAACAAACAAAGGAACCCAGTTCTGCAGTAAACTTTACAAAAAATACATTTTGTTTTCATTGAGAGATGTAGAAAAGGAGGCGGTCAAATATTGACCAATAATATTTCTTCCTTTTCATCATTTAGAAAAAAAGTTGTTCTAATACCTATTCTTAAAGGAAAGCAATATACAGCACAAGTAATTAAAAGAAAAAGAAAACGCATTTTGCAAATTCATTCGGTTGGTTTGGTGACCAGGGAGAGCGGCTGCGACTGGAACAGGGAATGATGGGAGTGAAGGGCCGCCTGATGGAAGGGGGACGGCGGGGAGAGCATGGAGGGGTGCAGGGAGGTGAAGGGGATTGGCCGGGTGAGGATGGGTGCACTCGACTGGCTTCCCAAAGTACTGACGGGGATGGCGATGGAGGGCTGCGAGGAGGAGGAAGAGGAAGAGGACGAGGAGGACGAGGAGGATGCAGAGCCAGAGGCCTTCCCGGGTACAGAGAAGTGGTGGTGCATTCGTCCCTCCGGTTTGGTGGTGAGCGACAGCGGCTGAGCCTGTTCGGAGTGGGTGGGAGCCGGGGCGGCGGGGGAGGCGAGGGCGGCGGAGGGCGTGGCCGGCGAGTCCAGCATGCTCCCGTGAGACGACGCCGGGCTGTCGCACATCTTTTCTGAGGGCAAGTACTGCACGCACTGTTTCTTGCTCCTTATTGAGAAGTCTGCGATGCAAGGAAACAAAGCAGATTGAGAGAGACCCAAATTATCAACCCGCTCATTTCGCGTGCCACAAGGCCGACTGAAGCAAATGAGTAATTGTTTAAACAAAAAAAAACAAAAAAACCAAACAAGATGTGAAAGTTTGGAAACGTGACATTTCTCAAATCAACCGGTCACCACATCACAACGAGGCGAGCGAAAGAGGATGTTAGGGCTCATTCAGATGGTATGCTTGTATGATTTAAAAAAAGGAACATGACACAAAATGAACGGGGAAAAAAAAAATGTGCGCTGAGGGGTGGAGGACTTATTTCTAGCCATTTACAGCTGCTGTGCTATAAAACATACCTGCCACTACTAGCACTGAACCTCATAAGCTGCTTGTCAAAGCATAAAAGCAGGAAAAATGTTAGTAAGTGCAACAAAATAAACAAAAATAATCGAAGAGATGTTCCGTTTCAGGTCAAACGTGAAGTTCGCTGCATTGCAAATAAAGAACCAGATCCCCTCTCAATTGTTTGGCAAGAAAAGAAAGAAAACAAACACAGGCAGTCAGGAAGAAGACAGGCCTCTTACCCTCTGGTTTTGAGTCTGGCTTGTTCTCTCTCTTCCTCTTTTTCCGCTTTCCCTGCGCAGATACAACAATGCTGTTAAAAACTGTTTCTCGCAGCGGAAGTAAAACCACCTCAACAACTTTGGTTCATGAGATCAAAAGTGCACACGCTAAAATTAACCAATACAGTCATACCCGCCTGAAACTGGCAGGACTTGCACTCACTTTGATACCTTCTCCTACTCAAGCGAGATCAGATGTGGGGAAACGCGTTACTCACGTAGTTGTCTCGTGCCGACCAGCCGGGATAGAGCTGCGAGTGCAGTTGCCTTTCCTTCCTGGCCAGCTCGTAGTATTTGGCCTGCTCCTCTCTGGACAGCGAGTGCCACTGCAGACACACACGCACACACTCATAAGTAAGGTGGGTGGGGAGGGTCGAACGCGTTTTTATCCCAATGTACTTCAAATTTGTTGTTTATGGACAAATTAGTGCATTAATTAAATTAAATGTAATAATTGCTACAGGTGGAAAATATTGAACACGTCATGAAAAAGGAGCAAAAAAACGGCAAGAAATCCACAATAATTATAGTGAGCCAAAGAGTTTCTTATTGTCAATACATTACGGTATGTGAAAGACTCTCAAGACTTTCTCAACCGTACAGTTAGAATGCATGATATAGATATAGGTGTATCTGGTGAACACTGTTTGCAGGATAATGTGGAAGTAGAACGGACTACAGACGAGACAGATACTTCTCGCAATGTTTCTGATAGTACATAAAAAAAAGTAAGAATTGTCCAAAAGCCAAGCAGAACTCAAAGAAAGCTTCAGAACATCAGAAATATAGAAAAGAAAACAGTTATGGTTTTGGCCTCTGTTTACGACCACTGCACAAGACTCCACTGCTGAAGGTAAAGCATTTTTTTTAAATAAGTTACTTTATTGGAAACTAACATAAGATAATACAATTACTATATTCTAGCAAAATATATATGAAAAGCAATGTAAATACAGATTAAATAGATGAAAAGGAGGAAAGAAAACGACAGAAAAGACTAAATTTAACACATCGTTAGCACATTAATTTCTTAACACCTCCTCAGTCCTGACCCAACAAATTTAGGTGAATGGCATAGTTAGAGGCTCAAAAAGGGAGATCCTGCAGTTCAATTAATTATGAAATGATGCTGAAGCTTGTGTTAAAGAACATTTGTACAACAAAATGTAGCACTGTAGTTTGTTTAACTAGATATAGCTGGAAAAGTCAAGTTTGGTGAAGAAAAGGCACAGCAGATCAACATGCCTACTGTTCAGCATGTGGTTCTGACGGACATTTTTTGGATATATTACATCTGATCTCTTCGTAAGTGTGGATTGCTTTGTTAGTTACTGTTTCCCGTGGGAGTTTCATGTAAATAGCCCCATTAGAAACATATTTAGGGTGAAAAAAGTGAACATGTTAGATGTGTTTCTCCCCACACTCAACAACAAATCAACATTCATGTCGACGCCGGTGCTTCTTACCCGTCTCCCAAGAATCTGGTTAATCGCAGCGCTCTCTTTCAGAGTGCACTCTGCGACTACCTTGGCCCTCATTTCCTTCATGTACAGCATGAAAGCGTTGAGCGGCTTCTTGATGTGAGGCTTCTTGTCCTCCTCTTTCTTGGAAGGGACGGGAGACTTCCTGCTGGTCAAAAACAATACAAAGATTCTGTCGGTGATGTCTGAATGGCGGGGCGGTACCGCTCGCGATCAGCGTTTATTTGCTCTTACGCATGCATGGAGGGGCTGATGTTGTCGCCGCTGGGTTCCTGCTTGATGGCCGGAGAGACGATGGCAGGATGGGGGATGCCGGTCTGGTGGAGGCTGTGAGGAGGAGGGGTCACCATGTGAGGGGAGAAACGGCTGGACACCAAGCTGGGAAGGCGAAAAGAGGCAACATTTTAACGGCCGGGCTTTAACAGGGAGCCTCTGTCGACTTGACGAGAAAAGGTTCGGCTCGTTTGGCAGATTACAGCGCCGTCTTGCCCTCTGGGTAAATTTACGGAGCCTGCAGCCTCTGTCTAGACTAAATTCATACACACAAAGAGTACCTTACTTTCTCTCTCTCTCTGTGTTTTTTTTTTTTTTGTTCAAATAAAGACTTCTTCAAAAGCCCTTTTATTCACCAACGGCTGAAGGAAAGTGGAGTGTGGTGTTACCATAGTGACGGCATGGCCGTGACACCTGAAACCTTTCTCCTCACCACCTTCCAGACCACGGAGAGTGTTCAGAAAGCCTCCTGCACACAAGTCCTTTACAAAGTGGCCCTCTCCATTTCCAGTTGTTAGTGCAAAGGAGCACAGCGTTTCGAGACAGGGCAACATTCAGCTCCACGAGCCTGGGTCATTTAAGACACACAAATTTAAGCTAACGTCTTGATCCCACTCATAAGCTCCTCCTCTAATTTAAAGAGAACAAGACAGATTTTTTTTTATTCATTTGTTCCACTGGCAAAGAAAATATGTTGTGACATTAAAAGGTCAACGCCGTGGCTCGATCTGTTCGAAAAAAAAAAAAAAAGAGATGAACCGAGATGAACTTGCGCAGTGTCAGCTTCACCAACTAGAAACCATGACAAAATATCCTGTCAACTTTCTGTTTTCCCCCCTTAATTAGGGGGATTATACATTCCCAATGAACTAGAAAGAAAAAATCACGGAAAAACGACTCAACAAAAATGTAGATGGTCAAAATGACTGAAATGACGTCAGATGACTAAAATGCAATTAAAAGTAACTAATATTATAGCCAAAAAGTGCTGTCATGCTGAGTATTAACAAGCCAAAAAAAAAAAAAAAAAGATCAGTCAGTCAGAAAATGAAAGTACAATTAGTGAATAAATTATACATATTCTAACAGGTTGTTTGGGCAAATATCATTTGCTCTTCAGTGTGGAAGAAAGCTGAGTAAAGAAAACTCAGAGCAAACTATCATAAGTATCAGTGGTGTGTGCACAAATAAAATCAGAGGAAACAGAAAAAAATAGACGATTTAAAAGGAAACAGAGAAGAGACATGCATGGAGGGGCTTTCATTAAAAAAGCTTCCTAACCTAAAATGACAGATTTGAATATGTTAGTCTTGTGGAAATCCCAGAGGTAAGGGGCCGAAACGTTCTCAAACAAAAACGGCCGTTTTTAGTCACAAAAAGCTAAACAAATGAGCCCCTAAAAGAGTCTGTAGAAGAGCTTAAAATGACTGAAGCAAAGCAGTAGTGAGTTCATTTATGGTTTCTGCTCCTAAAATCTATAGCAAATGAAGGTTCACAGCAGAAAAGCTTGAAAAAATTTTCTGAAATGAGAAAACATGAAAGTTGACTAAATCTGTTGAAACCTCTATCAGCATACTGAAGCCTTTTAAAGCCGGAGGAAAGGAAACCTGCCACAAAAGAGTGATCAATGCACCTCGAGGAAAAATCGAAGACGAAGCCAAGAGCATTTATTGATACATCTGCCTGTCTGGTGTCTCTTGTTGCTGACACAAAAGGAAGTTCGTTGGTAGAAAGAAGTGAAAGCTTCAGGTTAGTCGAGTCAACCGCCAGATATGAAAACCCTGCTGAGCTGCATTTTAAGAGGGAGATTTGGTGCAGAAACACTCCCTACCAAACACAAATTGGGAGATCACAAAAGAACAATGCAGAGGTTTGTTGACGTCACTGTGCTTCACGGCTGATGCAGCTGGATGCAAGTCACTGATTTGAAACTAAACATTACGTACTTAGTTAACACATTTTTACTTAAATGTGTCAGAAAAGCTTCAATTTGCTCATTGTTTGAATGACTAATCTGGGTTGGGGAACTGAAAAAAAAATGTATAAATGCTCATTTTTTGTGTCATGATCATCTCATGTCAAACTTAAATGTTTGTGTGGAGTAGAACTGAAAGAAAATCGGTGCTTTATTTATGCTAAATAATGCTCCATTTTATACTATCAAAGAACAAACCAAATCAATTGTTAAATGAGCAGAGAAGTTGCTTTTTTTTATTCTAACAATATAAATCGTATCAACAAGTGGGTGTTGACCTCCTTGTGAGAATGAACCGATCAAATCACGCTAAAGTTTTTAAAGCCAATTTTAGCTTTCAAACCCACTTTCCTTTGTTTCCCCCCACTACAACTTCTCTATGTGCCGCTGCTCCGAAAGTTCAAAGTCATTTTAATGAGTTGCCAGAGAACGTCCATGCATTGCCTCACCTGCTGCTGCACACTGCCGGACAGCTCTCTGTAAAAAGGCACGCACGTGTCTTATTTCTCCGTAACTTACGACTAAGGCAAATGTGGCTGCTTGAAAATATTTCTGGTCACCTAAAACCTGGATGGTGAAAACTATAGCGACACCACCCACCTCTCTTTCTGAGGAATGATGTTCTAAGACTGGGAAGGACAGATATTTGAAGCAGAGACGCTGTGTGTACAGGAGAAGGAAGTCTGACCTACTAGCCAGCTAATACAGGCTTTTTGTAACTTTTACTCTATAAAGATCAGAGGGGCGAAATGGCACAGTGTTCTGCGGATTAGGCACTTTTACTCTTAAACTATCACTATTTCTCAATTAAGTGTGTGCGTCCAAATTACAGGAACCACAAACAGCAGCAGTAATGAGGTTTTTTGTTCTTTTTTAACCTCTTCATACAGTTTTTGTAGGAATGCTGCGACACATTGACTTTTTTACACCAGATTTCAGTCAGAATCTTTACAAATATATTCCAAAACATCTTTGAAATAATATACAAATATAAAAAAAAGAAATAACAGGAATTTGTTGTCCTAATAAAATTCATAAATAAATAAATTCCTACGTTTCATGACATTGAATTTATTTCCAAGTTGGAGCTACGCTACATCGATGTGTGACGCAGCAGGTAGAAAAGGTAAACCTGAAGCGTTTGCCTGCACCATCGCTTTCATGACATCACATTTGGTGAATGTTGTGAGTATATATGTGGATAGAGATGCACAAGCTATTGATCACAGAGAGCCCTCTGAATATTTCATCTCATACTAACACCGGAAGCCTCGTAACAAATCTTTCCAATTTTGACAGAGAGCCTGAGAGTTTAGTCTGATGGGACGTGTGGGTTCAGATAAGCTTTGATTTGTCCTAATCGATTCCCAGCCCTTTCATCTCTGCTTTACTAGTGTGTGTGTGTGTGTGTGTGTGTGTGTGTGTGTGTGTGTGTGTGTGTGTGTGTGTGTGTGTGTGTGTGTGTGTGTGTGTGTGTGTGCGCACGCATGCGTGTGTGTGGAGTGGCTCAGAACACCGACCTGACCACAGAAGTTTAGCTCAGAAAAAGAAGACAGGAGAGGAGCGCTGAATGCCAATAATGTGCTCACTCTGTTTAAGAAGCTGAGCCTGCCTCTCAGAGTTATAGCTCTCATCCCTCTGTGGACCCGACACCCGAGCCTGCTCCTGATCTGACAACGTCTTATCCAAGTAGAAGAATGTTATTTAGTGTTGCTTAAGATCCCAAATTCACGCGACGAAATAGCATGCGCTCCAACAATCTTGCGCCGTGAACAATGCGCCTTTAGGTCTGTGCTACAGTCGTTTCTTTTATTACAGTCTGGCAAAGAGAGCAGGGGGAAATGTGATTACAGCATGTCACAGAAGCAGCACGTATTAAATGTCCCCCGCCCCTCGGGAAGGTGGTCGTGTTGCCGAACATGATCCACTCACCTGGACATGGACGCATTCATGGCCAACGCCGGATAGGGGTGACGGAATCCCCCCGGAGGGATGGAGTACATGGGCTGGCCCTGCCTGCAAGACAAGAGTCAGAAGTGTGAGCAAAAAAAAAAGCTCCGATATGAGGTGGATCAAACACAGCTGACAGCTAACCCAGCAGCACTAATCCTGCTCTCAATCCACTCAAATCCTCTGCTCGCGGAGCGGGACCGTTGCAATCAATTAGCGGAACCGTAGAAAAACCCGTAAATGTTTAGAGATTCCGCCAGATATTTTCATTATCATATGGCGCAACTGGACTTGAGCGATGTCGCTTTAAATTTGGCTGCACAGCACTGATTGAACTGTTGTAAGTTATGAAGTGGAGTACATTCATAAAGAAAATTCCAAGAGAGACACAATACTTTGTCAAAATGTTTCAAAGTGATAGTATAATTTTTAAGTAGCCTGAAAAACAAAATGTTTAGAAAGTCTTCTAATGAAAACAACAACAACAAAAAACAAAACAAGAAACATCAAGGCAGAGAAGATGACTGAATTTGGTCAGTTTTCAGCTTGATTTCCCTAAACAACTGGAACGTCAAAAATATAATAAGGTCACCATGGAACAACATTCTTTGGTGTGGATGCTTTTACTGAGTGAGAACGATTCAAAGCGAGTTATTTCCAGCAAGAGCAATGTGTACACAAAAGGAAGAAGCTATTTAAAGGGATAAATTATCTAGGTTGAAAGAGAGATCAAGGATAACAGGAAGGCTCCACAATGTACAAGAAATCTGCTCTGATCATCCAACCTCTCTGTAAATATTCTGCATTCCAAAATATTTACAGCCTTTTGGAAATGTATATTCTCAGAAAAAAAACAAAACAATGCTATTCATGCTAATTGCTAAAATCGCTCAACTCCATGGCAAAGATGGTTTGAATTATAATCACTTTGTCTTTGGTTTGATATGACTGCTCTCTCACATATGTGTCCTAATGTCATCTCAGCAGATACAGATGTTTTGTTGGCTTCTCAAGACATGAAGGTATCAAAGCACATCTTAAAGAGAAGTAGAGGATCGGTCAAAATCTGCATCTTTGTGTTTCTAGTATCCGTCCAAATATATGTGTTATAGTTTATAAAATAGGACACTCACTGTTGCATGAACCAGCTGAGAGGATGTGCAATCGAGCCGACAGCACCAGGAGACAGAGGGTAGTATGGAGAGAGTTCTGATGGATGAGGTGTTCGAGGAATACCTGCAGGGACAAAAAAGAAGAAGAAATTATTTTTAAAAAACAGCACACATGTACCTATTTCTATTTTGGTAATGTTTGACATTTCATATTCAGTCATTACATCTGCTGTATCCACATGAAATTCACAGATATGTATGCAGCACAAACAAATGCTGCTTTTAGTCAATAAAAGTTTAACACAATGCTTATATTTTCCTGCACTACACTACTGATGGGTCTGCAAATATTGAAGACTTTATATAATATTATCCACATGAGGTGAATGAAGTGAGTTTCATTCATGTTCTCGCTTACAAGAAGGTGCACAGGCTGAGTGATACGTCCCACCCAAGTCAAGTCTGCGAACATGGTGGTTTTCCCACAGCTTTGGAAGCGTGTTTTTCTAATTTACCCATATCCACCCAGCACTGTTTCCCATCCTCACCAAACCTGTGGGAACAAACCCTGAACAAGCAACCATGTTCTTAAAGAAAAAAGATGTCCTGAGTCGTTAAAAACTCTGCATTGTGAAGCTGCACAGTGTGTAGGCAGATGCAGTGGAAACTCTGAGATGATATAATAGTGGGATTAAGATGTATACATGTCTGAATAATGGGAATAATTTCAGCCCACTCATCAGTGCCTAATTCGGTCATTGCTTACTCTGACTATCCAACCTTATTTTATGCTCAAAATGGCAGAACCTTCATTGGGTTAATACTGGAAAATCGCTGCGACTGTAACAAGTGTCTGCTTCTAAAACCACAACAACATGAAGCTTCACTGAACGGCTCAGTAAAGACATTCGTTCAATAAACACAACATTACAGCTCTGATTGGCATTTAACGTAAGACCATTTTTAATTTAAGGTTCTGGTGAAAAGTTACAAACAGTTGATATGCTACCTGCAGTGGATAACTCTCATAATAGATATGCCTCTAATCTTCATGTAAATGAAGGTACTTGGTTAAATATAAGGGCTAATCTAAATAAAACCAAAACAAAAGTGGACTTGTTTTAGCTTCAAAAACAACATTTCATCTTGTGACAACTGTCTTAACAATCATTGCAAACACTTTTTATGAACCTTCGAACCAATGGGAAGCTATTTTCACTAAAACCAATTATTATTTATACAGCAAATTAAGGTAGGAGGCGGTGCACCAACAATGACCTTCCTGTCTGAAACACATACTGCTAATGGAACATAGTAGAAGTTTTGGGTCAGAGTAGCACTCAGATTAGCCATTAGCTTCAACTTCCAGCACCATTTAGTTTATATACTAAATGATAACACTATAAATGTTACATAAAGCAAGTCACGTCATGAGAAGCTCTTCTTTGAAAACAAAGCTCCCTTTAAAAATCCTGAACTTGAAGTCTACAGCACGAGGCGACAATCTTACCTGTCTTTGGATCGAGGATCTCAGGTGAGAGGTGTGATGGAGGCGTGCCGGGAGAGAAGTGTTCATTGCTGTAGGTGATGAGGGGCGTCAGCGGGTGGACATGGTGGGCATGCTGTACCACGGGAACTTTATTGGACTGAAACAGGAGACACAACGACGGAAAAGTAAGCAACAAACAAACGTCTCACCAGGCAAAAGCCAGTACCCAAGATATGCTAAAGTTTTGAAAGAGAAAAGTTCCTTCCTATTATTTCTATGGCTTGAAATTCTCTCAAGGAGATGCCAGGAAAAGACACAGGAGGTTTCTTTGACTCCATGGAGCACATAATTGTATAAAAGCCCTATAATGCCTGTCTCCACCTGTTGCATTTTAGCTCGCTTAAAAGCAGCTACATCCCTTTTTCCCTTAATTCTTCCTCAGGGAAAATAGATTGAAACATTTTCAGTCCCAAAAACTGTCCTATTTAATGTGTGGGACAATAATTAGGAGCGCCTTCCGTCGCTTTTATTAAACTACTGTTTTAAAACGATGAGCACCGGCCAGCTGGGCAAGCAGCACAAATAATTTACCAGTTAATATGAGCATGCCATGCTTGTGTTGTTGTCTCAAAAAGCAGAAAGATACAAGGGTTTTATATTCTGTATATCTGAGTGGAGCATAGAGCAACAAAGTGCTGCCCCCTCCCCACCTGTTGCTGTACACTGCATACTAGCTGGCTGAAGAAACCTCCAACATGGCAAACAGAAACTGGTTAAGCCTTGTGTTATTAAAGAAGTGAATGGGAGGCGTGTTAAATATTACTGCGCAATATTAAACACCTGAACCTAACCTACACTTTTGCTTAAATCTATGTTACAAAATCAAAATAATATCAGTACAATTCAAATGCATTCCATAGCAATATTAAAACACAAAAGTGACTCAAAGGAGATAAAAAGCATGATATAAAATATTCCAATTAAAAATATCAGATAAGCTATGAGGAAATGACAACATAAAACATTTGCTACACAGTTGATAGGGCAGAAGTTGTTTATGAAGCTGGATCAAAGACAATTGGATCATGTCATACAATTTTGATTGAGTAACTTATAACTATGATACTGTGAAGCTGGGGCATTTTGACTGAACAATGTCAGACCATACAAAGTGCCTCATGGCTGCTTCTCACATGCAACATTCAGGTGCAACCTTCGCACAGAAAGACACATTTGATTTTAATTTGAGCCCCCTTTTGTCTTGCTGTTTTATATGGGCAAAAGGAATAGCATGCCTGTAACTGTAACAAACAAAAGAAATTCGCAGATTGAATGGGACATCGCTTTTAAATGCCTCCCTTGGTAAACATCACAGTTTATGCGTGTGACTGGCCCTGTGATGCAATCTGGCCCGGCACCAAGGAGCATTAAAAAGCCTCGCAGACACATGCCAGGATCATTACGGTCATTTAGTTGAGGAGAGAACTGTTTGTTCAGTCCAAACAGGAAAAACAACGGTGCCACCGAGTCAGAAAAGTTGCACCAGCCAACCGCAAACAAACACAATCACGATAAGGTAAACTGGATCCCTATAAACATTGCAGAGACATCATCTCCCGCAGTGTCTGAATGCAATCCGCTACCAGGAGGGGGTTATAAACGTTACTAATGGTAGAAATCCACTTAAAATTCTGTATAGCCTCAGATATTTGCTGGGGTTTAGTGATGAAACCTGCTTTTGCTTGCAGCGAGTGTCTTTCCAAAGGAAGCACAGCTCCCCGCCGAGATCTGATCGGCATTACGGCTACGACGGGAACGATGAAGACAATAATAATAACAAGCGTCTCTGCTTTCATTAGCCAGAGCTCAGCCCAGCAGCCATTTCCCCTGGCTGCCTGGCTGAATAGACCACTTGTTGGCTCAACTTGTCACATGGGAGGGTCAAGGGGTGGGAGGGGAGAAAGGAGTCTTGTTCCTCCAGGCTAACCTTTCTTCAATATCCTTCCCCACCCCCTTCTCAACCTCTGTCTCTCCCCAACGTGGTCTGCTGGGGAACAAGGTTTGCATTGAGGATTCTGTACTCTCTTTTACTTCATGCTGCTGAGGATTGTTCTAAATCTTTAACTTTATATTATTGCCTTCTTTCGATGTCCAACTTTTTGCTCCTTTTAGATCTTCTTAAAGTTGGATTGTTGGAAGCATTTGCTGCTGCTTAAACATGGCTGTGAATAAGTACATTTTCTGTTTTTGCTGTTTTGATCAAACTCATTTCAATATCAAACATTGCTTTACTTGTATCATAAATTATCTTTGAACCTCATTTGTTGATTGTGCGCAAGAGATGGGTTTGAAAATTCTCAAAAGTAATGCATGACACCCTGATCTAAAAAAAAGAAGAAGAAGAATGACAAAGGAGAACGGACGGGGTCGCATTAGCACCCAGAACAACATCTAAAGCTCTCCAAGCCTCACTTGTTTTGGGTGAAACATTGCAGAAAGAAAAGTACCTGTAACATGGTGGTAGTGTCATACTGCCACTACCACCATGAAGTATCCAGACGACGAATATTTCCCATCATCAGTTCATGACCTTGATCTCACGCTCGCCTGGTCTATACAGCAAGTCAATCTCTCTATGGCTCAATGCGGTTCTGGAGAGGTCTAGTTAAAGTTTGGGCTTAAATCCTATCAGACTGATTTGGGATGAGCCTGAACAAAAAACGTTCAATAGCCCAAAATTACTGTGACTGAAGTGAAATGATTCTGTCAAGACGATGGGGTCAAAGTTATTAACGGAGAAAATGCAAAAGATTCACAAGACTTTGTGCTTAAGGGGCAATTACTTTTCCACAATGAAGTGGATTGCTTTTGTTTGTTTGTTTGTTTGTTTTCACTTAAGAAATTAAACCAGTGTTCAAAAACTGCATTTTGTATTTACTCAGGTTATACAAAGTTTGTTTCAAAGTCTGAAAATGTGACGAAAAAAAAACTTTAAACTGAAGGAATTTGAGGACAAAACAGCTTTTCCTGGCACTTATATTAAAATGACTTAGGTATGGAATTTTATGGACTTTGTGGACTTTAAGGCTATAAAGTAAAAATAACTTGCTCTGGGCACAGTTGATAAGAAGATCGAGACAGACCTGATAAAAGTCAGTTTCAGAAAATGCAGCTAACTTACTGGGTTAAAATCCCCGCTCCCACACGTCATGTATATTTAAGTTGTGCTTTGTTGTTCCACTTCATGTACAATACGCCTGGATTTTCCCTGTGTTGCAAAGGGTTGTCTGAGACCTCCAGACCTGGGTGCCAACACATTTTGGGAATCAGTTCAGTGAGAATTTCAAATGATCCCCATTAATAATTCATATCCTGGAATACATGATTCGTTGAGCTCTAAACACAAGTTTTCAAGGCACCAGTTTCGACTCGGCGCTGACTTTTGGTTCAGCAGTCCCAGGCAACCTGTTCGAAGGCTTACTGCCGGTTTCTCAATAAAGATGGCGTCGGAACCCTTCATGAGAAGAATCTGATGTAAATCAGTCAGTGTTGACTAATTAAGCTTTCTAACACCATTAAATCATAAATTAAGACTTGCTGCTATTGAAAAACTGTCCTAATCATTCAAGCTGAAATGCATCAATGCCTTCTTTGACTAAGTGAAAGCACCAAGGTTATATTCCTTTAGCCCATGACAGATTCATATGTCTGCTTTCGCAATCCTCATGGAAAGCATAATCTAAAAACCACAAGGAACATAAACTATGTTTTAAACGTAAACATCGACATGATCGAGCGGATACTAGACAGTATCAGCACCAGCAGATGGAAATCACGCTCTTTACACAGGCGTGCTTGTTGTAGCACATAAATCTCAAGTTAGAGAAGCAGAAACACTCAGACCAGCTCCGAGGGAGTGACCTCACATAGACACAGGAAGGTTTAAAGAGGAAAAACACAGCAGATAGCAGCTGAGGAAGTGCAGGGAGAGACGCTTGTCTCTTCTGAGGACTTAAAGCTAAAAAAAGGCAGAGGTGGCAGTACCTTGCCTGGCTGTCCAACTTGGACCAGAGCTAAGAAAAGCACAGTCCTTGGTCAAAAGTGGGTGGAGGGGTGGATTTCATTCAAGCAAACATGTTTTTGGATCCTGAACATCTGAATTGAATTACTAGGCAAACAGCCGACGGGGGAAGAGAGCTTAGAACAAACTGAATAACCCCGCAGCTTTGTGTGTCTTTATGCTCGGCGATTCTGGGTGGGAGGCTCAGAGGCCTTTCAAAACTCCAGGAAAGACAGGGTGAAAAGAATGCCTGGCATGCTGAGAAATCCAAGCCCTGTTTGTCAACGCCAACAGGAAGCGGACGTGAGGGGAGACTGACCGTGTCATATGTCTTTAAAATCAACCACTCCAAAAAACTCTGCTATTCATCACGGGCGATGTGCGCTTTACGCGCCGGTCATCGCCTCTGAAAAGGTCAGCGGCATTATAATTCTAGGTTAGAATAATACAGCACAAAGCAGCATCAGGTTACTGGAGTGAAAATCCCCAAGAGGTTATGAAATAATTTAGAAGAGGCACCAAAAATGAGACCGTTATTATGTGGAGAGAAAAAATAAAACCGCAGAGGGATTGTAAATATTTGTATGTAGCAGGTATATAATGAAATTACGTTTCATTGACGCACCAAGGGGTCTGTATGTGATTCTCAGGCATCATAATCCTGAGTGAGAAATACCTTATGCATCAGTGTATTAGGGTATTTATATAAACATTGTAAAACATGTTGTATAAGATGACTCAATCACTTACATTTCTTTTGAATTATTCTAACTGTTAATAAAACAATATATTGATTATTATTGTACAAAAAATGTTGCCCAATAAAATAATTTTTTTGATATTTAGAGATTGGTAAAAATCTCCAATATTTTGTGACAGGTACAAAATATATACCAAACATATTTTGTGCATTAATCCTCAAAATAACACCTCATCTGCTGAAGTCATTCTATGTTATAACTGTTAACCCCAGATATTTAAATTATATAGTCAAGCAATTGTATCCTTGTTGTTCTTTTTTTTTTTTTTGTCTTTTTTGCTTGAGACTCTTATTTTGAAGACAGAGGGGGAAGTAGCTGCAAAGTTGCCCTCTGGAGAAGTTATGGAAACGTTGAAGAAGCTGCCATCACCTTTTGATTTTTCAGAAAGTTTGAGGTACAAATGATTTGTAAATCCTACAGCGTAAATTGCCTCCATCGATTTTTAGTAACACAGTGCTGCCCCTCCCCCACGTGTTGTTGAACACTGGCAATCAGCTGGCTGAAAGGAGAGAACTATAGTCTTCTGCTGGTTACAAGAAGAAATAATTTGGAGACGTTCCCAGTGGAAACAAACCACAGTCATCTTTGGAAACAAATGGAGCACCGCCCGTCATTATTATTAAGCTGTTGATCTCTTAAAAGGGAATCAGCGAGGCTGTCCTTTACAAAAAAAATAATAAATGTGACAGTGAGAGAAATAGAAGGTTATTTGTTTAAATTTTTTACCAAATACAGTAATACCGTACACTGCAATATTTCCAACGTTTTGTGGCTGGCAATAAAATACCAACCACCCTACGTTGGTATTTTCTTGTAAACCCACCTCTTATAAAAAAAGTATCTAATCTGAGTCTGCTGCCCCAGTGAAACTGACAGGAATCAAAGCGCCTGTTCCCTAACACACTTCTGCAGAGGATCTTGTCTCTGCAGCAGCCCAGCAGGACCGCAGACCTCAGATCAGTATTCAGTTCAGCCCTCCTGAAGCCTTTGATTTCATGATGGATCCCGGGTGTTCACTGGCTAATGCAAAATAAGAAATATTCTCACTGGACTCCCCCCTCCCCCTCGCACCCCAAGTCAAAAGTTCTGTTAGGGCAAAAATTGGGTTGAAAGTGAGCACATTTTCATTATTTCATTTAATCTGGCTCGGCTAATTCTAAGGAATTAAGTAAAAGCTTTTTTTGAAATCTCTACTTAAAAATGTCGCCCGGTCCCGAGAGCTCGAGACTGAGGAGAGGCACACACACACCCACACCCACACACACACACACACACACACACACACACACACACACACACACACACACACACACACACACACACACACACACACACACACACACACGAAAAAAAGTATTTCTGGAATGCTGCTCTGAACCTTGGCTCCTCAGTTCATTTAAACATTTCTGCGACTAAGTGACACGGTGCGCTGACAGGACGCGGCTCCTCCGCGCCCCGATGGCTCCAGACACTGGTACAATATTAAAAAACAAAGAGGGGGATTCTTCGTGCCCCTGTCAGGTGTAGATCAGGCCTTTTCCGAGAACCATGTCAGACACTCTGGTCACTTCTATCTCATTAGCGACTCACAGCTTCCTTTAATCCACAATAACAGCATAAGGCGGTGTAGTCCATAATGAGACACGGAGTAGATCTTGCGGACAAATTGGCACCGAGTGACCTCAGAAAGTAAAGTACGCGGCCCTGACATCGTCATTGCCAGTGCTGTGATAATGACTGGATCTTTACTTTAAGGGAGATGAGTATTGCACTACATCTTCACCTCTTTTTTCCACTCTATCTTTCCTCCTCAGTCCAGCATGGTCACTACTGGTGGGCTGACAAGTCCTCCCCCCCATCCCATACACACACATACACCTACACACACACAGACGCAAAAATTCATTCTGCATCACCTGGCCCTGGAGCGGCTTTGATGGATTATTCATGGAAACACACCAGACCCGGCAGCAAATACGGGTCCAGATCCTGGGTGTCTTTGCGGCTACGAGGACAAAACAAGTTCCCGTATGCACGGCAGGACCAGGCGCGCTCACAGAAAAGCTCATGCCTGTCCTCCCAGTCCTCCCAGCTCACCTTCACCACTGGCAAAAGCAATACCAACTGCATGCTAAACAAACCTGTCTGTTGAATAATTGAAGAACTCGGGCCGGGCTCAGGCTCGGATTAGCATACGGGTCTTATGGGCCCAATCTGCACAGCGACAAGGTGGCGCGGCATGTCCATGGACTTTTTGTGTCCGCTGAGTGTTTAGTTTTTGTCTTACAACGTTTCTCTTTATTTTTTAACCCGTTTATTAATCTAATTAACTCCCTGAATCGGTCTGCCATTTAAAAATAAAAAATACCCACATGGGTAGCCAGCCGATAAGAATGGCTGACATGTCGATAGGCAGCGAGATACGCTCACTCCTGCATGCAGGTCTCTGCAGATAAACCAAACCTCACCCAGCCACTGTGACATAAAAAAATAATAATGATAATAATTCAACAATAGTAGATTTTACACACGCTCGACTGCAGGGGAGCAGGTCAGATTCAGGAGTCCCTGCTCCCTTCTCCGTGGCTCCTCCTGGCCCTGGGCATTAATCCCTGGCCCCCTGTGTGTACCCATCCATTCCCCCTGCTCTCATTAGTGCGGTGTTGGGGGCCTGGGGAGTCTGCAGGCCTGGGGAGGCAGCCTGCTGCTCTCCTCCCGTTCCCCCCGTCTCTCCCTCACTATCTCTTCCTCTCTGCGGCTGGAGTAATGAGCACATAATCATCCTGGCTCCCTGACAGCAGCAGCACACCAGAGGGGCATGTGGGCACCTCGCCCAGAGATGGGAGGGTGGGGGGTAAAGGACACTGGGGGTGTCACACTCTCCAACCTCTGTGGCCAGAGTACACTACAACCAGAATTAGAGCTTTTTATTCCGCATTGAACAAAGTCTCCCAATCACAGGTCACTCAACACTGCAGAGAAATTTTCTATTTTAATTCACCAGATTAAAACCGGATAGCCTCCCCTACTTTTTTACGCCTCGGCATGACAAAAGTGTCAAATGACAACTGAGACGATCGTGTTATTTCACAGTCACATTTGCATGACAAGACTTTATCTCCACTTCAACAGGTTCTACTTTTCCAGAAGATTCTTCCATCGATTTCTGACTGCAAAACATTCATCTAGTTCAGTAATATAATTAAAACATTAACACTGTATTTTTTTGCCACGTGAAACCCCATTTTACAGTAAATGCTCTAACACACAGCTGAGTGACATCATACCTTTTTTTCATGCCGTTCTGAAATATTTTTGTACTTCTGTTCTCAAAGGAAGTGGACATGAGATAAATTCAAATTTAGCTCAAGTCGACAAGTGAACTGGCCCAAAAAATTCAGATTGTGCCAATTCTAATTATAATAAATTCTAAAATTTTTCTATACTTTTTTTTTTTCATTTCTAAAAGTAAACTCCAGACTTTCTTAGAGTTTTCAGGACTGCACGGAGCCCGTGTGTTCCCGAGCGGTTTGGATAAAAAAGATACTTTTAAGTTGCAACTTACTTCCACAAAATTCCCCACTGGTGATGAAATGGGTAAATAGCAAAACGCCTCTTCAAATGGCATCCAGAATCCTGACAGCTTTGAAAAAACATTCCTACAATAAAACAGTTTGGTTCCTTTCATTCTCGTTCTTCTACTTTGCTGCCCTTCTGTGTTGAATTTTCTGGTTAGAAGACATCGAGGATGTTAAAGTAGCAGCAAGGGATTTAAAAAGAAGTAGGCTGAGATTTAAACCAGTTTATGTTTTGGATTCTGATTTAATTGTTGTTTTTCAATCATTTTTTTTTCTGTTCTGTTTTGTTTTCCTGTAATGTTAATGTACATATTTCATTATATGTCGACTAAATGGTCAAAAAGAACAAAAAAAACAAAACAAAGATTACAACAGGGTCACCACCAGGTCAGTGTGTTTTTTCAATAAAATATCCTAATTGGTTTGCATTGAGATATAAATCTTTGCTGGGTTCCCATGTCCCACTAACAATTTCCCATTTACGGGTCTCAATGAAGACTTTGTAATATTCATCTCTGCAATCAAGAGAATAAACCGCAAACTCAGCAAGCACAAGCAGTGAGTACATGGAGGGCCGAAGGGCTGAGTCACAATGGCTTTCTCTCTCTCTGCTTCTTTCTCTTTTTTCAAGAAGGAGACATAGGGTGGATTTGCATTAAAATAACTTCCTGGAGTAGAAAAGCAGCCTGATAAAATTGCGCAGGTGAGACGTCAGCTGCATGTTCTCCAGGCTCAAAGTTATCGCACATTTCCAATCCAAAAACACTCGTCCCTCAGCGAGCGCCACAAACCAAACAGGTCTGCTGAGGCCCCGCATTGTCTAACTGGAGCGAGACAGCGTGATGACTCGCTCACACCTGTGTGGGAAAGTTCAAGAATGGCAAGGCGCATCAGGCTCCGGAGATTTATGGGGGAGGCTGAGTTATTGCGGTGAAGACAGACAGTCTTCCCAGCAGCTGGCCTGCGGGCACAGCAACGGGCGGCGCTGGGAAACTCGGAGGAATCGGGGAACACTGGGCCGTAACTTCATTACTGCACATAACCATATTACAGATATAGTTTGATTAAAGCGTTTTGTATCCCCCCCCCCTCTCCACAGTAAATGAATTTCCACAATAAGTTTACATGATTTGTTCAATAATTGGGTTAATGTGCTGAGCAGTGTTGGCTGCAGGAAGCGTCTTGTCAGAGCCGTAAATATGAGAAGCTGAATGCTAGGAGAAGTTAGCTGGTGTACAAAGTTCCACCATGCTGATGCTGCTTTTTTTTTTTTTTTAAATCCTCCAGGACACCAAATTACAACTTATTTCAGAATCAAACCCTTGGAGAATGTACTGGTACCTGAAGTGAATGAATAACTCAATATGTTTTGTTAACGTTTTGCTTTTGTTTTGTCTTTCTTTTCGGTTTCCTGTTTAGATGAGTCATACTTGTTAAAGTCTGTAGGCTACTTACTAAATGCCCTGGTGTCGGAGAACGAGAATCTTTCATTCCTGCAGAGCCGGGAACGTCCAAGAGAGGCCATTTCATCTGCAGGTACTGTCGGGAAGAGAAAGGAGGGCAAATTTAAGAAAAGCCATAAACACATTAATTGGATCAGATCCACAACTATAAAATCTTTTTTTTTTTAAATAATGAAAAACCTGGCTAAACAGATTCAAATAAAGGGAGGAAGCCGAGACTTCAAGTGGTACAATGGATTTGTTTGGAATTTTAAGAGATAAAAATATGCTGCCATGCTTCGTTGCAATGTCAGTTTTCCTCAACAGATAGCATTTTGCATGTAGACCAAAAAGCTGCATATGACTTGTGGTGAACTAGACTTCTTCTATCCTTCTTTCAACAGTAGCTTTCTTCCTGCCGATCGTCCTTTAAGGGAAAGGATTTAAGGAGAGAACAACTAATGGATGCCCTGTCAACAGATTGCCCCATCTGAGCTGAGGATCTCCACAGATCCTCCAGAATTACCAAGGGCCTTAAGGCTGCTCCCTGATTAATGCTCTCTTTGTCTGTCTTGTTAGTTTAGGTGGACCACCACAGGTCAGCGCCCCCTGAGATGTTCAACACCTGGAATATTGTCTTGTCATCTAACTCTTGCTGTAATGTTCTCTATTCCTGACCTGTCTGCTGAGTTCATGATGCTGATTGTTCACTAATGTTCTCCAACAAACCTTCAAGGTCGTCACAGAAGGATTTACCCAACAGATGGCATTATATTTTATTTAGGGGTATCAGATAGAGGTAGAGGGAGGCTAAATGTAAATGTATGCCACACTTTTGTGATTTTACTTTCTAAAAATTGTAAAAGTATGCATTGTTTCCCTTCAACTTCACAATGACGCGCTATTGTGTCCGGACCTGCCACCTAAAACCAAAACAAAAAAAAGGCAAATTACATCAAGAGGTATGAATAGTTATGGAAGGCCATGTGAGTCAAAATGTCTCTAAAAATCACTCATGTACGAGTATGTGCCTCATCTCCTTCGTGAGAAATGACAAGAATGGTGTCAAACCCCCAGAGGCCTCCGGCAAACACCTGTACAAGACCAACATGGCTGCTGGACTCAAGACAGGGAGTTTCTGGCACGGCGGAGAGCAGGAAGACTGATGTGAACGCGGCGGACTGGTGAGCGACTGTGAAATTGCAGTTTGTCAAGGAAAAACAAGAGGCCAGCTGTGGGCGCCCATTGCTGCCGGGGTGGGAAGAGACAACTGGAAGGAAGCCCCATCTACAGATCTAGGAGACGCTGAGCTGTTCGCTCCCCGACTGTCCGATTCATTTGGCCCTTTGACCCGAACGCAGCCCCTCCTCTTTCCCCCTCTATCGCCATAATTCACACATGTGTGAAAGCCATCATAAAGAGCTGTCTGTCCGCTGCTTCTCCCTCATTTTGTTACTTGTCACAAAAAGTTTTACAACTGCCGGTCCAATCAGGACAGCTGGCCCTTAAGGTCCGTAGTCGCTGCGCGATCAAGATAAAACTGAACGAGAAAGAAAATGTTTTTTTGTTGTTCGCTTTTTGTATTTATTGCTTTGTGGAACAAGTTGAGCTTTGTTTGCTTTCATCTGCTGTGTCCTTTAGCAATGACGATAGCCTGAATCCATAACTCCAAAAGCACAGCAAGCATCTGGTTTATGGATCAGTTCACACACCGGATGGAGCAGATTGTCAGGCATGCGGATTGTCTCTCTGGTATCATTTCAAATTAATTAAAAAACGATATTTGACATGACATATTGGTGTAATAATGGGTAAGAAGGAAGGAAGAAAGAAAAAGAAAAGAAAGGAAACAATGAGACAAGTAGAGAAGGAAGGAAGAAAAGAAACAGATATAAGGATTAATTGATGAAAACAGGATCCATCGTTTTAAATAAAAGATGGATGCACATCTTTCATATCAAATAATTATGAATTGCTGTCTTATTGGAGCAACTTTACAAACGCAGGTATTTACCAGGTGGACAATTAGATGGCGTCTCCAGAGGGAAAAAAACAGCATTTTACAATCATATCTTTTTGTTTCTATATCTGTCAAGATCTGATAAATATAATTATGCTTTTCAAGCTTGTAGAAAACCTGATTATGGAGTCTTGTCATTGCGGTTTATGCAGGATTGTACGTGTGAATTCCTCTGCATGGACAGTTTGGCCCCTATCCTTTGCGAACATCTGACAAATGATAACAGAAAATAAACAGCATTCGACTCTTGGAAGAACGAAAAAAATTGAAAGGCAAATCTCGCTAAAGAATCTATGCGAAGCTTTGACTTCTTTTCACAGGCGTGAAGGATAAATGACGACAAACAAGCAAACTGGAGGAGTCGTGCATTCAGGTTTTGATTTTCAGAACTCCATTCGTCACTCCGGGTTTGTAAAGAGGAAGGAAGGTTGGGTGACTGCGGGTTAAAAATGGAAAAGACATTATAGTAAGCGGGGGAAAACGGAGAGGAGAGGGGAGGGAAGAGAGAGAAAAAAAAAACATTTTCAGGAATGAGTTTGTCGGAGCAGGCAGAGGGTATTGTTTCCTGACAGCTGGGGTCCAACAGAGCACCAAAGCAGGGGGAAGGGGCTCCCTTTTTCCCCTTCGAAAAAGGAGGGGAATTCTTGGAGTTGACATCAGCCCTCTTCATTTTCACTATACTGCTCAAGGCTGAATCGTGGGCTCCAACTAATGGGCCCGAGTCCATACAACTGTCAGGAGGCAGTCGCTTTTAAAGGCTGCTAGCTCCCCATTGAAACTTTGCTCTGCTCTGTGCATGGCGCCTAATGAATGCTACTCTCTGGAGAGAGAAATTCAAAACAATGCCGTTTTCACTGTCTAATCTATGTCAATCACAAACCCTTCCACGAACGAAACAAGCGCCACTGCGAGCGTTTCGGGTTTGGACCGCCGGTGCCCACCCCGGCTCTCCCACCCGATCCCGTCCCTTATTTGACAGCTTCTGCCAGGGCTGAGGAACATGCCCCCGGGCGCTTTTTTTTTTCCTGAGCACCTACTTTTGCTTCTAATTGCCAGTGTGCCCCCGTGCAGCGACTGTTCACACACACAGTTCCCTGAAACATCCTGCAAGGTAGCAACCAGCCGCACACTGTCACATTAGCTGCTGTCCTGGACTCCACTCGCTGGGACATGAGAGGCAGAGAGGGACGGGGAGGGTGCTTGAGTTGTCTCAGGAAACAAAAGGCGAGGAATTGTGGGCTACACCATGCAAAAACAAAAAACGCAAAAGAAAAAAAAAACTTTCTCAGCATTTTAGTGGTGAAAAGTGTCAGAAAAAAGTTAGAACAATAAAAACTGGATTTCTCAAATGGCTATGCCAAGGCTTAAGTGATATTAGATGTTTGCGAAAGATTGAAACTTAGATAGAGTAATATCAGCCCAACTGCAGGGCATTCAGTTAATGCTTTACACATGGCCTTGTTTTATTAGAAGTAAATACAGACATATGGTGAGGGCCCATAGCTATGCTTGTTGCAGCATGGGACCTGGAAACTCTTGTAAATGCGCTCGGATGGAGAACTGAAAGAAAGCAGTGTCTGAAGAGAAGTTTTAGCTGGTCCATTTTCGTCGCTCTCTAATTGTCTTCCAGCTTTCCCTGCTGCCTCCAACGCTCAGAATAGACATCAGTAGAATGTGCTAGTTTTATAAGAGGCCCAGATGCGACAAAGGTGGCAGTGATGCCATCAAAATTTTTCCAACGAGCCACACTGGAGCCCTTTTTTGGTTTTTTGAACAGAGAGAATGCAACATATGCTCTGGGGCATGTGGCCTGCCAGAGCTTGGTTCTAATTGTTACATTGCTCTCACAGAGCGGGAGGGAAAAAACACGGCCAAGTGTCTTTGTCATCTCTGAAGTGTTTGCGGTGCCATACTGCGGGCCGACATCAGAGCACCGAGAGGAGACAGATGTCCTGGACATTTGCTGTCAAACTAAGTCAGACGCTCTGCCAAGGAGACAGAAAGAGGATCCCAAAACTTTGCTAGAAACTATCTGTCGACTTAAGGGGCCACCCTGAAAATGTGATGAAAAGTTTGGTGGCAAGAAAAGAAAAGTTTTTGGTACATAAGTGTGATAAGACTCAAGTAAAAAGCAGATAGAGTGAACACTTTTTGAGAAGTTAAAAAATCAAGATTTCCAATTTTCGATATTCTTATCCCTTCTAGCCTCTTTGTAAAGCATAAGTGGATGGATGGACGGATGGATGGAGGGACAGACGGATCTACAAAACACTTTTTGTCACTTTTCCAGAGTGCAAAGGAACTCTGCTATTATTATCCCACTTCTTCTGCATGATTGACCAAAATGGATTCAGTCAATCAATTAGGAGCAAAAAAGCAAATAAAGGGAGTAAATAAAAAAACCAAAGCGTCTGCCCAGAGCCAACATTACACTTGTGAAATGCCTTTGCCCAGCTCATGGTAAACAGCAGAGCTGCAGGAATGCCTGCGGGGATCGCTCCAGCAGATAATGTCACTCACCTACTGTGTGAAGACCCCTCCCCATTGTTTTCTTTTACCCCCCCCAAAAGAAAACAAATGAGGCCACACAGCTTGCTGTTTGGCTGAGGTGTTAATTACCGTCCCCTGCAACTTCAAACAATAACCCCGTCGGGCCCCCTGCGTCGCCGGCTCCTCCCAGGTTTGCTCTGCTGAGATCACCTGCTCTGGCCGGGGCCATTGACACCTCGACCTGATGTATGCGCGGAAACACAATTAAAAGATTACAGCACAAAGACAACGTGATAAGTAGAAGCCCCGCCTCGTCTCAGGTGACCCATTGTTTGCCGGCGTTAAAAGCAATTACACTAACAATTCTTGAGCAAACCTCGGCAGTCTTTGTGCTAATTAGTGTGTAATCGATGGGGAGGTGACAAGCAGCTCAGCTGGTCAGATCAGGACTGTACGACAGGGCCGCTGGAAACTTCTCAGATAAGGTACATTTACCAGCCAGAGGGGGGGGAGTTATCGATTAAAACTAGATTAAAGCAAAAGTTTAAACCCAAAGCTACACTTCAGAGGAAGAGTGGACACATTGTTGTCTACGTCCGAAAATATGACATGGCTTTTCTTCCGTTTAATGAAATCAGCGCTGATGACTTTCATCTGACTGCGTTTATCTGTGGTCTAATCAATCACTCATGAAAAACATACGATTAACCGCCCCGCACCCTGTGTCTGCTTATCACTCAAATTTCATTTAAAGCCTCTTCTCTCAGTCTTACAACGTGTTAACCCGTGATGCCGCGGTGGAAATTTAGCACGCCGCTTATGGCGGAGCAGGTCTGAAGTGTCCATTAGCCCGTAGAGGAATGAAGTTAAGTGACTATGACAGGAGCACTCCCTCGTTCTGTCGGGGCCTCCATTGTGACCCGTTTGGTTTGTCCCCGCGCTCTTATTCACGGGCTGCAGAAAAAACTGGGTCAAAGGTCAGACATCCAGAGTGCTGCGGTTTCTATGGCGACGTGGCCCTATTAAGGCCAGGCTCATTGGCCTCTTAACATGCTCTTGTACACAAAAGAACTATTAGCGCAGAGAGGGAGAGAGGGCAGCGGAGAGGGGCGGCAGCGCAGGGGAGGTCCGAACAAGACGGCAGCGAGGCTCCCGGCTCGTTGCCCGGGATGCCTCAACACGTCAGGACAGGAGTTTATCTAAATGGAAAAATGCAATAATATAGGGCAGGGGTTCTAAAACGTCACGTTCAAGGTCGATTTAGAAATAATCCAGAACAACCAGAAATGAGCAAAGCTTGTTTAATGAATTGGTTTACATTTGCAGAGTGATAAAACCTCTAAATCTGTAAGAAAGCTTGAATTCAAACCTGTTCTGCCCCATTACTCTTTTAAACAAAGAGCCTTTACACTTTAAAATCAAAACAGTGGAAGTAAAACTTAGGCCTCAAAATAGTTATAACACATATCACGTAAAAACTGCACTTACTGTCTGCCTTCAATCGGTCGCCTGCACCTAAGGTCCGACTGGAACCCAAATTCACATATTTCTGGGTTTTTCCCTCAAAATTATGTTATTTTACTTTTTTCACACACGATTAGTTGATAGATTGAAGCCATAAAAGACTACCTATAAAATAAAATGAAATGACAAAAATACTTCAAAAGTCACCAAAATGTCTTTCTATGGAGTAACCATGTTCACTGACCTCAAATCATAATACATAAAAGTTCAGCAGTAAAATAATCCTACAATTAATTGGTTAGAATTTAAAAATCAAACTATCAGCTAACTTTAAGAATTCAAAATTTACCACGACTTTACACTACTTAAAGTGTCTTTTCGTAAAATCAAATGTGAATCTTGATGTGAATTTGTCGTTTACAATGCATTTTGTAAAGTATCATTCTGAAATTACAAGGTCTTACAAAACAGCAGGGCATTGCTCTCGCCCTTCCCCTCTGTTTTGATATGCCTTGTCGGTGATGAAGCTCAGAACGTGCTTTATTTGTGCCTCCATTTTAACTTGTGCGGACTGAAAACACAAAACAAGTTGTTCTCTTCCAATGCTTTTCTTTAAAGGCTAAATAAGTCAGTGACTGGTGAAACTTGGCTGAGCGAGGCCTAAATGCAGTTCAGTCCAGACCGAGATTGGAGTTTGAAATTCACTATATCTACTGCACAACGCGTAAACGCAACGGTGTGTTCAGCGCGAGGTAAAACTACGCAGCAGCCTAGGTTTATTTGAAAAGTCCTTGCCCCAAATTTAGTGCTGTTTCAGTAATAAAACCGCATCACCAGAACACAAGGCCGTGATAAACTCCCCTCGTAGAACTTCTTTAACATTCTAACCTGGTGAGCGAGCTGCGGCTTCAGCAGGCGTTGGCATTTCTGCAACTCAAGCATTTTTTTTTTTTTTTTTGTTTCAGAGTTTATTTTCTTTTTCCTCAAAAAAAAAAAAAGTTATAGCTCCTCTGCATCTGGCTCACGGTTTATACCCGCTCTGTCTCCTTGACTCTCAGGTAATTTCAATCAAACGGTTAAAGGAGGCCGAGGCTACAGTCAGGAATAAGTGAGTAATTTCGTAAAGCAGAGCACAACAGCAGGTCACATAAAAAACTCGCTGCGTAATTAGACGCAGGAGAAAATAATTATGCATCTGGTAAGAGTAGGGCTATCTCATAAAGGCAGAGAGGAAAGCAAGAAGCTATTCCAGTCAATTAGGTAAAGTCAGTAATGTGGTTTTCCATACCTGCCTCCCTCTCACTCCCACTAGTGTCACAGCGATCTGGTGTCAGGACGAGGTACACCTCTGATTGTCAAAGACATTGTCCCCTATCCCATGTCCTGCGGTATTGTTTAGCCCGTCGCGCAGGAACACAACTTCTTCTTTTATTGTTAAGGGAGTAGCCTCGTTTCATTGAAACTCCCAGCTGTAAACGTCTGTATAATTGACTCCAGAGCTGGAGGTGGTTACCAGCACTCGGCGGGATGTTTACAGTAAAGCTCAACTTAGAAATCAAATGCGTGTGTCAAAGACTGCAACAGTGGCACGGGCGTGAGACCTGGACTTTTCATTTATGGCCGAACACAAAACTGGACGGAGACGGCGCGAGTCGCCAGCATCAGAGACAGCGCCTTCCTGCCAAGGTGTGTAAAGTGGGTGTAATGAGTCAGGAACGCTGAACGGAGGGCTCGGTCACCCCGAATGTGCAGGAAAAATATAAAAACAGCTCTTGTTGTTTCTTTTTTTCTAAAAGTACCAGATAAATATTTACCTCCACCCTCAAAAAGTAGACTTAAGTAGGTCTTTTTTTTTTCTGACTGGGCACAGAAGGCGATTGTTTCTTTTTCTCTTTTTGGTTCCTGTAAAAAAACGCATATATATATATATATATATATATATATATAATATATATATATATATATATATATATATATATATATATATATATATATATATATATATAAAACTCCTAAAAGGCAGGAGAGGCAATGAAGCAACTTGGAGGAGAGAAGTCAGTTTTGAAAAACTGAGGTGGGCATAAGTGGGTGTAGCAGAGAAGGCAAGTAAAAAAAAAAAAAAAAGAAAAAAAAAGGAGCCTAAATTAAACACATTTGTTTCTGCTCTCACATACCACAAGTCTTATGAAAACAGAGGGCTGATTGTGTTCACTCTGCAAGTCCAATCTCCCCCACCACCACCTCCTCCACCCCTGCCCTCCCCTCTGTCTTTCTCTCTGCAACACCACCCAGCTCTGCTGCCCTCAACCCCCTGTCCCATGCAGCAGCAACAGCAGCAGCACCCCCCCTCAACACACACACACATACACACACACACACACACACACACACACACACAGCTGCCTGCAGATGCCTCCTGTGTTTGCTCTCTGAGTGCAAAGGCACAAATCTCCAGGCCCCTCAGACTCCTGGGCCCTGCCTCATCTCAGTTTTTACTACCTGACATTGCTATCACCCCATTGCTAACCTCATTCCCTCCAGCCTCCATCTCCTCCACCTCTACTCTATGCAAACACACACACAGAACTGCCACAGGTATGGTAGGTTCATTGGTCGGCCCTGTCACACAGGCACCTCGAGAGATCGGTAGAAATAGTAGACCGGAAGCGAGAAATAGCTGGAATTTGACTTCTTTCTTCTTTTTTTTTCACTTTGATTGGCTCTTTAAGTTGACCAAGAGTTAGGAAACATAATAAATATAACTTTACATGCACGTGTACTTTTATATTTGAAAAAAATCAGGTCTTTATTTTTAGATTATGACTGGAGATGCATCAAAAAACTTTACAAGGTTGAAAACTCACAAATGTGATATTTCTTCAATGAGTGAAAGCACCAAAAGAAAGCTCTCCCAGCTCAGAAAAAAGGAAAAAATAGACTAATGATTAACTGTTTTTAGTTTAAATGAAGGGAGAAAAGATTATCTAAGCGGTGCTCTAAAAGGTGCTACTAGCTCAAGAGATACAGATCTTTTAGAGAAATTCAAACATGTCTTTAATTCATTTAGGCTGAGAAAGAGTGGGAGAGAGCAATACTTTGAGCAAATAACAGGAAGGTCAAACAAAGTACAGCAAACATTCAGCACCGTTTGGCAATCAAGGAAATGTCTACATTTGCTAGAAAACGAACATGGAGCACACTGTTGCTCGTAATATTAGACATAATGGAAGAAGCTAAAGACATCTTAAAATGTGAACCCTGAAATTACTGTGTAATTTATCTTCAAAAGTAATTGTAAAATCTTGTTTTACAACTGATCCTCCTCACACCCAGTGGCACGTCGCCTCATCCTGTGAATGATTTGTGATCGCTAGCAGAAAAAGGTTAGAAATAAACATTTGAAACTGTCTCCAGTGTTGGCAGCTCAAACTATGCAATTCTGATTGGTTCATGTGAGGAACATAATAGACAAGCAGGTCGAGATACTGTCAAGCGTTCACGACATAATGGCAAAACAAAACTTATCAAAAGGTGAGCTATTCCTGGATTACCTGATGACGGCACTAGCCACAAAATTGTTTATTTAATAGTTTAGGAATAAAACAAATTCCCAGTTTGCATGTGATTAGAACATATTTTTTAAAGCACTTTAAGCCTTCCACAATGTGTGACACAGCACAAAATCACCATGACATTCCCCAGGATTAGTTATGCGTATTGTCAGCCCACTGCAGGGAGGTCTGGAAGGTTGCCAGCACATTTTTCTTTTCTTTTTTTTTTTTTTTTTTTTTCACCTGAAACCTTTATAAAAGTCATTTCCTCACAGTCTACAGGCTTCATTTTCCTTAAGCTGCAGACGTGCACACACACAACTCTTAGACACTCACTTCTAAATCACGACCTGGTGATGCACTCGGCTATAAATTCATTGCATGTTCACATGCAGGGCTCCCCTTTAAGTGTCTGAAATTCTGTAAGGAATAAATCTCTCCGTCAAAACAAAGGTCTTGAGGCTGGGAGGCCAAGTTGGGATGAGGATAGCTCGGAGCTTTTCGGGGCTTCAGAAAGAAAAACAGTCGTTTAGAAACAAAAGCAAGACCTTGATCGAAATCATATTGTTCTGCACAATCTGACAGATGAAACATGTTTTACAGACCTTGTTTTGATTTATTTGGAATTACCTAAGAAAGAAGAAAAAAGTAAAAGTCTCCATGACATTCACCAGGCCGCTGGGACCTCAAGGGTGAACATAAGAATGCATACAGCTGCTGCTATCTTTCATTCTCAATACAATCTAATGAGAACGGTGAGGTGATTACAATCAGGGGCTGCTGTAAATATCAGATTCCCAGGGACAGAGTTGAGGAGAGGCCCCTCTCAATTACACAGTATTCAGGAATGCCGAGAACGAACCACAGGAACACGGAGCTGAAGACATTACGCTCCCATCCTATTTTGCAAAACTTTACTCACACCATGTGGCAGAAAAATAGTTTTAGGACACCGTTCAAAAGTTAGCGTATAACTTAGCAAGAAAAAAAATAATAAGAAGAAGAAACTGCTGCTGCTGCTGCTGCAATCTCAGGTTGTACACCCACATAGCAACAAACTTCTGCTCACTCCAAACTGCACACACTTCTGCAAACAATTAAATGTTAACCCAAGGACTGTAAGCTGCTCAGAGAGAAGGAGAGACAGAGCACGGTGGTGGTGGAGGGTGGGGGGGTTAGTGACTGGAGAAAGAGAGGGAGAGAGAGAGAGAGGGGTGCTTGTGCACAATTACAGCAGGGATTTATGGCCTGAGAAACAATTTATAAATCACAGCGCCTGAGCTAATGTGCTCCAGATTGTTCTCCATGCAGCTGCAATTTTGGTCTGCGTGAAACGGCATAATAAACCTGGCTGGAGGACATGTTTGGGTGGTGGCTGTGGGGCGGGGAGAGAAGTTGGGATTTTTTGGGGGTGGAGGAGGGTGAGGGGTGGGGGGGTTAAAGGTTTTAGGTGTTCTGCCATTTTTGTGTTTTTTGATTTTTAGCAGAGGACATGACATTTGAGCGGACAAAAGCGGGCACGATATGAGGTCTCGAATTATGCAGATAATACAAATGAAAAGATGTAGAGCCTTAGCAGGAGCGCGAGGAAGAAAACAATTAGACTTTTCAGCTTGGAATCAATTAAACTTCCAAACCGGTTTTATGGTTTTACTGTGAAAATCTGAACTTTGCCCTTACAATTACACTCTTGACATAAATCCAGGAAAGTTTTCGGTTATAATAAGAAAAGACAAATGTTGCAAGCTGATCCACTCATTGTGGCTGCTGGCCGGTGTGGACGGAGGGATCGGATGTGCAGAGGGGAAGCCATAGCCTTTGTGGCCACTCAGCCAACTGGCCCTGAACCTTGGCCTCCGACCCTTCACCCGGGAAAAGGGAGGGAGGGGGTAAAACAAAGCTCTGAGTGACATCTGAAACTAGAAACTCTGTGGGGAGAGAGTGTCTGGACAGGACTCAAGTAACCCCATTAACTGCGCAGAAAAGATTTATGGCTATTTATTTTCCGCGTCTTACAAATTTCGAAAGCTGACGGAGCCGTCAAAAATAATCAAGCGGTCGAGAGGTGTGCGTCGAGCTTCAGCTCCTTCACTTGCCAACATCTCAGCCGGACAAAGGTTCTCCATTATTAACAACTCTGAGAGAAGTGCCAAGAGCTCATCTACAGCAAAATAACTTCTGCTTAATATGAACAACATGAGCCTGTCTCCAGAGTGGTTTAAGAGACTCGCTGATGCATATTGACCAGCCCCACTGATGGATTTTGCACAATGGGGTTACGTAAAGGAGCGGGATTAGTTCACTGTAAACAATAACAGAGAAATGGTGGTCGATTGGCGGTGAATGCAAGCCTCCGTCACTAGAATGCTGAAAGCCACTGTAGTATTTAAATCGGGCAAGGAGGGAGGAAGACTGGGCCAAGCATTCTGTAGCTCAGCTGTGAGGCTCTAAGCCGTTGCCCTAGGGTCTTTGTCCTGCCTTTCAGGGCAAGTCTGAGGTAGTCAAAGACCCTATTCATGGCCGGCGCTCCCCCTGCCAACACACCCATACAGCCCCAGTCAAGTCAGCCGAGAGCTATAGAGCCTGCCCATTTCACACGAGAATCAGACCTGCCCCTAAAGCCTGCTTCAGGGATTTCCAATAGCCAGCCCCTCCAGACCAGGCGCAAACCAAACAAAAAGGACTCCTCGGCCTTCTCCATGCCGTATAGCCTTAATTAGATCTTTTTTCCCCCTTAATGTAGCTTTTCTACATTTTAAGAAAGTAAATCAGCAGATTTCCATACCTTTACGGGCAAGATTGTACCTGTAAAGGTGCAACATTTTGAATATCTGACACAAAATTCACCTCAAGACTGTGTCAACCTGAGAGCATCACATAACATCTCAGAACAAAGAAACCTAATCATGCTGATTATCTTGGGGGCAGGCACCAGGGGAATCCCGCTATCACTGAAGACTGTCTTATGTCTGCCGAGCACAAGGCCCTCAATCACAGCCATTGCTCATTACTAATCAAGAACATTACCTCATAATTTAAAATTGAGCAAATAAGGTCAGAAAAAACACGACATCCGAAAGAAAAGCCTCGGTCCGTCACAGGCTTCCGCTGCCTCGGCTGCTTTTTCTAACAGGATCCACAAGTTGGTTCCGAAAGAAGGAGCCTACACATTTGAGATGACTCGCCTTTGCTCGGCTTTAATCGAATTTGATGGTCTGCAGAACATTGTGACTCCTTAACTCATACAATTGGTTTATAAGGCTAACGGGACAGAGGAAGAGGCACCAGAATGTGAATTCTTTCACCATTATTAGGCCTGATTTCATGGGAAATCGGCATGTGTGTTTAAAAAAAAACAGCGCACATGTCTTCCACATATTGCAAACACGAGATTTTGCAATATTGAAATACCACATTATAAATAACACATTAATCAAATACTTTCATGCAGTTTATTGAGCGTACCAATAATCCAACAAATGTAAATACAACAGTTTTTTCTTTTTTTACACACACAAATATTTCAGTAAATATTTTTGGTTAAAACCTATCTCAAACACATTTTGAGAAAGTTTTGGTACTTTGTGATATTATTTGAATGACTTGCTGAGCAGGGGACAATTAGCCGACTAGCTCGCTGCTAATGACGCTCATGCTGTCATCTCCTCCATATCTTCCTATCCGATCTCTAATGCATGTTTATATTAGTCTGGACTTCTTCTTCTCATTTCCAGCTTGCAGAAGAATTTCTATATAATACGAGGCACAAAAAGATTTCAAGGATACAATGACTGGCTAATCATTAGCCACTGATGACAAGCTAGCATAGCCTTTAGAGTTATCGGCGCGAAGCTATATGTAATCCGGTAAACATTTGATCTCTTGTACGACTCCACAACATTGCGGTGGCAATATTGTTGGCTATTACCAAATTAATTTAAACTACCTAAAAGGTTTGCTTTATTTTTCTCTCTTTTATTTGACACTTTTCAGAATCTTTTGCATCACATAATGGGTGAGAAACAAGGGTAGAGAGGACGCAAATAAGAAAATCCATCCTAGCTCTGTAGAAAATTGTTTCAGAAAAACCTAAAACAAAAGAACCAAATAAATTTGCATCCAAACAGTTGTTTTTTTTTTTGCAAAAATACATTGATATTGTGGTGATTACTGCAATTCAATTCTTTGTGCAGCTTAATCTAATTAATAACCTACAATAAAGTATGTGGGCAAACCTGAATAAGATGTTCTTCAGTTGACATATTGTTTAAAACACAGCTGAAGGCTTATTACATATCCATTTCATCTTTTTAAACTTTGAAAGTCTCACATTTTCACATCTTGTTTTTGGCCTGAAGGCAGCCCTAGAATTAAAAAGCCAGAAAATATTGATAAAAATCGTTTGTTGTCTTCACATGGTATTGCAAGCTGAGTGTATTGTTAAATCTCAACCGATGAAGTCCATGACAAAATATTAATTTTGTTGACGAGCCAAGACAAAACACTCAGAGTACCTGAATTATTTATAACAAATCAGTTATGTGGTATAGTTGATAAATCTTTTAGGCTAATCTTTCTTCAACTTGTACTTTTCTGTTATATCCAACACCAACTTCAACATCAAAGCAAGCACAGAGTAACATGTGTCCTACTTATATGAATGTATTAAACATGGAAAATTCCCCCTGGCTGCCTTCAAGATTTATGCAGTCAGACATAAGATCTGTTACATGCACTGCATGTGTTTTTAGACTCAGAGAATAGATATTGCAGATGGTGAGTGAGTCTCATCCGCTACTTGAAGTTCTAGTAGTTTTGGAGCTAAAACAGAAAAGAATAGAAAAGCAAATCCAGCAACTGAAAACATAAAAGTATTTAAAACCTGCTTAACCAAAGGCTAGCACAATTTATTTATGCATTCAAGAAAATGTTTTTTTTGTTTGTTTGTTTTTTTTAAATCCATTTTACACGTGGAAGTCTAATTGTCGGGCCTGTAAGGGGACAGGGGCCTCAAAAATGTTGTACAAGAACAAATTGAGAGAAACGTAACAAAGCTGATTTACAACTTCAACAAGAAGAACAGCTGCCCTGCTCGCTGTCAGCTAACCTCATCCTGGACAGATATCCATCCACTTCTTAATTTAGTATGGCCACTGCAGCCTCCCTGATACGACTCACAGGCTGTTCTGCATGGCCTTTAGCAGACCGCTTGCCCCATGTGTGACCTGAAGAGGAGCCTGATGTAAATCTTTGAGGACTGCTGATGCTACACGGGCACGATCTGATATCCTGCTGCCGTCTCTTGATCGGGCTCTTACTGTCAGGGTGACGGCGAGGCATTGTGGTCTACAGAGGAGAAACTGTGCTCTGTGGGAGACAGAAATCCCTCTGATAAGTGAATGCCTCAATGTCTGGAAGCAGGCCCACCTTGGGATAGCAGGGGGAACGAATAGCAGCACCCGTATCTGCCCTAGTTTATGCTCCCACCACCACATCTCATCGACAATCTCTCCTCCTGCCTTCGCCTTCCTCCCTCTTTTTCTCCCTCTTCCTCTCCTGCTGCCTGCAGAGCTTAAACTGAAAACAGCTGCTTGGAATACCAGACTGATGAAACCCTGTTAAAGAGTTTTTCTGTGAGTTTTCTTCCCGAACATTTTAATACAACGAAGCTTAAAAACTTATGGGACAATTATGGGAGAAAACATTTAATTCTGTGAGGTGTACATTGTGGCTTACTGGTATGAATCACTTTATAAAACAAATGAAAAATCTAAAGAGGAACTCTGCGGAAGAACTTTGTTCTGAATTTCTAAGACGGTTCTATTCAGATTAACGTCTTACTTATTGTACTTATCGCTGAAAGTGTCTTCATTTTGTATAAATGAAGACAAAATGTTATTTGTTCTTCAATGCTAAAGATAGTGTTTTTAAAATGATTAAAATTGCAAAGTTTGACTTTACTATAAAAATTTTTTCTAACCTGAAACGCTTTACATATTCTATTCTTGGCATGTGGTGGACACTACTTCCACTTTCTATGCAAATAACAAACCATCGAATACAAACACGACAATGACTGAATGGCATTTCCATAAACTGGTAAGATGTATTTGAGACAAGAGTGTTTCTTGTAAGACAGTGAAAGTTTGCTTTGATTACACATTTGTCAACATGAAGTCAGGTTTTAGCTTTAGCCCAGTGCTTCTCAATTATTTTCCGTTACGCCCCCCCTAGCAAGAAGAAAACTATTCGCGCCCCCACACCCCACCGTGACTATCCATCTCTGCATAACATTTTTTTCCTTATTAACATTAAAGAAAAAAAGAAAGACATGGTCAAACTTACAAAGAATAACTTTATTAAATTGTGTTTTAAGTCTGCAACAGAAAAGATTTTAAGTGCATCAATGCCTGAAATTAAAAATAAATAAATCCATGTCTACTGCTGCAGGCAGTATCAGCTCCTCTGCTATGGTGTGGGGCTTTTTGCACTGCGCAATTTGGTACGCCACCTTATATGATGCTAGCAGCGCTTGATGGTTTACTGAAGTAGCCTTCACAAAGCGGGATGACTGTTGGCAATATTCAGCACGTTTTCGCTGAAAAAACTCTAGCGGCTTATCGGCGTGATTGGGATGTAACGTATTTAAGTGACGCGCTCATTTATTTGGCTTCATGCTGTCCGCTGCGAGCATTTTTAGACACAGCAAACACACCGGTCTTTCCTCTTCTCCAACTGTAGTCACAGTGAAGCCAAGCGCTAAATACGCTTCGTCGTATTTCCTCTTCTTAGCTTTTGGTTGACTTTCTGTTGTCTCATTATCTTTGTCTCTCTCCGCTTTTCTTTTCATCCTGTGAAAAACTTTTTCATGTTGGGGGTTGTTGAATAACGGAGGCCATAGACAGAACGCAGTCGGAGCTTTTTGTTGACTTAACACTGCTAACCAAGGCAAACCTGTTGTCTTGTAAGTCGTAAAATGTTGCACTGTCGCAACGTGACAGAAGTAACAATGAGAGCGCCACTGCTGCCTACTGTGCGCAATTACACTTTATACTAGTACGGCCAAAAAAAAAGCCTGTTCCCCAGGATCACACGCGCCCCCCCAAGTATCGCACCGCGCCCCCAAAGGGGGCGCGCCCCACTATTTGAGAAGCACTGCTTTAGCCTTTGGGAGTAGGTTAGCTATTAGTGTGCTAGGAGTTAGCTGTAACCTTAAGGTTACTTTTACAAAATAAGTGGCAAGCAGAGAGTGACCCAAAGCAAGTAAGATGTTATCAACTGATACACGAACGCTGCTTCAAAAGTTCTTAATTTTCCTTTTAACTTTACTAAACGTCATATAGTGTTTTGTTCTCTATCATTTCTTATAAAAGGTCTTAAACTACTGTCATTCTTTATACTGACTCAGTGAAACGCTTTGGTCACCGACTCTGTGTTTGTGTAAAGCGTAACAGAAATAAATGATTGATTAATTGACTGACTGACTGATTGATTGGTCGATCAATCGATCGATCAATTGATTATCTCTTGTTTCTACTTTATAACATTTCACAACTCTACGAACTCAACCCTTTGCTAACTTTTTTAGTCTACCTACATTGCCGTGAGACTTATTCAAATGTGTGACACGAGCGTTATGTCATTCAATTATTCATCTATTTGTACATTTTGTGTTAAGTGAGTTTTCAGGGGTATTAGCTGTTTTTGAGTGTGGTTACACATCTGATTGAATCTGACTATTCCAACAATTACAGGGGCTCTGTCCTCGCCATTTGCACCAGGACTCTGGGTTAATACCACAGTACAGACAGGACTATACTGGTATTCACACAATGCACCATACATCAATCAATCAATCAATCAAATTTTATTTGTATAGCACATTTCAGCTACAAGGCATTTCAAAGTGCTTTACATCATAAACACAAAACACAAAGGCATGCAACATAGAATAAAATACCAAGTTTTTTTTTTTTTTTTTTTTTCCCTCTTTTTTCCCTTTTTTCCCCCTTCCCTTTGACACGGAATTTAAGCGCCTGTTACCGCCGGACTCCGCCGTCCGTTTAACCACGGGTATTCGCCGGGCCCCATTGCCCACAACAGGAAAAAATAAAATAAAATAAATAAATTACATACATATCCACAAAATCAAATCCATACATATTACATTTCAAATGCAACTCTAAACAGGTGCGTTTTTACTTGAGATTTAAAGGAAGTCAGGGTTTCCGCTGTTTTACAGTTTTCTGGAAGTTTGTTCCAAATTTTTGGTCCATAGATGCTGAAAGCTGCTTCTCCTCTCTTGGTTCTGGTTCTGGGGATGCAGAGCAGACCAGAACCAGAAGACCTGAGAGGTCTGGAAGGTTGTCACTACAACAGCAGATCTTTGATGTATTGTGTTGCTAAACCATTCAGTGATTTGTAAACTAACAATAGTATTTTAAAATCTATTCTTTGAGCTACAGGGAGCCAGTGGAGGGACTTTAAAACTGGTGTTATGTGCTCTATTTTCCTGGTTCTAGTGAGAACGCGAGCAGCAGCATTCTGGATCAGTTGCAGCTCTTTGATTGATTTGTTGGACAGGCCTGTGAAGATGTTGTTACAATAATCAGTGCGACTAAGACAAACGCATGAATGAGTTTCTCTAGATCTGGCTGAGACATTAGTCCTCTAATCCTGGAGATGTTCTTCAGGTGATAGAAGGCCGGTTTTGTTACTGTCTTTATGTGGCTCTGGAGGTTCAAGTCCGAGTCCATCACTACTCCCAGGTTTCGGGCCTGATCGCTAGGTTTTAGTTGTAATAACTTAAGCTGTGCATTGACTCTAGATCGTTCCTCTTTAGGTCCAAAAATAATGACTTCAGTTTTATTTTTTGTTCAGTTGGAGAAAGTTTTGGAATATCCACACATTTATCTGTTCTAAGCATTTATTCAGTGATTGGATGGGTTCAGAGTCACCTGGTGACATCGTAATGTAGAGCTGTGTGTCATCCGCATAGTTGTGGTAGCTAATATTATTTCCTGTTATGACCTGAGCTAGTGGGAGAATATAAATATTAAATAAGAGGGGTCCTAGGATTGAACCTTGGGGTACCCCACATGTAACCTTTGACCTCTTTGATGAGAAGTTTCCAATTGAAACAAAGAAATCCCTGTTCTTTATGTAGGATTCAAACCAGTCGAGCACCGAACCAGAGAGTCCAACCCAACTTTCAAGTCGATTCAGTAATATGTCGTGGTCGACAGTGTCAAAAGCTGCACTGAGGTCCAACAGAACCAGCACTGTGGTTCTCCCACAGTCTGTATTTATATGGATATCATTGAATACTTTTACGAGGGCAGTCTCCGTGCTGTGGTGAGCACGAAACCAGACTGGAAAGTGTCAAAGCAGTTGGTCATCATGAGGAAACTATTTAATTGTTTACACACAGTTTTTTCAATAACTTTGCTGATGAATGGGAGGTTTGAGATTGGCCTGTAATTCTGCAATAGTGATTTGTCAGGTTGTTCTTTTTTAACAGTGGTATGATGACTGCTGTTTTCAAAGCCTGGGGAAAAACACCTGATGTAAGCGATGAGTTTACGATTTGGATCAGATCAGCAGCAATAACAGGCAGGACTTTCTTAAAGAAATGTGTGGAAGGACATCCAGACAGCAGGAGCTTGAACTTATTGACTTATAATTTCTTTTAGAGTTTTATAAATAAGTAGTTGAAAATGGGTCATTTTTTCTGTATTTGTTTTGGTACAGCAATGGTTCTGGCTTTGAAGTTGATTTGCAGATTAATCCTCTGATTTTTTGGATTTTCTCTGAAAAGAAATCAGAAAACGTATTACAGGCAACATTAGATTGGAATTCAGGTGGAAACGTCACAGGAGGGTTTGTGAGCCTGTCAACTGTTGCAAATAAAGTTCGACCATTGTTGATGTTTTTGTTTATGACATCTGCAAAGAAAGCCTCCCTTCCATGTTTTAGTGTTAAGTGATAGTTACGTAGTTTTTCTTTGTAGATGTCGTGATGAACGTGAAGTTGAGTTTTACGCCATTGTCGTTCTGCCCTGCGGCAGACTTGTCTTGCAGACCGAACTATTTGTGCATTTCTCCATGGAGATTTCTTTCTACCAGTCAAAATCTTTACTTTAATGAAGCCGTCCCCAACTTCTTACATCGATGAAACTCCCCAACAAAGTTTCTTTTTATAGATTGGAGTCTGTTGAGCATAAGAGAGCGAGCTTTAGTTTCTATGAATTAATCCATTGGTGTCTTTAAGTACAACCAGACCTGCAGTGATTGTTATCCTCTGCCGCTTGTGAGTGTTGCGAAGCAGTCAGAATATGTGTGGGCATGACCAGCAGTTTCCTCGAGAAACAGCTACAAGTTCTGAGTTCACTGCAACACTCAGATCTTTAACTTTGCAACAGGAGTTTTTGTAGTTGTTGTTGTTAAGCCGCAGAAACGAGGTCAATAATATATCTCGAATCTGTTTTGGGACTGTAAAAACCTCAAACTCTGGAGTGAAATCAGGTGCGTTGGAGGTGTTCACCTTCACCCGCCAAGTCTTTGAACTCAAACATAAGTTTGCCCGAGTGTTCGAGGGGGAAAGCAATGCACCAAAGCCAGCAGCAGCCCGGGCCAAACATAGCAAATCCGAAAAAACACATAAATTGATTTTAAAAAAGAAGAAAAAAAAAAAAACATTTGCACACATATATTCATCTTGGCACATCAAAGGGATTCATTGATGTCACTGAACATGGGGAGTCTGCGGCTAGAGAGGGGAGATGTTGGTTATCCTTTCCTCAAAGGGTGCAGAGATGCTCCTGATGGGCCCAGCGCTCGAGAAGCCAGAGAGCGCTATAAACAGAATTTCTAATGCCAAGCGGGCGAGTGGGTGGGTTAGGTAGCGAGCTAGCAGGCTATGGCGTAGCAGGGAGGAATTGACGCCAGCTAAAGCCTTCCACAGAGACCAGAGAGGGAAGGATGCAGACCAGGACTGACACCATTTCACACAGATCTGTGTAAGCGAGGTTAGGAAGTGAGCATGGGCATCTGTGATGAAAAGGAAATGCAAATGGGAGATGCATGTTCGCGTAACAGCCAAAATGAAAGGCTTGCAGAAGAGGCTAAAAGCAGCTTTGGTTTGTGTTCGCACTAATTACATCTGATCTCAATTGCCCACGAGCATATAAAAGTGGTGGAGCTATGTAACTATTTAGACTGTAATCACCTGTTTCTCTTTACTTTCCAAGCCTGAGCATAAAAGATCATTATCGAAATTAATCACTGCAGGCCGAGAGCGCTCAGCATTTCTGCTTCTAATTGAACAGAGCCACCAGATTGCTGTGGATGTGTTTGACTTTGAAGGAAAACTCCTTTCAAAACTAAAAACCTAGTCAGAAGCGCTAGCTCTGTTGACACAGCGCTTGGCTGAAAAAATATTTGAGATTCAGGAATACAACACAGACGGTTGTCAGAACGTGAGCGGCGCACACTGTCCCCTCTGTTGCAAAATGTCCACACAGCCTCACCTGAACGCACGCCCCTCCTCCTGCGCCCTCATACTCCGGCACTTACAGACAAACATACAGCACGCATGGCTGCATGTTTGCTCATTCTTGAACACACACACACACATGCACACGCACGCATGCACAGCAAGGTGAGTGAAATGCCAAGTGAGCCACCTGATAAAAAGACACCTCCACACAGCCAGGCTGTGCTTATGCAAGGAGAGGCCCTTTTCTTCGGCTGGACAATGTCTGTGTTGACTTTTCTTTGTCTGCTCGTTTTAAGCACCAAAAGCAGCAGAAAGAATGGAAAGAAGAAGAAAAAAAAAAACGTCAAGAAAGGCATGCAATCGCAGCCACTGACAAGTTCAGACTTATACAAGCCTTTCCTATTCATATCCCCAATCTCAAACAGTTTCCTATTCAACAATCATGCTCGGGAGTTTGAGCGTCCCACCGCGTTATTTGATGAAGATATGTTTGAGCGGCGCGCCTCGCTCTTGCCCACTTGCCACCTCTCGCACACAAGAGGTATTTCGCTCTCGAGTGGCAGCGTCGATGACGGCAGCGCGGCCGGCGGAGTTATCGAAAAGTGACGCGGGAGGTGGCGAGAGGTGGCGTCCGACTGCGACTGCGGGTTCACCAATTAAATCTGGCACTAGGCCGTCTACTGCTGGAACAATGAGCTGGATTTATCGAGCTGAGTTTGTGGAGGGGGGAGAAGAAGAAGAAAAAAAAAAGCTGCACAGCAGGCAGGAGTCTGGTGGAACATCTCTGCAAACATAAAACCTCCTCCTCAGCTCTCGGTGGATTACAGCGGAATGTCAGCTCTGAGCAGGCTTTAAATCAGTTATGCTTGGCCCTCGGGGGAACTCTGTGCTGATCCCATGTAGGCCTTTCTCTCATTACTCGTGATGGGGTTGCCACATCCAGATTTTTTCATCAAGTTGGGGACTTTAAATCCTTTATCGTGTAGCGCATTCTTGAGTGAAACTACCGCGTGAGACGACTCTTGAGCAACAGCTCGAGTTTGTTGTGTTTGCTGCATGCATGGCATACATGTGACGATACCAGAAAGCCCGTAAGAGAGGACGAGATGCGAGCACACACACGCAGAAGATGTATGAAAACAAATGGAGTCGTGCAATTACACCATTATTTACTCAAAGCTGTAAAAAAAAGTATAAGTCCCCACCTTGAATTAAAAAAAAAAACTGGGGATTTTGCTCCTTCCATGAATCATACAGTCTGGTTGACAGACGCAACTTTTAATGCGTCTAACGCAGCAGAAGTACAACCGCATACCACCCGAAGCCTATAAAACAAACCTCTCTGTCCCAGCAGCCCTTTCCAAGCCATGCAATACCATAAAGTGTTTGCCAAGCGCCAGGATTGTTTGCACCCATCTCTCCAGCTAATCTCCGCGTTTTTTACAAACAAGAGCGGTGATGCGGCGATAAATTTTAAGCGTGGAGCTCAGCAGGTTTAAATGAGCCACCGGACGGACGTGCTGGCGCAGGCCGACTTGTAAAGTATCAGCAGTCGGATCTGGACTGCGACGAAGACGACAGAGATCTGCAGGTCTGAACAGCCCCCAGCGCCCAGAATGCGAGTCTAAAAAGGTTCTAACATGAGCCTCTCATCAATCACACTCACTGCATTGCATTCACGCTAAGCCATGAGGGCAGGGCAATATGGAGACCTCAAGACGACCGCTAAGTATGCCAGCCATTGTCTGCCTGCTTGTTTTCTGCCACAGCGATGATTGACACAGTCAGCGCATTCTGTCCCATTGACCTCGTTTTCTTTCTCTTTTTTAAATATGGAGGATTATACGTCTAGAAAAGACTCTAATTATTCACTGCGTTGCCCGAAGCTACGAAGATGGCTGTTTTAATTTAAACCTTGCTTCAGCCAACGTATACACGAGGAAGTGAGAGGCTTACACACACACACAAAAAAAGAGATAGATTGAGAAAAGAATAGATTAGTGACATTTCTCCATCAGTTTGGTATGGTGTTGTTTCTCCCTGCAACACCAAACACTGTAATCAAACAAGGTTTCCTGAGAAACAATCCACAAAAAGAGCAAAATATTGTCGTGATGCTCATTTTGCCCCTTTCCTATTTCACAGTTATGTCGTTTCGGTCATTTTTATGACCAACTGTCTAACTGCGGGGTCAGGAAATGATTTATCGCTTTTCTACGCTGTAAATATGGTTTATGACAAGAACATGTGGCTATGTGTCTCCTATAAATACTGGATTTCTGGAAGTTTGTTGAATGCAACTATTGTTGAGAAGTTTGTGCACTTTCATAAATTATATGAGTTTCACAAGAACAACCCAGATAAGTTAACTTTAGAACTTAATTAAAAAGTAACGTAAAGCGAGACTAACAAATTCGGGTTCAGACACCAAACGCCAAACAAAGTAATCCCTTCATTGCTGTTCTTGGTTAATAACAACATGGATGCAGTATGAAAGACCATGGAGGACGCAAGGAATAAACTGCAAATATAATACGTTCCTAACTGATCATTTGGAGGTATTTTGGAAAACCTAGCATATTAAGATATATTTTAAGGCCTAAAATTTGTCATGTTTTTTGGAAGACCTGGTTCCGAAAGGATGAATGACTGCCTTGACCATGTGAATGTGTCAAGTAACACCAAATTTTCCGATGCTAACTTACAAAAAAATAAAGTAAGAAATTAATGCCTTACTGTATTTCTATCTAAATAATTATATACCATAAGAAAGAAGTCACAGAGTGACCTATAAAAATACAAAATGTTGTTGCGTCTTAATGTAGAATAAGATATTACAGAATACATTGCATATGTGAGACTTTCTAAGGCTTGAAATCGGTACTTTTGGATGTAAGACTCCAGGGTCCGGCTGCCTTCTGGGCTTTGTTGATTCGTCAAAGCGGAAACTAACACCCGATTTTCTCAAACATAAACAAATGCATGAACTGCATTTCTCAGCAAGTAGATGAAAACATGTCGTATTCACAACGTGAGACTTTTTATGGTGCCTTAATGCACCGCAGAGACCTTGTAAACAATATCCACCAAGAGCAGCTGTTGTTGGCTTGATCAGAGCTCATAATATGTCAGATTCCACAGCAAATCTTCAGTCAAGAAATCAATAGAAACAGATGCTGGTACGTGTCAACCCTTCACCATTTCATAGTTTTAGTCTTTTCAAACACGAGTAGAGGATGCTCGCCTTGGAGATTTTGCATCAATCAAGTGTAAATTTGTACTTTGACAAGCATTCATTCATTTTTTTGTTATATTCTATACAATCTGCTTTAGGGAAGCCTGGTTTCACGTCTCCAATAAATATTAGCTCCCGGCACAAGATGGTTAATGGTTATTTTAATTAGACCAGGAGTTCTCAAGCTGTTTTAAATCATAAATCATCTCGTCCGAAAAGGAATTGGTCCCAAAATAAATGGAAATAAGGTGAGAAGTGAAGCTTTCGGAGACTAACGCGCGACAAATTAAGATTAAGAGTAAGATTGGAGCACTTATCTCTATAATTTATGATAACCACGGCTCAACACTATATTAAAGCCTGTAATACTGCAGCTGCATAAAAACAAAACAAAAAAAACCCAAAAAAAAACCCTGCTTGGCTGCGATATTTGGAAGCCTTTTATAAGCCAGATGACGTGTATTGAGGTTCTGTCTGAAAAAAATACACGTCTGCCCACTAGGATAGATTTCAGCTGCCCTGCAAGATGTGATCAAGAGTTTAAGAACCAAAAGGCTGAACTTCTCAAAAAAAAAAAGTGGTGGGAACTAAAGTAGAGGGGGAGAAAAAATATATATTGCTCAGCTCTTGACCGAAGCTTACACCTACCTGTTTGCTGGTATTCGTCTAAAACTCTAAAACCAACAACACAGAGACAACTACGCATCACATGGTCTGAGCAGAGGCAGCCATTTAGTTAATAAGCCCCAATGGAGACCTCCAATGAAGCCATCAAGGCCGCTCAGAATAACAATGGTGGACTAACGCCTTTCTAATTGAATGGAAGGTGCGGGGAGGCGATGTGAGTGGGCCTGAAACAGTGAAAAGGGAGACAGAGGGGTGGGGATGGGGCTGGCGGGGTGTCTCTCCAGTCAGATGCCTGCCAGGCTTTAACGAAAGTACTCGTTTTTTTTGGTGGGGGGGGAGGGGATGTGACAAGGTTGGTGGAGGAACGAGGAGGGACTGGGGGTACTGGAGGGTGGGGGGAGTGGGACAAGCTCAGAGGAACACAGGGATTATCCCAAGGAAGTTTGCACAGCTCCAAGTTAGAATTTGTCTAATAAACCCCAAATGTTTGGAGGCAGCATTCCTACCAAACTTGCTGCATGTCCAGTCACTTAAACACACACACACACACACACACACCCACACACACACACACACACACACACACACACACACACACACACACACACAAATCAAACACAAATGCTGCAGACAAACTAATGCAATAATCAGTTTGAAACCTCTGCAAACAAACAGCGTGACACCATCATGCAACAAGTAAACGCAGCTCCGCAAGCCCTGCGTCAACAACACTTTGCTCGGGACTATCAGCCTTATCCAGACACCGAAAGTCTCTGGAAAACGTCTTGCACGGGGCGCTGCAGCGATTTTATGCTGCTGCCTCTGCAGGACGCAGGTACAAGAACAACCGTTTTACTTCTGCAGGGCTTTTCTGAGTGGTCGAGGATTTCTACAGTACAAATCGAAAGGAGACCATTTCTGTTCTGAAATGTAAGGGGAAAAAATAAAAAACTTAAATATTAGGGCAAGGAAAATACGTTTTTTTTTTTGGTTGGTTGTTTTTTTTTGGGGGGAGGGGTATTTTATTTTGTTCAAATAAAAAAATAAATAAATAACTGAGTTCAACACATGACAAGAAGTTCAAATGCAAGGCTTTGCAATGAGTGGGTGGCAGGGAGAAATTTATACCCCCTAAAAGAACAAAGAGGTAGTTAGTACTGCTCCTTGAGAGGCCACTTGGAGGGAATATGGCGGTCTGGCAGTGCACAAGGAACTTTCACGCAGGGCCAAAGTTGTTTTTCCTCCCTTTTTTTTCTTTCTATCTTTCTTTTTTTTTTTTTTTTTTTTTTTTAGAGAATGACAGACTTCAGAGAATGCACGAGCACAGAGAGCACAATGTCCCACGAGGGGGGAAACTCACCGTCCTCGCGCTGGGAGACAGCGAGCCATTGGATAGGTATGGATTGGTGAGGTCAGGAAACATAAGGAACTGGTAGCCCGGATAGTGAGGGCTCTTAAAAAAGCCACCATCTTGCTGTCTCCTCAGCGCTGCGGAGGAGAAGGAAGAACTTAAAGGGTTTTTGTTGGTTTGCCGAGGCAAAAAGCGCCACAATTTCTCACTTTTTACATTTTTTTGAAAATATTTCCACAACTTAAAAAGATAAAAACACAAGGAATCCTGAATGTTTATTACCTTCACCGAAGTAATCCCTCGTTTTCTCATAACTTTCTGAGTCGGGTCTGGTTTGGGGGCGCCTCTCTGCCTGCTGCAGAAAGGGAGGACATGCATGCATGTGGATCAAAACTCCCCTCCTTTTCCTGTTGCCAAACCACCTTCTTCACAAATGTGCAAACGTTTTGTTGTTGTTGTTGTTGTTGTTGTTGTTGTTGTTTTACCTCCGAGTCCGACGAGCTGCTGTTGTTCTCCGACTCGTTCACCAAGGAGGACTTGACGTCGTCCAGGTCCCTTTCCGCGGAGACGTTCTCGGAGATCTTCTCCTCCTGCTCGCCTTCGTCTTTGAACGAGATCATTTCATCGTTGGCCCCCAGATCGTCCCCGCCGCCTCCGTTCAGCTGTGGCATTTTGGCACCCGAGTGGAAAGGATCGAAAAGGAAGGAAGGAGAAAAAAAAAAAAACACACACACACACACACACAGGCACTCACGAAAAGCAGTTTTTCTTGTACAGTCCAAAACGTGCCACTGGTGGAGTCAACTAACTACAATAGTTCATGTTTCACAACTCCCGTTTCATCCCCTGAACTTGGCTCCGTGATCCATGACGAGGCTTGCGAGGATAATCCACAGTTGAAAAGAGAGAAAATAAAACAAAAACAAACTAACAAAAAAAAAGTTGGGGGAAAAAAAAAATATCGATAAATGTTTGGCTTCTGCGGCCGGATGCGCAGCAACTTGGCAAAAGTTTCGCCTCTGTCTCAGCTTGCGGACAAACTTGTGGTCCCTGTACGTGTTTTTTTATTGTTATTATTATTATTATTATTTTTAGCTCTCGTGCTCCTGAAGAATAGGAATAGTGCTCTCCTCCTGAACTACGACCCTACCGAAGAGAAAGCAGCGCGTCCGACTTTATCTCCTTAATATCCATGTGTGAGAAACAATGGCTCAAGTTTAAAAACAAACAAAAAAAAAACAGCAGGAAAAAAACATGAAGAAAACACCCGTCGCAAAGCCGCTTTTCCTTCCCTTTATTGAACAGTGTAGCGCTGTGCTCCCTCTCCACGACCAAAAAAAATATATATATACATATGTGTATATATATATATATATATATTTTAAAAAAAAAGAAAAAGAACACGCAAAGTTCAAAACTAGGAAGGGGGGCTGGGGGAGAGCGGGGAAGAGACAAAAAGGAGAACTCAAAAAAGAAGTGGGAGTGGGGAAAAGAAAAAACTGCTCAACTAGTCGCCCCTTCCCTCCACATTGCTGCCGGAGAGTGCGCTCCGAAAAAACTACTCGGGCTGTTCGAGTGGAAGCGAAGCAGCAGCAGCAGCAGCAGCAGCCCGGTCCGGAGAGGAGGAGTTTAGAGCGCTGAAAACCGACACTTCATTCAGCAGCACGCAGATCAGCTATTCTTAACCCTCAACCCACCTACTAACCCCCCCCCCCGCCCCCACACACACACACACTCACACCCACCCACACACACACACACACACACACACACACGCACATGCACATGCAAGCGCAGTGGCTACAACTACATAATAATAATGATGATAATAATAATAATGCTGATTCGGTGTTTCCTCTTATTCATTAACAAGACGGCTCTAGATGTTAAAGGAGAACTTCATTTGCACTTAAAGAGAAATCTCATACTTTGTGAAGGGGTTATTCTTTAAAGTGACTATCAGAAGTACCTGTAGGAAAAAAACCATCTAAAGTCAAATGTCGGAACTTATATGCAAATTCTGTGAATTTGCAGAAAAGTTTTTAAAAAATAAAATTTCTCAGATCCATGGAAGGCTGGCAGCTTGTCAGACTGGAGGCTGTTCAAAACCACCCAAAAATTTGTTTTCCTCTTAGTATTCATTACAGGGCCCCAAGAAGAATTTCATTAAAAGATGTCTCATATTTATTGAAGAAATAAGTGATTACTAGTAGCTGTTGGAAAATCATGTCAAAAGTTGGAACAAGATAAGTAAATAAGTAATAAGTAAACTGTGAATTTGCAGAAAAGCAAATGAATTCTCCGATCCATGGAAGGCTGGAGGCAACGTTTCAGCAGATTTTAGCTACTTAAACTGTTTTTAAGTTGGTTTTCTTTTCAAATGAACAGCTTCCATGTTAAGTTAACTTTTAGCTGACAGCAAGCTAAAAGGTTGATTTTTTTTGTTTTTTTTGCGATTATTGAGAAATTTCTTGAAAACATGCCACTTTGTTGGGAACCTGTATGAGTCGGGCACTTAAACTGTCTCCAGCCCAGGGTTTAGCATCCACCTAAATCCAGCCATGTGATGAAAGATTTTTGAAGTCTTTGAAATATGCTGTTAATAAATATTCAAACAAAGCTTATTCTTGATAACTGTAATTACGAAAGTGAAATTTTGAGATCTATAATCTTTGTGAGAAGTCACGTGTTAATGGGCCGGAGGGGGGTGCTCTGCTGGCGTTGAACAGCTTGCTAATGCCTTGGGCCGACTCTGTTTATTTGACTAGACCTCAGCAACTCGCTGAGATTTACAGACACCAGAGAGCACACTGCTACAACTACACACTACAAAAAGGATTTATTTTAAATTAGATGTCACCCAGTTATATTTAAATCAGTTAAACGGAGGTTCAACACCGTCTACCGTCTTGTTAGCCACCGTCTAACAAGGTGGCTAACAAGATTAGCCACCTTGTTAGGAGGTGGCTAATCTAACAACATTAGCCACCTTTGCTTGTTAACAAAATATTTGTCACTGGATTTAAGTGAAGATCACAGAAGTCACCTAAAGAAATCAAAATATTTATAACATTTTTACGCACAACCTCTGCTACGCTCACACTTCATTGGTTAAACTGGGTTTTAGTGATAAAACTCAAAATTACACACTGCTGTGTAAATTGCATGTCTGTGTTGTATGGGGAAAGACACTGTGCCCTAACACCTGTGTTAAGCCCTCCCCATTTTGGCCCAGAGATAAAACAGGGAAGAAAATCAAGAGACTGCAAATGTTGTGTGGAAGAAGATATCTGACTCTGATCCAGTTTGGGCGAGTCGTTTATTGGGTCCAAAGCAGAATCTGGATTGGGCCCCAGAGCGACAACCTGACTGACATGTCTTTTTTTAAACTGATATAATTTTCCTCTGTACGTTTGCGACCTGTACTTTATGAATTCTTTAATATCTTGAAAAATTACATTTTGAAGAATTGAAACGTTTTTAAGTACCTGTTAGTCATGAAAAGGCATGCTGGGCATAAGATTCTTATGGCTTAATAACCTTCAATAAAACACTTTTTGTTTGTTTGTTTCATGGAATTTACACAAAAATGTGATCAAAAACATGATTTAATGGCTTTTGTTTGAACAGTAGCCTATTCTTTATTAGTAATATAATTATAGATACAGTAATGTTACATTGAGTACATGGAAAAAAATTACAAAATGGAATAATTATCTGCGAGGTTTCAAGCAGTTGTGCATAATATCTATTTCACCATTCTCTGCTAACACAAGCTGGCATTAGCTGTAACACCTCAGCCAGCACTTGGAGGAAAAACAGCACTGCATTTGAAAAAAAACAAAAAAAAAACTCCAGTTATTCCATTAAAAGTACTTTACACCTCGGAAATAGTCAAATGGAAAATTTCTCGCAGCTTCTGCCATTTTTGCCGACCAATGCCTGTTCATAAACCTTGAAAGCAAATTCATTCGTAGGCTCACAATATGTTCTGCGTGAGAGGTTTTTGGCTGCCCCCTGCTGGCCTGGAGGCCCTAAGCAGCAGCCGGGGTTTCTCATGCCTCAGGCCGGCTGCGCTCTGATCCTCCTGTCCGCCTCTCATAGACAGACGTTGACGTTTGAGGAACAGGATTGTGGGCTTGGTGTTGCAAGCACTCTTGGAAGGACAGGGGGAAGTAGTAGTTACAACACTTTTTTTCCTCTCTCTCTCTCTTTGTTTTGTTCTTGTGGTGTAACCTGCACATAAATCTTAATCATAACAATGGGTCAGGGATGTACTTTAAAGCTCTAAAAAAAGAATTATGTGCAATCCCGAAGCGCTGCAACTTTTCCCAAGGTTTACCACAAGCAAGTTAGCAGTTTTATGATTATTCTTGGAATATTGCCTCATTACGCCTTCACCTACTTCAGCCCGACGCCAGTGGACCCGGGACTTTTCTTTATTGCTGATGCCATCTGACAGGCTGCTCTTGTTTAAGAAAAGAAGCCACTGATGTTGTTGACTGCATGTCAGCAAGCTGAAGGTTGACTGACAATTCAGCAGTGTCTCCACGGGCCTCATTAGATCCCCAGATTCCTTCTGGGTGTTTGTGTGCGCGCGTGTGTGTGTCTATTTGTATCCAGTTAAAAGCAACATATAGTGTGCAGCTTCTATAAATTTTAGTAATAGGTGGGTTATCTTGTGCACCGAAATACTCATTGTTGCGCTTGCATGTGTGCGCGCAGGTGAATATTTGGCCTGGGGGCAACACATCAGTGTCTTTTTAGGGGGTCCGCAGTATGCATGGAACATAACAAGCGCATTATTCAAATGTTTTCATCACCCACTTCTGTATCGCAACCCCTTTGACTGAAACGGACCCACAGCCTTGCGTTCATATGTCCCAAAATGTAAGAAAATTCATGTGTATTTTTATTAAGCGCATCGCCTGTCAGACCTGAAATTCACTACTCGTGTCCCTGCAGGTGTAATTACATTTATTCTGTGCTCATGCACCGTGTCCTCATAAATGATTGATAAAATAAAATCAAGCATTAAAACGAGTCAACACAGAAAAATAAGAACATGTTGCAGTAGCTGCTCAACAGGAATATATCTACAATAATGACACCCTCTGCCTCTTTCTCTCTCTGTCTCTCTCACACACACACACACACACACGTGTTCAAGCACCGAGCTACTAAGCTCCATTGCTGTAAGGAGACTGTTGTTCTCTGTCAACTGTAACAGTACAGTGAGAAATAATCCAGGTTGTCTGTAATGTTTTATTCCTGTGAAAGAACATCTCACCACATGAACTCGCTGCTTTTGTTCAAATGATACTTTTAAACATATATAAAAGACTTCTGGAGGGTCTTAGAATTAGAATATTCTCAAAATGCATTTTTAGTTCTATCACAAACTTGTACATTTGGTCAGATTCACAATGCACACTCTTACTGTGCTGAAAAAGTCATAAAGTCTTTGATTTAGTCCATAAATTCAGGGGGAAAGTAGTTTGTTTTCATTTAGAGTGCTGTGAAAAAGTGTTGCCATTTACATATTTTCATCCTACTTTTGTCACACTTAAATGTCTCAGATGTTCAAATTAGTTTTAATATTGGATCAAAATAAGCTGATTAAAAATAAGGAGCAGTTTTCAAACTGTGGTTTTCATTCATTAAGGAGAAAAAAGCTATCCAAACCAACCCTATGTGAAAGACTAATCCCCCCTTAACCTAGTAATACAATAGGCATCAAGGGATGAAATATTTTAAATCAGCCAAGTCAGAGGGATTTATGTATTAATAGCACTGGATCCAGACTTTGACTAGGCCACTCCAAAACTTAATTTTGTCTTGTCTTTTGAGGTATTCAGAGGTGGGCATGGTTCTGTGCTTTAGATGTCTGTCTTGCTGCAGAACCAAAGTGTGATTGGACTGATGTGACCAAATCAACCAGGGTCATTTTGGTGGACCCGTCATTTTTAGGAAGGTTCAACACTGCTGTATGTTGTCTCCAGTTGTGTAATATAAACACTTACTTTGGTTTACTGACATCCCAAAGTCTTAGAAATGGCTTTGGAACGATTACCAGACTGGTCAGATGTCAGTGACTTTGTTTTTCTATTGTATTTGAAGTTCAAATTTGTGTGCTGTATTACATTGCAATTTTTTAATGATCTGAAACATCGAAGGATGGACAAAAGCGAAAACAGAAGGAATTTGCATGCAGACATTTTGTTTACGTTGGGAACACACTGAGCCAGTCTTCTGGAGTAAATAGTTGATCTGTGTTAGCATAAAGCCTCTCACACCGATTTGCTCATCAAATCAAACAAATCTGGCCTCTTTCCCAAAAACTAACACAGTTTGGGGGAAAAACGCATTTGACAAAATACCTCCCTTCCTTTTCTGTTCATATCTGCCTCCACATCCCAACGATCTGCTGTAAGACAGCCGTGTCAGGAGGGAGATAGCATGTAACAGTGAGCTGACGAGGGGTCAGGAGGGAGATGCGAACAGCCACAATCTTAGCCTGGGGGCAGATCGACTGGTGGCCAGAAAATTTATTCAGAGGGTGCTGTCCCTGCATCTGCCTTACTTTGAAGTTGCTCTCACAACTCTGGCATGTCGTACGTGACTGTGTGTGGATTTTTTTTTTCTCACTTTAAAAAAGAAAGTGTGAAAAAAGCAGAGATGGAGCCGTGTTTGTGCCAACACACATGTATGTGTTTTTTTTTCTCTTTCTATGTGAAATGTGTTCCTATCACAGAGTGCTTGTATGTAAGTGCATGTGTGTGCGGGTGTGTGTGTGTGTGCGGGTGTGTGTGTGTTACTGTTTGGTAGATGGTAAGAGTGTAAGACAGAATGTGGCAGAGAGAGAAGGAGAGAGAGAGAGAGAGGCCATGTGCCAATCCATGTGCGCCTTTGCGAATTCAAGGTCATCCTTTCATGTTTTGCCAACAGTCGGTCAATCAGTTTCCAATCAAAGTGGTGCTTAATTCAGCACTAATTCCCATCTTCTCCCCTCACTGTTTCAGTGGGGTTGAAGAGATTCCCTGTCTTCCCTCAGATCTGCGGCGGACTGTCCAGCTTGTTCTGTCTGGCCAAACCCGGACCGTCAAATTACCTAATAATGCATAAGAAATGTTCTGGTGTTGGACTTAAATTTCTGCTCAAGACATTTAGATCTCACTTCAAGCAAGTCGAAGTTATGTTCTTTTATTGAACCAGCAGGCAAGTCGGAATAGTCATCCCCCACCTCCCCAATTCATTACTTTTACTTTGAAAATTAAAGAATAAATGAGGAAAAAATATTCATAAAATTTCAACATAAAGAATCTGGTTCACAAAGAAGTTAAAGATGCAATTCAATAGAATGTGTTCTCCCTCACCAATGAACACTGATAATACAAAAACAGATTGATTAGGAAGTATTGACTGCCATGCATAAGATTTGACACAATTCAAAGTACAAAAATATATATTTTGAAGTAAAAAAAAAAAATCTGTTCTCCTTGTACTGGTTTGATGACATCACAACGGGCAGATTATAGGTTTGCTTGCTTATTAAAAATGTTCGACTAAAACAGCAGCAGTTGTGGAAGCAATATTGAGACTTTATGTCAATCATCTTAATGAAAAACCTACATTTTTAAATGTTGCCCTATTTCTCCAAAAAGTTGTCACATGATTTAAATCAATTTAAATTAAGGGAGTTTTTTTTTTTTTTTCCTCACTACTTCTCTTTTTCTCTCACGCACTCAAAATATTTATAACCTGGTAAAAAAAAAAAAAAAAAAAAAAAAACATAAGGGCACAAAATGGTTTGTTTACTAGAAAAAACATCCGGGAATGAAATGGCAGTTCACTCCGGCTGAAGGGGCAAACTGACCTGAAGTCCTTTCCTGAGGACATAAATGTGTTTATTTCCATGTATTGTACACCACGCTGTCATTCTTGTCCCCCCAAATCAATTGTTTGATTGTGAACATTGTGAGCGATTCAAGGAATTCTAGGTTGGATTTAGTAACCTCTGTTTTTTTCATTTTTAATTGAGAAAGTAAATTCAACGTCATCAAAGGGGAATTATTTTATAGAAGAAGCTTTCTTCTCTAGGCAGAACACCGTCGGCCACCTGCTTTGTCCAAGACAGGGTTTCGGCCGCCGTTTCATATCCACTGCAGCAGCAACAGATTTGTGGCACATAAAACTTGAAATTTGTTTATTCAGTCGAAGGGCAGCAGCTATTTTCTGAACTTACACAACGCCTTTTGCATCAACACCACGCCATATTAGCTCACCTCCTCAGTCATCACACTAAGTCTTGGTGGGAGTGCCTCATGCAATCATGGATCTCACAAAAATAACCTCATATCCGTTTTAATCCAGTGAAAGGTCCCCTTTCCAGGCTGGTATGGGCGTATATGGCATTTTAGGCTGCACGAGGATATGATTAGATGACAGTTTTTACTGCCTAAAGGGTGTAGCTGAAACACTAAACTGTGCAGGGAAGGGAAAATAAAAGGCCGTGATGCAAAGTTTTTATCCTTGCCCTTCTCCTTGGCGGTGGTGTTCTGTTGCATTTGCAGTATCTCCCTCCAGGTTTCACCAGAAAAGAGACGCGCTCGTCTGCCACACGAAAAAAAGACAAAAGAAAAGAAAAGCGATGGAACATTTCTGAATGATCGCATTATGGGATTATGACACTGCTGAGTCTCCTTTCGGAGAGATGACGAAATAATGAGGGAATGATGATAATGAGCCTTCATAAAAGCAATCAATACTCTTCATAGGGCGGGTGCAACAGCATCATAACAAGAAAGAGAGGAAAGAAAAAGAAAAAAACACATTAAAGCCCAAGTCCTCTAGTGGGGATTTACATGGCTCCTAAGAAGTGCTCACTCACACCTCTTGTCTGAAATACACGTTCGTGTTTCTCTGTGTTGTGGAGGATGCTTTTAAGCAGCATTATTTCCTAGAACTTCAAAGCCTGCCAAAAGCACTCTCCTTTTGGAGTGTGCAGCAGCTTGAAAATGTACTTATATTTTCCAAATGGACAGGAAGAGGCCCTCACTGGTATTGAGGTGATGCTAATGCAGAGTGGCGCTGTTTTTTTCTTTATTTTTTTGCAGAGGGTTTTTTTTTTTTTTTTTTGAGAGCAACTAAGTTTACAGCTCAGAAATACAGCCTGCGTTAAAAAGTAATAGTGTTTTACAGCCTCAATTTTATTTTCTCTTTAATTCCCCATCATTTTAAACACTGGAAGGGAAATGTAATTTTCATTTTCCTGTGTCCGTATGGAAATCTGGCTTTTATAGCTGAAGGGGAAAAAAACAATCGGAGCCAACAATGCCAACAGGTCCTCGTGGACACTGTTTACTGTGTTCAGCCAAACAATGTAAACTAGCATAATTATCCAGGAGACCTGAGTCAGACTCTTTCCACATGCTGCATCCAGGTTTTCCAGTATTCCCTGGATTTTATTGATCCAGCTTTTGCCCCAGCGAGGTCCGAATTTTCAGCTGTCTGTGTTTTCTCAGCTGAAGAAGAACAGAGTTCCTCCTCAGAGGACAAGAGATTAATTCCTGCAATATAAACCCTTTCCAAGTCAGAGGCTGTTGAATTTTTTTTCTCTCTCTCTCTCTCTATTTTTTTTATACGTCCGGCGTTTACTTTATGAGTGTTACGTAAATGAAATAGTTTGCATTTATGTGCGAGCCATACGTTTTGGAGAGGCATGCATGGCAGCAGACAGCTGGAAGTAACTTGAGCCCATCGGTCACTTATCAGCACTGGCATCCATGCCATTTCCCATAGCCATCTTCGAGCCCGAAGAATCCAGCCATTGTGTCCATCTCTGTGGCCCCTGTGTTAACTCAGCAGCCCTGCGCTGATTGTTGAAGAGATATTAAAGAAAATGGTTGATTTGTCTTTGTCCATTTAACCCCCGTCTTGTGACATCCAAGCTTTGCGGGGTGTGTGTGTTTGTGTGTGTATGCTGGTTGAAGGTGGAGGGGTCTGGGGTTCTACTTGATGCAGATATGGACCGGGGGGAAAAAGAGGGGTGGGGGGGCGGCTGCACCTGCCCTGTATGTCAACATCGCGGCGCGGAGCAGACACTCAAGAAGAGAGGTGGCTTCAATGCAGCTGACCTCACTGGACCTGTTTAATTTTTCAATGTAACAATGGCAAATGTGCAGGATCCCTGTAGGCCCGGAGGCCCGCGCTGTGTGGCCTTGAGATTATCTATCGGCTGAGCCCTCCTTGTTCGCGCTTATTGAACTTCCTCACATCCCCTTGTTTTTGTGGCTCTGAACTTTCCAGGACTCTTTCTGAATGTCTGTTTTACGCATAGAGACAGGATCCCCCAAGGGGTGGTTAGGAGGTTACAGGGGGTTGGTGAGGGGGTCAGGGAGAAACTGTCAGTCTATTTCCTTTCTCCGGCCTTGGGAAACTGCACCACAAGTCTTTTTTGCATATTTTTAGTGTTCTTGCTGGTTTTTGTCTTTGAGTACCCACAGGAGGAGACAAACCTATTCCCAGTCCGCGAGAGCAGCTTAGTTTTTCTCATGGACAGCTTATTATTAGTTTTGATGTTTTAAAATGCCTTCTTTACAACCTATAGACGATGGCGTCCAGCAAGGAATGCACAAACGGAGCATGGAAAGAGTCGTATGTTTGTGGTGGACTCAAGACATTGATTTCTGATGGCCGGGTCTTTCATAAGCATTCATCTCACTTGGCACAATTTCATAGATTACAAACTTAAACTCCAAATAAAAAGAAAATTGCTTTATTTTTATTTTTAACAGAAAAATCTGAAAAGTGTGGAGTGCATTTTTCTTCACCCCACTTATCTTCAACCATTCATCTGTCACCCTCTGGATGCTTACATGTAAGTCAATAGGTTCATGAAGAGTCAGCATGACAGTCAAGGGGTTTGATGCCCCTGAATAAAATACAGTCCAACCACTTTCCTTCACAAGTGATGTAATTACTCCAGCTCTGCATAATTTAGTCTCAATTCAGACAATAATTTAAAAACTCATCATTCCTCCCTAGCCTTGGGGTAGTAAATAGTTTCGCTTGGCTTTTATTTGCTTTACTATCTTCTACTTCCTGCTCTATTCTTTATTTGATTGAATTGTTTTGTTGTTTTGGGTTTTTTTGTGAAAATGTGAAGCATGTCGGTCTGCTTTTGTTGCTTGTATATGTGCTATTCACTGCAATTACATATAACTTTGAAATTGACAGAACATTGGTGAATGAAAAACATTGCGAAGACCAGTGTTAGATGATTCTGTGAAGAATCGTCTAGATTTGGGGGTCAAGTCTTACGTGTTCATTCACTATAGATTGGGGCTCTCCATTAAACATTACCAACTAATTCATTGAACGGTTTACAGTAATTTGGGACTGAAGGTCTCGAAAACGTCACTTTCGAGTCTTTTCAGGCCCTCTCATTCACGATGAGTCAAAATGGCGTAAAAGCAGTTACAAAGTACACGGTCCGACTTGTTTTCTCTGTCAGAGTTTGCTGCAAGGCCACGGCAGGTGTTGAGAGATCACATTGAGCTGAGTGAGACAGCCCTCATAAACCTGCTGGGCAGTCACACTCATTTACATTCAGACGGCATTTGCTGAGAATCAGCCAAGCAGCCCAGATAGTATTGCGCTCAGACATGCCTTACCTGCAGCGCCGCATTTCTCCCCGGCGTTATCGGCGAGCACATCGACACCTCTCCTCCCGCGGTGCGAGTTGGCTGCCACTCATGTGTCACTATTAAAATAGCGTCAGTGTGTTGTTTTGAATCATCTCAGTTTGGGTAAACAGCGATAAATGTTGATCTGGGGAGCTTACTTCATCTGCAAACTTTGCTCTTGCGTCCAAGGAGTCTGCTCTGTAACTCAGCCTGTGGATGTAACACGGTGTGCACTGACGCATTGTGTCATATGAGGAGGGAGAACTTTACTTTGACAAAAGACAACGAGCACCGTTTGTTTTTTTTGGAGCCGCTACACTTAAAGCACCTTTTAAGCGTGTGACACTAATCCTAGCTTTTGTTGCTTCTTTCTAATTTCACAATGCAATTATTGCTAAGTGAATGGGAAAGCGCATGCCAACAAAAATACGTCCTCGCCGTTTTGATTTGGCCCACCTCTCTGCAGCTGCTCTGAGCGCCGTGGAAAACAAACAGTGCAATGCAGCTGGACTCCTCCAGAAAGCGAATGGGGAATTTTAATCCCGTTTTTTTTCTCTCTCTCTCTCTTTCTCTTTCCTTTAGCACCAGTCAGATTTATTTGGTCATAAAGAGAGGAAAAGCACCCTGCCATCTGAGAGGGATTGGGAAGTGAGAGTGCGAATTATGCCAGAACCCCTGTTGCATACTTAGGAACACAACAGGCCAGGAAATGAATCCCCGATAGGTCAAAGTGCTCAAAACACAGAGGAGGCCAATTAGCTGGGACAGTCACACATTACCGAGATACCTGCGCAGCTCGGATCCGTCTGTCACACTTTAATGCCGAGCACTTAGAACTTGCTAATAGTGCTGCAGTGCAGGCATTAAACAGTGATCAAATTCACAGTAACACTTTTATTGCCTTGAGGCGCATAAGCATTGCAGCCACGGGCCAACTTACTTATGTCTTTCATCCAGTCCCGCAGCGTGCTCTGAAAACAAACTACCCAGAGATCCTCAAACCATTTCCAGCTGTCACATCCCTGCGCCGGTCTAACTCCTAACCCGATCTGACAGGGCAAGGTAAGGTGAGGGTCGGGCCTCGAGGAAGATTCATAACATGTAACCTAAACTTAAAGCATTATTTTCATAATTGCCTGTGGTTGAAAAATGAAGATCCCAGTGTGCTGCGTCTTTTGTCTCTCTTGTTACCTTTAACACTTTCTCGTCTTACAGTGGACTCTAAAAGCCTTTATTCCAGCAATAATAGGGCTATGAATACTGCAATGCTGCAATTCCGTGAAGACGTACTACTACAACTACTGATTGTCCTTGAATTATCTCCTCAAGTACTTTAAAGTATTCCTGTTGCACACTTGCAACTTATTTTGGTGTAAGCATCAACCCAGAACGGTATCTATGCATGGTTGGTTCTCCCTTGTTCTAAAGGAACATAAAGTGGCAGAGCCTTTTCGCTGTTTTGCTCATTTAACCCCCAGAAAGAGCTTTAGAGTCAGGTGAGGCGGGATATTTAGTGACATAGTCCGCCTGGCAAATAGGCTCCAGTTGGCGATGGGTCGAGATAATGCATATCAGTGACATTAGCGTACCATCTGGATTTAATTCTGCTGTAAACCTGTTTTATTTCACTGCTTGCTTACGCCTAGGTAATAAAACTACTTCTGTTTTTTTTTTTTTTTTGTTTGTTTGTTTTTTTTTTTTTGGACAAAACCTCTAGTTAAATTAGGTGCTTTCAAAATGCAAACGTCATGCTGGAGAAACTTCCTGGCAGGACGCCCTGAAGGCAAACCTCTCTGATGTGCAACACGTCCTCTCAGAGTGCTCCTGTTGTCAAAGGTAAAGCCCAAAAAACAAATTCTGCGGGTGAATATGCACAGTCGGCTGGCAAGGGACAAGGGCTTTTGACACTGAAAGCTTCCTGGTTTGTGTTTGCAGGAAAAGCTGAGGAAAACATCTAGACTTTATTGATGACAAAAGGAATTTTTTTTTCTGACTGTAATTTAATATTTAGAAACCATTTTTCATATGGGTTGTTCAAACAATTACCTGCACACAAGACAAAAAAACCTTGGCCTCAGTTATCCTTCATCCGGATATCAGCTGACTGCACAAGAAACTCTGTAATATTGACCTTTAAATACCTAACTAAAAACTAACTAACTTTGTTACTTACTTGTTTGTTACTTATTTATTATTACTGAAAAACCTAATTTTTGCATTATACCTGTATTGCTCATGTATTGTATTACTGACCAATTAAGCTGGTAAAATTACTAAATTTCATTCTTTTATACTGTCTCACAAACGTACTTTTTCTTCACCTGCAAAGTTAAAAACAAAGTAACATACAGACCTATGAGTATACTAACTTTCTTACTTATTTTATTTTCTAGCTAGCCACTTAATCTCCCATATATTTAATTCATAAGCTTACTTTCTTATTCATTTATCAATTCATTCACTTCACGACTTGCTGATGTTTCATTTTTAATCTTTATTACTAGCTTACTAAGATACCAACAACCTACCTGACTTACATTCTTCTTTTGTATTTTCTTGTTTTGCAACTTACTAAGTGCTTCATTACTCACTTAGAAAGTTTCGTGATGACTTGTATTCTTGCACTTTATCACTTTCTTTCTTTCCTTTCTAACCAGTCCAAATTACTATAACAAAACCACTTAGCTGGTGCCTTACATGCTTTCTTCCTTTTTTGGGTAACCATCTGAAACAACTCATCAACTGACAAAATAACTTACTGGCTAACATGTTTAGAGAGTCACTAGCAAAATGGCTGACATATCTTTGAACAGCCTGTTCCCTCACTTGCCACTTTGATTTCTTATATTCATTCACTTAATTACTATTTTAATTGAGAAGTCAATAAATCACAAACTTCCTTTTTTTTTTTTTACTAAAACTTTCTGACTCAGAGTTTATTTGTACTTATTTGTACTTTTATTTTCTGTTATGTACTAGCCAAGTAATTAACTAACTTGTTTCAACTTACTTTGCGCTAACCAACTTGGTTACTTGACTAGCTAACTAACTAACTAACTAACTAACTAACTAACTAAACTAACTAACTAACTAACTAACTAACTAACTAACTAACTAACTAACTAACTAACTAACACTATTTCTTTCTATGTCACTAAAATTCTTGCAACCTATTTTCTACTTCATAACCTAATTGCTGCTTTCTAAAATCCTAGTTGGGTGATGTGTCAAAGAGTTACACCACTTTCTGGGAAGGCTGCTACAGGGCTTACTGCTGGTTATAAATCTTGTATCTGTTGATTGTGGGATAGGGGACAAAATTGAAAAGAATTGCAAAAGAATTAATAAAACGCTTTAAAATGCCTCCAGAACCTGAATTATTGTTACTTTGACAGAACAAAGGCTTGCTTAATGGATTCAGATCAATATTACGGGCCAATGAAATAAACATGTCTGATTTATGGTTTAGTTCGGTGCAAACATATATCTGATTCTTTTTGCAAATGCAAATGAGGATTTATTACACTTTTAAATGATGTTCATGCACTTTGTCTAAAAGGCCCAACTTAAGCTTCACTCATGCATTTTCTGGAGGCGCAGTTGCAATTGGCACTTTTAAGAGTGCGGTATACAAAAACATAGAAGAAGAAAAAACATTTTACCTGGTGTAAGATACATAAAATCAGACAAAAAAGTACAAACATGAACAAGAAGAGCTTCATTGTTGCTGAGATGACGTAGTTTGTAAGATATGGCAAAAAAATAAGTACCAAAACTGCAATGCAAGACTCATCTGGATTTCTACTGAAAGCTCCGGTTTGCTCTGTTAAACAGATAAATGTCTTTGATTATCCTGGGAATACAGGAATCCACTCATCCTGTTCTTTCTGCACACTAAGACATGGGACAATTTAAACCTTCTACCAAAGCTCCTCAATAACCTTTCCATGCCATATAAATAATACATTTTCGGATCCACCTGTGGTTGAAGCACATTGCAGTATGAGTGCAATTACACCACTTTGGCTCTTAGATAAGATTTGCTTGCTTTCTGCAGGAAACCACGCAGGCCATCCTGCAAAGACATTCAGAGAACGCAAATAAGGAGCAGAGCTCCAAACATGAACTGAGGAATGTCAGGATGTTTAGTATGAAACAGTCAGTCGGAGCTTTGTTCTCGTTCATTTCCTGAAAATCTTGATAATGACTTGTAATGAAAGGCGATGTGACAAGATGCTGTTTCAGTGTTTTGGTTTTATTTTTACATTTAATTGGCGCTTGTGAGTGTGCATTTATGCGCAAATGCACATGTATGTGTTAGTGTGTGGCTTTGTTTTTGTTACAGTCTAAGGATAATTTTTCCAACAAATACTACATTGTGAGGACCGACTGCTCCTTACGGGGCCTAAAGCCCGGGCCCCATAAGGAGAGGTGCTAATTTTTTGGCTAAGGGTTAAGTTTAGGACTAAAGTGTGAATTTAATCTAGGTTAGTTTTGGGGTATGTCTTATAGAAATGAATAGAAGTCAATACAAAATCCCAGTAAAGATAGAAAAACACACTATGTGTGTGTGTGTGTGTGAGAGTGTGTCATTCTTTATCAGACCTCACTATCCAACCTCTTACCTCCCCTTTTGGGCCTTTAGGAGCATCCTGTGACCTCTGACCTCTCGGACAATAGAGGCCAGGACGTTTCCCAGTGAGCGCTGATGGAGCCAACAACAGGAACATGAGGGGTGCTCCTGGGAAACAAACTGTTTATTGTGCAGCAGGATGGACAGCCCCCTCTCTTCCCCCCCATGCCCCAGTCACTTACTTTCTCACACAATCAGAAACACTAACCACACACCTCTCCACAGTAAAACCCTGCCAAACAACAGGTGGCAGCTCGAAAACCTGAACTCTGTTGCAGCAGACATGTTCAAATGTCTCATATTTTCTTATGGAAGTAAGCGCATGTGCGAGGGCTTGTTTCTGGCTGTAACACAAGTACTTGCTGAAAGATAACAAGGATAGTCTGCTTTCACCTAACACCCACACTGACACTTTTTTGCATCATTTAGCTTTGAGTCGTACTCTTTCTATCACAGCGTACATGCTGTCCCTGCTATCACACGCTTCTTCCATTTTTTTTTCTTCAATTTGTTTGGAGTAAATAATGAACTAAAATTTAGTAAAAACCTTAAATTTAAAAAAAACTCTGTACCCAGTCATTTGTTGGTGCTGCCACTGCCTGTCTGTTTCAGAGGAAATCCCTCCTTTGTCTCCCAAGGAAGCTCGGCAAACTAGGAAAACCTGAATTTATCATCAGAGCACAAACAGCTGGAAAACATTTGATTAGGGAGAGTCACCGCAAAATGTATTAGTCAACATTTCACACTAGTTATTACCTATGCTCTGGAGACTGCTCAGTGCAAGAACAGCACAGTAAAACAGTTTCCAGAGCTGTCAATCACCTTGCCAGAAGCGTGGTGCAACCCAGAGACACAGAGGGCCCCAGGGATTGCTCTATAAGTGCTTAACCCCAGATGGATTACTGCTGCTTTCTGACTCTATGTGTGGTTATGCCTGTGCTCCACATGATGTGCATCTGATGAGGGTGGATCTGATGGGATTGGAGCAAGGGGGCTGGATCTGATTTCAGTCTCTTTTTTTACTTATTTATTTATTTAGCCTCCATGAAATAAAATAATCAATCATTAATAAAAGAAAATGTAATTAGGAGAAAGAATCCATAATCGAGACTTACTGACTCTCAGCTGTGACAGGAAAACGACGTAAAAACATTAGCTGCACTCAACAGGATACAATTACGGAGTCAAAACTTTTTGACTCGAGATTTTAAAATAACATGTATTTAGTTAATTTTTTTTTTAAATGCATGTTTTAAAAAAAATGTTACTAAACAAAATACTGGTTCTTCTAACCATCAATTAAATTCAAATAGCAGAATATGAGAATATCATTACACATAGCAATCTATGGCTTCTGGATACTCTGGGATTCCAATGTGAAGTGTTCGTTTCTCTTGGCCACTCTTGTAAGAAAATATCTACTCTAGAAAATAGCCACTAACCAAACTCGTAAATATCTTCAGACAATAATTTGAAGTTTAAATCAACCAGAGCAGTGAGAAACTAGGCTGGACAACATGGAGCCATGCATGGGCAATAAGGAGGAGAACAGTAAGGGAAGTAAAAATAAATAAATAAATAAAAATGAAAGAAACCAGGCTCACAGTTAGAGAACTACAGAAAAATACATTATGTTCTAATTTGTATTTCGTTTTTTTGTTGGGGGTTTTTCTTATCTTTTTCCACACAAACTCGGAAGTCAGGTTGGATGGAGAGAGTCTGTAAAACAAATTTGCTTAAGTCTGGACAATAATTCTGAACCGGTTTTATCTCTGAACTCTGGGCCATTCTAACATCAATGTGGTTCTATTGAAATGGCTCCTCTTTAGCTACGGGTGTGTATTCAACTCCTTGGTACCTTAATTTCCTGCATTACATGAAATATATAAATTATTTTTGGTTTTGCCTCCAGATTGTTGAGCTTCAGAATCCTCTCAGCATGATCCTGTGACCACTATGTTTCATAGTAGGTGTATTGTGTTTAGACCGATGTGCATTTTCACTCCCTACATAGAATTTGCATATATGTCACATATGTTTTGCATTTTGTATAACATTCAGTAAAAAAACACACTTCTTTGCATCATCCAAAAGATTTTAAAAAATCCACTTGGATGATGCAAGTGACAAATTGTGAAAATATCTATCTATCTATCTATCTATCTATCTATCTATCTATCTATCTATCTATCTATCTATCTATCTATCTATCTATCTATCTATCTATCTATCTATCTATCTATCTATCTATCTATCTATCTATCTATCTATCTATCTATCTATCTATCTATCTGTCTGTCTGTCTGTCTGTCTGTCTGTCTGTCTGTCTGTCTGTCTGTCTGTCTGTCTGTCTGTCTGTCTGTCTGTCTGTCTGTCTGTCTGTCTGTCTGTCTGTCTGTCTGTCTGTCTGTCTGTCTGTCTATCAAGCTAAGATGTTGCAAAATGTTGCTTTAAGGCTTGTCTTAGTGTGAGAACCTTTTCTTGTAATTAAAACTAAATCCCTTGCATGCTTGTTAAAACCGTTTAATAAGCACATCCTTGAATCTATAAATGTTTATATGATTACATCATACTGGCCCTGCGAGCCAAAAAAACTATAACAAAATAAGAAAAGCTCTCACTCGTGTGCTGACTTGTCTCGGTGACTTGGAGAAAGCCACAGACTTACGGAAAAACTCTCCAGTATTTGCTTTTAATATTTGATTTGACTTTTAAACTTACCTGCAACGAAAGTTACAAAAGCACAAATAAACACTTGAGGGGGAGAAAAGAAAACTCAGAAAATTCCCAGGTCAGAGGCCACCTTAACACTGACAAGCAAAATCAAATCACAGCTAAGGAAATGAGCCATGAACTTCTGATTGCTCCATACATAATGAGCCTTTTTTCCAGTTGCTCAGCTCAAGAATTATTTGATTGTGCAGAGTGCTGACTTCACTGCAAACATGAGCACTGCTTGCACATATTGCCTGTGTGTATAATCAAATCAAGACCACTGATACAAGGAGTGAACAAATATCTCTTAGTACGCAGGAACAATGGATCTTTGTTCCATAAGAGAGCCCTCAGAAAGCTAATAGACTGACCGAAGGTAGGACACCTCGGGGGCACTGTGAGCCCAGGCTTGTGCAAGCCATTAATTGGTAGTGCTTTTATTGGATAATTTAGACATTAGCAGGAGCCATTTAAGTTAATTTTGAAAATGACAGCAAGCATATGTGCTTTGTCATGGCAACCATGGAAAAAAAAAAAAAAGTAGAAGTGCTATTGAAGGGAATGTGCAGAGGCGCAGACACAGCGTTAGCGTGATTTCCACAGTGAGTGGAACGTTTACAGTTGAACTTTCATGTGACCAAAAAGACAGATCACGGGAGTCTGCTGAGTCTGTGCTTTCAGATAATACCACATCACTGTAATCCTTAGAAAACATATAACCTCACAGTCGCTCTTTCTGACACATTTAAACCTCGGATAATACAAGATTTTGTGACTAAAACTAAAACTAACCAGGCACCGGTGGGAAATCCCGCTCTATTTCAGAGATGTTTAGTCATAAAGGCACAAACAATATTACACATTTCCTTGAAATGTTACAAGGCAGCATTTTAATCTCCACTGCAGAAATCCCTGCTGTTTCTGGCAGCTACAAGCCCCGCTGGTTTAAAACAAGCAATGGAAAGCAAAGAGTCATAATTTGGGATTGCAGAAGGAGCTACAGTAGGGCGACCCTGGGAGGCTTTGTGAACTGAGGCTTAAAGACAACAACGCGTGGGCTTGACTTTGTCTGAAAACCGCATGCTGATAAATGGCCTCTCCAAGTAGACAAACTGAGAACACAAGGCCCCTGCTGCACAAGACCCAAACTGCTACCTCTGCTGCTCGCTGAATCTGATTACTGGCAGGCCCCGAGGACAGGCAGGTCATTGAGAGCACTGAGATGAGCAAACAATAAGATATTATCTGAAGGAATCTTCAGTTTTCCAAAGGAAAATGGTCCCTCTCAGTGTCACATTGACTATAGGACCGTCAACCTGACACTGAATCAGCCATTTAAGAAGAATGAACACTACGTCCCATTCATGCACACTCTCTAAAATAATGAGAGGTCTTTTTTCACCCTTGTTTAAGACATATAAAGGGGAGCTCATGCGGTTCTGTGAGACAAGGCCGTGCAGAAACCGGAGCATGCAGCTGACTCAGATGAATATGCCTTTACAGTGATTGGGTGTTGAATGAACAATTCCAAAGACTACCTCCCTCCCCCTTTTTCCTTTATATACATGAAAATAATATTACCCGTTTGACTTTCATTGCCTCTGATCCATTTTTACATACATGTCCACTTAAAAAAGAAAAAAAAAAAGATTATCCCAAAACAAAAAATTTCCCCACTGATGAGACAAGGAGTTTTCAGTTTAAAAATAAAATAAAAATAAACTTTGCAAAAATATTTTTAAGTGAAAGCTTTCATGATACTTCAAGCTTGTTGAGTGATGTCTGTACTTTTGTTCTTTTCAAATAGTGACATCTTGTGGACACCTGGAGTCACCGAATACATCATGTCTTCAGGAAACGAAAACCTCTGGCATGAAAATTATTGTCTGAAAGAACTGCAAAATCATTTTTAAATTATGCATGCGCTTACATTAAACAATACAGTTTTAAAAGTTTAAATTATGCAGAAATAAATGTGATCAAACCTTGATTTTTCTTTGTTAACCAAAAAGAAAAAGAAATTGTTTTGAATCTTGTTTAGCTTTTGCCATGACGCATTTATCAAATTACTTAATCCATTCTAGACTACTGCAGACCTGAGAAAAAGTTCAGCTGTCCCAGCAAAGTTTTCTAACAAGATTTCCATTTTTTTACCCCCACACATAAATTATTGAGTTCAAATAACAATTTTTTATATTGGACAAATTAGATAACCCAACTAAATAAAAAGTATGTTTTATTTTATTTATTTTGATATTTAATTATTCTTTTCAGATGTGACCTTCAAACATCTTACAGCTGAAAATGAGGAGTGGTGTAAAAATTTGAACATTTTGCAAAACTGAAGGAAACACAACACAGACCATGGCCAGGCGAGCTTTCAAGACACAAGCAGATCCACTGAAGGAACATTTCCAAGGTGAACTTGTCTTGGTACACATGTGGCAACAATCTGGAAACTGTTTTAATGGGCTGTTCTCTTTACCTGGTCTTCAGAATAGGATCCTGAGAAAGACGCTTTTTCTACAAAATATTTTGAATTGGCGTACCCTAAATTCAAAACTGAATATTGCAGAATATTTGTGGGGTCACCAGAGGTTGGTTGTAAGCAAGAGATGTCCTTAGAGTATGATAGATCTTTTACAAGGTGGAGTAGGTAAACACTGCCAAGTCAAGATAGTGAATGCTAACAGAATCCTAAGAATACTGAACGTCGAAATGGGCATGCAATCAGCTTATTGCTTTATTATTATTATTGTTGTTGTTATACATTGCAGCCTTACAGTTTATGTTATATAGATAGATAGATAGATAGATAGATAGATAGATAGATAGATAGATAGATAGATAGATAGATAGATAGATAGATAGATAGATAGATAGATAGATAGATAGATAGATAGATAGATAGATAGATAGACATATAGACATATAGATATATATAGATAGAAATAGTTATAGATAAATATAGATAGATTCAAAACTGCTTTGACTCCTTGTTACATAGGTCTCGCGATATCAACTGTTCGCTTAGCACGAAGAGGAGTCAGACACACACAGCTAAAATATCTCCGGATGTTTTGTTGCTGTCTGAAGTGAGAGCGACAAAAAAGACACACGGTTTATCGCAGTCGTTGTGCTCTAGCCCAAACGCCCATACTTCCCGCATTTCAGACGTGATTTGTTGACTGAATGCAGAGCTGAATTCATCAGTACGCGGCCACAGAATCCTAATTGTATGTCTGAGGTGCTAACTGTTAGCTGACAGGCTACCTAGCATAGCCAGCCACTGGAGCAATGGCGTTGAAAAGAATTCAGAAGGTGAGTGTATGTTGTTCTTTTTTTTTTTTTTTTTTTTTTTTTTGCTTTCATAACCGGCCAAACATTGTCGTGGATGTTTCTCTTTTAAAATGGCTCGCTGTTTAAAGACGGCATCTTGGCGTCCCATTTCCACGGTTAAATGTGGCCTCAACGCTGTGTTTCTTTAAGCTGTTTTTCAAAATAATTCAAAGACAAAGGCGTGTTGACCACCACTGGCCCAGTTGGCGCATTGCTACAGTGATGCCGGCCCACAATAATCCGAGAACCGCTTTTTTTAAAAAAAATATTGTTGCTTCTTTGTGTGACATGTTTTCTATTTAAACAAGTAACTTTGTAACGTGTCCTGTCCTGCTGTTGGAATAAAAGTAGTTCAGAAGTCAGTTCACAGATTAACGTTTGGCTAGCTTTTATCGGCTCGGTTATAAAGTGGGGACGTTGGACTGACTGGTCGCCATGGCAAAGATTTCCGGATAATTTCCTGGCTCAGAATCCTGTTAGTTTTCTCTCCCTAATGCTGTAGCGGATGATGTATTTACTCGCTGAATGACAGCTGCACGGTGGTTGCCAAATTTGAACCCTACAGTCAGTGTTGCCATATATGGAATGGCAAATGGGCCACTGGAGCAGGCTATGGTGTGTATTTATATAATAGGCTTCCCTTCAAGTGACGTTAAATAACAGGATTGATTTCTATTTAAGAGTCCAGTGTTTTGCTGTCTGTGTTGATTGTGTTAATATGTTTATTTGTGGGGTTGGATTTGCGCAGAGCAGGTGAATGGTTTTATTTCACTACTGATAGGAGATCATAAAAAAAACATTTTTTAATATAAAACGTTTTTGATGACGTTGTGTATTACTTATATTTGAGACACACTGGATCATTTGAATTACTTACAAACAACACTTTCTGCTTCATTGCCATTTTTCATAAGGAAGATGTTGCATTAGTTGGACTTCTGTATCAAAACCAAAAGATGGATTTTGCCTTTTTTTAAAAAACAAAAACAATGGGAATAAGTGTTAGGGAATTGACTTGTAATAGCCTTAGCCAGAAGGTCACATTTTTTACAGTTAAATATACTAATGTGCCTATTGACAAATTCCTTCCAAGTTCTTCAGTTCAGATGGAAAAAAAAATACAGTTTTAAGCTGCATTAGGAAACAAATTTGAACAACTCTAAAACTCACCCTGGCCTTTGTTGTAGTTGTTTTAAAATGAATACATTTTAATTTTTGTATTAGACATTACATGTCTAACTCTGTGTTTGTGTTGCATGAAGGAAACGCTGTAACAACTGTCTTGCATAATATTTCAGTATTAAACATTTTTACAAATGTTTTTATGCTGCATTCATATTGAGATTGTCCAGCTGCAACTTCTTTTGCCACGTATGCCACAGAGAAGTTGTGACTAATCTCAGTTAGTCAAATAACTTTAGTTTGAACCTTGCGTCATGGAGATAAGTGCAAGTCTGCACTCATAGTAAAAACTGTTCCTATGTAGTGTGAGCTTAAAACGTGGACTGGTTTAAAATAAACAGAAAATACTGTTGTTTTCCTGTACATTTATGTTAGGGTAATAATAGTTTGACCATTAGCTGTAAAAGTTTGTTTAGTGAAACTTATTTGTTAAGTCTGTATAAAATGCATTTCAATGGTTTCGCACAGTCAAGGCTAAATAGATGTGTGACTGTCTTTCTTCAAGGAACTGTCCGACCTGCAGAGGGACCCTCCTGCCCAGTGTTCTGCTGGACCAGTCGGTGATGACTGTAAGTATTTTGTTATGGACGTATGACTAAACGTAATGATGATAATACCAATACCAGGACTCCCTGGCTAAAAAGATATAGTCTCAATTACATATTCCTTGTTGCACAAAATAAATATTTTCTCTTGTGTATTTGGAATTTTATATCAGTATATCAAACTGATATCATTTTTGTTTTTCCTAAATAGTGTTTCATTGGCAGGCAACAATAATGGGTCCAGTAAGTACATCTGTTTCCAACTTTCAGCTAATACTTGAAGTGCTATTATTTAAAAGTATTGTAACTTTGTTTCTGTTTCTGTGTTACCAGAGTGACAGTCCTTACCAGAGTGGGGTGTTTTTCCTCACCATTCACTTTCCAACAGATTATCCCTTCAAACCACCAAAAGTAAGAGGAGTTTCATAGGTCTCACACTTCAGCAGTTTTCCAGTTTGGTACAATTAACTCATTAATACTAGCAGAACGCAGATGATTATTGACTACTTTCATATTTCATGTTTTAACCCAGGTTGCGTTCACAACAAAAATATACCATCCTAATATCAACAGCAATGGCAGTATTTGTCTGGACATCTTGAGGTCACAGTGGTCACCTGCACTCACAGTGTCAAAAGGTAAATACCGGTTAATTGCTAAAGTATTTCTGTATTTCTAGAAGTATTTCTGGAGCAGAACAAATGAATACTCTAATCAAAGCCATATTTTCAACAGTTTGAACTGTTAATGTTTTGGTGTTCTAAGTTTACGATATACCCAAAGTACTGTATATTAAAATAGTAAAACTATCACGACCCCAAGGATTATGTATTATTAGCTGAATTTTCTGCTGCGTGTCTGCCTGGTTAATGCTCCTCTGAAACTCAGAGACACCACTCAGCATTTAGTCTTTGTAAAGTAGGTGAATATTACAAAGCTCCGCCGGGCTATAAGAGATTTTACTTTATTTTTAGAATGCAGCCGATGTGAAATAATCGCAAGTAATGACTGTGAATGTTATGGCTGTTGTCAAAACCGCCATGAACAGTCTGGTGTTATTGTCTGATTTTGCAGTTTTTATTCGGATTCTGTAGTTTGCCGGTTTGTGGGCTGCGATCTGCACCCTCACAGAAGCCAAAGCAGCTCCAGTCATATTGATGTCAACAAATGTAATTTATGCAAAAACCTTAATTGTGGACTTCACAGTGAAAACAGCTGACTAATGGTGTAAAGTAGAAGATTATGGGAAAATAACTTCAAGGTTGAAATTTACATTAAAGGTTGTGCTTAAGTAGTAGCAGGAAGCAGGTCATCATCTCAGAAGATAATCCCAGGAAGGTGGACTCGGGTCAACTGCATGCTTATCTAAAAATTTAGAGCAATTTGAGTTAAAGCAGCAACCACAATGGAAAGGCTGGAAGAAAGCTGGCCTCAACATCATGTCTGCATGTAGACTGCTAACACCTAAAATCTGATTAGACTTCTGTACGTTGTGAGTTTTGGAATAGATGTGTTTTTTAAATATTGACTTTTTTTCTCCATTTGACAGTCATTAAATTCAATGTCTAACTTTTAAACCTTTCATTTATTTCTCCACAGTATTATTGTCTATCTGCTCCCTTCTTTGTGATCCAAATCCAGATGACCCTCTGGTTCCAGAGATTGCTCATACATACAAAGCTGACAGGGAAAAGTGAGTGCATTCTGATTTATTTATTTATTTATTTTTAGAAATAAACTTTAAATCAGATGTGTCCAAAGTGTGTCCTGAGGGTCACTTACTGCCGTTGAAATAATTTTGTGAGGCTTTTGACCACTTGGACAAATTCTCATTTAATATGTTCAATGACTAATTAGTTGTTTTCACTCAAATGGCGCCTTGGTGCACCCAGGGATTAAACTTGGCTAAATGCAGCGAGTTTTTGCAAAGATTGCGACCTGCTTTCTGTTCTTGTTGCTGAGAACCGTTTTGAAATAAGTTCTAGATCAAATCTACTTCTAATAATTTTTCTAAAAAAAAAAAAAAATTAATCAGGCAGGCAAATATAAGATACCCATTTTATGCTTTGCCTCCACAATGTATCCAGTTCTTTCAATAGTCTACTTTGAACATTTCAACACAATAAAAAGTTAATGACATCATTGGGGCCTGTAAGTGCTTTTAACGTGAGGTTTTTGGACACCACTGGTTTAAAGAGGATAGTATCCAACTTGAAACCAAACTAAACTGTTGCTTGCTCTTCCAGATACAACAAACTAGCAAGAGAATGGACACAGAAGTATGCTATGTGAGAACACCAGGGAGATCAAAATACAAATGAGAACAAAAGAACCCACAAAGGATTTGTTACTTGATACAAATGAACAAACGGAGATGAGGGAAACGAAAAGTTAAAAACAAAACAGCCCACATTTTGAGAAGGAAGCGATCCAATGCGGTACGGTGCCTCTTGGCTTTTGGTGTCCTGAGCAGCTACAATGTGCTGTCCTTCATTACTGGTATAGATGTACACAGCAGGACCTGGCGGCCTACTTAAAGCACTCCCATATGGAATACTGGAATTTCTTTACAGTCCCTGATGCCACACTTTGACTGTAAACTGGTAGTCATTCTGTTATGATTATCACCGTTGCTATTCATACGCTTCATTCTCATTGTCATGCTATTGTTCTGCAGAGATGCAAACACTTCGGTCTAGGAGAGTGGCTTTCCCTTCATTTCAGAGGTACTTCATGCACCATACTGGATTTCTTCTTATTTCTGTACTTTCATGTATTTAGTGGCCTTTCTGTGTTAGACTGTTTAGTAGATGTGCAATTGAGACAGAATGTTTCTTGGTGAACACAAAAGGGCACAGCAGTTTGATTATCTGTTGGCAGTAACTGTCTCTACCCCAAAATAATGTGAAACTCAAAAAAAAAAAAAATTGTCCCAGTTGTCCTCTGTAATTGAAACTCAAAAATAATTTTACAGATTTTTAAGACACTGGAGAGCTACTGTTTTACAGTCAGTGTTCTGGGACCCCATGGGCTTAGATTTCCATTCCCCTCCTTTCACACACATTGTCACTGCACTCGTATACTATAGAAATAACCACCGGTCACTGATCTTTTCATTGTGCAAAAACAATACTACTGTTATTTTGTGTTACGTAGCTACAAACACGGTTAGTCCTCCACTTACTGCTTCGCTGTGCTCCACCCCATCGGTACAGTTACTCAGGTATCTAACCAAGTTATCAGACTTGACGAGCATCGACCCATTATCTTCCCTTTATGTACAGTGCTCATCTCTTTTCACCTTAGGAAAAAAAAAAAAAAGCAGAAGCCAATTTTTCATGAAGAGGCAATGTGTTGCACACAAATAAATGCTGTGTAAGAAGTACTGTCACCCTCACTATCCCTCTGCAGGACTTTTGATATTATTCATCAAGGAACACCAGGATTTCATGAGCTTTCAGATGTCATAATGAGACTTACACGCTACTGTTTTACTGTAATAAAAGGGCCCTCTGGTTTATGGTGGTGTCCCTTGTTGGAGAGGAGTCTGTGCAAAACTTTGCCATTATAAGTTGTGAGCATTTAGTTACTTGACACGTTAAATATGATGACACTATAAATTGCTTTAAACAGATATGAAGCTTTGTTTTTTGTTTTTTTTTGTCATGTTCATGAGGGGTCTGCAAAGTTTTATTTTGGAATTAACTGACAGTAACATATTTTGTCTGGGTTATACATATGTGACTGTATTTTTGAAAGCTTTTAGTTTTAGGCTTTTTTTTTTTTTTTTCTTTATGTCACAAAAACTGAACGTGATTGTGAAGTGTCATGATGTCATATTTTTAATATACTCCACTGCTGGACAAGGCAGATAAGAAAAGTTGTGATTGTGTCTCATTATGCTGGTGCTGCCAATATAAAGGGAAATGTTTTTATTTTCTGCTATTGAGGCATCATTGAATAGGTTTAACAGCAGGACGGTGCATAGTTAAGCATGACTGATTGTAGAAGCTTTGTAGAATTAACACTGAATTAGGCACATAACATAGATTTTTATTAGCTATTGTTATAGAAGCCATTTAAAAGCAAGTCCTAGAAAAACAATGCATTCTAAAGTGTTAAAAGTATATTCTCTATATGCAGTGAAAGGCTTAGCTGCATGATCCAGTTGCTCTATAAATTCAGTTCAAGTGCAGTCATCTATTTACATGTTCCAGCTGTGCAGCTCAATTCGCCCTCGAGTATAAATACGAGCGATGCCACATTTCATTTCTCTGTCCAGCGTGCTCTGTAGACTTTTTATAGGCAGCTTTGGCATGCTTTGCACTCTGGAGAACCTTCTCACAGCCATTTGCCAGATATCAGGGATTTTGTTACATTTCATCTGCCTGACACCTCGAACTAAAAACATTTTTTAGCCTTAACCCTCATTTTTCTATATCCGGAGGATGTGTCGTTAACTGTAAATTAGCTGTCAAGACTTTAGCCCCAAATTGGGTTCTTCGTCCCGTTAAAAGACACGGAAACCTGCTTGAACAGTACTAATGTCATGGCTTTGTCGGAATGCAGAACCTGCCTTCACGCATCTGAAAATTTGGAGTGAATTATACTTCAACTGCCACCGTGAACCTACATGTCTTCACAGATAGAAACAAGATAACTAATGACATTGTTATAACATGAAAATAAAGTTAATCTTGGTTTACAACTGTCTGTTTTTGGAGTTTGTGTGTTTATACGATGAGCTTTACCGGGCCAGTGACGGTGTCGAAAGAGGCATAAATATTTCACATCAAAAACATTTCACATAAATTGGAGCTGTTAGTCATGCGTGCACAAACTGTCAAGATGGAAAAAGTCCTGCGTGGAATTTGCTAAAGCCCAGAGAGGGAAGCTCAGACATGTGAACGAAGACCCAAGTTGTTTTGTTTGGCCTACATGCAAAACACTTTGGGTGGCATAACATCAACACCTTCTTGGTGACACAGTGGTCGCAACATGATGTGAGCTAAATGAAGGGCAGTTGTGGAAGGAATACCTGTTAGCGCTTGCAAAATACTTGGGACTGGTGCAGAATGTCACCTCAGTGGGAGGATGACACTAAACATGCAATAATTTCCTTGTGCACTTCGGTGATGACGTCTAAGTAAAATCTTCGACTTAAGGTTCTCCACCGAAGTTCCAGATAACTTTGACTGATATGAAACTGAAATTATTTAAATGTTTTATTTCTTTCTTCTTTTTTTTTGTTTTGCTCAACAAAGTGTATTTCTCATTTTAAATGTTTGCTTTGCTACCTAATAAAAGAAATGCTGTTGCTGTTCTTAAACTCCCATAAAGTAAATATTTTTTTTTATGGGCAGTCTTTTTAAAACCCGGTGTTTTTGGGGGTTTTTTTTTCAGTGTTCTTCAGTTCTATATGTATTTGTATTTAAGTTCAAATAAAAACTATTTGAATAGTAAAGATTATCATCCCCTGGCCAGGCCGAGGCATATTCATATGTCAGAACGGCCTAATCAAAGTCCTCACTGAAATCCAATTGAGAACCAATGGCGAGACCTCAGAACTGCCCACCCAATCTGACCTCTATTTTGAAACACAAATTTCTTCAAGGAAAATTGGTACAAAAAAATAAATTCGATTTGTAATAAAAGTCCTTTTACTCATATTGACTTGCGGAGCTGACTACATATTTTTTTATGATTACATTTGGGAAGTTGTGCTGCTCCTGTTGTTTTAACGCATAAAACCCACTGAAGTTTGTAGTTGGAAAAAATTTAAAGTGAATACATTTGCAGATCCCGCAGGAACCTTCATTTGAAGCGTCTTTAGTTTTTATCACTCGGGGGGCCTTTGAAACGCTTCTTGCCCAGGGCCTGTCTGTTTCTAGAGGGCCACTGATTGCCTGAAACCGACGCACACTGGGGTACGTTTGATTAACTAATTCGCACGCGCGGCTTTTACGGGGGCAGAGCTACACATTATTTTAAAAAGGGGCAAAATATTCGTCTGTAAACCAATTCTCTTGAGAAACAAAGCGATGCTTCTTAGAAATGATACGGACAAGACATAAAACTACAGTCATATGTCGTCAATCGTGAACAAGTTGAAGAGCCCCGCCGTCCGGGAGGCGCGGCGCATGATATGGAGCGCACCCTGGGCGAATGTGGTTGAAAGTCAGCATCGTTGCCACTCCTCCTGTAGGAAGGGCGCAGCCCGCAGAGAGCTAGCTGCCCAGCTGTACTCGGCAAAAACGATGGCTGTTAACCTCAGCAAAAATGGCCCTGCGTTAACAGCTGCCTATAAAGAAGTAGTGGATGAAAAATCCGACACGAACTGGTAAGGGGCGCCGCCATCAAAGCGGCGCTCGCGCCTCACAGGAGGGCTGGTTAGCTTCATGTTTGCTAGCTTTGAGTGTGTCGTCAAATAAGTTGCATTGAATCTGATTGACTTACATGGTACCTAGATTTCTGTTAGTGGTTGTCTGCTGGAATTTATGATAATAATAATAATAATAACCTCAATATAAATCAGTTCTTCTCGTGGGAAGAATTACCAATCAACTGATTGGCAGTAAATGTTTCAGGTTTGGGATTTGCTGACCTAAAACCTGGTAATCAGGGATGTGTGTCATGTTAGTGAGATGTTGTTTCATGTGTATTTGTAGCACTTGTTAAGTGATCTAATGAAGTAAATGAGGTAAGACTTTCACCTATGTCAGCCACTTCCGGGCGACATAGAGGCAGAACATGACATGAATATGTGAGAGGCAAATTCAGAGACTTCCTCTTTCAGATAACAAACCCCACAGCTCTCACGGCCTCCAGACAGATACCTGTTGATGACCGCTGCAGTGTTTAACTCTGACCTGAATTACTTCACCCAAATGGGAAATTACTCCAGGATTCCCTCATAGCTCGGGCCTCCCTCTACATACATGTTCTGATTGTTTCCCTGTGTTCATTTTTTTAATCTTTCTGCAGCCCTCTTTCACTTATTCAGTAACTAGTTATTTTTCTTCCCTGTTGTTTTGCAGACTGGGTAAAAACAAAAGAAGAATAGGGATCTGACTTGGCTCTTGCTACTTTCTGAGAGAGCTGGTTTCTGAATCTAAGAAGAATAAGGAGCTTGCACTTTGCATATGGAGAGGAAGTGTATTTTCAGTGTTTGGTTAAAACTAGAAACTTCACTGATCTGGCTTCCCTGGTCTGATGCCAATTTCTGTTTTTCTTTGACTCTTCTGCTCCCTCCTCCCCCTTATGAACTATGTCACTTAAAAAAGAAAAGTGCGACCCAATTGCTTTGATTAAAAAATGTTTAATCCCAACAGAAAAGAATCAGTTTATGAGATTATAACATTGGAATAGTTACTTAGTATATACTTTAGTATCGCACCAAACTGTTGGATGATGCACATGTACATTTAGAGGAAGATTTTAGCATTGATTCAAATTTATGAAAAGTAGTTGAACTGATAATGTTTGAATGCTTTCAGTGACCCAGCATTGATGCATCTCGAGTTAAAACCTGGCAGATACGTCTGTCATCTGCTTTTCATTTTTCTGCTTCCCTTCAATCTGCAACATGTAAAACACACAAAGAGCTCAAGAATAGTTAGATTCGCCAAGCAAATAAAATTATGTGAAACCTTTAAGACAAAGGCCAGCAGCCTAGAAAGATTACTAACATGTCTGTTTCTAAAGAGGATTAAAACTGCAGAAGCCGTATTTACACAACTCTACTTCCCTAAACGATGTTGTGTGAAGAGGGGCTTAAGTGTCATGAACGCTTAAAATGGATTAATGAGCGATAAAACACTGTACGTCCTTGTGTTTTCCACAGGGCCTTGTTCACGTATGAGGGAAACAGCAATGACATTCGCCTGGTAGAAAAAGGAGGTAAATAACCCAGTTGTTGTCGTTGTTCTCAAATGCATGTGGGAATGTCTCTGTCAGCATGCAGTCGTGGTGCTTGAATCTGAGCACAAAAGAACTGCTGGTCTTTGCTTTCTAAAGCCCAACATTTCCAAGAGGGGGGGAAAATATGTCCACAGTTGCACAATAAACCACAAGAAGCCATTGAATTCTTCCACAATGTTTGTGTATCAGATGGAGGCCTGGAGGAGCTGGTTGAGGAGCTCAACAGTGGAAAAGTGATGTACGCTTTCTGCCGGGTCCAGGATCCCAATTCCGGTCTGCCTAAATATGTCCTCATCAACTGGGTCGGTGCTGCGTGGCTCTGTCCCGCATTTCATTTCACGCGACGTGATCACCACTTGTTAAACGCTTCAATGATGGTTTACGTTTCAGACTGGAGAGGGTGTAAAAGATGCCAGGAAGGGAATTTGTGCAAACCACGTCAGCGCCATAGCTAATTTCCTTAAGGTAATCTTGAATGTTTGAGGCTATGTGAAATATGCATCTTTTTCCCTTTTATTTTATTTTTTTGACTGCAAAATGTCAGCAAAGGCATCTAGTCTGAATCATTTCCTGTCAGCACAGTTGATGAGAAAACTGCCATCACAGGATTGTCAAAAACTTTTTTGAATCTTGTTTATTGAAAGTTTGCACTTTAGTAATCACATATTTTTAGCTGTGTAAAACTGTAGTTGACCTGAAATTATGATTATGATTCTGCCTGATGACACTAAACAAAAAGGGTAATGTCCTCCTTATCACTGCGCCATTTCCTATGGTAGAAGAGAGTTAGCCTCCAGGTTATGCAATATTAGTGCTATTTAATTCGTAGTTCTGCTGCTGGAAGTTGTAGTTTCTGAAAAGATTATAGTAGTAAAGAATTTGGAGCTTTGGAAAAGTCCTAGAACATTTTCACATTAACTTAACTATAAAATTATATGTATGCTTTAAGCAGTAGCTCAACACAAAGTAGCACACACTTTTTGAAGTTCAGGGAAATGATTCATGTTTTTCAAAATATTTTTACAAATCTTTTGAGGTACGTCTTGGCTATTTTGCCTCTGGAGACAGAAATGTTTGCCTGCTTTTCTGTGCAAAATACTAGAGATGTACCGACCAATCGGCTCTGAAAATCGGTATTGGTCAAAATTGAAATTGGTTAGGCTTATCAATGATCAGTGATCGGCCAGGAAACTGCAATCGGTGCACCCCAACCTAATACCTCAATCTCATCATCATATCTTGCGACAGATTCTCAGTTGGATTGAACTGGTTAGTCTTAGTCTTTCTGAAAGTGACAGCTTTCTGTCCGATTCACATGGCGGCCGTTTGCAGCAACATTTTCACTGGCTGGTACATTTAAAATGTGGTTGTGCGCTGAAAGAGCGTTAACTTTTTCTCTCCCGCGGTTTCAGGGGGCTCATGTCACCATCAATGCCAGAGCAGATGAGGATGTGGAGCCTGAGGCGATCATGCAGAAGGTGGCCAAAGCTTCAGGAGCCAATTACAGCTTCCACAAAGAAGCCTCCAACCGCTTCCAGGACAGCGGCCCTCAGGGGCCCGTGGTATGCTCCCTCCCCTACAGCATAAGTCGTACAGAGATCTTATCACTTGGACATTTTTGTCATTACACACTGTAGATATAGAACTGGCTCTTATATCTGTGTATTTTACTTTGAAGTTGCAGTATATAAGTTTGATAAAAGATGTTTTTTTTTAAATATATGTAATAAAACTGTCACTGTGTTATGAAAGTATAGGATGAGATGGATAATCTGTGAAAAAATCAACAGAAATACAGATCGGTCAGAAATAACCAATCAGAGCCAGGAGGGTCTCGGTACTGTCAGTCATGCTTGTGTACGCTCTGCTCACACCCTCTGTTTGCTCTCTGCCCATAACGGAGCCTGTCACAAATACTCGGACTAGTCAGCATAGCCACCGATGACGCAGATGAGTAAATTGTGTCTCTGCCATTTGTACATTTAGCAGCGCGTACACAAAAGTGACAGACGGCACTAATGCATTCCTCCTGGCTCTGATTGGTTGTCTTTGGCACCAAGAAGTTTGGATATTTTTTCACATATTATCTTCCTGATACCATTATAAAATGGTGACAGTTTTAACAAATATGTAAAAAAAAAAAAAATGCTTTTTTAAAAGTTACATACTGCGGCTTTAATGAATCTGAAAAAGCTAAAACATAGAGGAGAGGTACTTTGGTGTCTGGTTTAACTAACACTTTGCATCACTATGGATTTCATTCATCCGTTTTATTCTTACACAGTTTCTGTGCATGCCTTTGTCTCCCCTCAGGGTTCAGTGTACCAGAAAACCAACGCCATGTCAGAAATAAAGAAGACCAATAAAGACAACTTCTGGGCACAGGCAGAGGTACATCAGTTGTAGAACCGTTTCACTCTGACCTCAGATGGTGATTTCATCAAATGAACATCAGTCTTGTGCAGATTCTGCTTGCACGCTGACACTGCTTGGTGGCACCATGGAAATATTTTGTGCGTAGAAAAAAAAATGTCTAAGTTCCTGTATTTGTTTAAAAGGTAAATATTTTGAACTATATTGAAACTCCTGTAGGTTTTTGAGATCTAAGTTGTTTATGGTAGTGAGAAGACTCTCTTTCTGCTTTTAGTAATATAAAATTTCCAACGAATTCTGATCTGTTGGGTTTTCAGAAAGAAGAGGAGAAACGTCGCCAGGAGGACCGTCGCAAGGCTGAGGAGGAGCGTCAAAAGCTGGAGAGGGAGAGGAAAGACCGAGAGACCAAAGAGGCAGTGCAGAGGGACAGAAGGGACAAGGAGAGATCTTCTCAAATCGATCAGCAAAAGTAGGTAGCGCATGCTCTGGTTCTGACTTGTTCATAACAGCATCTTTTAACAGGATCCTCATCTTTTTTTTTTCATGGCAGGAAGTATCAGCAGCAGCTGGAAGCCGAGAGCAAAGAGCAGGAAAAGCAACGCTGGGTGAGTCTGACTGACAGCCAACCAAATGCTTTTCAGCTCTTCAGTCTGCTGACTGGGATGAACTTATTTAAGTGGAGTTGGTTTATTATAAAACACTGTTTTGATAGCTGAAGAGTGCTGGGCATTTTCCTGCTTCGCCATTTCATACCCGTGTTGTTTTGGTTTCGGTTGTTCAGTAAAAAATAGCAGCGCCTCCTGCAGGACGTTTCAGACATGGACAGTGGACATTTTTGCCCTTGCTTTGACAATAAATCATTTGGTAATGAAAGTAAACATTCTTTAAAAAGGGACTTTTTGCAGCTCAAAAACAAATGTCACCATTTGATGGACTATGGAATAAGCTAATTGTCATCTACAGTCTCTTAGCAGGTCACAAAAAATAAACATAGAATACAAGAAAAGAAAAAATAACACTGCAAGTGACTTCTGGTCTCACCGCACAAGTGTGTGCCACTTTTACTTTTAGTTAATGATTTAAGTAGCTGAACGGTTTACGATTAAAACACTTTATCAAGTTTTACTGGTTGTCTGTTATCAGACATGTGTTTGTGTGACTCCAGTAAATAGGGATCAAAGCCAAAACCAGTGGAGAAGCTGTGTGATGCCAGGATTTTTGAAAATTTATCTTCATTTTTAAAATTTCACCTTTTTTTATTTTATTTATTTTTATTAGAACTTAGAACTGGTTTGAACCATTTGACGTACTCTGTTGATTTTTAGGTTGATCTTTTAAAAATACAATTTGTTAAATGCATCAAAACTTTTTTTTAGCTTAATAAAAATCCAGTGAAAACTTTGGCCCAAACTTTGGCGGGAATAATCTCGGCATTGCCTCGTGTCACAAACCCTGGCTTTCTTCAGAACATCTGTATCGCCCAAGAACTTTCTGATCCACACCTCACTAATGATTGATATTATTTATTTCTACAAAAAGGAAAACTGATGCCATTTTAAGCTTGCGGATTGCTAAATAATCAATGCATGCGAAAAGGTAATTGCGGGTAAAATGTGTTGGTGTGATTTGGCGAAGGGGCGGAATGACCCAGAGATGAAGTGCGCACATCTTGTGAAAGTCGTGCCAAATTTAATATCGACACCATCAGGAGGAGCAGCAGCAGCAGCAGAACGATGCCGCTCAAAGGAAAGCAGTCAGGAGAGGTGACTCTGTGGAGAAAGCCAACGTGAGTTTTCCTTCCCCAAGGAAACCCTTCTCTCCTGAAGCGCCTCTTCCCTCTGACCCTACTCTCTTTAGGCTTCACATTTCTAAAGCCGTTTTCTTTTCCAGTTTAGATCTGCAGCACAAATTTCTGAAAAAAAAAGAACTTCACTAACAACCTTTTCTTTATCGCCTACAAATGAATCTTTATTTTCAGTGGGTTTTTTTTTGCTTTTTTTTTTATCATTTCTCTTTTTTCCCTCTATAGGAGGCGGCTTCTCTGATCTCTCAGCGCCCCGTGAACCCCAGGGAAATGTTCAAGCAGCGGGAGCGAGGGATGACTCCCAGCGACTCGGACGCTCCCTCTGCTGCCCCCGACAGCCCTCAGCCAGGTATTGCCCCAGTAACAGCTTGCTTGCTTCATATGCCCCCTGCCAGCCTTGCATCAGCGTAACGCTTTCTTGACTTGCTGTCAGGGAGTGGTAGATGCGACTGTAATCGCCTCCTCTATACATACTCAAAGCTTTTCATCAGACTGTCTAGTTGCCTCATGATCATACTTAACTCTTGTCTCCGTAACCGTGTCTCTTCCTCCGCTGAGTCTGCCTCCTCTTTGTCTTCTCTCTCATCCATTTGTGGACCCGTGTTTTGGGGGTGTGTTTGTTTCGTCTGCTCAGGGCGACTTCGCAGCCCTTTTCTGTCTAAGCAAGCGTACGAATCTGAGCGAGCCGGCTCACCTCCGCGCCAAGCTTCTCCTTCTGCTGTGCCAGCTGCTGTTGTCCGGGCCACAGGTCTGAGCTTAACACACACACACACAAACATACACATATTGACAGGAAGACTGAAACACACCAGCATCTAAACCCAAGTCATATCAAAAGTAATTGTCACGAAACAAAAAGTTACTCACACCCACTGGTTCTGATTGTTTTATTACTTAGAATCAACTTCCTGAGTAAAACGCTTCCAAAAATGAGTTGCATTGAAATTAACACTTGGCTGATTCACACATTAAAATGTGAAAGAGTGGGATTTGTATTCAGCCCCCTTTATTCTGATGACACAAAATAACATCGAGCTCCACCAGTGAATTGGTAAGTCACCGTATTACTAAATACAGCTCACCTACAGTCTGTAGATGTTTGGAAATCTAAAGCTTTATTCAGAGAAGCAGCCAGGATTTCCATGGCAAGTGGTGTGATAGGCCCAGCAAGACTGCTCTCCATTCAGTCTGTCAGAACTTAAGATTTCTGCAAAGAATGGGGAGAAATATTTCCACCAGATGTGCACATCTGTTAGGCATTCTCTGAATGCTCTTGTGTCAGTGAAATGCGATTCTGCAAAGTATTGAGTCAGATGAGCTGAATACAGCGGCACACCACACCTTTCAGATTGGTCAAAGATTCTTCTTGATCTGAGAATGTGCTGCTTTGACATGTCAGTGTTGGAAATAAGACGGCGTTACGGCTTAGTGGCAAATGACTGATGTAAAACATGTTCCGGCTTCTATAGTGGTGTGTCTTATAGACTCGCACTAGACAAAAAGCTCTGTGTCTCATTCGTCATATTTGTCATCTTCTCCTCATTTCTCATGACGTTCATTTTCATTCTTTGTCACGCTTTATACCCAGCTAATCCTGTGGACTCCCTATGTCTTTTTTTGTTGTTGTTGTTGTCTTTTCACAACAAAAGTGTAACGAACGCTCTAAGTGTGTCCGGTGGCAGCGTTGAACCTGTGTGGACTTGTGAATGTGCTCCATTGTCTACATGCATGTCTGTGCTTGTGTTTTGGGTGCTAAAGAACCGGATTTGAATGATGAGCCAGCCACATTTGAGAAAGATGAGCAGGAGCAGGAAACTCCTCCGCAGGAACAGAGGAAAGGTGGGGTTCATTTCATTTCCCCATCACCTTAAGCCATCATTGATCAGTTTTCCCAACCCTGCCATTTATTTAAATGAGAAAAAAAAAAAAAGCTATCTTTGTTTACTTTGAGGAGCTGGGGTTTTTTCTGTTTGGTTGTTTGTGCTGCCACCTGCTGGCAGGTGACAGTCCCTAATGGCACAGTCATACTCTGAGAACCTCATTTATGTTTTTTGTATTTTTATTTAATTTCCAGAGGAGGCACCAGCTGCTAACTCGTATGTTGAAGAAACACCGTATGAAGAGCCTGCCCAGGTTGGTGTTCTCATCTCTGCAGAAAGACACTTCTACCATAAGACATACCTGAATCTGCTCCAGGAGTTAACGTCGGTTCTCTTGCAGGTGGATGAGAGTAACTCTTATGAAATGACTGTAGAGGAAACGTCAGATAGAGGAATCTGTGCCAGAGCATTATATGACTATCAGGCTGGTGAGTTGTCACAATGCAATATAGCTTATTGTCTTCATTGCAAACAATGGTTGTAGTTTACTAAGTTGACATTTAAAACAGCGTCGCCTTAGTAATGTTTAACCTTTAGTTTTGTTAAATATAAAATCTTAAATTTTCTCTCTCAAGCTAAATATATCAGCAGTTTTAGCAAACCGCGTTCAAAGATTTTTTTATTTATTTATTTATTTTAGCCACAAGCCTTTTGTTGCATCAGTTTGTTACTGTTTGCACCAAACTCTAGCGTAACTTAGCACAAACATCGACAAAATGCGAGGCTCAGACCACCAAATTAAAACAAGTGGTGCTGGGGGCACATGCAGAAAAACGTCAGTGTCGTCTCGGCATCGAGTCACTTCTAATTTCCCTATTAACGTTCTCTTTTTAGCAGCTACAGTGTTTTGCATTTACATATAAAAGGAATACGCAGAACTAAACCTAAAAAGAGAAAAGACAGAAATGATACTCATAGTGGTTTAACCACAGAACTTCAGTTCTAAAACATCAGACCCTTTCCCAAAAAGGATGTTTCCACTGACTTCATATGAAGCTCTTTGTGTCAAGTCTTTATCGCACTGCTGCTCTATTTTAAGACTCTGTCACCAATTAGTGGCTGTGAAAGACAGCTAGCTAATAGTCGTGTGATATTATTTACCTCATGTAAACTACAAAAGCATAACTTGGGCCAGTTGTGTTCGAACTCTGCCAAGTGGAACAAAATCCCAAAGTTTAGACACTTGCAAGATACAATTTAATAATTAGTTTTCCCCAAAAAATGCTGAATTATAACTGTTTTTGCTTTTGTTATTTTTTTCTTGTTACCAATTCACAAAGTGCTCAAATTAAAAAAAAAAAAATTTAATTAATTAATTTAAAAAATGCAATCTAATGGAGTAGAACTGACCCAAAAAAATATCATAACACGTACACCATCAAAACAGTTCACAAGTATAATATTTTCTGTAAACTGTTTCAATGGTCTACATGTTTTTTTTTTTTTTTTTTTGCCAGTTCTTATCAATTAGATATGAACGGGGAAAATGTTTTTTTTTTTTTTTTATTATTTTATCAAGTTTAATAAATGGGTCCAAGTGTAAAACTCTTAATAGTCGGCGCTCCGACTACTAAGACCCCCTTTCAAATTGCTAATAAAATATAAACGGTCTTAGAACCCAACATTTAAAAAGTATGAGAGATAATATTTTCTAACGATCTTGTTATCATTTTCTGTGGTAAAATGTGCCAGAGAAGATGATCAATAGTCGGGCCATTTTAGGTCTTTGAGGTCTTCAATGCGTTCTGCCTTCAAGCTTCAAAATGTGATTGAAAGTCATTAATGTTAGCGCACAGCAGCACGGCTTACAGGAAAAAGGTGTGGGGAAATAACCTGGCCAATTATGTGTTTAGACAAAATAGCATTTAGAATAAATAAATGTGATTTATTTGTGGCTGGTTCTCAGTGATAGATTGTGAGAGTGTGATATTTACCAGTGACTCCATTATGTTTCACTGCTTTTTTTTTGCAAACAGAGTCTGATGTGGAAAACCGCTGGGAAGACAGCAGCTTTTATTACAAACACATTCAGCTGTTCTTAATGTAAACATGTTTCTGAGAAGTGAAGGGCACATTTATCTTCTCAAAGACTGGGTGACCACGCCGTTTCATCACTTCTTCCTTCAGTGCATCTTCTAGGTATCTGGGAGGTGAAGAGACAATAGCTGCATCTTATTGGAGGGCTAAAAACGAGTTGATTTTTTTCTTTCTTTGAGTTGATAATGTCGTTGACCAGCATATTTTGCACCAAATCCCATAGTTATTGCCCAGCACGAATGCAGCTTGTAATGTGTGCTGGTGACTGGCAGCATGTGCTCGCTAATGTCCCCCACATCGTCAGAGGCGCCGCTCTCTGATCTCTGCTGATTACACGCAGCACATAAAGCCCCTGAAACCACAGCTTCACGTCTGCTCATGCTGACGCGCCGTTCCTTTGCTCTTTCAGCCGACGACACCGAGATCTCGTTCGACCCGGACGAGATCATCACCGGCATCGAAATGATCGACGAGGGCTGGTGGCGGGGATACGGCCCGGACGGTCACTTCGGGATGTTCCCGGCCAATTACGTGGAGCTCATGTAGCCCGGCGGATCGACGGCGCCGGGACTCTTCTGAGGACTTTTGCAGTTTAAAAAATAAATAAATAAAAAATCGCGTCATTCGGCGAAGTCGGTCCTCACACGCTCTAGATCAGGCTGAAAATGAACAAAGCGAGTTTCCGCATCCCCGGACCAATGAGCATGGTAACTGTGGGCCAGGTTTTTTTTTTAGTTTTTATTTTATTTTAAATCTTAGAGCGCAGTTCCAGTTAAATCGATACTGTAAGCAGCCGATGGCGTAGTTTATGGATTTGTGAAGAACCATAGACCCAACCCGAGGCGTCCTCGTCCCTTCTCTGCCCCCTGAGAAAAGAAGTGTATTTATCTGTCAGTGTGATGCAGTACATGAGTCTTAATTTCCGCTGTGAGCCTCAATAACACCACTTCCAGTTCACATTTCTTAAAAAGTGGCTTCGTTTTGATTTCAGGTATATTTGATGTGTTTGTAGCAAATGTTCCTTCCCATTTCAGGAGAAAAGATGACGGTACCACAAACGGCCTAATTATTTCTGCCTTTCTGTGTTTTGCCTTCTTATACCGGCAGACTGAATTATACTTTTCTTTTTTCTTTTTTTCAACGTGCTAGAACCTCTATCCTGTGTTTCTTCGGGTTCATTTTTATTCTGACAGTGGTGGAAGTGAATATTTAAACTGACAGGTGATGCTTGCTGGGCTCTTGCGGCATAAAACAGTCAAGTTCCTGGCTTGAAACTGTGAGCAAACGGCAGTTTTTATTTCAAGTCCTTCCTCATTTTTGGCCGCATAATTTCAGCATGCGTAACTTTTCAGGGAAAAGCTGGAGAAGAACATAAAAGTCAGCATTTAATTTCGTTTTAAAGGATCCTCAAGGGGCCGAAGTTGAATTTGGGCGCACAGCAGATAGGGGCGTGGCATAATAAAGGGTTGAAAGTGCAATGGTTGGCGTCCTTTTAATCATTTCATCGGGCTTTACAGCAGACTTTATGCAACTTCATTTTGTTATTAATCATGGAAAAAAAAATCAATTCATCATACATAGAAAAGGGCATTGTGCTGATGCTTTATTCATGTGTTGTTGTTTTTTTTCACTGTCTACTGTAATGCAGAGATTCTTGATAATAAAAGAAGTGACCAAATTCTGCTACTTTTGTTTGTTTATATTCATACAATCTAGATCAGGTTAAAAAATAAAGGAGGGGGTGGGGGGTTAAAATATAGAAATCTAAAGGGATTTTCAGAGGTTTAACAGGAACTCAGATGTATGCAGTCTGAGTATTTTCTCTACCGTCCGTTTCCTGGAATGAGGTAACACGTGGGGAATTCACCTCCAAACGCTTAGGTTTCAATTTCACGTGAAAATAAGATTCTGCCTATCTGCTTTTGCATCTGCCAGTTAAATAGTGCAGACGAAGGGAATGAAATATGCAGCCAAGGCCATGCGATGCCCACCTTAGCGGCTCCTCCTCTCTTTGAGTTTTCCCTCCGTGACCCTTTGAGGTCGTCGTTAACCTCCAGCTTCCAGCTTGAATCTTTTCCGCTGGTGTTTACACTGTTGGCCCGAAATAAATCAGCTTGGTGTGGTTTCAGAATAAAAATTCCACCCAAGAGCGCACCCACACGATTTAGAGACGAACGACAAACAGAAACATCATCTCCCACTGCTGTGCTCTTGTTAAATCAGCCAAATACCGACGATGCAATGGTTTGTTCACGACCCAAGACTGGAAGACTCACGTCCTAGTTAAAACCCTCTTTCTTCTTCTTCTTTTTTTTTTTTTTTTTGCAGGTTGTTCCCAGTAAACTGAGTCAACTTAAGGTTCGAAACATGCCGTGCGTCTTTAAAAACACAATATTCAATCCTCATGCTCTCATTCAGAGCTCTCTATCCTCACCTCAACCTCATATGTTTTATGCTACTGAAAGTCTGAAATGAATGGCCTGGGGATTTTCTCGCTCTGTTTTGCTCATCAGCTTCACATTTGTTGTCGGCTGAAGAACAGAGAGAGAGAGAGAGAATTTCTCACGAGTTTTTCAAAAACATTGACACAATTACAAGGAATTAAGTTTTTGAACGGCTCGCATGTGAGATAAGAAGAAAATTGTAATCACAGCTTAATCATATGTTGTATTTTTAGGTAGTGACTGCAAATTGTTCTGAACTTGAGTGCACATAGATTGTTTTTTTTCTGTTTTTTTAATCTATCAACTGATCTCAGGTGGTTTCAAGCTGATCTAGTAGAGCTTTTGTGTCAATAGAAGTACAATTTCCAATCAAAATCATATTTTTCTTCCATAAAAACATTTTCCCCCTCTTCTCAGCATCAGACCATTTGTAGGTTCTTTTTTTTTTTTTTTTTTTTTGATTATTTTGACATTTTAGATGTTAATTTTTTTTTTCTCGAAATGTCAACCTCTATCCGCAGCAGATGGAAGAGCAGGGCATCCCCCTTTTCGAAGAGATCAAAAACACGGGGAGGAAACGTGGATGGAGCCGGGTGTCGTCTGTCGACTCTTCTCAATCACCAGATCTGCAGAGTTAAGAGGAGGCCAGAGGGGAATGGAGGGAAAATGCAACTGTAGAGGAGAAAAAAAAATGAAATTTTATTCTTTTTAAAACGTCCAACGCCAAGATGGTTCTTCTTGGAAGCATCTTCTTTGTGATGCTTTCCATCAGCTTGAACTCTGAAGACAACAACCTGTCCACATATATTTAGCAGTACTTAAAAACATTTTCTGCTCATTTCATGTGGAAAAAAAACAAAAAGAAGCTGCTTCTGCATTATCTCGGCATTTTATTTTTAACCAATATCAACGGGTAACAGTCAGTAGAAAGTGTTTTGAAGAAGTAGAACCGTCTCTCTTCCTTAAAAAAGTGAGGACTTCAATGCATGCAGCCTCTGCTCAGCAAGTCTCACAACGTTTATGTTGGCCGCGATTACTGAGAAACACCATGCTTGCTGCTAAAGCATAAGATCCAAAATACTTGCATTTTCCTATGTCATCAGAAAAGGGGACGCAAGTTCAAACCTGCGCCACAATTTGACCGTTTTATTGGCTGCTGAGGAAGCAGGATGTACATTTCACCCCTTTTTATTCCTCATGTTTGACCCAGAGTGAAAGCACGAGCCTTTTGCCTCCCTGCACCTCATTGAACATTAAACTCAGCCCATGTGTGACTATTTACGCCCCGGCTTCCTTTATTTGAAGAAGAAATGTAGAAACAGATATTTGTTTTCGTAGATAGCCAGGAAATGCATTCAGAGGTCTGCAGACCTTTATTTGGACATCGGTTGAGTGCTGCTTTCGCTTCCTCAAATTCAGACAATTTTTGCTGAATTTGACTCAGGGCTGTGTGTGCTTATAATAATAGGTCTGGTTTTGCTCCAATTGAGAGGAATCAGTTTCAATGCAACCACGCGGATGTTTGCCCTTTTTTTTTTATTACAGCTTTGCAAACTTCTGTTCCTTTTGACGTGAAAGAGAGTCTTTGAGAAAGAAATCTTCTAAACTACTGGTTTACATTTGTTAAAACTGCAATGTGCAATAATGTCATGATCGCCGCAAAGACACAAATGAACAGTTTGACACAAACATTTGATCCAATTAATACTTCAAATCTGACACTAATCTGCTGCTTAATAATTTAACACAGCATGTTGGGGTTGTTTTTTTTTCAATCTGAATATCAGACGTGACACGGTGAGAACTAATACTGTAAGACGAGGCATGAAAAAAAAAAAAAAAAAGAAGAAAAAAGAAACAACTCAGTTTCCCAGCCTCATTCGCTGTCATGGCATCATCAGTCAACCAATGAAACTGTCCCGCAGAGACGTCTTCCTATTTCGTGGTGTGAAGTTGAAGAGGCTGTCGCATGAATTACTGTCACAAAACAGGCGAGTCACAGAGTTGAGGACGGCTTCTGGAAATGGGTGAGTAGTGATCATTATTTACTTTACAGCACGTTATTTACATGTGTAAACAATCTACAATCTGAAATGTTAGAGGCAGATTAGTTCAGTGGTGTGTGATAGTACACACTACTCTCACACACCGTAGTAGTGTGTGACAGTATTATCACACATATATATGTGTGTGTATGCAAACTGAACTATATATATATATAGATATATCTATATCTATATCTATATATATATATAGATATATATAGACATACACAGAGCTGATTGTATACTTTCACACTTCACTCATTTTTTATAATGTTGACTTTACAGAAAAAAAATGAATTCCCATTTATAATGTCTTGAATATGAAATGTTTAAAGTTGTCTGGATGCAGTGGTTCAAACGGCCCAGTCAAAAGTCAAAAGACTGAAAGTCAATCATTTAATTCGGCGAGTTATGAAATGTTGTATTAAGAATATTTCTTCATCGCCCGAAATGGAGAAGTAAAGAGGCCACTGAAAGCAGAATTAAAGGTTTAAGCCACAAGCACAGGAAACAAGTGATCTCAAAAGAGAAGCATATTGGTTTTGCCTTGAAGAAGAAGGAAAAAAAAGTGACATCGCTGTGGGTGGAGGGCTCACAGGGTGTCGAGGTGGTGGCTGGTGAAGAATGGCATCTCTTTCTCAGAACTGCGTCTCGCTCCCAGGCTTTTGATTTCTCCTCTTTAGGAGTTTGTGTTTCACTTTCCCACCCCGCTAAAATCTTAGCTGGATTCTTCCGATGGGAGCAAGTGCATTCTCAAACTTTGGGACAATACAATAGTTTCATGACAACAAAATAGTTCTATATCACAGATAACTCGCCACATTGTTTGCGTCACTTCTCTTGTGACCAAAACGGAGTCGCAATAGGCTGAAGATAACGACCAAACATTCATGTATTTTTGGATTTCTCCATTTCCAGATTGCTGCTGTTCTTAGTTACAATACCATACAGTGCAGCGTTGAAGTGGCGGTGTTCTTGAGCAGGAAGTGGTTTTGCAGCCTGTGGTTTTATATCACACTCTGTCAACAATTTGCTTTACAGATTACTTCTTATGTATCTCTCTGCGTGTGTGTGTGTGTGTGTGTGTGTGTGTGCGTGCGTGTGTGTGTGTGTGTGTGTGTGGATGAGTCACCTGATCATTGACGCGCGCACACAATGTTGATGTCGAATCTTTTCTTAATTAGAAGCCTTCTCGAAATGAAGAAGTGCTCGCTTCTTTGAATTCAGAGTCACACAGTGAGGTGACTTCTCCTTCCTTTGTGTTTGTGTGTGTGTGTGTGTGTGTGTGTGTGTGTGTGTGTGTGTGTGTGTGTGTGTGTGTAGCTGAAGAGGACCAGAGCGAGGCATCACAACAAACAGCTGGGAGCGATGAAGACAAGGCGAGAGCAAAACAGGTACCAGAGATGAAATTTTAAAAAAAAATTTAAAAAAAGCCCCTGTCAGTTGGTCCTCTGGACAGTTTCCTGCAGTTACAGTTAATTTGTCACTACAGACATGACTGCTCAGAATGTGTTATCTGTTGTGTTTTCATTTCCCCTTTTTGCTCGATTTAAGTAGCAGTTTGATGAACTGGTTGTATGAGTGTGTGTGTGTGTGTACAGTTGTTTTATGGTTGTTTTTTTTGTTTTTTTGACCGATGGTGAAATGAGTACAAGGAACAAGCTTCTGCTTTGCATTCTAAGAAGAATCAACAAAATAGAAAGCGAAGGAGAGGAAGAGAGAAAGAAGAGAGAAAAAACACACACACTTGCAATATTTTATTGCGCATAAAGAAACTCAAACGCCACTGTTCTGGTAACTGGAGTGAGAGGTACAATATGAGAAGCATAAATTAGCTCATCAAATTTCCAAGGCCGGGTCGAGTTGAAAGCCCGGCGGTTTCTGCGGTGACTTCTGCCCTCCAGATAGCATCGATCCTGGGCGCCGATCACAGTCATCGTGAGAATCGCAAACACAACTCACTGACATCATCACCCACACAGTTTTCCAAAAAAGAAAAAAAAATTGCAGCAGCGAAAAATCAAACGAGCGTTTCACAATGATATTCTCTCTCTGCGGCGTGGACCGAGAGCTGCAAGGAGAACAGAAGAAAGGGGGAAAAACAGTGGGGGGGGGGGCTACTAGGTTTCTCCTAGCGCAGACATTTCCTGTATGCAACCGTCGATGCATAAACCCGAAACTTTTGTGAATCAGATCGAGAAAACAATGGTTGAGGGTGAAGCAGGTCCCTTTATGAGTATAGTTGAATTTCATGCAGGTTTCCAATCAGATTTTATTTTGTTTGTGCCAGAAAAAAAAAAAAAGTATCCTCTTTTCTTTTTCCTTCTGACTCTCGAATCAGTGGCCTGAAAGCATCAGCTGGACCCCGAGGCGGTTTGTAAAAATGGCCTTGGGGTGAAATCTGAACACAAACCTTTTCACAACAACAGCGGAAAAGTCAGAGCTGCTCCCCGTTTGGCTGGGAACACCGACTGACTGTGACTCAGTCGGGACTGTCTTGGTTAGAGCTCTGCACCTTCACTATTACTCACTCTGGAGGTTTGCTTCTCGGAACCAGGAACCACATAGAGGAACTTGATTCAATATGAAACCACCTCTTGCTGTTTTGTTGTACAATGAGCGCCGCAGAAATAGCAGCTCTCTGGGCCCCGATGAGTCAAAGTAAAATATCGACGATCCAATCTGGCGAAATTTGACCGGGGAGGCGACGATGTGAGAGTCTGCATTTGAATGTGAAGCGTGAATTGTTCAAATCTTTTGATTTCACTTCAGTGACAGTGTTTTGTGGACGGCAGGCAGGCAGAAGCACTTTATACTCATTGTTTTGTGTGCTGAGACTGAGAAGACGGTGGAAATATCTCAGCGGGTTTATTTGCAGCTGGGGATTGTGGTACGGGTTATAATTTCGAATAATAATAATAATAACTCTCCAGAGTCCTGCTGATTGTTTGAGTCGGGTGTGTTGAAGAAAAGACATCTCAAAGAGTTGCTGGAGCATTGCAGTGTCTCCAACCGGCCCCCTATTTGTTACTACCTGAACAAAAGAAAACAGACATCATTTACCAAACTCGCAATCCACCACAAATTCTTCCTTTTAGAAATATCTTAGGCTGAGAAAACGACAGACGGTGATGGCATGAAACCAAAAAAACCTCAGTCTTCCTGCTGCACAGTTGCCTCGAGTTTCGGTGTTGTAGGAAGACACGCTGCCTGCCTGCCTTGCGTCTCTTGACGCAGAAGCAAACATCATTTGACCAGCCGTTCCAAGTTGTGGCGTTCGTTTTGGGCAACGTGGAAGCGTCCCGTGGCATGTCCGCCAACGTTGCAGCAATTTCCCACAACCTTTACTAAAATATGGCATGCAGTCGAGGTTCAGAAAGCTTAATCTCATCCATCACCGACTAAACCGTCCATTTGTAGATGTGAAAAGAGACTTGATGTGATCTCAAAGCACACATCTGGTCCTGCTGCAGCACAACACTGTACGATGTTGTTTGTCCAGCAGTACAAACAGTTGCTGCTTTTCTTTATTATGATTATTATTATTGTTATTATTATTGTTTAATGCAAAGCAATGGGATCATGTGGGGTCATATTTTTGTTGTAAACTGAAATTATACAGTGAAACTGCTGTGTTTTTAAAACAAGGTGATAACCAAATAAAACAAAAACCCCCCAAAACACAAACTTATTATTAAGCGGTTCCGCCCGTAGTGCTAAAGTTCTTTTCTATTGCGCTTCGCATAGTGGCGCTCGTCGTTAGATACTCTTCGATATCGGATTTAAAAAGCGACTGTTTTTCAAAATGTCGCCAATGAGGCAAAAATCGTGCATCTCCACTTAAAGAGAAAGACATGCGAGATGTCGCTCAAGAGTGGGCGGCTTGGTGGCTGCTGACAAGAAACTAAACCTCAAAAAGAGAAGAGCCAAACCCATCGAGATGACTTTACCGTACGCAGGAGCAGAATTTACAGAGTCCGTTGGAATTTTTTGCAATCGAGTTTGCTCTAATTGTTCTTTCATGTCAGCGGCTGCTCGCCCTGCTGCCTCTCTGACTGCAGGAACGGCCTGTATGTGATCAGACACGTAAGCCAAATCTTAGTCATGTGTGGTTGGAATTTCTTTTTTTTTAAAAAAAGGAAAAAAAAAAGAAGTGTTTTGATCTTCTATATCATGGTGTAATATCTGTATCATGCTAAGAAACACAAAGAGTATGTTTTTTTTGTGTTTATAAAAAGAAAAGTGATTCAACTTTCAGAAAAAAGGCTCCAGAGCAATGAACTTCTTATAAGTCCTCAAATTTTGAAACTAACAAAATCTGTTTCTACAGGTAATTGTCAAAAAAGCATGAACGTATATATATATACATGTATATATATAATTTTGTGTTTGTGAATTGTTGTATATTTTGAGAAAAAATGTTTGCTGGCGTACAGTTGTCATAACAATACCCCAGCTAGTTTTCTATATAAATAAAGAAGGTTTAACTAAGCACAACAACCAGAGCAAATGTGATTGATGTGACAAAACCTCATTCAATCTTTGTTTAACATCTGGCCTACAAAAAGTAGTTTATTTTCCACCACTTATAGTCCTTTGGCAACGGCTTGTTTTTCAAAGTGCCATCCGTGTTACCGTTGACTGACAACTCTAGACCAAAAACCCCACAAGTCTGCAGCTTTCTCTCCAGACAGGATGTGTAGCGGTTATCTATTGAAAGTAGCGGTAAAACCCTACTCTCTGATTTTGATGTTTCATTTCAACATTTGTGTGTTTTGAGATGACTACTCTTTCTCATCTATAATATGATGCATTCAACTGTAATTTGAGGTCCTACACAATGCACAGCTCAGTCTTGGGTGCCATGCTCTGTGAACTTATGATTTTTGTCTCCCCCTCGTCCCCCCGTCAGGCTTCTCCCTGCGTTATTGAAATTCACGACTCTACGACTGAATGCGAGGAAGAGACGGGGCCCAGTAAGGTGCCGATGGAGGAGAAAGCATTTGTCGCAAGTTTGCACTGTTTTATGAAAGATAAGGGCACACCCATAGAAAGGATTCCCCATCTTGGCTTTAAACAGAGTAAGTGGATCATAATTATCAAGATTCGTTATTCACATGACGTTTGCATTAAAATATGTTGGTACTGATGCATATTTTTTGATTCCTAGTTGATCTCTGGATGATCTACAAAGCTGTTGAGAAACTCGGGGGATATGAATCAGTAAGTAATATGTTGCTTATCTGGGGCTCAGTGTTCACTGGTTTGTGTTGGAAAACACCTAATTGGTCATGCTATGATGCTACAACATGGTCACAATGGTGTCACACAATGGAGGGGTGGGACAATATGTCTGCCTAAGCTCTCAGAATATTAGGTTCTTTTTTGTGTCGCCCCATTCGGGTGAATACCGAGAGTGAAACTTGCATGTATGTGGAGCCAAACTGGGCTAAAGTTGACCACCGACGCTTTGCTCCAGGGGCGTTAAACACAACAACAGAAGCCAATCACATTTCCTCAATCTGACAAAAAAAAAAAAAAAATGAAAGTGTTCTTTCAGGAAAGTGAACCGACTGACTTTTTCAAGAATGGCCTGCCACCACCTTCCTGTGAGACATTTTTAAAATAGCTCTCAAAGCAAGCACGTATACCAACGCCCAAACACAGGATGCACAATCGAAAAACTACGTTATGAAATGCTGGTACAGTTGGAAACGATCGCAAACCTAAATTTGATAGCAAGGCTATTATTTGCTCTAAATGAATGATAGTTCAGGATTCCGATAAAGGAGCGAGAAGGCAGTTACCATCTCACCTGGACTATATAACTCCCCCGGCGTATTCAGGGACAGAAATCTAGATTAGTTTGTCCCCATAGGCTGAAGCTTAAAGCCGCTCCAAGAGAAACTGAGATGAAAGCAAATTTCTGCCATCTTAAAACAGATTTCAGGCTTATATATAGTGTATATAGGGTTTCCAAAAAAAAGTATTTGTCCAATATAAAAGTAGAGTGGTGTATATTTTTTTCATATACTCCCTTACTTTTCATTGAGCTGATCAGAATCTTTAGCTGCACCGCTCGCAGTGTTTCAGACGGGAATATGGGCTACGACGCACCGCCTCCTACCGCAAAGCAACATGATGCTTTAAAAGCCCCTAAAATAGAGCTAGCATCACTAACTGTTAGATCTTTGAGACCATATGCATAAATTAAGAATGTGTTTATGTTCATACAAACTCACAATGATGTTTCTGATCAAAGACTCCATCTAACCCCCTTGTGCTGATCAACAGGTGACAACCGGACGCCTTTGGAAGAAAGTCTACGATGAGCTTGGAGGAAGCCCAGGTAGCACCAGTGCTGCTACGTGCACTCGGAGACACTATGAGAGGTGAGGAGGATTCATGCAGGCGGTCAAGAAATCACAAAATTAATAACAATAAAAAAGACATTTATAAACCCGACATCTTGAACTCCGCACTGCAGGTTGGTGCTGCCGTTTGAGAGACACATAAAAGGGGAGGACGACAAACCTCTACCTCCGAGCAAACCACGGAAGCCGTACAAGAGGAATCAGGAGAGTAAAGTGAACAAGATCGACGGGAAAAGGAAGAGGAGTCATTCTGAGAGAGAAATGGATTCTGAGGTAACAGCGGACAGCGTTGTTTAAAATCTGAAAATGAAAAGGTTTATAACTACATGTGAGTAACAAAATGTTCCCTACCTATTTTGAAGTTACCCCAAAGAAGCCAAGATGTGGTATGCCAAGGTGAATCACTGATGAGTCCTCACTTCACCCACTGGCCTCCCAGCTCTGACAGACGCCACCCGGAGCGATCTCAACCGAGCAGAAGCGCTGGAGATTTCTGCCCCACTGTAAACGGCCACATCCTGCAGGCTCCCAACAACTGGATTCCTCATCTTCCCTCTGTAACTGGAGAGGTCATCTCTCCTCTGGAGAAGAAGAAGCGGATGGCTCAGGCCAGCCTCAGTGTGCCGCTGAGCTCCCAGAGAGAGGATAAGGAGAGGCCTTCAGTCATCCACTGCTCCCAGTCTCCAGCCAGGGCTTCTTCTAGCAGGAACTGCAATTCCTCTGAAGGCTCTCCGTTGCCCTTATCCTCCTCCTCTTCGCGCAGTTCTTCCCCCCTTTCCGTTTCTTCGGAAGAATCTCCAGCAGGGAGCGGGGACAAACCCAGACCCAGTTCAACGTCGGCCGAGAACTGTTCGATCGCTGCCAAAATGCAAGAGGACAGCAAACCCTTGAGCTGTGGTCAGACGCTTACAAGCACATCAGCGCAGAAGAAAGACACGCCTCTCGTTAGCTCCCAAACACTGACTACTGACTCTGTAAAAAGCCAAAGAAAAGACTCTGCCTGGAACCCTTACCACAAAGTACCCAGCAAATATTTCGCAAACCCTTTTCACTCATCGCCTTCCTTCTCGCATTCTACCTCGAGCTTCACCAAAGTCACTCCCAAATCCGTGCAGCTGCTGCGACCTTCTCCCATTCGCCCAGGTTACAAACTTCTCCACAGCAGGCTGCTCCAGACGGACAACTCTCTGCCTTTCGCCAAGAAGCTGGGCGGCGTGACCCCGTGGTCTTACCCGACAGACAAGAGGGACAGGTCAAGGACGGTGCAGCAGAAAGTTCCTCCCAGTCAGCAGGGACTGTCTCAGTCCACCACCGCCTTGCCGACGTCGTGCATCCTGTCCAATTACGACAAATCGTTGAGAGACTCCAGGCACCAACATACGTTACCTCCGGTGCTCCTTCCCCACAGAGTGAGACTCCCTCAGCCCCAGCTAATGTACCATTCTATGCCAGTCGGTGCAAGTCACCCGGCTCTCATTGGTCCGGCCGTTTACCCGTACCCTTACCCCATCCCTCTGCTGAGTCCACAAGTCGGATACCCGCTACCTACCATGAGTTCAGTTTATTCTCACAAGATTTGAGGAGGACAATTGAACATGTTAGAATAGCTTTCAAACTAGAGGAGAGAAAATCAAGGCAGTATTATTAGTCAAACAAAACCACTAGAAATTCAACAATTCTCCACAGCTGCTAAGACCGAGGCCAGTTGAATCTGGATCGTGTAAATGTTGGAACTGCGTTATTTTCATCCTGTCTTTGTGTTCACAAAGTTCTACTTTATTACACATTGAAATAAAAGTCACATTTTTCAGCCAATTCACACATCCGGAAAAGCTTAGAAGTCGAAGGAGCTAGTTTTTCCACAACATCAGCCTTACCTCATTAACGTTTGATTCCACTGTTTCAGTTCTTGATCTTAAATTTAAAAAAAAAATTAAAAAAGCAACTTTGCTGTTGTTTTTAGTACTGTATTGCAAAGTCAGAACAGTAAACAATGCGGTCACTCTCTTTGTTTTTTGTTTACCTTTTATCAGTGTTAAATATTTTATTAAAAAAAAGAAAAAGGAGACAAAAAAAAGGTCTTTGTCAGAATTTGCCATTTTGAAAATGTATTTAAAAAAGACAGTGAAAAGAAATAAATAAACAAAAATCTTTTATAACGGTTCTCTTCTCTCGTTTTTTTGGAAAATTATTTGTTGATTTATGGTTTAATTTTTTCTTATAACAGGGCCGATTTATTTGTTGCTACTGTTATAGCTTTTGCATCTGCCAACACATTTATTTACTCTGGGTTTTGAACTGTCTGTCGAACAAAGACGCCCTGCAGCGCAGAGCTCATGACGCACCGCTGTGGTCTGTCATGCTCAGCTTCACTGTGGCATGGGCAGGGTGGAAGTAGGTTCAGCGGTGGTGAAAATAACAAAGAATTCTTAGGCAAGAGCAATGAAGAGGAAATAGAAAGAGGAAATCACACAAATGAGATTATGCTGCAAGCCACAATGTGGTCTAAAACAGCTGGAAGTAGTAGAGCGGGTAACAGAAATTCTTGTAAATGTAACGTAAAACTGAGAAGAAAAAAAAACAAAACAACGTGCTGTTTATGCCCAGGAAGCATTAGCGTAAATGTTAATATTTTAGCACTGAGGATTCAAATAAATTTTCAGGAGCAGGAGTTCAGGATGTTGTAAAACTTTCTGTCATAGTTAAATATTGTCATGAAATGTGACCAATAGGGAGAAAAATACCATAGTTTTGCCTTTCCTTTCTGTCTCTAAGACTCTCTGTTTACTTCTGCCTTTACTCTCTAATTTGGGTGTGATAGCCAAATTAAACAGACTGCTGCCTCAGCCTTACTTGATGTCAAGTTATATATTCCGTAGTAAAAAGTCGCACTTAACATTATGCATTAGAAAAATTCCTAACATTTCTAAATTGGCACAAAAGCAGTCAATTTGGGGAAAAAAAAGCAAAAAAACATATATATATATATTAAATAACACATCCTAGATCTGAATGAATGAAATAAAAATGAAATAAATATGAAAATAATTTCCACCTGTTGTTTATTCCATTTGCACAACAGCAGGTGATATTGATTGTCAATCAGTGTTGCTTTCTAAGTGGACAGTTTGATTTCACAGAAGTTTGATTTACTTGGAGTTATATTGTGTTGTTTGAGTGTTCCCTTTATTTTTTTGAGCAGTATATATATATATATATATATATATATATATATATATATATATATATATATATATATATTATGTGTGTGTGTGTGTGTGTGTGTGTGTGTGTGTGTACATATATACACACATATATATGTGTGTGTGTATATATGTACACACACACAGATATATTGGAGGAACTGCTGTTCATTGCTATTCTAACAGTTTAAGTAGCCCTTTAAGGACATTCAGATGTTTTGCGTCATTTTAACTGTTTCTGTTTTCGTCTCTAATTCTCTGCTTTCCCAGCATCTTTGTGAATTTGCAATTGTTTCATACTCTTTCCAATTTTGGCTGATGTATAAAACATTACCAAAAAATTTTTTTTTTTGATAACCTAACCCGAACCTCTTTGGTTGCACTTGATTATTTTAAAGGGTGCCATCAAATTAGAAGAAGCCAAATACCACGTATTGTAGATTTTTTTTATTAGTATCCTTACCTTCCGCTTTATATATGTGCTCCGGTTTGTGTTGGTCTGTGTCGTGAATCCAAAAAGAGCATTATAGTCCCCGAGTTATGTACTTCAGGTGGACTTGTTTCTAATTTTATTTTAATGCGAGTTCTGTAGCAGCATAAATTCATATAGGTAGTGCGAAAAATGACAAAATCTTGACACTATTAAGAAACTAAGGATTTTAGTAAAGTGTCCAGATTGGCAGGTGTACATATTAAGCTCGGTTTGCGAGACGGCCTGCCTGACAGACACAACCCGGGGTTTGAAAACAAACCTAACTCTCGCGAGAAGAGTCTCAGTGGCGCGAATAAACAAGAAGGTTTTTCCAGCAGTTGTACAACTAGCCGTCCTCTCCTCAGACTTATTCGTCCAAGGGGTTTTCTAAACCTTCTTTTAAAAAATATAGCGTAAGACTCTACACAACATATTTTAAAGTAATTTTTAGGCAGCGGGCTTTTTTGTTTTACAGCACAACAATGTCGGACGCATTGTCGGAGGACGGCAGCGACATCCACCATGACGACAGCCAGGAGGACGTCATGACTCCGGCGGAGCTGATCGCCAGGCTGGAACAGGTGAGCCACAGACACCGTTTGCTGTTACATCCGGGACTTTTAAGGCCTTCTCCGCGCTGCTGCAGACACAACCAGCTCTCCGCTCACAGTGTCGCCACTTTGTTTCTGCCTCCCAGGCCTGGCTGAACGAGAAGTTTTCTCCGGAGCTGCTGGAGAACAGGTCAGAGGTGGTGGAGTGTGTGATGGAGCAGCTGACTCACATGGTGAGTACCAGGGGGGAACCTGAGTTACACCTGTTGCTACTCTACAGGATCAAGTAGGAGAAATTCTGGGTGTGGTGGGAAAAATTCACATTTTCTCCAATTGAACTATAGCTGAACTTGCTCCATTGTCTTGTTATCACACACAAAACATTGTCCATATATGGAATAGTCATCATTCATTTGCTCAGAAATAGGACTTCCTTTTGGGACAGTTTATAAGTGTCACAAATGCTGCTTCATCATTTGAGTTGTGACTTTAGTTAAGAGGGAAGGAAGCTCTAATAGCTCTAAGCAGATGATCAGCATTTCAAATTCTCAAATAACACTTGAACTACGACCCCGAGTCCCAGAGCATGTGAAAAGGAGGAGTAAGTTCAAACCATTTCTCCTGTCAGTCGTAATTAACGAACCATGTCGTTGACTCCTGCGCCTTCCTACTTCTTCAAGACACTATATGAGTTACAACAAAATTCTGTTTACTTTTGGGATAAAGTATTTTAGAGTTGAACTAAAACATTTTTTTTTTCTTCCAACAGGAAGCTAACCTGCAGCGAGTGAAGAAGGGCGACGCCAAGGCCGGCTTCCATCGGATGGAGATGGACAGGATCCGCTTTGTCCTCAGCAGCTACCTGCGATCCCGCCTTCAGAAGGTCCGTTGAACGCGTATGAAAACGTCAAGACATCTCTGCCGGTGTCTTGACGTTTGCGCTTTCCGCACCCTAGATTGAGAAGTACTTCCCCCACGTCCTGGAGAGAGAAAAGTCTCTAGTGGAGGGTCAGCCGTCTCTGCTTTCTCCGGAGGAGTTTGCCTTTGCCAAAGAGTTGAGTGCTGCAAATGTGGCCTGTGTCGTATGACAAGATTCATAATAAAAATAAAATTTTAAAAACTTTGCGTCCAGGTATTATACCAACACAGAAACCTACCTGAAGGCTGTAGCGCTGAAACGCATGCCTCCAAACCTGCAGGCTGTGGACATGCTGAAAGCAGGTAAAATGACAACATCCATCTTGATTCTGTGCCTTCAATGATCTCTGACCTTAACCCTTTGTTTTACTGTGACCCCAGTGCCGGAGCCCTGCCTGGACTCTTTTGTGTTTCTGCGGGTGAAGGAGCGGCAAGAAAACGTTCTGATCGAGCCTGAAACAGACGAACAGAGGTGCTCATTTTATCTTTGCGATTCTCTTCATGCGTTGTCATTCAGCTAAGCGTCCAGCAGGGGGGAGTGTAGCTACCTCCCCTCTCTGTGATGCCATATTTTCCTGGCATTGATGCTCTAGAAATGCCTTCTTTTGTTTATGTCAGAGACTTTGTTGTGGATCTTGAAGAGGGCTCCCAGCACCTGATGCGGTATCGCATTGTAGCGCCTCTGGTCTCAAGTGGAGCTGTGCAGTTAATTTGAACACATTTGGGTAAGTAAGGATGCATGAGGGCAATCAATAATCAATAATGAGCCTTAAGCGTTTTTGTGCTTATTCATTTTCTGTAGCTTTTATATTCTCTGTAAAATTTGGATTTATTGGGAGTTTTTTTAGAATCAGTTAAATGTCTTTGTTTACACTATAACACTTACAAAAGTATTCATATAACCTATTTTGCAATGACTACAATTTCTCTACTTTGTGCTGATTTATGACAAAGTCACAATAAAATACATTGAAGTTAATTACTGCAACGGGATTAACTATGAAAAGTTTTAGGGACTTTTTCTGAATCACAGTTTCTTTTTAAATGCTAATTCAGACACAATTTTACGTTTTAGGTCTTTGTTGATGTTTCTCTCTCTCTCGCTTCTGAAGATTTGCTGTATTTTCCAGCCCTGTGAAACAGCAAGGACAGCTGCATCAACATTTATTACATCAAGAGAGCTGCTCCTCAGAGAGGAGCGACTCCTGTCACACAGATCCAGATGTGTTTGTGCCTTGACAAACAGTGTAGAAGAATCCCGATTCTGCAGGGCTGTGCTGTTATTTGTGGATCATTATAATCATCAGAACTGAAGTGCGCTTAAGTTTTCAGATCGTTGCCTTACGCACACCAGAATATGAGCTGCCATGTTCCCAGATTCTTTCTGCATCACTGAATCAGTATGACTCATCGTCGTTATTGGACCTTTTCTCTGCCGCTCGATAACAGGATGCCTTCTATGACCGGAAGGGGAAGTAATTTTCAGTTCGCTTGGCACCACAGTTCCCGCCTTTCCGTTCCGTCGTCGTTTGTGTGGGAAAACGGTTGTTTTTCAAGAGGAGACGTTCGATCGACGTGAACTCGTGCGTCTGTGTGTTCCTAAGTTAATTGAAATTTAGCAAATGTCCTTACGCCGTGTGCTAACTTCATCTTGTAAATATGCATTTGTACAATGGACGCATTTCATCTTCAGCCGAATAAACATTGTCTACTGTGAGTTGTAATTATTGAAGCAGCATTGTTATGATTGCCTGAGGGGGCAATCAGTGCTTATTGTTTGGCCTCACTGTTATTGCTCAGCAGTTGGAAGTGATAAAGAACAGAGAGAGCGACCGGGTTTAGAAGTGCCGTCACGTCGACCTGCACTCTTCTCAAGCGACTGCTGCAGCTCTGAACTACGTTGTTTTTAAAGCTTTTTACGAATAAAAGTCTGAACAGTGTGGCGTGCTTATGGTAAAGCCACAAAGTACAATCCAGCATAACTAGTTACCTTAAACCATTCAGAGGGTTTGCACTGCTGCTTGAATTTTAAAAAGGTGTTTTTAAGGTACTTAATACCTGTGTAATGATCTTGAAAGTGCTTGATATTCGATCTGTAGTTTCGTAAAAAAATTCAGAAGATGACTCCTTATACAATTAAATTGTGTTTAAGCATTTTATTTTAGCAGGATGGTCATTTACCAAATTAATGAATGACTATAACTTCTAATTGCTCAATCAGTTATTTAACTTAAATAAAAGTAGTATATTTTACTAAAGTTATTAAAATTGGACATTTTTTTTGTAGAATTTTTTGTTTTGCTCCAATCAGTTGTTTAGGATTACATATTTAGTATATCATATTTTTCTTCATCTTTGCTATGTAGAATACTATCACAAAACAATAACTAAGAAATGATGCCAAGAGCAGCGATGCAATGTTTTAGAATTAGAGGTGTCTAAATCCAGGACACAAGTCCTACATCTTTTGGCGTTCCCCCCCTTCTCTAACAAACCTGAATCAAGTATCACCATTTGCTTGATTCACATCAGCAGAACCAGAGAAAGAACTTTGTGTGCCACTGGTTCTGATTAAAACGCATCCAAATGTTGGGGAAGCACAAAGTCCAACCGTAAATCTAGTCTAGAATCTTGATCTTGAGTAAAGTTTGCAATTTTGTTTTTAATAAATCCTAAGCTGCTGCAACAACTGTCTGGTTTTAAGAGCGTGTTTTTTTTTTTTTTTTTGTTATTAATGTAATTCGAGCTTAAAGGTTTATATGTGTTATACAATATTTTTGGGGTCATGTCAAATTCTCAAAGTGGCATCAAGTCTGGTTTCCACTGCCAAGTACATCTCTAGTGCTACGTGTAGGACGTGGATCATAAAAGTGTTGCACGCTGGGACTCGTTGGTAACCTGGCCTTCCTCCGTGTCACACATGCTTTCGTGAGACAAGCCAGGTGCCAACTAGGGAGAGGGTTGAGGCCTCTGTGGAGATTGGTGTCGACTGACGTGTCTGAGAATAGAGCCCAGCATGACTGGGATGGTTTCCATAAAGGAGAATAAAATCACGTACAGCAGAGCTTAACAAGTGCCATACAGACGCTGGAATCCTTACGGCTGAAGAGATCATCAAAATCACATTTTCTCATAGTTTGTTTCATCATAAAACACAAAATCCTTTTTTTGGGGGGGGGTTCGTTGAAAGCATCCAAAAACAAAAAGACAAGTTCACTCTTAGATGAAGGTATTTGCAAACTTCTTATGTTTCTTTGGGAGTAAAGGCTTCCAACTCGCTGAGTGGGAAGCTCACAGCACTTAAAGGATCTGCTGCAAACGTCTTGGTGTCAGATACCACAACAAACCTTCAGGAGTCCAGTGGAGTCCAGGACCAGTTGGGTGGTCATAATGTTACACTGCATCTGTGTAAATACTGAGAGCAAAAAAAAAAAATAAGCACAAACATGTCTCTTTGTTGGTCCTGATTGGTCAGGATACTGAACTGGGCAGAGCCGTCTCTGCTGTATTGAATGAGCTGGTAAAAATAGGAGTCAGTCTCAGCTGGTCCTGCAGACAGAGGCATAATGCAGTCTGTGGTTCAGCCTCCCAGACTCCAGACTTAGTAAGTGGGAGCTTCGAAACACGTTTTTGTATTTCTAAACAGAATATTTGTAGTAACACTGACATGCTTCTCCGTTTGTCTCCACCGCAGGCTTACCCACTGAGATAAACCTCACCATCACTCTGCCAGCATGGAGATGTCCGGTCCAGCGTAAGTATGCTGTCCTGCAGCTGCGGGGTCTTATGTCTGGCTTTTCTCCTTCAAAATGAGGATGAGATCAAATGTTTACCCTTGACCTTGAGATGTGCTCTTTCATTCATCTGATAACCAAACTGTACTGCACATTTAATTCCCCCCATCCAGTGCAGCAGTCTTTATTAAACCTCCTTGTTTGCTCTTCGCAAAGTGTTCTGCCGATGGTTGGCCTGGGCTCCATGGCTCACTCGGCGGGACTTGTGGAGATTGCAGTGCGACTGTGCTTGAACCAGCGCGAACACTTGTGTCCCCACGTGTGGGTCCCCATCCTGAAGCCTCAGCGGCCCTGCATCCGAGCCCCTGCAACGGATCAGCTCCCCGACTACGTCGCCAACCATCTGAGTCACCCCTTCTCACCTTTCCTGAGTGACCTGGAAGGCGATGATGCCGACAGCGACATTTTGGCACCGGTCAAGAACAGACGTGTGGTATTTGCAGACAAGTTGGGTTTCTCCCTGACGGCCGTGCGCGTGTTTTCCCACGAGGAGGATCAGCGTGACCTCGGCCCGCTGCCCTCCCTGCAGGGTTTGGGGAGCATGACCGGGGACGGATACAGCTGCACCGTCAGCACCTGCTGCCCGGGGACGCAGCTCAAGCTGGGCTTCCCGCAGCCCTCACTGGACTTCCAGTCCTTCCGAGCCAAGCTGGCCGAGAGCATGGTCACCCTGGAAAACTGCGCCGTCACCGAACAGGCCCTGCAAGGCAGCGCGCGAGTCAGAAACCTCAGCTACCAGAAGGACGTGCGTGTGCGCGTCACCTTTGACTCCTGGCAGAGCTACAGGGACATCCCCTGCACGTACCTGCAGAAACGCTTCGGAGGACCCCAGACCGACATCTTTGAATTTGATATAGCGATTCCTAAAGTGTTGGACGCCAAGAGGAAGATAGAGTTTTGCCTCATGTATCTGCCCGCAGGGCACAGGGAGCCATTTTGGGACAACAACAACGGGCAGAACTACAGCATTTTGGTGTGTGTGAATTCACATCTCTGCCATGAGAAAAGCAAAAGGGCATGAGAAGCAGCTGAATATGCCGTCGCTACTTAGCTTCTTCATATAAAAGCTTTTCTAGCTTAAAAGTGTTTGTTTTTGTGCTTTGTTCCAATAAATCTTGGTTATTCCATCTCTCACATGCCATTTCCTTTCACTCCACATTCTTGTGTCCTGACCCACTAGTTGGTCTCTCATCTAATACTGTTGTGCAATAGCAGAGGGATCCCTTACACTGCAGGCATCACCAGCATTCCCACATAGGTCAAAGATGACTGGGCCGTCACACACACACACACACACACACACACACACACACACACACACACACACACACACACACACACACACACACACACACACACACGCATAGAAGCATCAAGCCAGTCTTAGCTGGGCTCTGTTTATAGTCTGACAGGAATCCTTTCTGTACTTTATGAGCAACAGCCCAGTTCTAACTCGTGTCCTGTCAGAAAACTGGATTGAGCACCAAAGGTGTGAAAGCCGATTTGACCTTTGGAAATGTTTTTGCTGGTTCAGAAGCAGAAGGAATAGTCTTTGCATCTTTCTTGACTGAAACTTAAATCTCTGACAAACAGGAACAACAAACTGCAGCAAATGACAAAAACAGCAACATCATAAAGGGAAGAATACCTTCCTTCTTCGAATGAAGGTATTTGAAGACAAGTACAGATTTTTGGTAAAGCCTTAAAATTCATTATAAACAACGCAGAATCATCGCACAGTATACTTCTACCTTTTAAGTATTTATTCTAAATTGACTAGACTTTCTAATAATTCATGCTTTTTGTCACATTACCACGAGAACCATCTACTCTCCCTTTGAAAGACGAAAAAGAAACATTTCGAAAAACAGACAAGAACACTGAAATGTTACAAAACTCAGTAAAATACTAAAATGGTTTGAAAGTAGAATTTGTATCATTTGGTTTTTAACTTTGCGACAGACTGGCAATCTGTCACCCGAAACATTCCCTGGAGAACCAGCACCTCCCGACCCCATCAGGGACAAGGGTGTACAGGAAATGGAAGGACGGATGAACGCAATCCAAAGTCAAGAATTTCTACTCAGTTGTATTAATCAAACGTGGATCAACTTGGTCAAATTTTGATTACTTTATTTTTATTGATATTAATATTCTTCAACATTTCAGCAAGACACTTTTTCTAATTGGTTACAATTGGGTCCAGAAGTCAAGAGACCAGAGGTCAGCAGCAGAAGAGGGACCCCCAGGCAGTCCCAGGGTGACCCTCCCTGCCGCGTGTTGAGACATTACTGACAGCTTCAGAAAGGTGACAGTCAGGGAACTGTTTCCTCTGCTGCTTCCTCTAACTCCATTTTCAGAGAGCGGTGACAACTCAGTCTGACGTTGGACCGAACTAGGATACTGCTTTTCACTTCAGGGCGACCAGAGATGAAGGGCCAAATGTGGCACACTTACAGTTCATGACTCTATTTCTTTCCCCCAAAGTCTCCTAGAAGACAAATCAAATATTTAGAAAATCAAACTCTCAGTTAGACAAATCAAATCACGAACCAGCAAAAAATACTCTCATTATAAATTAACCTCAGAATTTCCGTTGAAGAAATTCTGAAACAAGATATGTTTCTTGTGTCTTTGTAGATAAATAGTTGCACTATTTATAACAGTTAACCGGTAACAGTTTACTGATGTATTTTTTTAGTGACAAGACATTAAAATGAACACTTGAATTTCAAATGAAAATGTTGGTATTGTGATGTAAGAATGACTACAGTGTATTTTTGCTACATTTTCCTCTCATTCATTTCTTGAAGTGTGCAGCATAGAGATAATTTACCCTCCAGACAGACAGGTTTTTTTTGACAAAGACTGATATGATTTTTAATAATATAAATATAGCTGCATAGTCAATCCACTGTTTACAACTTTCCCCATGCTGTCGCTGCATTGTAAGCTCACTGACACGTCATCCAGATCCATTCACTATGTGCATGCATGTGCATTCGCTATGAAACCTTGTTAGAGTACATGGCATCATCAACAATTTGAAACGGCGGGAAATGCGACTAAAATGGGCTGTCACTGGGAATAAAAAAGGGTTTATCACAAACAAAACCAACCTTCTTCCAGGGACATTATGCAAAATGTAGAGGTGAAGGATGTCTCACTATGTGTATGCCATCCCACTATCAGAGATGTTCTAGGAGAGACAGAGAACTGTCCTTTTTGCAAAGAATGGTTGCACAAAGCGTTTGGCAGCAGGGTTACCGGTGACTGTTCCACCAACGAATGTGTTAAAAGCGATTCTATTTTAACATTGTGCTTTCACCCACTGGATAAATGTCCACAAATTAAAGTCATAGGATTTTTCTAAATGGAAAAGGAAAACTTCAATGAGTAGAAAAATTGATTTGAAGGCTTTTTGTCCATCTTTAGCATGGACAAATGCTAAAGATGGACTCCACATTTTTACAGATCAGTCTGCATCTGTAGGTTATAGGTGGCAGGAATCCTGGCACAGAGGGAATCCCGAGAAGTCGACAAAAAAAAAATCTGTGCAATGTTTCTGTTTTTCTGAAACTCACATTTCTGAAAGGCAGTAACATCCAATTTATGGTGGAACAAATGACGAAACAGGAGCATTGTGGACGTAGGAAAACACATGAAGACACCTGAAGAGTAGGTATAGAGCTCTGGAATATATATCATCCAAGGGGTCATTAAATAAAAATCTCCTCCACTTCAGGGTGGAGGCGGGGTGGGGAGCAGCTTTAACACAGTTCAAGAGATGTATTTCTCCACCATGCTCTGACAAGTCCATAATTTCCTCAGCTGTTTTGTCCAATTCTGGGTCTTTTCGAACTGTCGACTCAAAGTCAACTTGTCCCTCAGCGCCCCACGCTGATGTTGCACACTTTGCAGCTTGGATCTTTCTTGGCGTTTGCCGTGGTCAAACTCATAAGCTGGTGGTGCCCACTGATCTGCTCCACACTCCCCTGATCCACGTGAACCGGCTCCGTGAAAAGCACCTCCAGGATCACGTCACTGGCGTGGCAGTACACGGGCTCCTCCCCCTGCCTCTGGGGGGCAGTGTAGGTCAGAAAGGGGTTGGAGGACAGGTCCAGCCTCGGCAGGCGGGTGCGACAGAAGTTGTCTCCCTCTGTGCCAACGGGCGCAAGCACCAGCACCACGTAGTGATATGCCGTGTACATGCAGTAAAAGTCTGCGAAGTACAGGCAGACGTTTGGGTTCAGCAGGACTCCAGCTGGAATCTGGAATCTGAGGGGGCCGTACGGAGAGTCTTTGGGGGGGAGCCCCGTGTCGAACTCTGTGTTGCAGCTGAAGAAGACGCCTTGGAGTTTGCCGTTGATCGGAGAGCCATGACTCCCGCTGGTGTCTTTCAGGGCCGGACGCATCAGTCCCCCACATTCCCTCCTAATGCAAGACACAGAAAGAAAATGAGGATTTCTTCTGGTTGGTGTGACCAATCAGATCAAAGAGAAGGATAACAGCTCCAACCTGACATAGTCAAAGTATTCTGGGTGCTGGTTGCGATAGAACACAGAGAATCTCAGCAGTCGTCCTGCAGGACCGCTGGCCTTGTCAAGGAGCTGCTGAAGGTGTTCCATTGCATAGTCTGCAAAAATGTTATAAAAAAATCATGTCTCCTCGACAGATGCTTTGAATATATGGTCCCCCAAAAGTATCCGCACCCTTTGAAGCTTTTCACATACCGTATTGTCAAGTCGCATTTACAAACTTCAATGGATTTTATACACTAAACAACCCAATGCGTTAAGGAAAATGAATGATGAATAGTTTTTAAGATTTTTCACATAAACCATTGTCATGTTCTTTTCCATTCAGTCCTCATCACATTGAGATGTTTGTGTCCTGAATAATATTGGTGCTGAAATCAAGTGTGGAAGCGTCATGTCCCTGGGGTGTTCATTTCAGTAAGACCAGGTAAACTGATCAGACATGATGGAAAGACAGATCGAGCTAAATGCAGTGATCCTGGGAAAAGACCAATCAGACCAAAAAGATTTACAAATAGTCACTAGGGTGAAGGTTTACTATTCAGCAAAGCTACAGACAATGTTGCAAAGGAGCTAGGATTATCTGGCAAAGCTTGAAAAGTGACTTTTACACGTGTTCCGAATCTATTAGACAAAGTTAAACACAGTTTTTATATCCAAAAGAATAAACAATGAAACTATTGATGCAATCACACTGAATAACAAATGCATAACACAATTTTCAGAAACAAAGAAAAAAAAAGCCTTTGTGTTGGTCGATCCAATACAATCCAAATAAATGTCGCTCATCCTTGTGGCAGGATTGTGAAAACATTCCAGGGGTGCGAATACTTTTCTCTCGTCTTCAAAGTTCCTAAGCGTATTTATCTTGTTGAATGAGTTGATGAGTTTTACCTCCAGTGCAGAACTCCACCACCGAGCTCCACTCTGACACTAGGTAGTCACCGTCCGACTGCCTGACGGCTGTCTGGACAGCGACACAGTACTCCGTCCGCGGGCTGAGGAACCAGTGTCCTCTCACCGCCATGGGCAGTGGGACAGCCTTGGCCACCAGCTTGGTTGGGACATCCTGAAGACCAGAGAGGGGACGACTGTTTAATGGACTTTTAAGGAAGTAAATTCTACTTACAATTGTGAAATCATTATTCTTTTTCAGCATCAACGCTCCATTATTAAATGCATTCTGTTCCTTCCCAAGCCAGAGCTGCTGCGACTAAGACACATCTAATCAAATCAGCAGCTTTGTTTTGGCCAAGGCCGCTAAGCAGCACAGCTAATTACTGGCTCAGCGGCTCACATATCCATGGAAACATCTCTGATGCAAAAGTTTGTTTATGCCGCTTTGTCGATTGCTGTCTGAGAGGGAAAATAACCTCGATCCTGAAACATCTCTCTAATTCCCTTCCCTGCTTTGATTCCTCTCTTTTTTTTCAGTGACAGGATGCAGGTTGAAGCAACAAATCATAATCACTATCAGGGATTTGCAGCTGCAAGAAAGAGAGACTGGGATTTTTTTGATTTTTTTTATCTTCCACATGTTACATGCACGTGGATGTCATTTGAGTGAAAGTGTTGACGTCAAAATGAAACTGAGTGTAGAAATGCAAGCAAAGTGTGGCAAAGTGTCAGAGAGGGAGCTGATTGAAAGGTCTTTGCTTTTCCAACTCCTCTTCTCCTCAGCTGCTGTTTTTTTGGGGGGGCGAGGGGTTCACAAAGAGAACTGCATTTCATCTCAAGGTGTGTTTTAAAAATTCCCTCCACAGTGTGTGACGTCTTAGTATTTAATGAATTAAAGAGATGTCCAAAACCTGTCCAGATTTCAAAAGTACTCCTTTCATCTCGCGCCAAATTGTGAACTGGGAACCAGATAACCAAGAAAAAAAAATCTCATCATTAGTCACTGCATCTATGAGTTTATATTTCTTACAGTGCCTATGCAATGCATTGTACATGGGAATTGATTGAATCTGCTATAACACTTGCTCAAGTTGTCACTCAACAACACCTAAACATGACAGTAAAGTCAAGAGGGAGTGGAAGCTTGCATAATAATAATTTAAAAATTATCACATGCTTGAGGCTAGTTTCCCAAAACCCCTCCATTCAGGTGAGCTTGTTAGCATGCTAACACAGGGAGCCCAAAAAACAGCCAACGCGAACAAGTCCAAAACAGCCTGAGGTTCTGCTTAATGTGAACGCATCTGAGTTTATTAGTAAAATATTTGAAATAAATCTGTTGTGAAAGGTGTGCAGACAGACGGTAGGTGCGATTGATATTTATATACCTTGACAAAAAAAAAACATTCTTTGTATTTGTATTATTATGTCGTTTCAAAGTGCAGCAGATGCAATTAGGTCTAAAACGGCTCACTGCTGCAGCTGAATTTGTCAGCTTTAGTTCACTTTAAAGGGAAACAATTCACAACTGAGTCACAAGCCTGCAGCTGTTGACTGCATCCCTTTTCCTTTTTGCCTGTATTGGAAGCGACTGAAAGGGCACAAGCACTCTGTGTTAAATCTGATATCCCAACAAATGCAGAATACCAAGACGAAGTGAGACCCATTATACTAACCAAACTGGGCTCAGTGTTTGTGGAGAATTTTGATGTCGGTCGATTTGAATGTGGGGAAAAGACATGAACGGAGACAGAGCAGCCGCCCTGCAGGTGGAGGATGAAGTAACGAAGCAGTTTCAGACCCTGTGTTTGAAGCGGTTCGGATCCCTGTTCTCTTTGCGGCTCAGGTCGATGAAGAAATGCGTCGCTCTGGCTGTGTCCTCTGGAGGCATATCCCACATGATGCGGAAAGAGTCACAGGTCACCTCACAGATCTGGATGTTGCACGGGGTGGCGAGAGGGGCGTCCATTTCTGTCATCTGCCGTTAGAGTAGGAGATAAACGTGCATGGTTAGGCTGGTCTAAATACAGGCTGTGATACCAATGCCTTGATCTGTGCAGAATCTCCAAAGGCAGTGTCACTGGAGTCGGGTCTGAGCAGCAGCGGAAAACATCGCGGATGAAGACGTTTTCAGACAGAATTTAATTAGACTCTCATTTAGGGATTTGTGTGGCTGCTTTTTTTATTCCCTCTCCGAACGTTTTTCTACTCCACCTCCCTCTTCTTGCCCTCAACTGACATTTTCAGTTATTACACAACTCAATACGCTCCCAGCGGAGTGAGTAGCCTCTGTTTTGCCTCTGCATTTCATAATCCACCTACAGCAGTCTCCAAGCAACCACTCATCAGCAGCCTCCCCTCAGTCTTCTCCTGTGATTCTGAGGGAAGAGGGTCACAAACAAGCCCCTTTTCTGCACGTGTCAGCAGGAGTTGGAACTGTAGGAAACTTATTAAACATTTCTGCCTCCTCTCCCTGCTGGAATTTGCACAAAAACGGCTGAACAAGTGAAAGAAAGGCGACTTCGTATTGCCAAAATTGGGGAGGTTTACACCCCATCAGCAGCAAGTGATGTATGGTCATATCTTCGTCGATTCAGGCGGCTGCACACAGCCCAGAGCATTAAACTGGGCACAATCTGCTGCTCAGTCTGTGTTTGTTTCATTAGCTCCCGCCTTCTCGCCTCTCAACTGATGGGAAGACTCCTCGGTGGATGCACTTTGGCTGAGTTTGCCCCCTGAGGCATCCACTCCTCTGTAGTTTTCCAGTAATAACCATCCATTGGGAACTTTGCAATCTTCTTTTACAATATACCTGACCGCAGTGCCTTACGTTATGTTTTAATCTACATGTGACGTGTCACAAACAGATAGTATAAAAATGTCAAGTGAAAGACAAATATTTGAGATTCACTCAAGTTTAAAATAAAAAATAGAGACGAGCATTGGTATTTTCCTCTGAGGGCGAATCTGACACCCAGTCTAAATCTTTTGTAGCGTCAAAAGTTGTTTTTTTTTAAGGCTAGGAATCCCTGGACTTAAAATATATATATATATTTATTTAAATGTCTGATATTTCTGAGGATGATGAATTCTGATGTATATGAAAAATAAAAAAACTGCTTTGCTTTTGTCTGATCAGAGTACCTTCTGTAAATGTTGGCCGTAACCTTTACTTTGACCCTGACATGCTGGCTTCTTATGACGGTGGCAGTTTTCATGCCTTTTCTTGCATGAAGGCCAGATGTATGGAGTACAGACTAATGAAACAGCTCAGGTGTTACCAAGCATCTCTCGGCTGCTTGTCTCTCATTCCTAAACATGACCCTTCACCACTTCAGGTGAAGGGTCATGTTTTTGTAGGGCAGCAGGTGCGCCATCGTCTTTATGGACTTACCAGAGCTCTTTGAGATAGATAAAGCTTTTCTGATGTTATTTTATAACTGGACCCTGCTTTAAACGCCTTTGTGTGCCGTGTTTTTTTGGTCTTGATGTTGCCTGTTCGTTGATGTTTTCTGATAAAGGCCTAAGGCCTTCACTGAACAGTTGGATTTACGCTGAGATTAAATTGATGACTTTATATTATGTGACTTCTGGGTTTTCATTAGGGACATTAGATTAACCGAATACAAATGTCAAATTTTTATTTGTAAAAGAAACAACAAAAAAAAGAAACCAAGCATCCTTTTTCTTCTTCTTCTTCATAATTAAGCACCACTTTGAATTGGTCTGTTAGACAAAATCACACCAAAATTCACTGAATCTTTTGGCTGACTGCTTTTGCAAAGCATTGTAAAATTCCAGCGTCTCCTGCAACGTAACTTTGTTTTTTTCTTTCTCTTACTAAGCGCACGCTCACACTGAACATATGCTAATTCAAAGATGCTGCTAAAAATAACATTCTCCTTTTGTTGTCTGTGTGATGCGATGAAAGCCAAGCGTGAAGAGGAGCCGTCATTTTTGACCGCTGGGTTCGTTGAGGAGCTCTCCCAGACCAGGATGATGGACAGGCTGCAGCAGCTCATTAAAGCCTTTGAACTGTGAAATTTGTAAGGTAGCTCGTCCACGCCGGCGACCGTGCAGAGAGAAGGGATGCATCACGTGCGTCTCCATGCGTCTGCTTTCCAGCTGCCTGCTCTCTTTTCTAACCATGGAGCCTTTTCAGAGACAGAATCTGGGGCAGGGAGAGAGACACTCTCACAGGACCGGTCATCAGAAAGCCCCACGCCTCTCCTCGTGCGCTACTTTCAGATCAAAAAATGTGTGAGCGCAGTTCAGACAAAGGTCTTAATATCATTCACACAGGCTTCCACTGCATGACCTCATTTGCAAACCGGCGTTTCAATGAGAAATCAGAGTCAGTTATCTCTACTTTAATAGACAGCTGCTTCAATCAAGACAGCTGGCTCTGGCTGATAATTACAATGAGTTTTCACATCATAAATCCTGATTTGTGCACACATGCATACGTTGGCTTGCTCATTCCTATCACGCGACACACAGATGTCGAGATGCAGCAATCCTGCACATTGAAACAGAAAGGTACATTAAGCAATTTTCTGAGTTGAACTTAATGCTTTCCAGGACTTTGAGGTAGAACTGAATCAGATTTTAATGTAAAAAAGAAGAAAAAAACAGTGTAGTATTTTTCATCAGAACCAAATATAGTACCGCTGAGTTTGAAATCCAGTCTTTCTGGTTGATTAAAGCCACTGAGTGGTATCTTATGTGAGAAAAACCTAAAGCTTATGGTTCATCTGCACAATTTAAGCGATATATGAGAATGATAATAGCCCTGTTCTAATAATCAATGCAACTAAATAAAAACCCATTTCCTGTCCTGCAACAGCATTAATGATTTCACTAAGTGTGCAGCTGATATGAAACACTATCCACGAGCCATTTCATGTCAAATATTTCTTTAGAGGCACATACACAGGAAGTAGAGATGGAATGATCAAGTTCATAATAAGGTAAATAGAACAATTCTGCATATTTCATTTCTCGGCATTTACAATGATCAATAAGCAGAATAGTTTTAGAGCATTTCTTACTCGTCTGAGGTTCGGCTCTATGACGGGAGACGATTGTTTTCCTCCTTACTTTCCTCCACTGATGCTGCTGCTGATGGGTCCCTAAGGAAAACTGATTAGGTGGTGAAACAAACGCACACACAGGATCCTTTCTTCTTCTTTTTCTTCTTCCTCCTTCTCCTTCCGACTGTTTCTCTCACAGTGTCACACAAACAGCCTAACCCCCACCATCACCTTCTCTCCCTCCCGCCGTCCTTCCCTCCATCCCCTCCTCCCAGTCTCATTTCTCCTCTGATCTCTGCGTGGTGTTTACTTTGACTCCCGTGCAGTTGCACATATGCAGGATGCATAAAAGAATACCCCCCACTCCTCCCCATTTCCCTCAATCTCCCGTACAAAGGCAGAAATCTGTAAACTGAAATGCGACCACAGCGGGAGTCAACCTCGTCAGCATCACGGTTTCACCAGCCAACCGTACACAACACGTCAGTCGGGAGTAAATCTATCCGGAGGTGCAGAAGCCACACACACTCTCCTTCCAATGTAGGCTGCACACTTGGCTCCTTGAGTAAATGTCAACTCTCAAATATGGTGACATCACGGGCACTGGAAGTGTTAAACGAGAAGAAGTTGTGTTTGACATGCTCTGTTAGCAAAATCAGAAGAGATTAAGCTCTGATTTTCGTCCCAGTAGATTACACAGAGCGCCAACCAGACCTAAAAAAATATACATGTGCCAACTGTCGTGCCATATGGACGAACTCCACAAGGCTTCTACCCCCACATCCCGTCCCATACTATCCTGGGGCGAGGGATGCCACCGTATAAGTCCAAAGTAAGCAGATTTCCTCTGGCATTATTGTTCAGAGAAAACAGAGTTATTATGTTGCCTTCATTTTGGATGCCATTAGAGATTAAAGAAATCTTCCTCAGATTAATATGATAATCTGCTGCGGAAACAATGGACACAAACACAGGATAAAGACAATATGACAATATAGGCCAGACTCACAGTGAGGGAGCAATCCTCCCAAAGCCACATCATAGTTGTAATTTTCAAAGTGACCGTGATGTATTATTGTTATTTCACACACTATGAGCAGTATTGAGAAGCTTCATCTATTATCAGGCAAGCAGAGATAACGGATAGGCTCACAGTGTAATTAAGCAGCAGTCATCCATCATTAGTCACGGCATGACAATGCTGTCCCAAAACCCCCTCTTTGGAGCAAGAGCAAACGGTTTATCTCCTTTACAGGGATGTTGGAATCATTTTTTGACCATTCTAATGGTTTTGTCTTTGTTTGTGTTGTTAAGTGTTTATATAAATTCAGATTACATAATTTACACATTAAGCAGTACACAGTAAGCCCAACAGAATAAACCTTCATAGAGGCAAATAAGGTGATGAACAAAGACATCTGGAGTGGCGTACATAACTGACATGTTTCACACATTCACAGGGATGCTCTTTACAGGAAGCAATAGGCGTTGATTTTCTCAACGCCTATTGATGTTTTACGATTTCACAAAAACAATTTACAGTGTTGTGCCAGACTGGCGACCTGTCCAGGATGCACACCACCTCTCGCCCGGAACGTTAGCTGGAGATAGGCACCACCTCCCCTCATGACCCCATTAGGGAGAAGGGTGTTAGAAAATGAATGGATGGATGAATTTACAATGATCAATATGGAACGGTGCTTACTGTTCTTACTGTCTTTACTAGTTTTTGTCTTTGTGTTGTTTAGTGTTTAGTTTATTGTTATTATTGGTGACATTTATGTAGCTTAGGTTCGGCTGCATGGGGTTGCAAAGGTGGGACCCCAAAACTAAAAAAATGAGGGGAAAAAACAATATTCTGGTTTGTGTTTCAAGTAACTATTCACAGGAGATCTTAAAATGCACCTGCCGTTCATGTTATAACCATAACAAATTAGTGTAATTTGCAAATGGGACCGTACAAACACAGGAGCTAAAAATTGTGGTATGACTATATAATTCCGATTCTTATCCTGGGATTTTCTTGATAAACATAGTTGAATGTTAGAAGTTTTATTTATGTTCATATGGCTATTGCAAAAGATTATTTGTTTTAATGCTGTGTACACATTAAAAGGATGTCTTTTGCATGCTTTATTTTAGGATATAAAAAATGGTGTACAATTTATCTTCGTCTGTGGACATGTTTCAAATGGCACAAATCTTATAATACAGAAAATCACAGGAAGACATGTAAAGACTTGTAAAGCCATGTAAACGGACATGTTAGTTTCTTCCTGAAACTAAAACGTCAGACGTTCATACTGTATTTCGCGCATGCGCACAACGCTGGAGGGGAAGCCAACGGTTCATTTACTTGCCATCTATAGCGCCGCTGTCACCGTTGAATGAAACCTGGAGATGTAGTATTAATTTAGTGGACCGTGCGACAGCAAAGGTAAAAAGAAAATAATGCAGAGAACCTTTTGAAGAATAACTCAAAACCACCATTTTCTCGCTCTGTTGTAAAGGCCATATAAAGAGCCTACAGACTCGTAGCATGGCCGAGTCTGTGGCGTTGTTGTAGCAACTGACAACAACGCCCCTGTGTGTTTCAGGATTCAACAACACCAAAAAAAAAAAAAAAAAACATTCACACCTTCCTCACACAAAGAGGAAAGTCTCACTGTAAGAAACTATGTCTCTTACAGTATTATGTATTCAGGTTTGATTTTGCAGAAACTCATAAACAGTGGCTGCGACAGATTAACCGTGACCGCTATTAGCTAATCTAACACAGCTGAGGGTCATTAGCTCATTTAAACACCTGCTCTACTGATAACCTATCAGAGTTGGTGTGGTGGTTGGCCATTTTTTTAAAAATTGAACTGAAACATCAAATTCAACATCATGTTAAGGCTGTCAAAGTCAAGTAAGAATAACAAAACTACTTTCCTCTTCCTCACCATTTATCTTCCTGAATTAAAACGTTTTCCTGACTTTAACTAGTTTTTGTAGTGTTGACAATTAACAACAAAGCACTGCGTCCCTTAGAGATCAGGCGTACATATATGATTTAGCGCTTTGTATTGTCTATTTCACTGCTTTAAAAAAAACTATTGTTGTCACGGTCAGCAGCTGTTTGCCTTCCAGCAGGGAGATGGGGGCGGGGCCTGATGCGAGTGACGTCACTCTCCAAAGGGTTTATATGGCTTAAATAAACATGTGGTAAGTTTGGTCCTATACTTTAAAGGAATAAAATTTTAACAAATTTAACTTATTTATTTTAAGCGCATTTTAAAACTAGAAAATCTTATAAATTATGGGGAAAAAATCTCAGTCAATCTGTTTTTTTTTTGTTAGAAAATGTGTTGCAGAATTGCCTCTGGTTCATCATAAAGATCGTTTCTGCGCTACACTTTACGCAATGATAACGAAGTCACCCTGCGGGTTGTCATGCGCAGCTCTGAGCCCCGTGACGTCAGACCGGAACAACGACGCCGTGGTGTCATGGCGCCGTGCGTGATGTCAGAGCTCGGTAACAAACAGCTCTAGCTGCTCCTCAACGATCTGGGATGGATTTCTGGCTGTGAATTAAGACCCAGTAAGAACCTTGGAGGGGTAACGAAGCAAGTAGCCGAACAAAACCGGAACACGTGTTGTTATTCTGCTTTGGGACTTTCTAGTAAACTACAGTGCTGAGCTCATGTGTCTGTCTGTGTTGTAATGTGGCCACGTGTTGAGGATTTGTAGTGTGATTTTTATTACTTGTAATTATTTGTAGTTAAATTTAAAAAAAAACTGTCAAAACTATATAATTAAAACTAATGCATTTTATTCAATGTAAATAATTCTGACTTAACATTCATAATTTATTGTTACTTGAATCTAGTATGATCTAATATTTACTTTTCAAACATCTTTATAGATAATTATGGTTTGAGCTTTGATCTGAGCTCTCATAAAAGTGCCCAATTTATAACATCCGTGGATAAAGATTCCATCTACAATTTATTGGGCCCTAAAATGACATAAATTACAGGAAAGATAAATGTTTAACAGAGTCACCTAAAATCAGTTTGGGAGAAATACACCTTTCAGAATTAAAAGTTAATCCCATGGTCTTTAAAACCAGCTATGTGGAACTAAAGGTGAAAACTGAACTGGGTGTTGGCTCTCTGTTCCATTTTTCAATGTAGTCCCTAACATAGGCGAGCTGTGCCCTGAGCCTGTCGTATGATGGAAGCTGCACTTTTTCAGGGCAGCATTTTGTGGGTTCTAGCTCATGTTACTCTTCAGATAGTACCAACAACAATTACAAGTACAAATCGAAAATAAATGTCACATGTTTGTATTTTATAGTTGTTAGTTCCACATAAAGAGGGTGTTTGTCTGTTAGATCTGTCTGCAGATCAGGATGGCAGACTCAGGTGACCACAGCGGTCAGCAGGCTCCAGGTCCTGGAGGCCGGGGGAGCATAGGACCTCTGATGGGTCGCCGACCAGCAGCTGGCATCTCTCCTGGACGCCTGCCATCGGTGCGATCCAGAGATCTAACGCTAGGAGGAGTAAAGAAGGTAGTTTTTCTTTTTCATTTCTAATTGGACAAATGGGAGGAAACATTTTTGTCATGCAGAGATAGAGCTGAGCAACTTGTCTCTGCCTTAATGTAAGCTGCTGAAAATCTTCATCTCTCTCGCAGCCTGACATCTCTTGACCTGTGTCAGAAAATGCTGTTATCTTTTAAATCGCTTCTCACTGATGCTAAAAATGTCTAACTTTGAGTTTGCCTGACTTAACAACAACTGGCACACTGAAGACTGCTCCAGTCACCCAACCTGGTAGCACTTAGACTTGGGCCATTCAGTGATCACAAAGGATCAGATTTTTGAATTTCTAAACTAGCTGATTAGCAGTTGGAGACGATCAATTTGAAAATATTGCAGATTCTGTTAACCAGATAATTTCTCTGTACATTTTTATTTTTTATTATAATGTGAGCAAAATAAGTTTTGCCTTATATGGGAATCTAAAAAAATGATGCAGTAATATTTTAATTGGCTCAGTATTTGTTCTTTCTACCTGTTGTCCGAGTGAAAAGATGCATTTACCCTTATTACAATCTATTTTCTGTTTTGTGACATAAATGTAATTTACCTGTAATTTAGATATACTTGATAGATTGCTAACAGTAGTGACTGACAACATATTTATGAGTGCCAGATCTGTATCACATTTCTTTGTTTTCCTCCTTCTTCAGAAAACCTTTACTCCCAACATCATTGGCCGAAAAGTTAAAGAAGAGTGAGTTCATGGGAGCCTTTAAAACAAAAAAATATATAAATAAATATTTGAGCACATCTATGATCTATTTATTTATGTTTTTCTGGGACTGCTGGGTGATAATCTCTGTTTCTAATGCGACAGACCAAAGGTCGAAGGTGTGCCGAGGCGAGAGAAGAGGGATGGAGATCGAGGGCGGGGCAGGGGCCGCGGGGAAAGAGGCAGGGGCCGAGGTCGCAGCGAGGTCATCCAGTCTCACTCCATCTTTGAGCAGGGGCCTGGAGAGACGATGATTAAAAGAAGAGGTGGGCCTCGAGCTAGAGAAGCGGCTGCTCATGAATTCATGCTTCAGTGTTTCACATCCATGCATATGAACCCTGTCACACACACAGGGGGCTACGAGAGTGAGAGAGACGCTCCGAGCATGGGACCCTCGCCCATCATCAATATCAAAAAGGAGAAGAGGGAGACCGAAGAGGAAACCAAAGAGATTCTGCGCAAATTGGAGCGAGAAAACGTGCGTCCTTTGGCCGTCAGACATCTGTTTGTGCGTTTTTGGTTTACAGACTGTGTGAGTTTTTGCTTACTGATTTATTTCCTTTCATTTAGTTCATAGATGACCCATTCCTGAGGAGCGAGCAGAGGAGCTGCCCAGTCCAGCTTCCCCTGGCTGTGTCAGGGTGGGGATTCAAGGAGGAGCTTAACAGTGTAGCCGTTAAAGTAGAAAAGACAGACCCAGATGAGCCCATGGAGACTTCAGTTGAAGGTAGTTTCCGAATGACATTGCCTTGAAAAAGCACTCACACCATTTTGAATTGACAGACCGACAAAGGTAGTGCATAATTGTGAAGTCAAGAGTAATACAAAACATAATTTTCTTGAAGTATATGTATTATTTTCCCCCACCTACAGTGTGGAGACGAGCCCAAAAGCTTTTGAACCTCCTCACAAACCATTGTGTTTGGTGCACAAGTAACGCTGCATTTCATCCTGAACACATCATCCCCAGAAGCTTGAGCTATTTTTAAAAGACAAATGAACACAAATTTCAGTCTCTGGAAACATCTCAGAGTTGTAATTTCACTGGAAGGTGGTTCTATATATTATTGACTAAATGCAGATGAAAACATCCCATTTAGGGATGGATGCCAGCATCCATGTCCAGTAGCTTTTCTAACTCCTCGACGCGATAACTCACTTGTTTCTGTGCGCTATAAAGATTCTGTCTTAACACGTCTACAGTGAAGCAAGAGCCAGAGGAAGTGGAGATACAAAAGGTTGAAGCCACTTTCAAACCTCCTCCTCTCCCTGAGCCTGAAGTTCTCCCTGACCTGCTGCACAGATGGAGCCTGAGCAAAGCGGAGCAGCTGTTCTTCATCCAGCTGCCCGACTCGCTGCCCGGCCAGCCTCCCACCAAGGAGCATAAGGCGGTAAAAACCGAGGTGCAGTCGGAGGACGGGCAGTCCGTGCTTCTGAAGACAGAGCCACAGGTAGACGAAGCAGGTGGTGACATTTCAATCAGTGAGGATGCATAGGAGGCGTGTGATAAGTTCATTTGTTTTGTTACAGGACGAGGAAGCTGAAGACAACAGCTGTAATCTGAAGGATCTGAGGGAGGGCGTTGTTGGGAAGATGCTGGTCCGGAAGTCTGGCCGGGTGCAACTCATACTGGGACAAGTCACCCTTGACGTGTCTCTAGGGACGTCGTGCTCTTTCCTTCAGGTGTGATACTTTTTCATCATTAATCTGATTTGAGAGTTGTGCTACTTTGACATATGTGTATTAAATCAATCCTAAATACTGTCGTCTCTGCTGCTTCTCTTCTCAGGAGCTGGTTTCTGTTCAAACGGCAGAAAAAAACGGAAACCTAATGGTGTTGGGGAACGTCAGGCACAAAATGGTCTGCTCTCCTGACTTTGAGTCTCTGCTGGAGAGCAAGACATGATGCTCGCCCAGGCAGAGGGCTCCCAGTTACCTCTGATGCATTAGATGCACTAGTATTCAATAAAACAAAAACTACGACCCCCATCTCTGAATAAACTATGCTGATGACTGATTGCCTTTTATGTTTTCAGAGCTGCTAAAATTGCTTTGATATATATCAATTATGCATATTATAGAATTTTTTTTTTTAATTATGAATAAGACGGGTGGTGGTTTGAGGCTTGAGTGCCAAGTTTTGTTGCCGTTTGTGTAAAATTAGTTGACAAAATTGTACATGGATATAAATGTGTGAATAAAGACAGAATATCCCTACTCCAGTAAGTCATTTTTATTTCAGACTGGTTCACTCAAATTACAGAATTACTTCCAGTATTTTTGTCCATCCATCCATTATCTGTTCATGTTTTGGACTGTCGGAGGAAACCGGAGTACCCGGACACAACCCACGCATGCACAGGGAGAACATGCAAACTCTGTGCAGGACCTTCTTGCTGCAAGGGAACAGTTCTACCAACTGTGCCATTGTACAGCCCCCATTATATTTGTTTTTCATATTTTTTTTTCTTTACCTATTTAAGATAAAAAAAATTCAAGTTGCCAATCATGCAATTTAGATTCATGCTCTCTCTGAAGACATAAAACAATTGTAGGAAAAATGTTTACATTACGTAGAGAATGTTCTCTGCTGCAAAATGTGTGGTAATTCCATAATAAATGTATATTTAGATCAATTACACTGTTTTCTGCATTTTTTAAAAATCTTTGCTTTTATGAGTCAAAAACATTTTCATATGTCTTGCATAACACCAATGAAAAAAGAAGAAAAAGATTTGGATACAGTTGGAAATATGGCATTGACAGCTGTCCAGCAGACTAAACAATGAGGACAAGCAGCAAACTGTCTTGTCTTTTCATGCATCCAGGCATGTTATTGTGAAGTTGAGTGGGGAGAGAGAAAGTTTGGTTAAAAAAAGATGTACAGCACAGGAATAACCAGATCCTTAGAGAGGATCGGAATAAATCACATTCAAGTTTTCAGTGAGGACTCCAGCTGTGGTCCACACCAACCCAGGCACACCAATTCCCCCCACCGTGATTTAGAGAGCCATGGTAGATGCCAGTGTTGGCCCATTTTGACTTGTTTTATCAAGTCAAAAGTAAATGGAGCAATATATTTTATTTTTTCAGCCTTCATGCTAACTTCTGCTGACAGGCTTTGTGGAGAAGCTATTTTAATTTCCTAGAACTTGGCGTTTATCTACACTGCCAGAAATACAGTGAGAGACGCCGAATTTATTAGTTTATTTGTCTATTTTTTACCGTTCATGTGTATTGCATTTCACATGTACTCCACCCAGTTTGTTTGGTTTATTATTATAAGCTCATTCATTCTTCATTGTAGCTTGTTCATTCCTTCAGAACTTGGTTCTGTGTCTGTCCTGGGCCTTGATCCTCGGTACTGTTATTTCCCATATGTCATTGAATGCGACTGTTTTTACGCGTGTTCCTCGCACGTGCCATTCGCGAGGCAGTGCGCTGTTTTTGTTCTGCTGACGGCGCAAAGACAACTCCGGACGTCATCTGTGCCTGATCCCAGCAACAATACCCAAAACTTCTTTTCATGACCGCTGCACTTGATATAAAACGATGGATTTCAATTTAGAGTTAAGATTTTGACACGAGTTTGATTTTTCTCCATTAATCTTGTGACATAAATTAACTTTTCAATTACATTCTACTTTATTCTAATTTGGAGAAACGCTGCCCAAATTTGACAGGCGTTGAGGTTTTCTAAAAGTTTGCTGCAATTGCTCACTTCGGCCACCAGGTGTCAGTGTAGTTTTTCCTGGTAGGTATTTGTTCGAAGCTCTTCTGTTCTGCGCTGGTTATCGCCTCTGTTCTGGTCGCCCGCTGATTGCTCGTGGTGTCCGGCGGGTGGAGTTTGACGGCGGTCAGCGAGACAAAGGCAGAGAGGGATGGACGGGGAGGGAAGCAGAGAGGGATGGACGGGGAGGGAAGCCGTGCTGCGTCGGCGCGGGACTGAAGGTTGGTCAGACATAAGCACCTTTCAGCCTCACCCATGTATTTCACAGCTGAGTTATTAATACACGGAGCGCCATGTAGTTGCCGTATTAAATCCCGTGAAAGGTCGGCTCAGCATGTTTAGTCCTCTCAAACCTCTTTGCTGAGGGATGAAAGCGGGCTAACTGCTAGCGCTGTGGCTAACGGCTCACTTCAGCACCGGGGGTCGTTTACGGCTGGCTTCCGGACGTGTTCCGAACGGATTAACACTGATGTATATCCTTATTAAACGCGGGGATACGGATATCTGCGTAAAGCTCCGGAGTGAACCCAAAGGGACGGCGGTTGCGGGTCGGTGTGGACCCTCCTGTTAGCCGTCCTGCTTTCTCATGAACTCATGATGATGGAGGGCCTCCCTCCAGCTAGCGTTATCTCCTCACGGCAGCCAGCGTCGCTCGGCGAACATCTGATTGTGCTATCGGATGCATTACAGAAAGGACAAACGTGTTTGTAAACGTAAGCACTGCAGTAAGTGTCTTAAGAGAAAACGGAAGCGAGCGTGAGGGCTGAACGCCGGTTTTACAGAAGTGTACACAGTCTGTGTTGCATTGTTAACTTTTCTCGTCAGCATTCAGGCGGAAAGGGACGTCACGTTGATGCACAAATGGCCCTGATGGTTTGTTTGCTCGTCTTTGCAGGTTGACACCCAGCAGCGGAGACCCCGGAGGGAAACACCTGCCGAGCCCAGTTGTTTTTGTTACGTTGTTTGCGTCGCTGTCGTCAGCGGGAATTCAGTCTCTGAAATGCCAAAAGGACATCTGCAGCAAGGACAGGACACGGATATTTTTTTCTCTCTCTCTCTATTTCTCTCTTCTTTTTATTAGACTTTGAACTCATCCCAGTTTTCAGTGGACCAATGAAATCTGGAGAAAAATGCCCTGAGGGGCAGCGTGAAGATGTCTGCTTGCTTTTGGATTGATTTCTCATTGAATGTCTGGAGAAGCCCTATTCTCTGGTGATGTCAATGAGGGCATTTTCGTGACAAATACCCACAGGGGCCATTTGGGTCCAGACTGCAGAGACCTGTACTCACAGGAACTCTAATCTCTAACTTAAAAAGAAATATATATATATAAATACGTCAGGATGGAGCTCTTCTTCAACCCTTTTGATAATCTGCTGTGCATTCTGCTGGGCATCTCCTTCACCGTATGGGTCACCCTGCTTCTGGTGTTCATTATTGTTCCAGCCATTTTGGGGGTGTCATTTGGCATCAGGCGGCTTTATATGAAGACTTTGTTGAAGATCTTTGAGGTAAGAGCTCGCTGCCTTTCGATCGACTTTTCATCAAGTGTTTAGTTGAACATGATGGAGCAGTCACAAATGGCACACACAAAACTCATCGACATCGAGGCTTTGTAACCTGGAGTTATGCCGAGTTCGTTCCATCTGCCAATTACTTATTTTTTGTCTGAATATAGATATTAAGTTCTTACTTTGAGCATGGTTTCTCTTAAAGAGCTAAATACATTTCTCTTATTTCAAGAAATACAGAAAAAAAGCATTTCCAGATCACTCCTTTACAGGACCGATTGTCAAACCATATTTGGAAATATTAAATTTCATATTTTCTCTTTGTATATCAGTATTGGAGAGAAATGTTTTTTCTCTACAAAGTTAAAAAAAAGGTAAAGGATTACTTTGAAGTGTTATAAACATTGGCATTTTATTTGATTATTGAAAAAATCTAATAAACTTCCACACTCAAATAGTGTCAGCAGAACCCATTAACAAGCAGCTAATGGGTTCACTGACTGCCGAAAAAACAATCAAGCTGGTTTCTTTATTCGTCTCCAGTGAACCTATACCTTTTAGTCCCATCATTGTACATTTTAGGAAGCATTTTTCAAGGAATCCGATCTAACGTGTGCTCAGCTCAAGCTGTTTCTGGGTTGCGTTTAGTGTCAACCCACTGGGTGTTGCATTAACTGACTGATGCAGATTAACAACAGCCTACTAAGTGTCCTTCCGCTCTTATGTAACCAGCGGGGAAATTGTGCTGCAGACCCAGATCATTAACTGATGTGGCTCCAGTGCTTTCTTATTTTTCCCAGTTTATCATACAATTTGGCAAAAACAATGTTTCATTTATTCTCTACTCTGTTGTAGCATCAACTGCAGAGCAGAAAGAAATGACTCACAAGTATTGAGATACACTCATGGAAAAAGTGTTCAAATGCTTAACTTTTAACTCAATAAAAATAATGAGCCATTTTCTTACAAATGACATTAATTATCTATTTTAAGATTCAACGTGTGAGGACAAACCTGATGTTCAGCAGGTTTTAAAGCGTTTGTGAATACAGCGTTTCCTGTATTCACATGCAGTTTTTGCTGCCCCAGGTCACGGTGGATTCATTAAGCCGTTTCCACTGTTACTAGAAAGACGCTTCTGCTAAGAATCCCTGTTGCTGCATTTTTAAATAACAGTACCACAGCTTGTCACAACACATTTTAAAGGTTGCTCTGACAGAAAGCAATAGGTGAGCTTCATTGGCCAATGCTATGTGGTAACTATGAATAATTGGTTCTTGCACATGGAAAACCTCAAACTTAAGTTTTTTTTTTATGATTTCAAAAAGTCAGTAGATGTTGTTTATTTTTATTATTTTACATAAAGAAGTGCAATTTTCTTTGAATTTCCTGTGTTTGACAAACAAACTCCAGATCCCAGCGTTAGTACGTTAAAGCGTTTGGACACAGGAATCTTCCATGCAGTATCATGTTTTTGACTGTTTTAGACTCCAGCCGACATAACTTATCATGTGTCGTGTCAGTGTCATGTTGGACTGTTGGCTAAATAAGACTCACAGCGTATCCTGGTCCATACTTCCTGATCCTTTCCTACTTCCCTGCTGGCTTTTGGGAACACCCTGTTCTCTTCTTGTCATGCGTTTTGTTTGATTTGACGTGCATCGGAAAGGCCACTTTTTTTTCCAGTTCTTCTTTGGTGTTAATTCATTATCTTGTGTTTAAAGTTGGGATTGAAATCAGGACCTCACATTTTAAATCCGGTTTTCTGTAACTTATTGCCATAACAATGATTTTTACAATTTTTCTCAAGCTGTTTAATATAATTAAACAATATTTTTTTATTGGCCAGAAGACTGGCTGAGAACTTTATAATTACTCTCACACAAAAATACAACCTTGAAATGACTTCTTCATCAGCTGTTTTGTAGTGCATCAAGAAACCGCATGTCATACCAACTTCTGCGACTTTATTTCACTGTGAACATTCATTTTCCAGGGAACAAGGCGTCACAAAATTTAATGTTTATGTTCTTAATGTCTTCATAGCTTGCAAGATGTTTTTCCTGACCAACAAATACTGAATTTCAAACACTCATTCATTTGGAGGTTAATTAATTGGCTCACTTACTTAGCAATAACATTGAGCAGTCCTTATGCAGAAGTCAGTCTACATATTAAAATCCAATTTTTCAAAATAAAAGCAGTGTTTGTTTTTTATTTCTCAGTTTTTATTTTAGTGTTTAGAGAAATTCAAAGAAATAAAAAATAATATCTTCATTCATTCCTTTGGCACGACTAAAAAAGTATCCATGCCAAAGGAAAATGAAATATAACTCATATCAAGTATCTTCAAGTAGTCATTATGGATGGTGTTGTGGTGGTAGCAGTCAGTCTTGCAACAAATCTGAAGAGGCCTCTGACTGAAGACTGTTGCAATAGAGAAGATTTCCCTGTGGTGCAACACACCTGAATCAAATTCCTTCAGCAGGCAGTCAGTTTCTACAGAGTGCTGCTGATGACCTGATTATTTAAATTGGGCGTGCTGAAGCAGAGATGCATTATAAAAATTTCAGGTCAGCTGACATCAAGACATTTTCTGTCCTGTTATGCTGCGTTCCTTCACCGGGTCTGACTTAGAAAAGAGATTTTTAATTTCACTGGGATATTCCCTGGTTAAATAAAGATCAAGTAAAACTAAAATATTGCCTCCCTTCCAGTCCAGCTAACCTCATGTATTCATCGAGTGTCAACTAAACAGGGAAATTAATAACTTCAGCACAGTAAAACTAACACCATTTCAGTATTTTTTGTATTTATTTTTAATTCTCTGTGCCTGTACTAGCTTTCGATCTAAATGCAAATGTTCTTGCGTCTTCTAAACCTTGATGTAACCTGTGCTCTACATTTCCAGTGGGCCACACTTAGGATAGAGAGGGGAGCCAAAGAGAAAAATCACCACCTGTACAAACCTTACTCCAATGGTAAGATACAATTGTCTTGTTTTAATTACGTTTGTTTTGGAAACGTTTTCAGCGGCCGCCTCTGCTCCAGAGGTAAATGTTGACGTGTGGCCTGCCTGCCTGTCTTGCTGTAGCTATAATCGCGAAGGAGCCCACCTCCTTGGAGGAGGAGATCAAGGAGATCCGGCGGAGCGGCAGCAACAAAGACCTGGACTCTGCGTCGGAGTTCGAGATGTCCGACATCTTCTACTTCGCTCGGCGAGGTGTGGAGAGCATCATGGACGACGAGGTGACCAAGCGGTTTTCTGCCGAGGAGCTGGAGTCCTGGAACCTGCTGACTCGCAGCAACAACAACTTTCAATACATCAGCCTGAGGCTGACCGTCCTGTGGGGGCTGGGCCTCCTGATCCGCTACGGGATCCTGCTGCCTCTCAGGTACAGGTCTCAATTATAAAGTACAGAGATATATATATATCTATATACATATATAGATATATATATATAAAATATATATAAAATAATAGTAATAAATGTGAAATAACATAACAGGCCTTGCAATGTGTCCACTGAAAAAAATTAAAAAGCTTCAAGGGAGATCATGGATAGTCAAACTATTTATATCTAATAAATCAATTAGGAATGTTGCTTTACTGACAACTTGTTAAGCCCCAGATCTAGCGATGTCATTTTTGTCAAATATTTAATACACTGAAAATTATCTTAATATTCCTTTGTAAAACTGAAAGTAAACAAGAAATTAATAATCGACTGTGTCACTAACAGAATCACAGGTGTGAGCAGAAGTTTAGCCACTAACAGCTCAAGCTTTTACTGTCGTGACCCTGCTTCACTATCTGGTATCTAGTAAAACCATGTTCAGCGAGCATGGCTGCTTCGTTTGAAAAGACCCGTTTTCTTGAAATTATGTGTTCAGAAACTCTTAATTCAGTGCAGAAAGACAAAAATTATTTCTAAAATGACTGGAAGCAATGTGAGCCACATAAACATTACTGATGCACCTATCAGACCAGCACCAATTTCTGGTTTCCTTTGAGGTCTAACCTGCCTATTCCAGCTTTCAGAGATTAAGATTTGTGTTCCAAAGACTGTAAGACAAATAAATATGCTGCATTGTCTTTGTTAGAGTTCTGAGTCAAATGAAGGAATGAAATTCCTATTTATTCATCATAGGATATGTTGTAACCTTTTACAGCTTTTTATTTAAAAGGCGCATCAATGTTTATGTTGTTAGTTGATTCATTCGTGGAACAACAATTGTTCTGAGTAATGACATAGCATCTGTGCTGACAGTGCTCCGAAGTGGCTGTAAACACTTCCCCAGTGCGAGTTAAAGATATCGGGGTCGTGTTAGAGATTCACAGTGACAGCCACTCAGGACTCGGCGAGGCTGGCTCGTTTCCAGCTGTCAGTGGGGAGACGAATCAGGCCACTGCTGCACAGACGAATGTCATTCTAGTCTTCTCCGTGGCTATAATAGATTCTCTCTTTCAGGCCTTGTACAGTGAAATCTTGGCTGTGCTGTCAAGTGTTGGGAACCTTGCATTTCTGAATGTGTTTAATTCCCTCTACCTTTAATCAGAACCCCCTCCAACCCTGCATGATGGATTCATCCACATTTAGTTGACCTTTTATCATTCTAATCATTCCTGGTGGCTCTGTGGTTAATTATGGTGGTAGAGAATGCATGAGGGCTCAACACGTGTAGCCTATTCTCACTAGACGTCCTAAACAAATGTTTAGAATATGAAAGCAGCAACTTTGTCCTGTTTTTTTTTTTTTTTTTTTTTTTTTTTTAAAGACTGATGTTGACGTGTTCGTCTCTCTCCCAGGGTAACGCTTGCCTTCACTGGTGTAAGCCTGCTGGTGTTCCTCACCTCTCTAATTGGACTCCTGAAAAATGGAAGGTGAGATGGATCACATCTCTGCTGTTTGAATTCTTGAAGTGATTAGCCCTGAGTATGTCACGCTGTGTGTGTGTGTGTTTTCTCTACAGAATGAAAAACGTCCTCAGCGAGAAAGTCCATCTGATGTGCTACAGAATATGTGTCAGAGCTCTCACTGCCATTATAACCTATCATGACAGGTAGAGGACCGTTTTTTTTTTGTTTTGTTTTTTTTTCAAACACACTGGCTCTCAAAAGTGTGAACAACACTTCACACTGTTAAAATGCCAGTTTGATGTGATGCAGCAAATGACACAAATGATTTCTAACCCTTTTCTCATAAACTATGGGCATTATATATTGTTCAAACGAGAGAATGTGTGATATGTGGTTTAAGCACCTATTGATTTAATTTAGTCTTTATTTTTGGTAGAAATCTGTTAGTATTTCATAGATTGACTTGGTAATATTGGCAAAGTTTCCCCAAATTTATCAGATTGTACAGACTTCCCACAGACCTTGTGAACTTAGCTCTTATTCTCTTACTTCACTGTAGGCTTTTAAGGTGATACTCTGATTTTGGTTCAAACTTACCGAATGAAACGATTGTTTCATTGGACCATAACACATTGAAGCACATTCATTGGTGTGGTTTTAGGAAAATGTAACCTGTTCAGTGCTGCAGATTGAGTGTTTTCTAGCCACTTGCTCATTTTAGATTTATTATCTGAATGCATTAATGTACTTGAGATTACATCAAAGACTTTGAAATGCGCATTTAGTTGATAAGAAACTCCATCTAGCTTTGCTTTTGGTCATTTACACATTTTAAAAGCAGCGTCAATTTATGCTTTTCTTTTTCTCTTTTCTTATTTATTTATAGTCATTGATTCTTCCACAGCATAGTTACACATCACCAAAATAATATTTCCTTCTGTTATTTATTGAAATTTCAATGATAAGCAAGTCCCATGTAAGAAAAAAAAAACAGAGCTAGAAGCAGATTGCATCTGTCTGAACTCAGCAAGACTGCTTAATGCTCAAGCCAGGTTTTTGTCCTATGCTTGAGTCTTCCTCTTCTCTTTATCTAAAAAGCAGCTTCCTACCTAGCTAAGCAAAGCAGCGCTGTGAAGCAGTAGTAGCGCCGTACTTCTTTTTTTTACTTTATCTACTGTTTTTCACATCACTCCAAATGACTCAGCAACTCATTCAAAAACGCCGCAAAAGAACCCAGGGGATCCTTTAAAGCGCTTTTCAAGTCTCATTTGTTTTAATCGATGGCAGTGTTTATAAATCAATAATCATACAATACAATGGCAACCGCGTTGGAGTTCCAAAGTAAATACGACTGCTGTACAAAAAACCCACAATCAACAATGAGACTTTCAGCAAGGTGCAATCCAGAGCACACCTACCTCCAGTTGGAGTGGCTCAGTCAAAGTCTGGTCTATGATCTCAAACAGGCTCTTCATGCTCAACATTAAATGACACAAAAAGAGTTGGGCAGAACGACTCCACAGCGATTAGCTGGTATCAGAAATGGTGAGCGATTTCATTTTCACATGGGATTAAGTTGGTTAGAAAATCTCCTTTTCTTTTAATGAATGAAATAATTATTCGAAAGAAAAGGCGCATTGCGTAAGAAAGCTAAAACAGGAGAAATCTGTCAGCGAGAAAATACTCTTCAATTATTTCCAAAGAGTGTTAGAGTTTACCACAGAAATAAAGTGTCATTGGTTGAAATTCACCTTCCAAGTTACCTCTTTTTTTTTTTTTTTTTCCCCTCAAATTTGAGCCACAGCAGACCTCTGCCGTTACGTAACTTCCGACGATCCGTGCCCAGAGAAATGTGATCCCCTCGCATATAAAAAGGAATGCAGAGGTGCCTGAAGCTCTGCTCAAGCTGTCGACAGTCTTATTCACAGCGAGAGCCATTTCAGGGTCCAGACAAAGCACAAAAACACAGCAGAGCTCTCTAACACAAATAAAACGTTAATTCGGACACAAGGGCAGCTGCAATCCTGCTTTACTGAGATTATGCGCAGGGTTATTGAGGGACACATTGTACTTAAACTGCAAGTGTGATCATATGAGAAGAACACGAAGCAAAAAGGCATAAGTGTGTCTACATGATGGCACATGTAACAGGATGTGGAGGAGGAAGCTGGTGGTTTGTGTGCCTGCTGATGAAGCTGACAACATCTGGTCTGTTTTTGTTGGTATGGGCGTTTCAGGCTTTACTGAAGGTTTTAGAGAAGTCACTGTCAAAGTGACAGTGACTTTAATAATAATCTCCATTAATGTTCCATTTGTAATTAAATTGAACTACTGAATCTGAGCTTTTGTGGTAAATTTTGCTAATCTGTTCAGTTTCTCGTGACTCTTCTCAGTTCTTTCAGTCTCAGTTTGAATTTGGTTCCTCCACAGGGGGAGTGCTAAAAATAATCAGCTGACATAGGAGGTGTCGCTCTATTTAAGATTGTAACTTTATCTCCGGAATGTCGACTCGATATGTTCGAGTTCATAAGCCGCTTTGTGTCACGCAAGACGAGCCCTACTCTTGTTCTGTCCTGCTTTTTCCTTTATGGAGTAATTTCACATTGTCTGTGATGCTTAACCGTGACGATCTGTCTTAATGCAGTGTTTTTTAAGACACTTTTTTGTACTTCTCTAGTGAGAACAAACCCAAAAACGGAGGCATCTGTGTCGCTAACCACACTTCGCCCATTGATGTTATCATCCTGGCCAGCGACGGCTGCTACGCCATGGTAATTACAGGAAGTCTGGAAGGAAAACAAATATATTGATTATCTTTGTTTTAACTCCAGTTGGCAGCAGAAAGTCACAGCCCTGCCAGAAATAGATGCGACTATTTGTTTGTGTTGTCAGGTCGGCCAGATTCACGGTGGACTGATGGGGGTTATCCAGCGAGCCATGGTCCAGGCCTGCCCTCACATTTGGTTTGAGCGCTCAGAAGTCAAAGACAGACACCTAGTGGCCAAGCGGTAGTACTTCCGTCTGTGTCTCTACCGTTTCTGTTCTCCAGACGTGAAAAATCATAATTGATCCCTGTCAGTCTGGCAATAAGCCTCATTGCTTTTGTGTTGCAGGCTGAGCAATCACATACAAGATAAGTCTAAACTGCCGATCCTGATTTTCCCAGAAGGTGAGCTTTTCAGTGGATGAACTGTGCAACAGTTGTAGGTTTCATCTATAGACTCTTGATGGCTCTTCATCTTAAACTCACAGGGACCTGCATAAACAATACATCAGTCATGATGTTTAAGAAGGGAAGTTTTGATATCGGTGCCACAGTCTATCCCGTGGCTATTAAGGTATCGTTTTTTTTTCTTTTTCTTTATGCGTTAAGCTTTTCTTTCTGTATTTTAAAGAAAAGTGTTGAATAACCTGATGTGTTCCTCGCAGTACGATCCTCGGTTTGGAGATGCCTTCTGGAATAGCAGCAAGTTTGGAATGGTTAGCTACCTTTTGCGTATGATGAGCAGCTGGGCCATCGTCTGCAGCGTGTGGTACCTTCCTCCCATGTCAAGAGAGGTCAGGCTCAACAGATTACCTACTGATTTTCAGCAAATGTAGTCGTCATTGCATTAAGCGTACATTATTTAATTAATCTGGTCTGGGAATGTTCTATTTTTGTTTGTTTAAAAGCATAAGTCCTAGATTCTTTAAAAATTGCCTGGAGATCATTTATTAGAACAGTAAGCAGGATTATGATGTGGTCAAACTTCTGTTAATTTTCTCAATTGATTTTATTATATTTTTCCATAGTATTCAGTTGTCTTTTTAATGTTCAGTGCATGTGATGCACATTTTTTTTCAGACATCCTACTCAGTTGCACATCTGTTGCATTGCTAGAACCATATTTCTATTTCTCATAACTACACAAAATTTGTTATAATCTTTTATTATTGACATATTAACGTTCCTGTATTATATTTGTGCTTTTCAACAGGAAGGAGAAGACGCTGTTCAGTTTGCCAATCGTGTAAAATCAGCCATAGCCAGGAAGGGTGGACTGGTTGACCTCCTGTGGTAAGACGCCATTTTCACACACAAGTTACCAGTCAGTTCTTTAAAGGAAAATGATAATTAATGATATGAAAACCATTTTGCTTTGAAGACTGTTGTCTGACTTAATAAAGCATCATTTAAATCAAGTTAATAAGATGTTTAACATGGAAATACCAACAGAGTCCAAGTATTTGCAGAGTATTTAAAGCGTCTCAGCCAAAAAAGAAATAGTGGAAAAACAAGTTTTTAGTCATGGATGTTCTCACTTTCCTTTTTTAAATAAGAGAAACAAAAAGGACATGCGCTTAGTTAATTGCTCTACCATATAGAAAATGGCATTAAACTGAACAGCTTAACAATATTTTGTTCCTCAATGAGATTATTTCATTTTATGACAAATTAAAGTTCACAGGTTCAGGTCCTAGAAAACGGCCTTATGATCTGTTTTAGCTCCTCTTTCATGTCATTCGAATACGTCTGATCCCATAGACAGAATATTTTTTCTTTCTGAAAATGCACTCTCGATTGTACAGGGACGGAGGTTTAAAGCGCGAGAAGGTAAAAGATACCTTTAAAGAAGAGCAGCAAAAGTTGTACAGCAAAATGCTCGTAGGCACCCAAGAGGACCGCAGCCGCTCCTGAGGGTTCTCCCTGGACGTGGACTGACTCAGAGACCGCTCTGGACGCCGCAGGCTGAGCAGGCAGACGGCGGCGACCCGTCAGCAGGTGGAGCCGCTGCACCGGATTGCCCTCTCCTTGATGCCAACAATACTCCATTTGACTTCTCCAGTCACTGCCTCAGCCTGGCATGTCAAGTTGCATCACTGATGCGGGGTATCCGCCCAGCCCACCCCTTCACCGCCACGTTGGAATTAGCTCGATAAAAGCCTTGCTAGCTGTAGAGAAGGGAGGCCTGGCGTGAAGAGGAAGACTTCCTCTTGTCTTTTTTTTCTGTCGAGGAGGAAACAAATGGTCATCTGTATTTGACTTCTGTTTTTGTTTTGTTACACCTTGCTTTTAAAAAGCTTTATGGTGTCACCTTGCGTTGACGTTTCAGGACGCGTACCTGGAATGTAGAAAAGCGATAATGTAGTTTAAATCTAGCGTGTTTTTAATCTGATAACCTGAGGATGATTTGTTAAAAGGCCAGCGCCTACACTACAGGGCAAAACTTTGTTACATTCTAGATATTTTTGTGTGCTTTTTCTCCAGGGGGAAAGCAAAGCAAATCTTGTATGAGGAGCTTTTTAGTTTACATTATGACGTGCATCAACATGTGGTTTCGTGTCGGAGCAGGAAAGCATCCCGTTTGTTTGTTTTCCATGGAATGTGAGAGACCTCACAATATGAAGTGGAAACTGTCCACCTACAGCTGCGATCATGCAGGAATATTGATTTTTGAGCTCTTACTCCTCTTCAAGTCAATGCAGCAACACGGAGTAAAGGACAGCAGTCTTTTCATAAACCATTTGTTTTTATAGTTGTGCCTTAAAGGCTTACGGCACCAAGGTAACTGCATAGAATAAATAACCATGACAGAAACAATAGCTGTAAGAAACAATCAGCGGGTTCATATTCAAGTTACCTCCAACCAGACTTAGTTTTGTGCAGTTTCTGTATTACCTCATTTCAATAAAAAGCTAGGAAGGTTTTATCTATTTTTTCCTTTAAAATATGTTTGTATTATTGTTTTCTTCTTCCCCATACTTTGCAATCTCAATGAGGTCTCTAGACGGGACTGTAGCTGTAGTTGAGGCTTTGCATTAGACTGGGAGGTAGCATCGTGGGAACAGTCTTTTCTTCTTTTTTTTTTTTTTTTGCAGGTTTCTCCCTGAAACATTGAGCTGGTTAGCTTGACGTTAACAGGGACAGTCATTCAAATCCTGTCAAATCAGTTCATTGAACTAAATATTTAAGAACGGGAGTCAAGTCTTGACTTGTGGTTTGTTACAGCTGATCCTGCCAGAAAGGGCTGTTAAACATCATGAAATGTGTTGTATTTTTTATGATCATAATTATGTCATAAAAATAAACCTGTTAATCATGGGAATACTTGGAAAAGAAAAGTTTACTATTACCCGAGGCACTTATGTAAGGGATGACGTGTGCGTTCTCAATGTCATAATGTGTTGTAAGAGATGGATTATTAACCATTAAGCTACTTAAAAGTTCCGTATTAAAATCATTTTTTTCAACACTCCCACGTTTCAGAAATCTTTCTTCCTGAAAACTTAATTCTCAGTCTAAATTGGACATAGATTCAAATAAGGTTTTGAGAACATATTTCTCAAAACATGAGTTCTTATATAGGGTTCAGTATCATAATTAAACATTCAACCTATTAGTAATCAAATTTTTTAATTAAGAAAATAAAAAAGACAAACACAGACGTAAAATTAAAAGGAAATTCGGAGGGAAATTTAAAGTTAATATTCCGATTTTCTTCAGCTGATGATGCCCAGCAGCTTCTGATCCCAGAAAATGGACTGATCGTACGTCGTGACAGGGAGTACGTCTGGTCGGGTAAAATCCTCTTCACGGTCTAAAAACCAACAAGTCTTCTCTCTTGCTCTTGGCTGTCATGCAGCCAGAGGCAACACCCTGAGCCCATAAAAGCTGCTGGAGGTCGGGTCGTTCCCCTCTGTGGAGGCAAGAACCGAACCAACACAGAGAAAGAACTTTACAGTGAATAAAACCAAGAAAATCCAATTTGAACAAAGTTGATCCAAGTGCTGATTGGGCAGTTTCCTGGTTGAGTGTTTCATTTCCCCTGCTGTACATTTTTCACACTGACTCGGCATGAAGAATACACAGACGTTGCACCATTGCTGTGTCATTGGGCGTGAACTGGGGTGGAATGTTTGGCCACATCAAAAATGAAGTCCAAATACAATTCATACCCTTCTTTCAACACTTCTTTTGTTTACATCCTCAGAGAGAAAGAACTCCATATCAAAACTGACAAGAGTATCACCGTCTGGAGCAGACTTACTGCCATGAAGGAAATGGGGAAAAAATGGTTTAAAGTTGCCAGAACTGCATTTATTATTAATTAATACAATATTTCTTATGTACTATTTCTTTTTGTCGCTGCCCTTTTAAGCATTTCTTCTTCATGGCGTCGTCTAGGGGCATCGCAGTACGATTTGTCACACACTGACAGTTTGGTTATGATTCTGCTGAACATTTTTATGAATAAAATCTCCTTATATGGGCATGAGGTTTGTCCGGCATCCAGGCTTAACCGCCTTTAGCTGGATGTCCCAATCCGGCACTCTACACACGGCGGTATTGTTCTGCCATGTCTTTGTTTGCAACAGTTTCAAATAGATCTGTTGACGTTGATGAATGAAAGCACACTGTGCTTGGAGGAGGACTGAGCGGAAGCAGGAATGGATTCACTGTGTAACTCCTGCCATGATTTACGGCTCGGTAACAGAGCTATGGAAAGTCAGAGTCAGCCATCCAGCAGCCTCTGCTTTATGGCCTTTTACTCTGAACCACCGGATGGCACACATCCATTTACTAAACAGGGTTTTATAGCTTTTTACCCAATGGCCGGCGCTGGGTAAAAAGAAGCGACTATCCAAGACCGTCTCTTATCATCACATAGTTCACAGAAAAATAATTGGGTAAATTGGAAAAACAATTATGTTTCTCATGGCCCAATCAAATGTACATTTCTTGTTATGCAAGTTGTTTGAAATGTTTTTTCACACAACAGAGCTCAAAAATGGTTTCCAGTTCAGTGAGTGTGTGTTATGTAGAGAAACCAGTCCAGAATGCATTAAAGTGTTTTCAGATTCTCTTTGCTGTAATTATTTATGTAAGTGGCTCAAAAAATAGCAAAGTAAAATTACTTCTCGTTTGGTCAAGATGGCAATTTATGGAGGCAGAAGAACAAAACAAAAACATGCTACCCTTTCTTAGTACTTTGTGGGTTAGAGCATTAAAAAAAACAACAAATATTCAAGTTTCAAGTCAAACCACAAGATTTATATCTATATCCTTTACATGCAAATGTCCCCACAGTGCATTTCATAGTCATCCATAGTAGAATGTTTTAACAACTTTTCATGGTGGTAGAGGAATCATTATTTTAGTTTTTGCAGCAAATTGATTTGTGCTTCTTGCAGTAACAGCATTTTCCATAAGCACCATTCAGATATTCTGCAATATCTATATTTATAAGTTGAAGCAATTTTTTTTTCTTGCAAAACAAAATCTTACCAGTAGTTTTGCAGAAGCACTTCTTATTGCAATGACAGCTGCAAGTGTTTTGACCTATATCTCAAGTGTGGCACATTCTTCTTTTGCAAAGAAAAGAATAGGTCCATCACTGTCCACAGAGAGTGACTGAACATATATGTTCAGGTATCTTCACAGATTAAGTGTAGGCAATGCAAACACATAATTAAACCATTGCATCAGAGCTGTGGCTACATTTAGCTTCGTCCATCTTCAAATCAGCTTTGACCAGCTTCCCGGTTCACTCTCCAAATGAGGAGAGCGTGTTCAGAGTGTCAGTTTTCAGCCATACAAAGGATTTCACATGCAGGTAAAAAAAAATAAAAATAAAATAAAAATATATGGATATGTCTTACCAGAGCAAATGTTTGCTGTGTCCTCCACATGGCTTGTGGAAAACTTTTCAACCTGACATTTTGTGAGTTTGCATGGCATATTTGTGCAGTGCACCACGAATGTTTGTCCAGTCAGCAAACCCAGGTGGGAGACGTCAAAACTTGGTATTATGACGCAGCGGGATGCTTTCAGTCTCAATGAGACGTTTAAAATCCCGGTGACACGGAAACAGAAACACTTTTCACACAAACAGCATTTCGTTCCTCTTGATACACACTGACGTGTGCGTGGCTGTAGAATATGGCACGAGCATTTTTTTTTGGGTCACGTCAGGTTGTTTTTTTTTAAATTTCAAACTACTACGTCCTAGTTGCGCGAGGGCGGAGCGGCTGTCTAAACAACCTGTCGGCTTCCTCCGGGTCGTTGGAGAGAGAGAGAGAGCTTCTGAAGGCAGCGGAGCTGCTCCCTCCTGACTCTTTAGTCCCTTAAGAAGCTGCTAGTCCAATTAGCTCAGAGTTGGAGGGCGGGGGAGGGAATCCACGCAGTTAAACTGGAGACTCGGCTGGGAGCATGAGCCCGACCGAGGCGAGTGATGACGACCTGAACCGACTGCCCGCCATCAGCAGCAGCCGAGTTGGACCGCGAGCGGGGCTCACGTACTGAGATGATGATGATGGTGGCGTACTTCCAGCCGCAGCTGATATAAACTTAAGTTTTTTGTTGTTGTTTTTGCTCGCACTGCAAGCCTGTTCAAGTCCAAACAGAGGCGCTTACCGACGGCTCGGAAGTTTTCTTCTTTTTTTTTTTTACCCCACCCGGACGGTTCGTGAAAGTGGTCGGCTCAAACATGGACACGTTCACCAACGTGCTGCTCGTCACCGCGAACGTCGGCTCGCTCTTCAACAACGTGAGTATCCGGCAGAAAGGTAAAAACCTGCCGTTACGGGCGGATAACGCCACAACGGTAGCAAGAGCGGAGGATTGGATTAGGGCTCACGCCGAAACGAGTCACAGCAAGTTACAGGCAGGCTACTGTGAGGCGCGAGAGGTCTCTAGTGCTGACGTACACGTTGTGTGAGGGTCGGACAGGTGACATGTTGTCTTATCTTGTCGTTAAGTTGTTTATTGAACGTGTATGAACCCAGGCAGTGAGTCGTGTTTGTCACAGCCGCGCTCAGCGGTGTTCTTCCGCTATCTTGAGTAGCGTTATACGCTCGGCTACCTGCCGACGAGTCACGTGACCCGGTGCTTGACAAACGGACAAACGTTTTTGATCAAATGTTAGAGGCTTCAAAACTGCCGTCAGGATCCAAACAGAGCCTTCATATACCTTACAAATGCGGATGACTGTAAAAAGATGGATTGAAGTCAAACTCGTGAACCTCCCGTTGAAGCTGTTTGTGTTGTTGCTGTCCACATTTAAAGGTACATCGCAACACTTTAGGATGTAAATGAAGAGTTGATTTCAGTGATTCAGTTCAAAAAAGTGAAATTTGAGAAACTGAGTTTCAACCTTCTATTTCTATTAGAAGGTTGAAACTCTAATAGAGCTAGAGCTAATAAAAATCTTATAGCTGGCCTCTGTTCTGAAACTTTAAATATTGCGCATGACCAAAAAAAAAAAAAAAATGCTGTAAAGTATTTCTAAGTCTAGGATGTTTTCCTAGCAGCCTTCCGCTGGTCTATAGTGTTGGATCTGGTGTTTCTCATCTTCCTCTTGACAGAGCAGAGGATGTGTACTATGGATGAGTTTACTTGGAGCAGTAGCGCTCCAGTTGCTTTGACAGCTTTGTTATGTGGAACCTTTGTTGGAAATAATACCATTACTGAAGTCTTTGCAAGTTTGTCAACTTCAGTTTGTTTAAAAGTGCTCTATGGTTTGTTGAGGTGATTACTGCTGTATGATGAAAGGAGTCTCCCGCTTCGCTGTGATCATCATTGGAGAGGTTGGTTCGCCCTTCATTCAGGTTACAGCAGGACCAAGTTTTGACTGAAGGAGGGCTGACCTTTCATCATTTCTGATTCTGATAAATAAAAGTTTATCAATGTGTACAGAGCTTCTTCCTGACACGTAGTATAGACTCTCTGTTGGTCAGTGTGATGTCCTATCAAGCAGAGTAATATTGTTGTCATTAAATTAGCATTGGTACTTTTTGCATGCACCAATACTTGTAAAAATTATCAATATTTCTACCTTCTGTAGGAGGTTCAAAGTCCTACAGTACGATGAAAGCAGCAGACGGCTATGTTGCCTTTGGATTTGAGAAACAGTGCTGGACCAACACTAGTAATTTGTCTCAAGGTTGCAGAGTGCACTCTAACTGGTTGCACATGAGACCTAATTTGTAAGTGTTTTGCCTAAGAAAAAAATTTTGAGTTTGCACCAGTGGGACCACTTACCCCAGGAAAAAGAAAATGCAGAACCCTATGACTTCCACAATGCAGAAAACAGCAACAAGAATCTTGAAATTCAACAAGCAAAATGGAAAGAGATTTCCATTTACCAGTAATTCTCACAATGAGCAGGGATGTTGATACAGTAGTTTCTATGGTCTTTCAGCTGCTGCAACTCTCATACATGTTGTAACTGGTTAAGAAGGGCTTGGCTCAGCTCTGCTGTCCTCTTCACACAGACAGAAACAACGTCAGACATGGTAAACGGTGTAAAAAGTTAGTCTGTACCTTTGGGTCCAGCTCCCCAAGTCGGCACCGAATGTAGAAACTTCACACTGTACCTCAAACATTTGGGGACTCTCTTCCTCTTCACTTTAACTTAATTTCTAAATGTAACACAAAATGTATGTTATTAAAAAGATAGGACTTTGGACCCCTTAGCTACAGTCCAGTGAGTTCAGTTCTTTTTCTCCAGTGGAAGTATGACGCTACTTTAGTTTATCTAGTTCACGTTTACATAAAAATAAAGCAACAGCTATAGCCCGTGTCCGTGATGTGTTTGTGTAAGATGGCTCTTAAAATGCCCTGTATGGCTTCACAGTTTATCCTTGTTGCTCATGCAACTGATCCTTCCACTCAACTTTCCATTAATATGGTTGGACAAAACAGCAGCCAACTTCTTCAAACATAAACTGTTTGTGGCTTGACTTGCTTGTGTTTGGTGTAAGGCATATTCATCTGCGTTAACAGAAATAAACACTTTAAATATATTACTGTTTGAATCTTCTTATATTGTCTTTGTTTTACTTTTTTTAATTGAATTCCTGGAATACGTTCTTATTCGAGGATATTCTAATTGATTGAGATGCAAATATAACTCAACCAGAAGTAAGCACTGGTTAAGTAAAGGTCATGACATACTTTAAATACACAAAGTTTACTTTATTTTAATATTGGACTACGCATAGAGATTTGTGTACATGGAACAGGACTGCACAATATTTGCAAGAAAATTTATTTTGCTATTGTGACACTAAAAACACTGAAAATTGTTTATCTCAAATGACCCATTTTTCTCACTTTTCTAGTTTTTTTTCCATCGTTACTATATCCCAAGCACTCTCCTTGAACTTTACCGTCTTGGCATATATCAGGTGAGCCTAAAAAAACAGAGAAAGACCATCTAGCCAGCCAAATATACAAGTTATTGACAATTTCATGCAATTTATATGCTTGAAATAAAACAAATCCACACCAAATACTGCATCCTTGCAATCCTTTGTGATTGCAGCTACTTAAAAGAAGAGTTTATTATTTAATGACGCATGTGTCCTCAGTAGTTTTAAGTCGTAGAGATCAATGAAGGTCAACACTGATCCTGTGAGTTGTAGGCCACAGTATTTTGTGGCCGCTTGAGCATCATGTTTTGGGAATATGTATTTTACTATGTTTTTGGGCACATTTATCTCATATCTGGGATCATGGGGTCAGCTTGTAGAGGTCATGTTGCCTTATGCTGAACATGAAATGCTACTGAACAAGACAGAAACTCCAGTAAGTCAGAAGCATCAGGGTCCCAGACAGACTTGATTAACATGAGGGAGTGACCAGCCCAAAACCCAGGTCTTAGAAAACTTTGTCATTTTGTATTTGGTCTCTCACACGACATTATTTATATTTCTAAATAGTTGTGCACGTTGCCACATTTAGATCAACTTCGAGGCTCCAGTCTGTTATAAAACGTATGTAGATATCCATTACTCTCCCTTGTTTCTGCCTGGGCTGGCTGGGTGAAACAGTCAGACTTAGCAGGAAGGAGGGCGCTTGCAGTCATGGAAATTTGGCTCAGGACCATATTTCCGTTGAGCAAATTTAGGTCCAACAATTCTGTGTGAGATCCCACAGTGGGAAATGTATAAACAGATGAATATCTACTCTCCTAAGGGGAGTAGAGCCTTTCTACTTAACACAGGGCCCCTTCTGTTCTCATAAACAAACACTCTGAAACGTTGACTCAGGGTGAGAGAAGGATGTTAAGCAGACCACAGATTAAATCCTAATGCGCCACAGAAATGGACTTTAGGATCAGAGACACTCGCTGCTTCAGTAACACTGAAAAACAGACTTTGCTGCTCCTGTGGAAACGGAACTAGCGTGTCAAATTCTGGACTGCAGTGTTCATCTGCTCACGGGCTTTACTTTTTTTTAAATAATGAAGATTTGGAGACAAATCGAGTTTGTCAAGTGTTTATCTTCATTAGTGTGCAAACATGGCTGTGGTTGCAGGCAGAGTGCTGTGAGGTTTCCTACCTTTCACCTGCACTGGGCCTGTCATGCAAATGCACTATGCAAAGCCATTTCTGCAGTCATGACATTTATTTAACTGACCTCTGACTCACCAAAATATGTTTTGCAGCATCTGTGTAAGAAAATTCAAACTCAAGGTGAACATTTTTTTCCTCAGAGATATGTTACTGAAATACGGTGTTAAAAAAATGCAGTTTTGTTTTTATGCCAAAAGTTTAAACAGAATTTTACTAGCCTTAAAAAATACTTTAAAGGGAGAATCCCTCAAGCATTTTTGCAGCCATTGACGGAAAGTCTTTCTTTAACAGAATCTAATGGTAATTTTCCCACCTACGTCTCTACGTTTTGTTTCTCTGAACCCTCTTTGAAATATCAATCTGATGTTCACAAATGAATGATGGAAAGAAAAGAAAAAAAAGAACACTATTTATATTGAAACACCTTCTGAATCAACTGCAACCTTTCATGTCTTGGGTTAACATCTGCCATCATTTTTCAACAAAAACTGCATAATGTTTCAATTTTATCTAAGAAATGCATAAATGAAACAACTCTACAAGTTTGTTAACATTGCAGTAATTTCAACTCGTAACTTGCGTTAGTTAGAGATGAACCTTCTGAGCCGGGTACAAAACAGGCCACAAACTTATTATAGCTGCCGGTGTTATCTGCAGATGTGCAGTTAATACACGCAAAGTGGTGTCACGCTTCTATAATCTGTCAATCACACAGTCTTACTTTGACTTTCTTCATTTTGTAAAGAAAATAATTGTTACCTTTTTTGTAGTCACATTTTGAAATGCATTTTTTTTATTCATGTTTTACTTGAACAGGAGAACCTCAAATTAATTTGGAAGAGTGAAATTATTTTTGCTGAGTCAAATTGCGTAATGACCTGCTGTTTTAACAGGGTCAGGCCTCTTTTTCAGGCCCTCTTTTTCAGTACAACAATCCACAAATGGGTATGTTAGGAGCTTTTAAAAATTAAATACTAAGAGTTTTGAATAATAAATGTTTTTCCCAGAAATTTTTTGACACTGAAAACTTTCCCTTTTTGTTGTTTGGCATTTCTTTTGCTACAAATTCGTTTATTAGTTATAGGAATAAAAGTTTGTTTGTTTTTTAACAGGCACCCATATCACCTGGACCTGACCAAGAAAAGTTTAATATAAAACATTACTTGTTTAGCAAAACCTAAAAGGGTAAACATAACAGCAGCCAGAGGCTACCATTGATCACTAAAATGTGATGCAGCCTGTATTAAATGAGCAGTTTTGTCAGTTTTTTTTTATTGGGCCGTTGCAATGAAAGTGAGTTTCTATATAATATTATTGAGAAAACGGATCCTTAAACAACTCATTGAAGCAGGCGCTCAGGCAATGCAGCGATGACCAAACAACCTGCAGTGACACAAACAAAGATGCATTCACGACTGAAAAACATTCAAAACAGCTGCTAATCTTTCCTGGAATAGATTCCCCATCTGGTTTCCGTGAGTGAGAAAAGGCTGTGCAGAACAACCATACATCTCAAATGTAAAATATTTCATTTAGCGTTTGAAGAGTAAAAGGTCACGACACTATGATTTGAAAAAACACACACACAAAACGCTGAGTGCACAACAAACTGGACACCGATTTCTGAAGATTTTAGTGATTAAAGTGCTCAGTTTAAAATGTTCTATTCACAGAATCCAAATTATAGACAATAGTCCAATGATTTCACTGTTTTTTTTTTTTAGGAGCATCTTTACTTGAAATGGCCATCCATTGAAACAATTGGCAAATAAAATTTTTAATTCTGGAAAGCTGCATATGAAAAATGTTTAGCACATCCAGAATAACATTTTTTTGAGCAAAGTAGAGATATTTATCTCTAATGCACAAAGGATATTTTGATGAAAATCAACACTAGTTGCTATTAAAACCTATCAAGCACGGTGGTGGAAACTCTATGATTTGGACTTGGGGGATTTATGCTCAGTAGATGCACTATCAGTATCTTGGGTGAGTAAAACTGAAGCAACACGTTAGCAAGAGTTTCCACTGAAACGCACATGAAGAAGACAGAAACTGCTAGTTGTTGCTGCTGGAGCTGCTTTTGTAATCCGTCGAGTCAGGTTGTGATTCTGCATTTTGGTTTTGTTTAAAAACAATTAACCACAGATAAAAACCGCACCAAGTCTGGATTCACTGCTTATTATTCATATGAGATTATGGTTGTATTACCCAAATGATTGTCGGACACATTTCAAGTCATACTGTACATGGTTTTAAACTATGTATGCTATGTGTTTTATGATGGGATGTAAGTGTTGATTTTGATCAATTATTTGATGATGTATCTAAAAAGAAAGTGAAAGAATTTTGTTCTGTTTGATTCAGTTTTTGTTTTCGGTTTCCTTTGCTTCTTTAAGCTATGTTGTGATTTCTTTCTGTAACACAAATAGAAGATTTAGATTTTTAGGCATGCATGAAAGTATATTTGTTTGCTTCTTAATGGGATGTGGACAGAATATGAGGCATATAGTCTCTATTTGACATTGATTGAAACTGTTGAATCAGTGACTGATTATTAGTCAAATGATTTAACTTTTTTCTGTTTTATTTTTTTTCCATTCATTTCAAAGGTGGATGAAATCCAAAATGGATGGTTAGAAGAACTGTATAAGGTAAGTTTGAACACTTTACATTCGCATTAGTAGAGCTCTCTCTGTTCTAACATATGACATTTTTATGTGGGCGATCTCATCCAGCTAAAAAAATTACAATCTTTGCTAATTCTGTCCCACTTTTGTCGCTCTTCCAAATATGGAAAAAAAAAGTAAGACCTCTGATGAGTTGTGATGGTCGGCCTTAAAGCAACTGTGACCATCTTCACACGGCAGCACTCTATAATGTGAGATTGAACATTAGACTTTAATGGTTTTGAAACAGACAGTCCGGAAGTACAAGCCGCAGTTCATCGCCCTGCACTTCCAGGAGGTGGGAGGAAAGGACTACATGGTCAACATGGACAAGGCAGAAAACTTCTTTTGGTAAATAAAAACACTACTAAAAAAGTAACCACAATGACCGGGTGGTTGCGCTGCATTGCATCTGAGCCAATTCATTTCCCTTCCTCTTCCTAGTAACATAGAGTCCAGTGAGGAAATGAAGGAGTTTGACAGGTCTTGCATTTATGTGGACACCCAGTTCCAAGCGGAAGACAGCTTTACGGTAAGAAACCTGTGGAGATATTCCAATATTCTTCCACAAGATGGCGCTCTCCTCCACATAATGGTGGCCTCAGCAACAGACGTGAGGCACTCTGATGCTTGATAGGAAGGAGTCTGCAGCAGATGTTTGCTGATGCTAATGTAAATGCAACCATTTGACTGTGTGATAAGGTCATGTCAATGTTAGGAGGGCATTTTTAAAAACATTGAAAGCATGCTTTGTTTGCTGCTTTTTAGCTATTTTAATAAATATAGATTGCCTAACAGTGTGAATTCACCAAGCGCAATAATGAACTCCGGCGGCTTACAACCTTTAATGACATATTGCAGGTGCACCCTTTTTAGGAAATCCGATTTCTTATACGCTTTTTCTGTTTGCTCACCTTTTTTTCCTTCAGCAGAACTTCATACGTCAAAGCTTCCGTGCAATATGAGCAGCGTTCATAATCCCAGCCTTTTGTATGGGACATGGATCTTCTAGATATAGTATAGAACAATGTTGGAGTTGTAACGCGGTGCAGGCACAGAGAGATGAGAGGCCCTCAAAGACAGATTTGTTTGGTCAGCTGTGATGCTTTCATTTACTGGACCAAGAATTTCTGTCCATAGCTGCCGTCTGCAGTGCTGTTATGGAGCTGTGAGCAGGTATGAGCGGGTCAGTGCAATCAAGCCGTAGTTCATACAAAGTTATACTTTCAAAACTCCAAAAAATCTTTAGCTGCAATATTCTTGTTGATTGCACATCACCATGAAATATGGTGGTGACTGCAGAATGTAATCTGATGTTGCCTTTCTTACGATAGAACTGGAGTGTTTGGTGAATGAAACTTTGAACAGCTCCAAATGTCATTCAGTCAATATGTCCATGATTCATTTTATTTTAATGGCATGTACAATAATTTCTGTTATACATTTTTGCTGAAAAAATATTTCTATAAATTCAGAGATAGCATATTACATTACTATTATTTTCTCCAGATTGTTGTACCATGCAAACGTCACTTCTTGCTGTGCAGTTGATGTTCAGGTCATAGAACATCAGCCTTAGTCTCCACACTGGTCATGCAGGTCATTTCTTGCATCCACCCTTTTTCTTAACCTCATGTTTCACTAATCAGCTTCAGGCTGTGCTTGCAGTTGGCTGTAATGGGGTTTGTCAAAGTTTCACTCCTGGTAGGGCCTTTCCTATACAGAAAAGTATCTTCAAATATTAACCCTTCCTCCTCCCAGGTGAAACCCTCACACAGCGTGCCTGACAGTAGGGGTCAATGTCTGCATTTGTAGACTGAAGGTGTGTGAAGCCAAAAGCGGGGGAAAGTCAATGGCCAGGTGCGAGAGAGAGACGGGCCAAAGTCAATACATTTAACTCTAGATTAAAACTATTGATCCCAGGCTATCTGTACACGATAAATTAAGCGTCGGGGGGTGGCGGTGGACAGCTGGGACTAAGTTTTCCTCTGGACTCGAGTGTTTGCACCCTTCTCTGTTTGCCCTGAGAGAGTTGCAGCCCCTCTCCCCGACCACCGCCCCACGTAATGCCTCATTCTCATTTCGGCGGTGCCACCCGCATTGATTTTCAATTTGTTTCCCCCTGGCTACAGATCATCAGTTATAAAGCCAAGAGAGAGAGCTTAGTAGGGGTGGAGGGGCTCTCTTTTCTCAGGGGCTGCAGACGTAGAGGGGCATGCATCCCCAGTACAAATGGTGTTTTGATAAAAAATCACTTGAAAGTCAATATTTTTTTATTAAACTGTGCACAAACTTGATTGATGAAGATGGGTGTTTGGCCAACTACGTGAAGGTGTTTGTGTGTGCCTAACTGTGCGTAACACTGCTACTAATCGCACATGAATTGGGCTTCCCTACAGGAATCTCTGGAGAGGAACTTTACCTGACAGTCAAACTTTTTTTTTTCCTTCGTAGAAACATTTCAACTCCTGCAGATCTGTTCCAGTAATTTCCTCCGTCGCTCTAGGTCAGACAAGTCGGTCACTAACGGTTGTTCACTGAAGCCGTCAATGGAGACACCTCTGTTTTAATAAATGAGGATGACTGTGGCATCGAAGATAAACGATGTCTTCAGGGAGAGATCTCTCATGCTCTGACTGATCGTCGGTGTGTATGTGTGCGCAGGCCAGCTCTCCGTCACGACCTTACCCCCTCCGTGCGCTCGCTTATTTTTCTCTCGGCTCCCTCTTAGAGCGCCAGCGTTGGCAGACAGCAAGCCCACTGCTTAATACCTTTTAAATGGTTTTAATTTTCTGTCTTTATTGATTTCACAGGCCATGATTAATCAGATCAGTGGAGCAGGCAGTTAGTACATTAAAAATTGTCAGCTCCATGTCAGGGATGATTGGGCGCTGAAGTGTGCACACTGAAAGTGGCTCTGCTGAACGTTTTTATTGTTAAAAGTTTCACGTGGTTTTTATTTGCACAGTAGAAAAACTTAAGTGGATAGCTGGAAGATAAGGCTTTTGCTATCTGTAATAAACAGTCGGTCCTTGAGACTAGCCATGTGTTTGTGTCTAAATTTAGTTTTAGTTTCATTTTGAGACACTGCTTTTGATTTCTTTGAAATGCAGACTTGAATATAAAGCGTTAGGCACGTGTTCGTTTACAGGTATGCGTATTATGATTTGCAGGCTGCAGTGTCAGGATGCCTGCAATAGATTTATAAAACTACAATGCACTGGTGTGGATAAGTTTGTCAAAGAGTTGCGTATTCTGCAGTAGCATAATCTCACACTGAAACTCATAGAAAATTCCAACTGTTAATTTAATTAATCTTTTCAATGGACATAAAATATATCCCAATAAGAACTTTTTTTTTTTTAATCAAAATAACCAGGTGTACAATTGTTAATACCCGAACTGTCAATACTGTAACAACAGTACAAAACTTTGTTTCCTATAATGCTTCAAAATGTTGAACCATAGATTGAGCCATCTTTGACCATTAAACTATCTCTCTTATCATCCAAAACCATGTGTCAACTTGTATACTCTCTTCATTTTACCCTATAGGTTTTCTGTAAGGTTTTGATTTAGGAACTTGTTCGGACTTGACTAGAAACACCCAAGTCAGTGCTTCTACACACCTGCTTTAAAAGAAACCTGCTGATGGAGCAAGAAATGTCTCCTTTTCATGTTTACATCGACCCAGCCCATGACACTTATGTTAGGAAGTAGTTAAAATATTCCCCTACAAAACCTTTTTCAATTACTGCTGTTTTTTTATTATTATTATTGTTATTAGTTTGGAAACAAATATGCCCTGTTGTGTTGTTAGATGTTATCCATGCTGTTTGTAAGTAAGACCAAGAAATGTTAGACCCAACAGTCTCTTTTGAAAAAGAAAACTATTTTATTCCATTTTTTGATATTTTGTTGCCAGAGTGTTAAGAAAGACTAACAAATTTTCCCCAAAATATGAGACTCAAAGAGTGTATTTCCTGTTTTTGTTCTTATGATGCTTCTTTCAAAGTGATACTATACTGCTTTAATATCTGTAGCTTTTTGGGATTAAACCAATGTCATGAGTTTAACTACACACTGTAATAGTTATTGGTATGGTAAATGTTTTAAATGAACAAATGTTGTTTTTTTTAATCACATGTAACAATAATTAGTGTCAAACATGAGGTATTGCTACATTTTGAATTAGTCATTGCAGAAGTCGGTTGCAAAAATGTTAAATTGTTTTAAACATGCTTGCCTTAAATACTACAATAGGTAACTAACCTGCTGATGGAGGTTAGTTACCTATAGTCACCTAAATTATTTTACAACTAAATTATTATTTTAAAAAAAAAAAGTAATTTAACAAGGTTTTTTTTACTTAATCAGTTTGTGAATACTTTATCGGATATTGAACACCATCTGTCTGTTTTTTTTCTCCATAGGCTTTGGGCAGCATGTACTTCATCCACAAGACACTGAAAAATATCTATCATTATGACTTTAATGGTAAGAAATCCTTAAAGTCTGAAAGTTGCATTCATTTTTATTGGTTTATAATGAATCAGGTTGTGACGAATATTTCTGCGTTTTTGGTTTTTCACCAAACATTTCTTTTTAAAATGAATGATTAAAATCTAACTGGCAGCAGTGTAGCCCTCCGCTTTGATCAATTGCTCCCACCCCATGGTGGACCAGTTTGCTGTTGCATATGATTGGTAAAATTCCTGTCATTTTTCATTGGATATTTTAAGATGTTTCTGTGTAATGAGAGTTTGATGGCTCTACTGCCTAGGCAGGTATTTGCAAAGTGCTCAAATTTAAAGTGGAGCTGTTATTTTGGCTGCTGTGTAGTCCAGTCACGTTAGGTGTGAAAAAGCTTGGCAGAAAAGCTTATGGAAGAGCCATAAACATCCTGGAGCTGCCACTTGCTGTGTGGCCCGAACCGATCGTCGTCGGCCAAACGTAGTCTAATGGCTCCCGCTTATAGATTCCCTCATCACGTATGCCGCTCTGATGAGGTTAACACCAGTTTATTGATCGCTGTTTGCATGTTTTCTCGCTCTTTTCCATGTCACCGCCCTCGGTCTGCCTCCCCCCCCCGAACCCTACTGCTCCCAGTTAAGGATTTTAAAGCCGTGGTGGGACAGACCAAGTACGTGGGCTCACTGGACGGCGTCGCCACCGTGGAGAAAGAAAAATTCCCAAAGAATTTCTGGCCCGATGTAAGTCTGTATGTAAGACGAGGGGGATGCTAACAGGAAGAAGGGAGATGCTGGAAAAATGAGTCCACTGGGGCTGCTGACACAGAGATGAGACAAATTATCTGCAAGAATCAATAATTATCAGTTTGGCACTTTAAAGACATGGCTCCCTGGTGTTTAGCGATTCTCTCTCATTTGTCTCTGTTGCAGTTCAAGTGGTCCAGAAAGGGCTACATGAGGACCCGATGGCTCATACACAACCAGTACGTAACCCTCAGAAATAGTGAAATGCTTTATTTTTTGATAAATTATAATGTCATGTTTTAAGAGAGTTTTAACACTTGTATTTAGTACCTTTTTGTGATCTCTGGTTTAATATGTAGGCCAGTGTTTGATACATTCATAGGAGAGACAGGATGGAAAGCAGAGATTCAATAATCATCGTTTATATAACCCCGTCTTAGCTTTTGGGGAGAACAGAACATGTAATTGTTTTCACAAACATTTAGGGAGCACAATGATTTTTTTTCTTAAAAACACAACAGAGTTAAAGAGCTGATACACAATATGGCTTTGTGTAAAAAAAAAAAAAAATTTTAAATCACTGATTCTGACTGATGAAAGAATCTTTTTCTGTCAGTAACAGCTTTAAAATGAAGAGTGTTGTTGCTAAGTGAGTTTCCACACAGTCTTTGAAAGTCTGCAAAAGGTTTGCGTTTTATTTGATCTTTTTTATTTTTCAAGTTTGGGGGAAAAAAATTCAGCTATGGAATTAACTATGTAAAAGTTTTTTTTGTACTATGCAGCCTAGAATTTAAAAAACACAATTGTGAAATTCTGAAACTTAAAAAGGTTTTTTTTTTTTATTGAGGTTATATTTAATTGACTTCAACAGTCTTGGATTTTTCACTGTAGCTTAAAATTTTGACCAAAGCACTGATCAGTAAGATTTTTTTAGACACTGATGGGAAACACAAAGATAAAATATAAAACCTACATAGGTCAACAACTTCAAAATGTGAAATGAGGCAAATTTACAGCTTGTTGGCCTCTTGGATCAAGCTCTTATACTGGGTCTTGTTAAACGCCAAATAATCAAAGCTTTCAGAAAACTTGTTTTGAAAGACTTATGAGTTACAGATTGAAAAGTAGCTCATCTAAATTGATCTTTATTGCTCATTAAATTGGAAATCTTATGAGCAAGCTTTCCAGTCTGTCAGATGCCTCCCATAGCTACATCATAAACATTTATCACGATAATTGTAAAAATGAAACTGAAATGTAGTCTGCAATAGTGTATTTATGTTCACTCTGGTTTTGGAGTTTGATGAAATAAGGCACCAAGCAGTTCTTGTACCTTTTCCTTCTGCATCATGGCACCCTGAATCCTCTCTGAAGGCAAAAGTTCAAGTTTATTGCTCTACAGTTTAATCTATGAAGATTCTGTTTTTTGCACAACTTGGTGAATTTGTTCTGCACTGAATGGCCAACCATTTTGGAAAAAAAAAGTATTGAAATATTCCACTTGTATATAATAAATCTGAGTTTCCATTTCTGAAATGAGTGATTAAGAATATGTTTCATATATTGAGATGTACTTGTAAATATAAATTGATTCATTCATAAATATAATTATTCCCCTTAACCTGGAATTCAACTTTGTTCCATGTAGTTTTTATCACCACATCACAAATAAAGTTGACTTTAACTGTTGAACAGATAAAAAAATGTTAATGCTTGTTTCAAAATTCCAACAGAATTCTCTGTCATTTCTTATTAATCGTAGCTCAGTAACATCTTATCAACAAAATCATATTTTCATCACTCCTTTTTAGTGTTTGTGTTGTTTTCACAAGGTTATAAAACATGGCACATTTTCATACATTTTCCATCTTCAAATTTAAACCTTGAACAGTTCCTGCAGTTACAATTATTGACTGAAGATTGTATAAACCTGGTCCTTTTATTGAACCAGGTTTATCATCTGCCATTACTCACAGACTTTCCCTCAGCTAGATAAAAGATAAACAAAGGTTCAGTTATGGTGTTACATTGTGAGGCAATAGTTATGACAAGAATTTGATGCATATTTATTGGCTCAAGAGGCGCAAACTTCTGAGCTATCAGCAGTCTACACACTGACAGGAAAGTTGTAAAGTGACACCTGCGCGATCATGCATTCACGCTGCCATTGTTGCTCACACACACGTGTCATCTTATCTGATATCAAACTGTTTCTTTTCCTTTGTTTTTTTCGTCCGGCGCATTTTGACGATGTCTGTGTTGCCCGCAGGGGTCTAGACCTGGTCAACATCCACCTCTTCCACGATGCCTCAAACCTTATTGCCCTCAACTCCACTCCCTCCATTTATTCAGCCAACCGCAAGAACGCTTTCAAATATGTCATCAACAGGTGAGATCAGCAGCTGTACAATTTGAACGGGCCTCCCAAACACATCAATGTGCCGGACACCTGGATTATTACAGATTCATAGATTGTATTTACTAATTAGGCAGTTTGGTAAAGTACTTGGTGACACCGGATTTTATTTACGGACGTAAGATTAAAGAGGTCTGTACACAAATGAATGAGACACACTTTTTAAATGTTTAGTTGTAATAAATGTTGAGAATAAAGCAGCATTGGACTTCCCTGTCACGCAATACTTTGTGTTGATCTGTCCCATAAAGTCCAAATCAAATACTTTATGTCCTTGCAAGATGAAAACAGCACATAGTTGTTACAGGCAACTGTATTCTTTTGTTCCAATTTAAAAACCAGAATATTTAAAGACTATATAAAATAAACCTTAACTTCTTGTGTTAAACAAATAAAAACATTGTTTGTCTTTTCTAGGTTATTAGACAGCCGCTACGCTGCTATGCCTTTCTTTCTGTTCGGAGATTTTAACTTCCGTTTGGACACACGTACATTAGTCCAGGTATGTTGTCATTTCATATATATATATATATATATACATATATATATATATTGACCAGCTTCATATTTGAACACGGACCCCCGCCCACTGCCTCTTATTTCTGCTTGTGTTGCTGTGGCCAGTGCCTGACCATCGAAGCAGATGTTGTGAAAGATGTGAAAGACAGCAATTACGAAGTGGAGAGAATCACATTTGAAGAAAGAGACAACGACCACCAGGTAAATTACAGCAGCCCGAAAGCAAAAACGCCGTCACCGGATTTGACCCAGACTGGCGTTCATGTTGCCCTTCCCTTCAGAAACTGCTGCAGATCGAGGAGAAGCTGTTTGAGTACGTGCACCAGGCTGTTTTCCGAGAGGACAATGGCAGAGCGGTAGGGACACATTCCAGACTTTCGCTCCATAAAAACAAGAAACTCAGGTTGTTGCAAAACTGTCGGATCTGTTCTCAAAGGTTTCAGATTGTGTCACACATAAACCCATATACACGCAAAAAAAACTTTGACTGTTCACTAGAATTTACCTGGAATTTTAAAAGTAGGCACGTTGCCTGTTTTTGTTTATTTCCCAGCTTTTAAAGTACGATAAAGAGGTCACACCCTTTCTTGACGCTGTCAGAGAAGAGGACATCACATTTCCACCCAGGTGAGAATAAATTTACCAAAACGGTAAACGATGATCTATAAAATCCTCTCCTGTTCTACCTGACAATCGAAATATGATTTTGTGGTCTCCTGTAGCTACCCCTACAGTGAGGACCACCACAAGCCGAGGCAGTACATGAACACACGCTGTCCTGCCTGGTGTGACCGCATCCTCATGTCTCCCACTGCCAACGATTTCATCAACAGGGTCAGATTGAACTGTCTGCATATTTCATTTTTACTCAGGAGACTCTTAATTGATAAATATTAGATTGTGTTCATTTTCTGTTTGTCTCAGAGAGATTACGATGGAGAGGGTGTCGTTTACAACACAATTGGTCCTAATGTCTGCATGGGAGACCATAAGGTATGCCTTTAACAAGCCATCTATTCTGGTCAGGCAGTAAATCAGCTGCAGAGTGACTCTTTGGTGTTTTTTGGTGTCCTGCAGCCCGTATTCCTGTCCTTCTCGCTGAAGACGAATAACCATTGACTCCGATCCTTCTCAATGGTAAGAATATCTATAAGTAAAGCGCCATGTGTGAGAATGCAGTGCTACCAGAGGGCAGATTTAGAAAGAGATTGTGGTAATCTCGTTCTTCTCTCTGGAGAGCCATAACCAAGCCAGCCCAGTGGAGTCAGAATATGAACTAAGATGAAGCACCTGCGGGACACGAGTGCTCCTTTTGTGTCTGGTGTAGTTGAAGCACAGGCGATCAGCACCTTCCACTGATCTATGTCTATTGAATCCTCTGGTCTCTCGCTGCGGCGACACATTAAGTGCATTGCACGACTTCTTTTCATTAATTACAATCTGGATGGCCGACTGGAGAGGCATTCATCCCACCTCAGCAGGATATTGGCATTTTTACGGCCATAATTTTGTTTTGCTGCTGTTTAAATTTATTTGTTTAAGGATGGACTGCTTTATCATGACGGTCTTTGTGTGTGTGTGTGTGTGTGTGTGTGTGTGTGTGTGTGTGTGTGTGTGTGTGTGTGTGTGTGTGTGTGTGTGTGTGTGTGTGTGTGTGTGTGTGTGTGTGTGTGTGTGTGGAGGGGCCACAAATAATGAATACCTCTCAGGGACGAATATCCTACAAAGATCTGTTGTTTCTTTTTGCTTTTTACATTTTGAGGGGACAATATAACCCCAGACTTAGTTTTTACAGTTTGATTGTAAAAACTTTGATTGCAAAGCACTGTGTGAAGGAATCCAGCGCTTCACCTTGAACTCACTGTGTCTGAGGTGAAACATAAAGTTTTGTTTTATTTAACCTGGAAGATCACATTGAGATTAAAAACATCATTCTTTCAAGATGCAGGCTGTGGAGGCTCTTTTCTTCAACAGGGACTGGGTGCTTCACATTTTTCAGATTTTTAAAATGCATTTACAACTGCATCAGTGAATTTTCACGTCACAGTTCTGTACTATTTTACGTTGGTCTGTCACAAAAACATCCCAATGAAACCCTGGTGTTCGTAGGAAGATTAATAGGGTTTAAATACCTTCGGAGGTAATATTTTGAATCAATAGCTACGATAGAAAGTTTAAAACCATACTGTGCATTTGTCTTGTCTGACTCTGCGTCTGTTCCAGGTGTTCAGCTGCACCCCCACAACTCAGCCACCCTGGACACCAGCATTATTCTCTTCCTCGTGAAGAACTCATGAAACCGTCTGCTTTCATACGTCATCTGATCTCTGAGCTGCAGCTTTCTCCATGCTGACTTTACTCAACATGGAGTTCCTGCTTGCAGCCATGTGGGCAGATACTTTAGTCCTTACTAGTTCTCAACATTTTAATGTGAACCCTCATAATTGTCGTAAAATGGTTTCTAAACATTGTGTATATATTGTAAAGCTATAAGCAAGACCGATTTTTTTTGTTGTTGTTTCAACATTCAGAACTCTCTTAACCCTCGTGTACGGGAATCTGTTGACTTCGAAACAGATTGTATCTTATCAAGAACTGATGCATCGGCTGCCACTCCGTATATTTTAGGCATTTGTTGTTTTCTGCCTCAATGGCATTTTAAAAACAGAAGCGCTGCTTCTTATTCACCTTTCTATTGTCGTGTTTCAACCAATGTTCTCCTCAAATCTACCTTTAAAAAAGGCTTTGGAATTGAAGTGTGACATCACTGAAACATAACACTTTACGGGATGAGGGCTCTGTGAAATTTTAGAGCAGCAGCAAAAATGTCTAGCAGTCTTTATCTGCTATAAATGAAGTCAGATTGTCATAAAAAAATATTTGTCCCCTTTGAGATTTCTGAGGGGGGCGTTTCATTTTTTAACATTTTTTTAAAGTTGACTGACATTACTAAGATTTCACAAAAATGTTGTTGATTCAACATTACGTCTGATTGCTTTTTCAGCAACAGGTTGCTTTTAAGTGGAGTTAGAGATGTGATTTTGTTTGTCCCTGGGTTATCTTAAGGTTTGTTCAATGATCTGAAACATTTTAATGGGACAAAAACAGGGGAGAGGGGAACAAAATACCATTCTGCACCGTGTGACGCTGACAGGCTTTCTATGTACTTACTGTACATAATACCAAGTGCTTTATCTCCCAAAACATCTCAGCTGTTACCGGTCTGTCCGTTCATCATCACTTCTGTGCCGTGCAGCATTCCTCCACTGGATCGTCTCTTCTCACGCTTTTTCAAACGCATCATCTTTCACTGCCAAAAACCAAACTCATCATGCTGTCTGTCCTCTTATGTTTACTCATGACTGAAATATGGAATATGGTTTCTGTTTCATTCCCTGACTTAATTGAAACCTCAAAGGATGCTGCGTCTGTGCAGAACGCACACACACATGCAGACACAACACGTTCACACACTTGTAAAGCATGAGGCACTGTTTTAAGTTTTCTTTCTTTATGAGTGATTTTTATGATGCATGTTGTGAAACTGTAACTCCAGTGCAGTAATATATTTTTAATGTTTGGTATCAGTTTATGTTTTAACCTGGTTTTAATGACAGTGACTGCTTCTTACTGGGTTTTGCTTATTTTTGTGTCTATTTATTCCAAATATCAGCAGAAGTGAAGTTTTGGATGTCCTGTTTGTACAGTTGGCCTGTTGCTTCACCATAGTGACACAGTGATGATGATCAAGTGTCCATTGTCTGAACCAGTGTGTGATGTAATGTAATGTTGTGACAGGAGTGGAGTTGGTTGGAGGAACCAGTATTACCTTTAGTTAACTCTAGTCAGACACTACATGTTTCACTTTGACTTTTGGAAATAAAGCATGCAATGCAAAGTAGTTCTGTTATTTGAGTCATCTCCTCAGAACGTGTTTGGATCTTTTGATTGCAAAAGATTCACACCAAGAATCTCTTCATTTCCTGGATAATGGCAGGATTCCCGTTGATAAGAAAACACTTCAAAACGTATCTGTGGCAAAAATGTAGACAAGAAAATATATGTGAAGATGTGCCGTAATTGTATTTAAATGTTTCTTTATTAATTATTTAGGAATTAGTATTTCCATGTCTGAATAAATGGTGTAGTACCCAAAGATATTTGCTTTTTCATGCCTAATCCATTTTCAAAATTACTTTGTCTTGATTTTTAGCTTGTTTTTATTTTCTAATTACATCACTGTGCATAACACTGATTGCGCTGGATTCATGGTAATAAGAGGGTTCATATAAATTTTATACAATCTGTTCAACATAACCCATTAGTGACTTCGTGCGCTGGAAATGACTAAATTTAATTTATTTAAAATCAGAATTCAAACTTATATTAAGTATCCATGTCCATTACTATTTATTTATTGCATATGTCTAAGGAGAATGTTAAAATTATTGGTCATTTTTAAAGAAAGCCAAATGCTAATTGTGAGGATAAATAATGTACAAAACCACTTATAAAAAAATATGACTTATTTTACTTATTCAATGGCACTTCAGTGGTTCCAGATAAGGTATCTATCCAATGGTGTCAAAACCTCAGTGAGTCAAATTTAGGACTTGTGAAAGTGAACTAAAAACTGACCCTGGTGTCGGTTTCCATATGAGTTGATGTTTGGTAATATGTTGCCAGTCCAGTTTTCATATTTTACTTTAAAGCCTTTGGCTGTATGCATTCCGCTCCTTTAATTACTCCTCAAGAGTTTAAAATAGTTCTGAAAGTGGTTAGAGATTACTGTTAAGGACAGCCTACCATTCAGATCGGTAAACTTTAAAGTGGAACGTTAGAAAATCTGGTAACTTCCAGTCTGAATCCAAACTTTGCTGCTTATTTACTGTTCTGCTCATTGGATTTCTTGACTTAGATTACCAGAAAATAAAACAATTTCAAATATAAGCTTTGGATGAGATTATAAAAATGAACACGATGTCTATTAAAATATGAATTAAAAGATTAAATGTCAGTTTGTGTCTTAACACTGCAGAGAGCCACTGACATGATTCAGGTTAGAAGAAAGTCAAACAAATAAAACTCATTTTGACATCTTGGACTTTGTGTTATGAGAAAATGCTGCCCTATCTCTAGTCCAGCGTATTTTGTTTTTGCTTTCATCGTGGACGATGATCTTCAGAACTGTCCCTGCAGCATTCCTCAGCCTTTCAACAAGCGTGGCATCGTCTGCAGGCTGCTGCATGTCGCATAAGTAGGACAAACGCTCAACGTCTGAGAGGTGAACAAACATTTACTGCTGGCATTGATTTTCAATTGAGCTTGGGTTGCAGGCACCATTGTCTTCAATTAACCCCCCCCAACAGAGTAAATCACACAAGATTTGACCTACGACCTTCTTCTAAGCATCTGTGACCTGGTGCTTTGCTGTTTTAACTGCCACCCCATAGCGAACACAAAGAAATGAAAAGACTGCATCAGATTAATTCTTCATTGAGGAAAAGAACAGACTCATAAAGTCGGATAACAAACCCATAATCTTTTATTGCACACAATTTCAAGTGCGATCATTTTACATTGTTCAGCTGGACATTTTTTTTGCAGGGTGTTTGGTAACTTAAAAACATCGGACATGTGTACGCAGAAAATCGATCGAGATATTAAAATGTGTAATTTTGACTCAATTCACTAGATCCTGGTTGTTTCACGTTTCTATTATTTTACACCTTTTAAATTCAAATAACATAATCCTTAGAGACACTGCTGAAAGGCCTGGAGAGAGGAAAGATTTGCTGTTTTTTCAAGTAGATTTCAAGTTAGTGTTTTTTATTTTTTTTTGGAATGTAGAATTTATATTTGAAAAATTACAATAACAACAGGCCGGAAGTCATTTGAATTCAATCTTTCCAATTCTCTGTGGGACATCATCTGCGCATGCTCAGTCCGTTCCCCTGTCCCCCAGCTTTAAACAAATGGTACTTAATTAATCACAGCATGCAGGTCTGTTGAGTGAAGTTTGTGTGCGTGTGTGTGTGTGTGGGGGGGGGGGGTGTGTGTGTGCGTGTGTTTCAGACAGGGTGCGGCCCCAGTCTTAGCACAGAAAAAGCCCTGCGGTGTTTGCGCAGCAGCAGTCGGATCTTGTCGTCGTCCGAGTCGGGGTCCAGAGGCTTGTTGTACTCCTCGTCCTCCACCTCGTTCTCCGAGGCCTCCCCGCCCTGTCCGGCGTGCGTGGCCTGCGTGGAGCTGGGCTCCGAGGCGCTCTTCTTCCTCCACTTGGTGCGTCGGTTCTGGAACCACACCTGACGCGCACACGCACACACACCCCCCCACGCACACACACACAGACTTGTTTTTCAGCAGAACAACACTCATCAATCTCATCCGCGAGATTTATGATTAAATAAACAGCAATGGCGATGACAAAAAGGCCTTTCAGCCTAAAGTCTTGCAGTTCATTGGAAAAAGAAGGGTTTGGATGCTGTCATTCTAAAACTGAGTTTTCCACTGATTTTGTGGGAATGTTTAGTTTACAGTGGCATTTTATTCAAATGTAAAATGCCACTTATGCCTCTTTTGAGAAGTAAACAAACTGGAATGAATCTATTCATCTAAGATATATTAATAACTTGGAACTACAAATAAACTGCAAATAAAACATAAAAAAATGTGTGAGTTTCCAGAGCTTTATTTGCGATTCTCACGAGTAAGTGCCACAAGATAAAAACTTTGTGATCACAAATTCTAGTACAGATTCAGTCCTCTATTAATGTTCTGCTGACCAGCCGCCATGACACCAAGCAGCAGAAAACTTGTTTGAGGCACAACAGCCACAATGTTTTTTTTTTCTCTCTACTGTAGCCCCTTGACAGAATAGCCGTCCTGGGCAGTGAGCCACAGCGCTCATATCCGAACCCATCACTGATCAGCAAATACGACGAATATACAAGACATTTTTAAAAGGAGTAAAAATGAGAATCTGAGTCGAAAGCTGGTTTTGATTATGATGTGTGGTGAAACTCACCTTAACTTGTGACTCAGTCATTCCTAGAGAATAAGCCAGTCTTGCCCTCTCTGGTCCGGCCAGGTACTTAGTCTGCTCGAAGGTTTTCTCCAGAGCAAATATCTGATGTCCACTAAATGTTGGTCTGGTGTGTTTCTTCCTGTTGGGCATTTCTCCGAGTGGACCACTGCCTAAAAATGTATAAAGCAAAAACAGAAAAGAAAAGAAAGAAACAAACAAACAAAAAAACAGTGCAGGTTTGGCTTCTTGTTTCAATAATTTGGACATTTTGTACCCAATTTAGAATTATTTTGAAAAAAATAATTTAATAATTTGGAATGTTAAAACTGACTGCCACAATTACATATTGGGAATTTCTAATATATAATTCACATCGCAATTTATTCCCTGATGTGACGGGAAAATGCTGAATATAAGCTCTAATCTAATGTAAAAGTACAAGGTAGTTTTCTTTCTTTCCAGATGTTTTGTTAAAACGGCGACGTTACAGCTAAACGTCTCATTTAAAACTAAATTCAAGTGAAGCATTATCGCATTCCTCTTGAATCTGACTGATCCTGCCAGCACAAGCCTGCTCTTGTTGTGACCCGGCAAGCTGCAGCATGTCTCTGTGCGCTGATGAGGTCGACGCTGAAACCCTCTGCAGACTCACCGCTGGTGCACTGCTGTCTCCCTCCTCTCCAGTCACAGCTGCTCTCCGCCCAGCAGCTCATACTGCGACCCTTCATGGGACACTCCGCCGTGCTTTTGGAGAAGCCCAGCGAGGGGTTGTAATCTCGGTTGTAGTACATGGACGTAGTGGTTACGGAGGGACCGAACCCCCCCATGGGGGAGTACCCAGACAGCAGCGTGGTGGTGCCGGTGGAGCCGACCCCCACCATGGATCGGCTCAGGATGTCGCTGATGCCGTGGGGAGTCCCCGGCTGCAGCTGGGTGTTAAGGCCCGGGTTGAGTTTGTAGAAGGAGTTGGGGACCGAGTACTGGCACACCGGCGCCTTAAGGTCTGAGGGGAACTGGTTCAGGCTGTTGTTGAAGAGGAAAGACCCCTGGATGTTCGGATCCATGGGAAGTTCTCCAAATCGTTTTCCCGCCCCCCCAGTGTCAGGAAAACATCCAGTAAGATCCAAGCCGGGGAGAGGCCTCTGGTGGCCCCCCGAGGAAAACGTCGACAGCCGCGAGCGGAGTCGAGGTTCTGGAGCACAGCGAGCTTCTTAAAGATTTAGTCCAAAAGCAACAGTCTTAACATGAACTCTTTCAAAGTCGCCTGAGAGTGCACCATGCAGCGCCCATCCTCAGTTTTGCATGGGTTAGCTCCATATCTGAGCCCTCTGGAAACAGACCTCAGCTGTGTCCTACAGATGCATGCCTCCTGCTGCCCGTCTCTTCAGAAATCATAGATACGCAGAATGTGGAAATGGAGTGGTTCCTTGATAAAGATGGCCCGCATTAGAATGCAGCCGGGGATTGGCCTGGGTCTCACTGCATTAATGCCCTTCCATTGGCTCCACGGTGAGGGCCGAACGTTTTATTGGACGGCAGCAGATTAATAGTTTTTTGAACAGATGGAGTGGGAACAAGTAGATTTTTTGATGGCCTGCCATGTCTGATCAAGTGTGATGGTGCGAGAGCAAGCAGCAGAGGGGGAGGAGAAGGAGGCAGGGTGCTCCCCTGGTTTGAATGAAAATGTTGTCATATACATTAAAAAGTGTGATGATAGATGTGCAACTCTTTTCAGTAGATTGCATACAGTCAATATAAATGTTGGAATTTCCAATGATGCGTTTGAACTTATGTATTTGAGAGGAAAATGGTTATGAAACAACTTCAAATGGTTTAAAAAACAAGAGTTGAGTCGACTATGCCCGTTCATAATGTAACTCCTGGAGTTTGAGTTTATTGTGGATTTTCTCCAATGCACACAGGCTTACAATTTTGCATGTCAACTCAAATATATTATTAAATTCTCCCCCCCAACTTTTTTTATTTTTTTTTAATCTATAAGCAGTTGCAGACTGCACACACTTTTTGTAATGATCAATGAACTTCTGACATCATTTTTGATTTGTCAGAAGCATATCTTCTTTCATTGATATCTGCTGTGCAACCCTGGCTAGTCCAGATGGACGCAGTAGTGGATTGGTGGTGGATGGCCATCGCATCCCAACACGGCTGTGACGTCAGCAAAAATGGGGTGGAGTCATTTTTTGGGCCCAAATCATGGGGAGAGAGAGAGAGATCTGGTCGGCCCCTTCAGAGACCCCAAAGGTGTGAAAATCACCTCATCAAAGAATATGGACTTTCTCACTGATCACTTTCTTTCAGGTTCAAAAAGAAGAGCTGTACCTTTAGTAGCAAAATCATCTTCATGCATGACAATCCGCCATCTCATGCTGCAAGGAATACCACTGTGTCAACGGCTGCTATGGGCATAAAAGTGGAGAAGCTCATGGTGTGGTCACCATCCTCCTCTGACCTCTGACCCTATTGAGAGAATCTTTGGAGTTTCCTGAAGCAGACGATCTGAGGGTGGGATGCAGTAGAAAGGTATTTTCACATCCTGCAAAGAAATTCAAGCAGAAACTTTCCACAAACTCACAAGTTCAATGGATTCAAGAATTGTGCAGGTGATATCAAAGAAGGGGTTGTATGTTAACATGTAACTCTGTCTGCTAAGATGTTTTTGATTGAAGTAGCTTTTGATTTTAGTACATGTGACCACATAATGCTGCACATTCAAGGAATGATCGTTTGCAGTTCTTTGTAATCCATAAAATGTTCAGAAAATCTGCTGTGCATAATAATGTGGAACAGTGCATTTTGACTTTTTCATTTTTGAAAAAAATTATGTTCTCATGATTTACTTTGTTCAGTAAAGTTTGATTTGTACTGTAATAGTTCATGACTTGAAAATTATACTGACCATAATTTGCATTGACCATTTAAGAAAATCTGAGAAAATATCACTTGCATAATAATTTGGAACACGGTGTAGACTGAGCAAGTTTCTGTGTTGCTACCAGAATGAAACAGACTGGGTCTGACTGGCATCGATTAGAGAGGCACAGTTATTTATTAAAGTAACAAAGTCCAAAACGGACGAAACAAAGGCAGCAGACCGTAGAAAATAACCCCAATGCTTGTCTTTGAAGGTCACTAAAGTTGTTTGTTTTGTTTCATAATGATGCCATTTTCTGTATTTCTTTTTTTTTTCTCCTTTTCATGAATATGTAAAAAATATTCAGACTTGTCCTAAAATGTGGTAATTCTGTGCGAGTAAGACGATTACCAAAATGTTATCTGCTGAAAACTTATAGTTGTGTAAGTTATTCCCTAACGGCCAGTGTCAGTGATTCAGTGAGTCAGATGGCAACATATGAATCACTGAATTATTCAAGACGATTCCGGTCAGTAGATTTGTCTTAACATAGAACGCGGCTGGTTCTGACCCGTGCTGCCTGACCCGTGCTGCCTGTGGTTTCCACACTTTCATCTGCCAAGGTTCTGGAAGCACGTCACCTGGAGACGTGTTTCCAGACAGCTGATGTGGGGCACACCATTCTGGATTCATATCCAGATGCCTAGTTGATAAGACATCTCTGGTCTGGATCAAACACACACAGGGGAACTATGAAGGAGATGCAGAAACTGGACTCACAGAGAGGAAGAGGCTCTGTGAGTAACATCCCAATATGTTTACACATGGACTGCATATGGGTCGCAAAACGGACTGGAAATCATAGATGGAGTCAGTGGCTGCATATTGGCCTCAAGTACATAAAAAAATAATCTTTTTGTTTGTTTGTTTTTGGAGAAGCCAGTTGATTGCCCTAAATAACTTGTAATATCTTTAACAAAAAAAAAAAAAAAAAAAAAAAAAAAAAAAAAAAAATATATATATATATATATATATATATATATATATATATATATATATATATATATATATATATAATAATAAACGGAGCCTGTACTGTACAGACACGTTGGAAAATTTAAATGTAGCAAATGTTCTGAATGTTACATGAAAAGTTGTGGAAGATTCTCCTCAGATTTCCAATTTTTCAAAGTTGGAAATAAAAAAAAAAAAAAAAAGGAAATTCTGAAGAAAATCCCACCAAAGTGGGCGGAGCCTAGAGACACGCCTGAGCGTGGGGATGTTAGAAGCGCTGTGACTTTTTATTTTCCTCTTTCAAAACAAGAACCAGTGATACATTTAGCGACGTGTTTCTGTGGCTGGAGACAGGCCACGGCTGCCGCGACCCTCTCCCACCTCCCCGGACAGACACCGTCCTCCTCTTGTCTCGCCGAGACCCTTTCCACGCGCGTCCACGTCGCCAATGAGTCACGCGGCCACAGAGAGGGTCACGCTCGGCTTGCTATTCCAAATCCTTTAGGCGGTTTTACACCCGGACGCCGGGCTGTTAGCAGAGGTTAAGGAGTCCAGCGTATTGTAGGTGAATCGTAGCCAAGCTAAACTAAATGTCAAAATTCAGAGAAAAAGATTTATGGCCCGTGCTTTCCAGGAGTTCAACAGTAGCTTTCAGTTTCAAAATGACTGGTGACCATAAAGCGAACGTGATCGTGTTTCCAGTAATTCAGTCACCTGCAATGTTATTGCAAACAGGTGCGATGCAGGAAGCGGCCTGCAGTTTGAGCAGCGAGACACACGGCTCTTCACCAGAGGAAAAACAGACACGCAGTAACTTTCCAGTGGTTCTCTCGCTCTGCATTTCCTGCGAAAGACAAACAGCACACGGCCAATCAGGAGCAGTCATGCATATTCCGACTTGACCAATAGATCTGAGTCAACCGCTCACTGAGGAAGAAGAAGATCACGTCTAAAATTATGACACAACTGTGTGGAGTCTGTTTCATACACACATCCCTGATGTTTAGTGGGGATTTTCCAACATGAGAGTTTCTATTCTATTCTATTCTATTCTATTCTATTCTATTCTATTCTATTTGTTTTTTGCCTTTTCTTTTTCTCACCAAAATAAGTCGCATCATCACATGACGATCTGAAACATTCTTAAGAAAGGTAGTTTTAATGTAACAAAACCTTTTATTAGTGGGAATTATTACTTTAATTTTACTATATAAAGCTCTGAAAAAATCTTGATATAACCTGTTTAAATGATATGAAGTAGGTTACAAGGGGGGTGAAAAAAGCAAAACATTGTATATTACATTGTATTTTTATGTTATATTATTATGTTATGTTGCATTGTTTCAGCTAAAAGAGGAACTTGGATTTTTGCACCTGTGAATAAATTTAAAATTGTCCTCAACATAAGTTAGAAGCAAATGGGAAACAATAGTTAAACATAATAGAAATTGGCAAAAATAAGAGAAGTCATGACCAGCACGTATATGGCAAAACGTTTAGTGTCATTTTTCAAACGTCCCAAAAGAAGTCACATGAGAAAGCGCTGGGTAAAATTCCAGTCTACCCTCCCTCTGTCCCGCCCTCTTCCTCTTTTCATTCATTCACTGAGTGGATGTTGTTGTTATCCAAGCCACGCGTGCGCTTGACTTTAAAGCAGGTCGGATCACCCACACTTGATCATAACCAAACCAAACACAGACGAGAGAGCGCAGTTCCCGTGTCGATGTACGAAAGACTGATCCTGCTCCAAGATGAGGAGAGAGGACCACAACAAGAAGACTGGTAAGATTTCTACAACTTTTCTTCATTTTATATTTGAATTGAAAATGCGTCTTTCAGGTTTTGAAAAAAAAAAATATTTAAGGATGTAAGATGCTCTTTGTTTATGAAAGTAGGGAAAAAGCTAAAATTACATGTCAGAAAAATATGTGTTTTCTAATAATAATAATAATACTAAAAAAATATCCTGTAACTTAAACTCTTAAAGTTGCAGAAAAATAAGAATGGCAGGGAAACTAAGCAGAAGCAACATAAGTTGGTTGTGAAACACATGATAAGAGAGTCATTAAGAAGACTTCAAACAACTGTGTCCATCCATAATGCAACTCCTGGAGTCATAAACCACGTATAGTGGGAAACATGATGTCAGATGGGAATGCTTTTTGACCAACATGCAGTGCATTGTAACCTACACCGGGGAATTTGTGGATGACTCACTGTAAGATCTGGGAGCGTTGTAAAAGACGCAGCTCATGTTTCTGAGAACACAAGGGAGAGACTAACTATAAGACATGTCCTGACAGGCACAGACTCCAGCAGGTTACGCCACACACCAGCACTATGCATGTTTTCAAAGCAAAAGTGAGCAATCCGACCGCTGTTTCCTCTGGTGGTAGTGTGATAAGAAAATGAAAGCAAACAAAAACACTTGAGGTCAAGTTTATGTCGGGATGTTCCGAGAATCCTGTCAGCGAGAAACGAGTTGAACCGCAGATTAGCCCATTATATTTAGTTTTAGATCACCTCTAGGTAGATTTACTCATAATTTCTTCTTCTTTGCTGACAAAGTCTTAAGCAACAGTCTGGCCTGCAACAGCAAAAATAGGAAACGGGGATGTGAAGTAAATGGGATTGTTCTGAATTAAACTTCTGGTTTATGAAGATCAGTTGTCACTTACTGTGAACTAAGAGCAATTATTAAATGGGAAGATTGCCAAACCATTCTTCTCAAAGTGAAACCACGCATGGCTGCTATTCTATAACGTATTTACAAATGTATCTGCAGCGAAACTAGTACAGTTCTGTCGACTATCCCTTGCAATCCATCGGGATTGGAGACATTTATGTTGACACTTTTACTGTCTACCTGTCAGGATGTTGTGTTAAACTACATGTTCTGGTTTTATAGTGCAACTCATGCTTTTGTGTAAATGTCATACACATAACCTGTTGATGTGGTCATACAGTTTTAATGGTGATTTTTTCCCCCGCAGACCCAAAGACGGCCCACAAATGCGACTCCTCTTGCCTCGGTCCCCTGACCTTCCATCCCAGGGCCGTGGGAGATCAGATCCGTCTGAGCGAGGGCGGCCGACGTGCCCAGAGAGCTGAAGACACTTTCAAAGGTGGTGTTGTTTTCACCAGCCGCCCTGTGAGGACCTACGAGAGGGTCCGGGTGCTGGTGGAGAAGCGCGAGCCACACTGGCAAGGAGCCCTGCGCGTGGGCTTCACCAACGTTTCGCCATTTACCATACCCTTGCCTCTGCCCCCGTTTTCTATGCCTGACCTCATCCAAACCCCGGGTCACTGGGCCGTCCCTGTGCGCGAGTCCTACTGTCAGGAAACATCGGTGCTGGAATTCTGGGTCACATATGACGGCAACATATGTGTGAAATTTGAAAACTCCAGGAAGAAAAGGCTCGGCGCAGCCGTGGATGTCAGAAAGCCTCTCTGGGCCATGATTGATGTCTACGGCCAGACGTGCTCCATCTTCCTTCTAGGTTATTTTAACACACCCACGTTTTGTTTGGCTAACAGCCTGATCTTCTTGTTCTTAGCAAAAGCTTTTGCATACACTAAAAATAGCAATAATTCTCTGAATTATCCCCTCCTGCAGGCTCAAAGACAAATAGTTTTCTTTCCAAGAAAACATCCTGCCCTGGACCTAAGCCTCCCATCAGGCGATCGTCATCTATCAGTTTTGAAAAGCCAATGCTGAGTGAAAACTCTGATGACAGGATGTCCTGCCTGAACATGGAAATCCCAGCAGGTTTGTTTTCTGCCAATGTCATTTGATGTTTTTCTTTCCCCCATGAAAGTGAACGACGGAGTCACCCGGATGCCTCATAATTGAATTTTGTCTCTCTCTTCTGCTCACAGATGACCACTGCGTGGTGTGCATGGTGTGGCAGGCCGACATCACGCTGCCCTGTGGTCACCGCTGCCTCTGCGATCACTGCAACCTCAGAGTCCTGATGGAGTTCGGTACCTGTCCGCTGTGTCGACTGGAGATCATCACTCCACCAGAGGTGTGGACGTGACCCTTTGGAGCAGGCTGATCGCTGAACCTGCTGCAGAAAGCATCGAATGCAAACTATTGACAGACTGTAACACTACGGACAGCAACCACTGAATGAGTCCTGGGACAGAAGCCAATAATTGGGGGATTTCTGAAGGAACAAAAAAATCCCTCAAGTGAAGTAAAACCAGGATTTTGAAATGAATAAACTTGAAAGTTGTGCAAGAGTAAAGGTTATGAGATGCTTCTAGTGTGAAGACACTTATTAATTGTTGCTAATGACTGTTTTTTTGTTTTTTTTAAATATGGTTTTGTTGTTTTTCTAAAGCACTTTCTTTTGTTATTTGAAAAGTCTTATTTAGTCTCATGATGTTATTTTTATGGTAAATATGATATTAACTTTGTAAGTATTTTTCAGGGACAAAATGTATATCATATAGAATGTATTTTTTTTTTGTATTGTCATTATTGCAAACTGTGGACAGGAAAATAAACCACAATACATTGCACAAATTTATACAATGGAATTCCTTCTTCAATTAAATGTCTGACAACAGTAAACATTTACATTTCCAAAAAGTTCTTTGAATATTACAGAAAACCTGCATCAAAATGGAGTTGCAGCACTGCTATGGAAGAGGTGACAGCGGATTTTAACACAGGAACTCGTCGCAGAAATGAGTGTCATGTGATATAATGTGGGCTGAAGGAGCAAAACTGATTAGTAAAGTTTATTTATACAGCGCTTCTCACAGACATAAAATCACAAGAGCACTGTACAATAAAAATCAACCTTAAAACCACACAAAGCATAAAATGCAACATGAGAAACATAGTAAAATCAAGAGATAAAAGCCTGGGAAAACAAAAAATGTGTCAACACTCAACACACAACAGCAGAGAGCAAGAAAGAGCTTAAGAAGACTAGAAAAATGTACATAAATGCGCTTCTAACAGAGTTGATGTTTGTCCAACAAACGAAGAGTATCATGGCGAGACTGAACTTTGACATAAAATATCGAACAAGAGTAGCAAGAAAAATTGTGATAAGTGCATTAAAACAGAGATGGCGCACAATAAAACACTTGATCAGATAATGAATTAAAGTGATAAAAACAAATAAATGAAACCCAAATTTATTTCAGCAGCTGCAATAAGTATAATAAGATGAATAGGTAAAGAAAAAAGGCAAGAAAATCTTAGAAAATCAGTTAAATGCACAAAAGATAAAGAAAAATTCGGATGATGTGTTAGCCTTTTCTGTAATAGTGCAACTGCAGCGAAGGTCTTTTGAAAGACTAGAGGATTATGCACTATGAAGCAGATTAGATTTTATTCTTAAATGAAAAATAAGAACATAGATTAGAGTAACTTTTGTATTTTACATTTTTGTATTTAAAAGATTAGTAAAAAAAAATTGAGGTTGAGGTTTTACTGTCTTGGACCAGACATACGGGTTTAGCAAAGTCCCTGCAGCGTGTCTGTCCTGATTGAAAGCAGGGGGCAGCCATCGGCCAGTTTCATTCTGACTTGTTTATGGTCCTGTTTCTCATATTTGATACACTGTAAAATATGTGTTGTCAATCCTGAAAAGTCAACGATTAACAAGGCGGGTTTAAATGATCCGAAAACGCAGACGAGGTGTTGGAGCTTGACACAGAGATGCTGCTGATACTACAGGAAATGAGCTGCATCAGCACTTAAAGGTGTGAGCAAGAATCATATTTAATCCAGAGCTTAATAATTCATTAACAATTGACTGGTTACAGATTCACCATTCTGAGAAAGAAGCTGAATTCACTTTCTGTTTGACACTCCAGTGTTGACAAATTCGGTGTTCATTACACAGGCGGCTGTATTACACTTTCCTTCACTGTTTAAATGTTTATTTTGTTTGCTGTTTCTTTCCATCATCTCATTTTGAATGGAGGTTTCACAAATTCAACCATCGTGCATAATTACTTTGCATTGATATTTCCCACTATGTGGGAAATGTCCCACAGTGTCACCACCTTTCACACTATTAGTTTTGCTAACTTTTTTGGCAAATTCTTTGTTTACTTCTTTTCACTTTTACGAAGAACAAACTGAAGATTTTTTTAAGCCTATTATAAGAAGAAAAAAAGTTTTAATGTCCACTCAAGAAGAGAAAGTTTTTAGTCTTTCAAATGTTTATGTGGTGAACACTTTCACAATTTTCACAAAAATATCACAAAGAATATATCAGACCACATATCCAACATTTTCTAAACTGTTCAGAGTAGCAGACATGTTCTTTTCCCGCCGTTTCTTTTCACATGCTCCCATCACCTCTCTGTGGTCCTTCCCGTCTTCAGACATTTTCTACTGAGTGTTGCTGAGCGGTTCATTTTGGTAGCGAGCTTCAAAAAACAACCAAGGCAAAGTCCACTTCACACACAAAAGGAAATTAGCCGTGAGTGCAAAATCAATTATGTGACAGTCTGCAGAGAAAACTCGGGAACACAGACCAGGGCTCAGCGCAATCTGACCTTGTTCTGTCTTTTGTCCTTGAGTTTTGTCTAGAAGCCACTTTTCCTCAGCATCTTCAGCTCCTTCAAACATTTTGTGCTCCATGATCACTACAGACCTCTCTTTCTTTGATTGTTATAAGTTTATGAATATGCATATATTCATTTGCATATTCATATTTATATGAACCCCATGAGTTATTTCATCAACAGATGGGGTGGCTATTTGTTTCTTGGAATGAGTTTATTTTACGGTTTATGGGAAAAAGTAGCTGCACTCCTAATGAAGGCCAAAACCTCAGGATTCATTTCTACACATTTATGCATCTGTTTATAGTAACGACATGGGCAAAGATGTCTATTGTCCTGACATGTACAAGAAACCATAAATTAGTCACATTCCTGCAATGTGTTTACAGTTTAACTGCCAAGGTATAGATTTATGTCATAGATGAAAAGTGTAAAATTTGCCTTAACCTTCCATCCTAAGGCTGTGGGGAACGAGATCCACCTGAGGGAAGCGTGTCGACACCGAAAGGAGCAATCATCCAAATTTGAATAACGACTAGTGGGGCTTTCTTCTTCAGCCGGGGCTATAAACTGCCTTAGATCATCTTTTTCAAAATATGATCAGGGTCACGGAAGCTATGTAATTGATTGCAATCTGTGACTGGATGAGTGTGGAAATGGTTTACTGCTTATTTCTTGGAAAGTGCTTCCACAAAAACATCCCCCTCATAAAGTCCAGTTTACTCATAAATGATATACCATTGATATACCATTTACGAGTATATCTACTTGTAAATGATATACCATTTACGAGTAGACATGGTGGACCCAAGTTATAGTGAGAAAATGAACATTAAAGGCAACATACTCTGACACTGGTAGCAACCGGCACTGAAATAATCCAACGAGAACTGAGACGAGGTGTGAAGGGAAATGATGCACAACAAGGAGCATCAGGGATCACGAGAAGCATCAAACACATGATACAATTCAAGCACTTATTCAATATTTAAAGTTTACAAAATTGTCTGAGAGGATTCAGTATGTATGCGTATGCGAGAGTATGCGTATGTATACACTTTAGTTCATTTAAGACTTGAAGATTTATGGGAAAAATGAATTTCTGAATTATATCTCCGTCCACTTGATGGCGGTAATGCACAAGAAGAAGAAGAGAACAGGAGACTCATCCACAATCCTTACAAAAGCTTTTCCTCTCTTTGAATTGAACAAGTATATTCTCTTTCATTTTATGTAACATTATATATAGTTGAACACTGACTAAAAAGACGAGTGCACAGTTTTTTTTTATCTCACTGTCTGAAGTTAAGTCAGACCAAATATCACTTGTCTTACATTACCTATAAATACCAACAATATTTCTATTAGCTAAATGTCAGAAAAATTAGCAAAAACTTTATTAGAAGTTTTATTTATTTATTTATTGGTTTATTGGTCATTGGTTGCCACAAACAAATAAAACAAAAACAAAGAAAAAAAATACAATCATCAAATTCCATCTTTTGTTCATTTGTTCATTTTCAGAGCAATCATCAAATAGGATGAAATATTTCATTAAGTATATTGGAGTCAAAGTTTGTTAAATTTATCATTAATTAATTAATCATTCATTAATGTTAATGATTTAATTATGGGTCCTGTTAAGTAAAATAAAATCATGGACCAATACAAAGAGAAATTTGCTTTGTTTCTATATATATATATATATATATATATATATAGATATATATATATATATATATATATATAATATATATATATATATATATATATATATATAATATATATATATATATATATATATATATATATATATATATATATATATATATATATATTATATATATATATATATATATATATATATATATATATATATATATATATATATATATATATATAACATATGTTTTAACATATTTAAAATTGCAGGCATATGTTTTATGCCTGCTAAAAGATTATTTTGGAAAGATGCTATTAATCTGACAAGCCTGGTCAGGACGTATATCCTGATTTATTGAATAAGACTGTCTGACGTTCACATGAAAGGTTTGGCTTTATTTTTAGCACTAGAAAAGAAAAGGCTTTCCAGTGATTGTGGGTACATCATCATCATCCCCTCCCAAACCCAGCTTTTCTTTGTCCCCACCAATTTGCAACACAAAGTTACACCCTTGCCATTCAGTTTTAGGAATAATTGTCTTTTAAGCTGTGTGATTTGGGTGAAACTCCCCAGGTTTCTTTCCTCAAGTCAACAATAGGTTTTGTGGAGTTCTGACTCATTCCTCCTGACAGAACTGGTGGAGCTGCCTCAGTTGCACACGCCTTTTCAGATCTACCCGCAACTTTTCAACATGATTGAGATCAAAGCTTTGCGATGGTCACGCCAAGACATTGACTTTGTTGTCTATAAGCCATTTCATAACCACTTTGGTTGCATGCTTAGCACCATTGTGAATTTGGAAGAAAGTTAGGAGGTCTTTGTGCCTGTGAGCAATTGCAAGCTGCAATCTGGCTTTTTGTGTTTCTTTTGAAGTAAACACTCCTTCCTTGCTGAGAGGCTTCCAGTCCATGTCGCTATAGGAAACGTTTCACTGTGGATAACGACTCTGTCTCATCAACATCAGCCAGCATCTTTACAAGGTCTTTGGTTTTGGTTCTGGTTTCAGTCTGCACGTTTTGGACCAGAACACGTCCAGAAAGCCTGCCTCCTTGCTAAACTTCATTTATTCCGACACATTTTTGCCATTAGTCTGTTGTACTGAAAAAAAAAATGACTGTGATTTATGCAATTTAATTGAGAAACCACTGAGGGGCAGTGTGGTGCCACTTAAGATCTGAATCTCCATTGCAAAACTGCGAAGCTAAATCAATTCTGATATTTTGGGCAGAATGCATTTAGTTTCCATGTTTTTCAGTAACTGATGACTGCTGCAGAGATGTCTTTCTGGTGTTTGAAAAATCTTTCAAAGCAAGGGCTTGTGCAATCCAAGACCACTCATAGAAACTCCCATGCTGTCTATATTTTTGGTCTAACATCTAACCAACATGGTAATTTATAACATTTTCACACTGTAGGCATCTATTGCATTCATCAACCGTCTCATAGAGCAGTGTTATTGGAGGTGTGGATGCACTTGCGAGCAGATGTGACCTTTGGTCTCTGATCCCAACGTCTGCTTGTTGTAAATTTACATTGGATTGCAGAGTGGAGCCGAATCAAGAAGGAATCCTCTAAGTGGCAATTCACAGAAAAGCTATGTAGACATTTTACTGTTACATTAACATTTTACTGGATTACACAGTTTTGAAAAAGCCTTTCTTCTACTACATGGACTCAGCTGTCGTGGTTTCCTTTCGTAGGGTAAGTAAGAACCTGTACCAGAGCAAGCGCTGGAAATAGTGACACAGCTTTTATAGGGCTTCAAAGGGAAAGTACAGAACGACAGATTACCGGCTCAACTCAGCCATCTGACTCTTCTAGAACCACGGATCTCAAACTGAGGTACAAGTGTGGCTACGTTCATCTCTGGCAGCCTTGAGAGCTACCGAGGAGAAATTTTGCTGTTACCACTTACAATGTAAACAGAGGGAATTTTCCACTGTAAGCTGAACCATTGCGTAAATGCTGAAAAGCAAAAAGTTTCATTTTTCAAGCACACTGACCTTTGGAACGGTGCAAGTGCAGAGCAAAACATTTTACGGTCGTCCACTGGGAGTGGACGACCGTGAACCAGAACGCAGTGCTGTTCTGGTCACACTGCTTCCAGTTCACTTCTGCAACAAGAATTTGGATCTGGAAGTGATGACTTTATGACCTGTCATTCTCAGTGATAATGCTGCATAGTGTGAACAGTGATGTGTTTCTCTGGACCGGATATTTCTTATTATTGTAATATTGAAAGTATAAAAGAAGGAGGTCCTATGAACTTATTTAATATGATCAAACATAGCGCCAACATTCTTTACTTTTCTGAGAGAGTGCAGAAAGCATGCTAAGCAGTTTTTAAAACTCTCCACTTTAGAAACCTTGTTTTGAAATCTATATGCCCCCCAAAATACCCTAAAATAAAAAAACCCCCTCCAGATTAATGTTGTCAGGTAATTAATGTTAGTTAATTAATTAATTAGTGCTAATCAGTGTTGATTGTTGTTGTTAATGTTGCCCCATATCAATGTTTCATCACGGAGATGTCAGTTAAACATGTTGCTGCTAGACTTTGAGATCTGAATCGGAGAAAAGGAAATATTTTTTTTCAGAGTTCAGTTTTGACAAAATTTCACAGTGTGGTGAATAGAAACATGTAGTATGTTCATTTTTTCTATAATGAAACACTACGAAATGGAAACGCTAAATGGGTTGATTCAGCATCAGAAGAAGCTCCAGGACCTGGCAACGTCCTGACCTGACGCCGACTGGGATCCTGTTGAAAAATAACGTTCAGACACCATTTTGAAAAGGAAAAGAAACAGACTTTTTTAATTTGCCCAAGAGGCTTGCAGCTGTAATTTCACAAAAAAAATTATTGCTCAGGCGGCTATTTACAAAAACATGCCCCTGTTTTGTGTGTCCTGTTGTAGAGCTAGAGGTGAGAGACGGAAGATCGCACAGCCGGAAGACGATGGAAGACGATAACAATAAGAGACATGGTATGATAACTACAACGTATCTTAATGGGAAATTTGGTACGGATGTTAATTTCAGTGCAATGAGAGAAAACCCTGAAACTAAAAACAAATATCAAATGTTGTTTTTTAAAGCATTTGTATTTTAAAAATCATTTTTGCAATAAAAATGTCTTTAAAAAGTTTTTTTTAAAGCAGCAAAGTAGCATATCTTTTTGATGTGTTTGCTTCATTAATATGCAAATTATGCTCAATCTTGTCATGATATTCTTTTTTTCACAGACAAAAAACCTAGTTCTTTAAATATATATTGGCGGTTTATTAAGAAATATTTATGAATTCACTTCCTATTAAATGTTTTATGAAAAAGATTTTTACATGACCAGGACTTAAAAATTGGCAATGTAATTGTTATGATCAAAGTTGATGAAAGCATGGGGAAAAAAATTAGTCCAAAATTAAGAAAAATAACATCAGAGATCAGTAGTCTCTTGACTGAAGTATCAAACTTGATGAAGATTTCTATAAAAGAAACGCCAAACCTTTCAATAAGAATCCCGATATGTTTATGGTGGAGATCATCTATGGTGGAGCTTCCTTGAAGGTTGTAAAGGTGCTTTACTTCCCCTGCAGACCCAAAGACGACCCACATTTGCGACCTGCAATGCCTCGGCCCCCTGACCTTCCATCCTAAGACGATGGGTCACAAGATCCGTCTGAGCGAGGGCGGCCGACGTGCCCAGAGAGCTGAAGACACTTTCAAAGGTGGTGTTGTTTTCACCAGCCGCCCTGTGAGGACCTACGAGAGGGTCCGGGTGCTGGTGGAGAAGCGTGTGCCACACTGGCAAGGAGCCCTGCGCGTGGGCTTCACCAACGTTCCGCCATTTACCAGACCCTTGCCTCTGCCTCCCTTTGCCGTGCCCAACCTCACCCAAACCTCGGGCCACTGGGCCGTCCCTGTGCACGAGTCCTACTGTCAGGAAGGTTCAGTGCTGGAATTCTGGGTCTCTAATGATGGCTACATATATTACAAGAACAACAATGGCAATAAGCAAAAGCTACAAGAGGAAGTGGGCGTCAGAAATCCTCTCTGGGCCATGATTGATGTCTACGGTCAGACGTGCTCCATCTTCCTTCTAGGTAATTTTAACACACCCACGTTTTGACTGATCTTCTTGTTCTTCGCTGACAAAGCCTTCAGCATATGCTAAAAATGTCTGATTGATTCTCTGCCGCAGGCTCAGAGAAAAAGGATTTGCTTTTCAAAAGAACATCTTGTCCTGCACTTGAACCTCTCGTCAGACGGCCCTCCGGTCTCAAACCCGATTCTACGACACGCAGGGAAAAATCTGATGACTGTATCTCCTGCCGAAGTATGGAAAACCCAGCAGGTTTTGAATTTTGTTTAACTCATGAAAGGCAAGGATGGAGAAATTCTGACATGTTGCAACTTTAACGTCTCTCCTGTGTTGGCAGACGAGCGCTGTGTGGTGTGTATGACGCGAGAGGCTGACATCACGCTGCCCTGTGGCCACCGCTGCCTCTGCCTCCGCTGCACCTCCAGAGTCCTGGTGCACTTTGGCACCTGTCCACTGTGTCGAATGAAGATTGACACTGGAGCGACGTTTGAAGGCAGCACGGTCTCCAACGCTGGACACAGCTAGCACCAAACTGAATCTGCTGAGACTGCATTTTGACTGCAACCAGGAAAAGAACATCACAAACTTTTGACCTTTTGACTGCGGAGCATACAATTTCAAGAGAATGTATGAAGATGCAAAAATATAAAAAATTCAGAAAGGTTTTTTATAAATAATACTTAAACATGACATCACACAAGATGGAAAATTCTGACATTTTTTTATTGTTTATTAATTTTAAATTGAGAATTAAAAAATAAAATTTTTATGCTGTATTTTAAAAAAGTACAACGTGAAACGGGTGTTGATTTCCTTATGAGAAGTCTTACAAGGCCAGTGAGCCTCCATCTACAAGTAGTGCATCTGCTCCTTGCTGATGACCCCATTCCATTATTCCTCTGCACATTAATACATTGAACACGCAAACAAGAAAACTTAATACACCTTAATAATCCAGTCAGCATTAATTTATTGAAATTTTTATTTTAAAATGAAAAGAGCCAATCCTTCCAGCCTAAATCTGCTAAAAGTTGAGTGAAACTGCAGGAGCCATGGTAGCATAAATTAAATAGATACTATATAAAATAAACTGGGTTGAGTTACATTATGGATATTAGCACTTCTAGTTTATCCTGACTGCTGGTTTGCTGTGAATCTTTTTTTATCAAAATGATAAAAAGCCAGTACTTTATCATTTATGTAGAGTTTTATTAGTGTCAGAGGACCGCAAAGTGCTTCACTGTACATTCAGTCATTCATCAATTCTAAAAGCCTCTGGCCCTGCAATTCATTTTGAAACCACTGAGAGGCAGTGTGAGCATGTCCTTACATGATATTTTTGGCAAGTTGCATTGTGTTTCCATGTTCTTTTTTTATTTTTTTATTTTCAGAAACTGCCTCTTGTCACAGAGAAAACATTTTGTCATTTTTTCCCCCCCAGAATCCCAGATTTCAATGTAAGTTTCGTGCAGCTTAACAAGAACGAAGTATCCAGGAAACTGACATTTTTTCTCTCTCCATGGGAGTTTACTACTCATCTGAACGGTCCAGTCAGAGCAGCTTATGTTCAGAGCCGAGTAGTTGGACGTGTGGATAAGCTCCAGAGGAATGGACAGAGGCGTGACCTTTGATCCCTGATCACACAGTCTACCTGTTAAATATTTATCTTGGATTGCGGAGTGAAGGAATCCTTGGAGTGGGATTTACCAGATAAACTACTCAGACATTGAACAGACACTTCACATTTGCACAGATAAGCAGCTAAATCACTCGATAGCATTTAAGAAGACGTTTCTCACTCTACCTTTTTGACTGTTCCGTTTTCTTCTCACTGAGGGTAAGTGGAGACTTGCACTTGAAATAAGACAAAATTCACTTGCAAGTAACTTGGTGTAGGAGTTTCTTTTAAGTCAATGATTCCTTAATATCGATGGCAAAGTTTGAGTTATGAGTGAAATGGTCTGCCAGTGGAAGAAGGCATGTTTCCATTTTGTAACTTCCCCATATTACAACTAACAACATGGGAAAAAGTTCTGTTTCACTGGCAGATTATTTCACGTACTTTATCTTCGACATGAAGGAGCCACTGACTAACACTTGGCTCCTATTTCTAGTTGAAAAGTTACTTGTAAGTGAACTTCATCTTATTTTAAGTGCACCGACATACTTGTGCTAGAAACTGAACCGGCAATTCTCTGTAAGATTTTGTGTGTTTGCAGCGAGCGCTCCCCCTTCGCGATGACGTACGACGTGTGTGTCATTCAGTCCCGTTTGTTAGGACGGCCGTCGAAACGGGCTCCCTCTCTCAGCAGCGTGTGAAACACCGGAGGGTGGTTCCAGTGCGGCCTGTGCCTGGATGGGAGTCTCTATTACTTCCAGCTGTGGATGGAAACTATTACTGAGCAGCTTCTCCCCGATGAGCTTTAAAGTACAAGCTCACACACGATAAACACAGGCCCGTGTTCTTGTATGTGTGCTTGCCCACGGACAGCCAGTCAGACATTCAGACATCCAGAGGCCGGGCTGAATCATTCAGCAGAGATAAAAGCCAACCCCGTTGTCCTCAAAAAGAGAGAAAGAAAGAAAAAAAAAACAAGAGGGAGGGCGAAAAAAGGGAGAGAGGAGTGGTGGTTGTGAAGTTCACTCCTTCCTTTTCATTCACTTCCTCTCTCGTCTGCAGAGCTGTGGAGACATCGCTGTGCAGCCGGCACTCGTCTGTGAGTACTGCACATCTCCTACCAAGATCAGGCTGACAGGGAGAAAATCGCATGGGGGTTCTTGATTTCCAAACCTTTTTCATTTTAAAACCGATCTGAAATCCTTTTGGCTGATGTCAGTTCTGAGTGAAAAAGTGGCTCGTCGCATGGCTACTGTTGGGTTGTTGATGTTGTTGTTGAGATGTTTCCTCGGTTATCTTCACAATGTTGTTGGGCAACTTTTTAGCAATCATGTGTCATGTGAGGCAGACAGTGCCACATTCACACCTTCAGCTCAGAGGCAGGTTATCAGCAGATCTTTGTCTGAAAGCTACCTCCTGTTTTAGGTCGGACTTGTTACAAATGTGTCCAAGTTACAGTTTCATACAGAAAAATGAAAATAAAAACAAAACAAAATGACAGGCATCAACCACAGAGGAATTTGTACATTTTTAATGATTATGATCCAAGACTGCTGTCAAAAACATCCATCAGTGCTTAGAGTTGTGCATTATAGCAAGAGGTTCCTATCTTTTCTGTACATTTTGATTTAAATCTACCTGTGCACGTCTCTATGTAGACGTATCTGCAGTTGGTGATATTGTCATTGATTTCTTGCAATCTTTCTTGTCTCGGGGAACCTGGTGGTACAAATAACAAGAAACAAAAAACTAAACAAAACAAAACAAAACAAAAAAAGCCCTGGGACATAATCATCAAGTGATGGTTTCGATGACGTAACCAGTTTGTGTCATGGTTTGTTTGCTCACTGGAATCTGTTATTCCTTTTAATGAGGCTCGGCAGGAGGGCACTGCTGGCACCGTGTGTTATGGGAGCAGCATTTGGGTCTTTACGGTGCAGCAATGGCCTGCAGGAATCCATCCCTCACCATGAAGCGCCAGATTCAGCGCCGGGTTCCTTCCTGCCTCACTTGTTGTTGTGTTTTCCAAGTAAAAGAAAAAACAAAAACAGAGCTGGAAAAGAGGAGCTCGTTCTTGTATTTGTTTTGCCAACCGAACGCCAAATCTCCCAGTGTCCTCCTGCGTGATTGCCTCATTAAGCTGCAGGGTGACAGGCTGTCAGATGTGATGACTGTGGGGTGAAAGTCTGCTCCAGCAGGACGCACATTATGAAGTGAGCTCCCCTTCTGGGAGCCTTCATTACCCAGCATGCCCATCATGTTCCCGAGCTAAAGTGTTTGGCAAAAACAACCCCACGAGGCGAAAGGCCCAGTAAATGGATATCTGCCCCCAGGCTTTGCCCAGCCGAGCCACCGCACTAAATTATTGACAGGGCTGAATGCTTTGGTTTCAGCATAAAGCCGGGCAGCACGACGACGGCAAAACAAATAGATTACTCATTAAAGATGCTATCTTCAGGTGTATTGTGTTCCACTGACAATAAAAACACAGTTTGGGAGTAGAGCATGAATTCCTTCAACAGGACGTCACAAAAATATGCCACTTTTTTTTTTTTTGTGGCACTGACTTCAGTCTGATCTCATGCAGCTTTGGCTCAAACAACTTCTGTCTTTTTGACCTCAAAGTGACGGGATTTCTGTTCTGATGGTGTGCAGGCTGCATAAAAATGGGGCTCAATGATGAAGTCCGATGATGAAGTCTGGTCATTTCGTTACAATCACGTACTCTTCCCAAATAGCCATCACCTGTTTTATTACTACCAAAATATCTGGAAGTCCATGAAATGATCTCACGCTTAGCAGGTAGCGTTAAACCGGGTAATTGACACGATGGCAGATTCATCAGGATTTCTGCCAGCACAGGCAGTTTTTGCACACATTTCTTAATTTTTTAGGGAAAATTTTGTCAAATGCAAAATTTTAGGTTCAAATCAAAGAGTGATTTAATAGCTACATTATTTTCTTTCGTTTTTGTTTCATTTTAAGAAGGAACACAAAGATTCAGTAGCCTTTACCCAACAACAAACTCAGGGACACAGATTGATGAAATCTGACTAATAACACTTGAAACACATTAACAGAAAGGCTGACCCAAATCTGGTTGTTGTTGCTTAGAACAAACAAATAAAAAGGTATTTCTAGACCAAGAAAATGAGAATCTAAACCCCTCCTTTCATGATTTGGGTCGGCCAAAAACTCAGAAGGTTCTCAAAAAAATCTGAATATTTTCAGTGAAACATACCATGGAGAGTTTACAACTAAACATTCACAGCAAAATAATTTTTGCATTTGTAACTAAAAGAAAAAAAACTTGTGGCTGGGTAGTAGTTCTCAACATTCCCATGTAGTAAATACGTTGACGCCGCTAATTGTTAAAGGTTCTTCCCCCGTTTCAAATGCTCACAATCTGACCTGATTGAGGGTGAGGATGTGTTGCACAGCCGGCTGCAGAGACACGGCCAAGGCAAGTCAAAAAGAGAGATTTTGAGCTTTGTCTTCATTGGCAAGAGCTGTAGGCAAACTGGAAATCCTGGTTTTTTTATTTGTACAGGAACAGCCCTGTACAACAAACAGGCTGTTGTTGGCGATGACAATCGGTGATGAGCCCTGAAATTTGACTGACTTATCTGTGAGCAGAACACATCTCTTGATTTGAATAATTTGCCTTCACCAGGGCAAACATCCATCAGGCTCCGAGCTGTTTTCCCAACATTGGCATACAAAATTACAGCTGCGTGCGTGTGTGTGTGTGTGTGTGTGTGTGGGGTGTGTGTGTGTGTGTGTGTGCGTGCACGTGCGTGATCATGGGAAACCACTCCGTAGGACTTGTGCTGTCAGTGCTTGACTATGTGGGATAGAGTAATCACCTTGAAACACTCCCAGAGCTGCAGCAGGAACAGAAGAGGCTCTTTTCCCTCCTATCAAGCCTTTGGCCAGGCAGGGATCTGGTCTTTACCCACTCACACACACACACACATACACACACACACCGACACACACATCTATACAACAAAAGCCATGTCTACAAAAGGAGAGCGAGGCATGAGGGAGATAAAGTTAGGACAGGACATCAGGGAGTCACGGATTGGGGAGGTGAAGGTGATGAACTATTTGCCTTTCCCTTCGGCTGCCTCCCCACCGCCTGCGAATATATCACCTCATCACAACAATGTGAGGAGGAGGCGTCCGTGGAAACTGACGGGCCAGGAGGAGCTGAGGGGAGGAGGTCGCCTTTTTTGACCGTGGTGCTGAAATGTGGGTTGCCATGACGATGGCTGTCAACCGGGAAGTCCTGCGCGCGCCGGCAGGCGGGACAAGGGCTGCGAGTGTGAGAGAGATTGTGTATCCTGGCCAGTTTCTCACTCAGTCTCTCACTCAGACAGAGTGAGAGAAAGTGCAGAGATGGCCGGCGTCGAGGTGCCGGTGCGCTGCTGAGGCGGAGAGGTCACAGGTCGACGCCAGCAGGGTGGGGGTGAGTTTCAAGCGCAGAATTTGAAGACAACAGGTAGTGACGACCTGCCTGGCTGAACGGAGAGATGCGTCTGGTGGTTTTCTGCAGAGTGCGGAGTAACCTGTTTGACTGTTGAGGGATTAAAGGCAGGTTCCGTGGTGTCTGGTGTCCTTTGCCACTGCGTGTGCAAACAAGGCAGCTTTAGGTAAGGAGAGAGGACGCACGTGCAAAGAGTTGGTGGATATTGTCTGCAAATATGCCATCCATCAGAGGTATTTACAGTAGCCGCAGCTAAACTTGATAGAGCAGGGAGGCTTTCGAGAGCGGAAATATATCCCCTCCTTTTCCCATCCTGCAGGAGATTTCAAGCCTAACGGGCCCCAGATTGTCAGGGTGAATTTCATAGCTGACCCTGACTCTCTTTGTGACTCTTTCTTTTTTTTTTGTTTTTGTCACTTTACATTTTGTCCTGCTGCCGAGGCTCATATCCACAGACTGCACTAAGCTTTGAGGATGCAAAGTGACAGGCTTGAGGATTTGGGACTTTTTTTTTTTCCCTGCATTGTGAGCGTTCTTTCTCATGCCCTGACTTTGAGACTTCACCGAGGAATGGTCTCAAATTATATTATTTTCACAGAACCAAATCAGAATGGGTTTACATTGCTTCAAAAAAAAAAAAAAAAGCATTTTCACCCTTCAGGACCTGAAGGACTGACTGTGATTGAAGCTGCCATCAATTAGAGCTCTCTAACAGAAAAAATGAGAACGCTAAAGCCCACTTGTGTCATATAGCACTCACAGGTCCACCTCTGAATGACAATAAACCCCCCAAAATTTATATTTCGGATTGGTCTAGTTAAAGCTCATGTTTGAATCCAGTTGAGCTGTTGTAACATAACCTTAAACAGGCCAACATATCTCTCCACTGTGACTGAGTGAAGACATTTCTGCACAAAAAACATCTTTGCTGTAAAAGTCCTGACAGTGGTGTGAAAGAATCAAAGCCAGACACTGTAAAGCCTCGACTGGTTTAGGAGAAAATGACTCTTCAGTAATTTTCATTCAATGTAATTAACACGTCTAACTGTAATCACTCAGGTCGGCCTCTGTCTGCTATTGTCCTTTGTTTGATGACCTGAAACTTACAAATCTGACAAAAAAAAAAAAGAAAAGAAAAAATTTGCATGATATGTAAGTTGGGGGTGGTGATACTTTTTCACAGCACTGCATCTACTTGGAAAGGGCTCCTCTTGTTGAGAGAGGCTCTGATTTATGAGCCTGGAGCTTCTTCTGGGAACGCATTGCCTCTCTATTGACAAGAAGCACGCATCCTGTTGCTCTGGCCAGAGGAGCGCCATACATGGAGGTGAAACTCTTCCCTCCCCGATGAATTTGTGTATCTGCAGCTACAACTAGATATAATAAACTCACAGCTGCAGGACCTTGTATGGGCTCCGTCTGAACATCTGCAGAGCTGCGAAAGGGCAGCGCGGTTGTGTGATCAGCCTCCCGGATCTGACCTCTCACGTAGCTGAACCGTGACTCATTTATTGTGTCTATAAAACGTCCATTTGTTTATCCAGCGAATGTGCTTGTAATTAGCACTCCCGTCACTTTCCAGGACCAGGGCGAAGGGGTTTTATGACCCACTTATGTAACTTGTCGAAGAGAAGCAACTCTATGTTCTTGCGAAGTGTGATAAGATTTGGCTTTTCTGATGATCTGTGTTTTTTGTTTTACACGTTTTAAGTGACAGCAGCATAGAAACCCATCAAACCTTTTCGCATTTTATGAGATCAAATTTAATGTTGTCTAATTGTCTGTGGTAGCTTTCTACAAAACTGCCTTGTTGTGACCTGGAAGGAAAGTGGTGCATGGTTCTGAAAGGGCACACAAATATAAATCTGAAAAGTGTGGGATGCAGTTGCAATTACACCTTTTGCTGTAATTGTAGCTGCAATTCTTTACGGGTATTCCTTTACGAATTTTGCATAGGTTTGCCTTTTCTTCTCCCTGAAACAGCTGAAAGAGACAGAGATGAGATAGTTAATCAACTTTAATTCAGATTCTTAATTTGACTTGGTCTTGTCCTGAACATACTTTGAACCATTATTTTCTGCCAATTATCTACTTTTTGTTAGTCTGTCACTTAATATCTATACAAAACACATTCAGGTTCATGGTTGTAACATGATAAAATGTGGAAAAGTTCAAAGGCTGTAGTTACTTTACAAGGCCATCAGTGTTGGGCTGAACATGGACCGTGTGGTGGATGTAAGCGCAGCTCGAACCGCCTCCACCCGTTGAAGTCAATGATTAACTCTGCTCACCGCCCTGTGTGCAGACGACTAAGCATGTGTTAATGAATGCAGGTCAGTTTCATTAGAGCTCTTTGTCCATGACTTAATGACAGGACGATTCAGCCTCTGACCACAAATCATGTCTGAGCTGGTATTGATCAGAGCGGCCCCAGGGGTCAGCCTCGCCACTGTTTCTGCGAAGCGGGCCTGTCAGCTTGACAACTACGTTGGTGGGTCGAAAGACCACAGTGTGAAACAGGGGAGATAATCCATCTGGGTCTTCTCACTGGGGCCCAATCTTTCTCTTTGCTGATTTTTGCATGTACAGTGATAGTCTTTTCTGTCCTGCTGTCAGATAAGAGCTCTTTGATATGTGATTTATGCCTGTTTGTTTGTTTTTCTATTAGGAATTAGGAAAATTAGTTGCTGTTGCACCACTGTTGTGCTCCTGTTAATATCAGAGGTGTGTGTGTGTGTGTGGGGGGACCTCCTATTGTGGTTCACAGGAACTGCCTGGGTGTGGTTAAGTTCACTGACCTTGGAGCTGCTGAGTTTTTCAGCTTTGGCTCAAGAACTTCAGATAATAGCTTATTGTAAAAAAAAAAAAAAAAAAATACAAAGAACAAAAAAAATTAAAAAGGGGAAAAAAAAAACAGCAACCCATGCCTGACCAAAGTAACTTGAGTACATTTTGTTTATTCTGTGCAGTTTTGTTTGCTGCAGATTCAGAGAAACATCTGGTTCAGTTCTCGAACAATCTGTTTAAATTTCCTGGGAACAGATGCGGAGAGCTTCAAGTCAAAGTCTTCTGATTCTCAGGTCCTCAGCTGCGCTGAGCTGAGCTGCATGTGAAACCTTAGCAGATATGAAACGAGCTGGAGACATAAAATCCAGTTAGAGAAAAAGCATGTCTGAAACAGAACATCATCTCCTTCTCTGAGGTAGACACGCGGCCTTTTATGGTTCTGTTTTTCTTCCCCTCTTATTCTGATCCAGCGGTGATAATGGACCTCTCACCTTGCGGGGGGTCTGGCCTTGTAAATATGTGAACTGTGACGTTCACGTTTCACAGGGATTGCGTCAAGGTCCTAAAACCCGGTCTTCACGCGTTGACTCGAAACTGCGTCTTGAGCTTGAGTTTCTGCAATTACGTAAGAATGCTCCGAGCATTCAGAAAGAAACTCAAGGAGTCAGGCTCCTGAATCAAGTTTTTCTCGCTTGATATCATCTCTGAATTCTCCTTATTAGGTAGGGTCGTGTTTGGCGCTTTCAAAGCCGGGGAATGCGTGATGGACCCAAGCAGTCCTGGGATGGATTTTCTTTTTTGCATCTCCAAAAAAAACCCAGACAAAGCCACTGTTATGACTCAGGTTTTCACATTACCATGTGAGATAAAACAGATCTGCTACTTCTTTGAAAAAAGGAATAATGAAACAAACACAAATGATGAGTCAAGTGCTGGAACTTAGACTTCAAATAACTTGTGCTGCACATAATCTATGTTAAATTTGAAAAAGATATTTCACCTGATATTTAATAATTGAACAGAATACCACACTATTGGTGGTAAATTACAAAAATGTCTCTTTTTTTCTGGTGTAAATGTTTCTTTGAGTGCAGCAAAGGTTTTCTGTTGATCTTTTATTCAAGGCTTCTGAAAAATATTCAGAAGCCTTTGAGTCGTCATTGGGAGATGACGACTCAAATGAGCGACGCTGTTGTCTGTCGAATGGAGTACAGATTCAGGCATTGAGTGAGCGGGACAGCGAGACTGAGAGTTTCCTTGAATTTGAACTGTGATTTATTGGGATTTCATCGAGACAGACGTTGCATAATTATTAAATGGAATAAACAGAACAATGTTTTAAAATATTTTACAGTCAAAAACATGGAAATTGCACCTTTGTCTGAATTCAATCAATCATGAAAAGATCATTCAACATCTAGCTGCAAGCTGAACTTTTGACGGTGCACGGTGACTCTGGAGGATCTGCAGAGATTCACAGCAGAGGTAGAAAAATCTGATGACTGCACAAAAAAAAGTCAATTTTTAAAGACAGTCGTAAGTCGTGAGATGTCATATTTGCAGTTTCACACGTGCTAGAGAACCTATAAATGACAAATTAAGATCGGTAGAGATCTTAATTTTGAAGAAATAGTGAAAACCATGTATCCTTTTGCGTAATCCTTACATCTATAAATCCTATCACACGAAAGAAACACTGAAGTTTGTCTTATGGTTGAACGTAAACACTTATGTAAGACACTAGTTTCTGTTTGGACATGTGTGTTGAGACTGCATGAGAAAACATGTGTTCAGACTCCTCATGAAAAGAACTTGAAAATGATTCATTCTGTCGTTTGTTCATAAATTCAACAGACCTATTAAAGTGCTCAGGTATGAACACAGAGGTAAAACACACAGGCAGTGAGCTTAAGCCGCTGTTTGTAATGTTGCTGTTTGCACAGTTGGTTGAATAATCCAGCGGCTGTGACCAAGGATGATGAATCAATGCCTGAGCATTAACGCCGTTGTTATTGTCACAGTCTCCCAATCTGTTTTCTTCCTGTTGAGTAACGCAATTCATTGGGAGATGACGACTCAAATGAGCGACGCTGTTGTCTGTCGAATGGAGCACAGATTCAGGCATTGAGTGAGCGGGACAGCGAGACTCAGAGTTTCTAGTCTTCACGCTCTTCTCTTGACAACAGTGATTATGGACTCTGATAGTCAGCTGCGAACGCCACATGGAAAACACATTAGTGCAAACTGTGTCAGGCAGCTTCCAGGCTGTAGGAGTCTGGCCAGCACTTAGTCCCCACTTCACCGTCGAGCTGCAAAGCTGTAGCTTTCATTGGATAACAGAGTCTAAACCTTATACTGGCTCTCCAACTTTATCCATCTCAGTTAGCGTTCCTGTGGGAACGCAGTTTTGATGGCAGAAAACATCAGAACGCGAAAAACGTTGCCGCTCGTCGGTAGGGCTTTAGGGTTTCAAAGAAGCTGTGGTTTTTCATCCCTGCAAAGTCAGTGGGGACTATTTTGTTGCTACAGACGCCCGCCTCATTCAGAGTGGGAAGGAGATCCCCCCACCCTCCTCGCCATCCACAGTGTCTTTGATGTTGAAACAGCAGGTATAACTGATGTATAACTTTCAGTAGTCCCATCCAAAAATCAGGGTCATTACAGAATTGTATTACTGGGGGAAAACGAGGGGGCCATGTGAGTCACTCTCATTGTTTTGGACGGGTTTGCAGGGAAATGCGGGTGACGTTGACTTTCCCTCACTGGGATTCGGCTTGGATGGGATAATGGAACAGTTGTCTAGTCCGTCTGGGAGAGAAAGAAAAGCATATTTATGACAGAGAGGCCTGTGGGAATCACTCATGAATATGAACTACTTGGGTTTAAAAACACATGTGAATAAAAATAGATAAGATGAAGTCTTAAAGTGTTCAGAGAAGCATCTATTAATATGGATTGGATAGTTTGAATAAAAGACGTCAGTAAATCTCTGTCATTTAGTTTATAGCTTATGCAAAGTATTTCAGTTTCACCTGATGGCGCAAATGTTTTTCATTGCAAACTTTGTTAAATGGTTTCATATTATTTTGATACAATTATGTTCTGCTCAGTGCTTTGAGCTGTAATTTCTGAAGTCACTTAAAGAGTTTACGATAAATAAGGCTTGGGATTTGAATGCACTTCTTCACTCCAACTTAGTAACATTTGCAGAAGGTAAACGTATGACTTGCTCTTAAAAAAAGAGTAATATTCACAGACACGCAAAAAATGAACTAAACATAAGTAAATAAATGCAAACTGTGTATGATGTGTTTTATGTGGAATCACAGCCACAAACAAACCTGATATATTCACTATGTGTCTTTGCAGATCCTTCATGCTGAGAGCAAAATATTGATCTCTGCCACAGAGGAACCATAACTGATCATATGCAGACTCAGGTAAAGCATTTTCTTCATTAAATGTTCTGATCAAATGTTAACAGTCAGAATTATTTATCAGTGGGAATGTGTTTTTTCCCCGCCATGTTCCAGTCTTTATCCTACATTCAAATCAATGCTCAGAAAAAGTAGAAGCCATGAAAGTAGAAATAACGTACTACATTTCACTCCATAGTCTAGGATAGGATTGTAACTTGTGGCCCTCCCATTTATGGTGCCCTTCTTCTGCTATCCACCCCAACCAATTAAAATATCAGAAATGATCTGAGATTTTGGGAATGAACAAAGTGTATAACACTATTCTCAGCAGTAACCAAAGGATTACCAGTTCAGCTCAGACATAAAACCGATAGAAGATTTGCTTTGGCCACAAGTGACAAATAAATTGCAGATGTTTTTTTTATTTTAACTGGCGCTCATGCAGCTCTCTTTCTAATGAAGCCTTCACCGAATGCATTTGTGGCCAATTTAAAAAAACCCACAACTGAGTATTGTTATTGTGTCTCACTCACCAACAGCTTTAAAGACTCTGCAGGATCTGTTCTTTCTTTGATTGGTTGTTTTTTTGTGTTTTTTTTTTTTTTTTTGTTGGCATCAGCTGTTTTTCCCCAATCAGAGTTTCCACAATAACACGCTCCAATATGGGTTAACTTGGTTAAGACAATCACTATGCAGAATGTGTCACCAGAACCCCACGTAGCTTCATCACCTGTTTATAAAGATATATGTGAATCTGCATTTCAGGCTACAGCCTTCAATAAACTCTTAGCCTTCCCCAGTTTACCATGTTTTTATGTGGACCAGTTAGCTAAAATGCTAGGCTAATGTTAGCATGTTTGCTCTGTGTAGGTCACATGACTCAGACAAACATGAAGCTGCAGGAGCCAATACAGTCTCTCTGTCACTACAACCTGTGCACTACAACCTGTGCACACCAACAGGTTCTATTTGTATTATATTAAGTAATTAATAGAGTGCAGCTAACATAAAATCACAAACAGTAGACTAACTGCAGGTATCGGGAACTGACAGGAGCATTTTTTTTAATATGTTGTGACCAGATAAGGAAACCTCTGGCAGCATCATTCACTGACACATTTGGAAACTAGAAAAAGCAAGTTAGTATTCAATCATGCAGTAGTAGAAGTGGTAAACAGCCCTGCTATTGATCAAGTCAGTACTGTCTGCGTCACAACAGCATATCTTTGGTTTGCTGTTACTAAGAGACAGGTATTTCCCCACGATCCCTGACAACCACACAGAAAGGATTCAAACACAGAGCGTTTCAATGGTGGGCTTAAACTCTCAATCATGAGGTGGCTGAGAAGGACAACATTCACCAAGGAGACCACTGGACTTTGCGGTTGACATTTTTATCCTCATCCTGACGTCTTGGTCCACCCTCTGACTTTGAACACTTAATGAGCTCATTAAACACCAAAGTGCTCTTTTAGTCCTTCCCATCAACTTTAATTCTTCAATGAAACCTTTTGTGAGGAAAAACGATGAAAACGGTGAAACGCCACTTCCCACTGCTTGTGCTTTAAATAAATTGGAGGATCTTTTCATCACAGGCTTCCCTCAGAGAGGACAGTCATTCCCTGGAGAATAGAAGCACTGCTAACAAGTTCACATGACCTTTCCACAGAGCGTTATTAATCCAGGGTCCACAGGAAGACACCATGAAGCAGAGTTCACGCATTGTTTTGGTTCACCCATACTTTTATCATTTCCTCTATGCAGCAAAGTGCGGAAGTAGCGGGCCATCCAAATGGCTCCCAGAGTTATCTTTCTGGGAAGCCTGACATTTCTTCAAGCCAGCACATCCTGACTTCTCCAGAGCATGTGGTGGTCATCTCCCCGGGACTCCCGACTCCTCCGCTGAGTCCGTTTCACTCCACAGGACTGACATCTGGCACTGTGAAGGTACTCTAGGTCCTGCAGGCTGTATTAATGTGACTGCTGTGATAAGAGGAAACAAGTGCTCCTCCATGTGGAAAAAAGACTGCACTGCATGCTTTGTACACACAGGGATGCATGTGCCAGTCACATTTGCTGACTGTGTAAAAAAAAAGGAAAAAAGGAAGGCTTGGATCATCTCCATGTTTCATCCATTTTTCATTCAACCTTTAATTTCAATTCAATTCAATTTGGAGAACAATTTCAAATCAATGAATGTTTTTGTGGAGAAAGTCACCTGTGGCACAGCTGACACACCATTTACAACCAGAAATATGTTTTCTGTATGAACTGCAGGACTTATTTAGACATTTCTGTTTATTCAAGGACCCAGAGATGAATGGAGGTGGTCCAGTGACTCCGAGCTTCGGATCGTACTATGGGCCTTCACAGTCGCAAGGTAAATTTCAAATTTCAAAAGCTTCACATTTCCACAACTGGAAAGCATTTCTACTTTCCAGTTGTAATCGGGACAGCAAAGTTCCAATTTCCCAGTAAGAAAAATCAATTGGACCTTTAAAATCTGATTTTGTATGTTTTTGTCAGGCCTTGTCACTCAATAATAAATCAGAAAAATAATGTGATTGTTTTTTTTCATGGCTTTCTGTATCAGGTGAGCTGTCCAATGGAGTCCAGGGCTCTTCCACTTTGCCGCAGAACTGGGTACCAAATAACGAGGGGAGGCTTATTAAGTTCTCAGGAATCGGTCCGGTGGACGAGACCGGGATGCCCATTGCGTCCAGATCGGTAAAATGCAAATAACCAGAAGTTCTCGCTAAAACCAGGGCGATCCAACAACACGGTCAGATTGATTTGTCTTGTCTGTTCTCCTCCCTGCATGCATCAGAGCGTGAACAAGCCCAGAGACTGGTACCGGAGCATGTTCAGACAGATTCACAAGAAGCCTGAGGGTGAGAAACTCTTCCTCGACTTTTTTTTTTTAAACAAAGGCAAACACGGGATAAATCCCAATATGTCAGCCTCTAGTGAGATCATCAGGCAAACAATTTATGACAGACGCAAAAAAGAAAAGAAAAAAAAAAGCATATACGTCTTCTGGCATTTCTGTTCACGAGGTCTGACAGTAATCCAGGTTCTTTTCTCAGCCCCTCCTAAGCCTTAATCATCCTTCACTTTCATGTGCCGTGAAAAACAATTTTTTTTGCACTGCTATTTTAGCAGGAATTTGGGTGTCGTTGTTTTAAAGAGATTTTTTGAATGTTTGTCTTATCTTATGAACTGGTGCCTTGAGACAAAACGCAGCCGACTCTCACCTTTCTGACAACCAAATCAGGATTTCATCAGTGACTGAAAATGAAAACACATCATAGTGCAATATGAAACACAATAAATGTGTTCCACTTTAAAGAATATAACCCACTCAAACACTGTTGACAACTTTTAACAGGTGAATTTATAAGAAGTACTGAACAAAGCTCCTCTAACCAGATCTACTTTTTTGAATTTAACACATTAGTGCGAGCACGCTGATTAAAATGATTCATATCCAGTGTACTGCAAAGAAGTCATTCAAAGATTGTGCAAATAGAGAACATTTTCAGTTTGACATTTTTTGCTTCACTCATCCTTTTACTGCTGCGTTTTACAGTTGTGAAAAGTTTCAAATGAGTCTCTTTGTTTACTTCAACCAGAACCAGAGGACTCGGAGCGGTGGTCACCAGAACGTGAGTGGACCCGGCGTACTGCTTATCGTCATTGAATTTTTTTTTTTCCTTTGGACTCTTTTTTCATGATCCACTAATTCACAGGGCTCCAGTCATCTGCAGAGAGAGAAAAAATCATAGAAGAAGACAAGAGTCTCTTTAGGCTGACGCCTTACGGATCCCTGCCAGATTGGTGAGTTTATTGGATTTAACGTGACTTTTTTTCCAGTTGGATAGTTTTTAATTATTCTGCATTCAAGAAGACAAGCTAAAAAAATAATCTGAGACAGGCTGTCACTCACTTCACACTTTTATCATTTTCATTATAGCTTAAATGTTTGGTATTTTCACTGTGGCTGGAAAACTGAAGAAATGAGAACAGGTGAAACTCACCTATTCTGCAGTGAGTTTTACATTTTTGAAAGCACAGAATTTTACTTAAAATTGAAATTAATTCTTTTATTCTGAAAAATATAGAGTCTAATTAAAGCATTTTATATAGATCCTATATATGTCGCTCTTTCATGGCTGCAGAAGGAAGATGTTTTTCTTAATCTCCCGTCATCGGCCACTGCTGGATACTGATGTGACGATTCAGTGCTCGGCTCTATACATTGTATGTTTTTCTGATCATTGTGCGCTATTTTTGCTCAGCACCTGTGTGATCTGATTTTTTGGTCTAAAGAAGCCATAGTTATCTAAGATCACAGGTTACAGCATGTACCTTATGATGTATAAGGACAATGTTTTTTCAGTGCAGACAGCTTTGTATTGAAAATGAAACGGTTAAAAGCACTTGTACTCTTTGATGTGGAAAGAAAGCTGCTAAATTTGTTATCTTTCTCCTCCCGTTGAAAGAAGCGACAGAGCTGCAAATCTGTGAAACATCTTTAGAGATAAGACACAAATTTGAAATGTTGCTGTATGCATCATGCAACCTGATAAAGTGGAACGATATTGTGGTTCAGACCACATTACCTGGTTTATACTTTAAATTTCCTCCAGTTTTACTTTACGGTCTTACCCAGAAAGAAGGCGTGTCCATCACCTCACCTTTGGTCATGATGTATGAAAACTATGTTGAGCTCTGAAATCAAGCTGTTTGTATTGCATATGCCGTAAAGTGAGGATATTGCACTATGCCGAGCCAAGTGCAAGTGTAACGTGGAGGTCCACAGGCGACTGAGTCAGAATGTATCGTGAGAAGGAAAAGTTAAGGATTTGCAAATAAAAGAAATTGTAGAGAAAAAAAATCAAGAAATATTACACTGTTAGTCAGTCAGGCGTGTTGAAATGAAATTGATGCTTGTGCTAAAGTTCATGGGTTGACATTTTTCAGCACATAACTCACCAGTTACTTTTACATCATGCAGACTGCAGCTGACTGCTTCTGTGATTACCAACCCAAAACATCGCATAATGGCCAGTTCCTTTTCAGAGAAAACGTGCCGCAGGGGCGAGTTTGGGTTTGTTGTCACAGGCACCTGCAGTGGCGCCATGTTTAAGTTGTTGTGGGTTTGTCTTTGTGTTGGGGTGTTACGTTTTAGGAGCGAAGATGTAGATAAGCTGTCTGACCCTGGAAAGCGACAACCTCAACCCAAGAGCATATTCGACTTTGAGCCTGACAGGAGCTTCGCTTCAGTGAGTAACAGCCAGGTATGGACCCCCCATGCTGTCACATTTTAAATATACACTCCAATAAAGCTCTGATTCCAACCCAAAGCCCACGTCTAATTCTTCAGTCTTTAAAAGGATCTCGAGTTGTTGTTGGCTCTAATAATTGTTTGGCTTTTTCCCAGCGAGGAGCTCATGAGCAGGTTGGTCACCTTTTCTTGAAGGATCATTGTCTAACTCCTCAGATTATATCTTCTCACGCAATGCAACCTGTAAATACTCCACTTTTCTAGTGTTCAGTCCTACAAGATGAGCTCAGTTATTTTAGTTGGTGAGTTCAACAGATTTTAAAGATAACTTCAGGCAAGAAAAGGCACGATCTGTAGTAGCTGTCAGATTTTCCGCAGAGTGGAGTCTTGTAAACATTTTTTAAACGTTCTAAGCTACTGATCTCATCGTGTCAGATTGATGTAATTTAGTGCCGTTTATTCTGCACCATCTCTTTTACTGTATGGGTTTAAACACTCTCTCCCTGTGGAGGTGTGGCGCTTCGAAGTTGTTGTTTTTTTTTAACGCTGAAACACTGCTCCAGATCTGGTGAACACATTGTAAGTTAGGTTTTGTGAAGAAAAGAAATCTTTGTTTCCACTCCCCCCTGGGAGCTGATGGGTCTTGTGATCAGTATTATGGTGTTAACCTCTTCTGGTGCATAATGGCTCGCAGCATGGGGATTTATTTCATTTTGTCTGTATGAACAATATTGTATCCCTGGACGGTGCTTCGAAAAGCAGCTCATGGATCATATCAGGTGCTGCGCTGCTTCCATGCGACATTGTAGACGGGTCGACTACAGTATGTCTGGCATTCAGAGAGATGAATTCAGCCAAGGTTTTACAAAAAACAAAAAAATGGGACAAGTGGTTTGCGGTTCTCAGTTTCAGTGCCTTTTATAGTCATGTTTGACAGAACTGGCTTCTAGAGGTATGAAGTCTTTATTGACGAGAATAAAAGAAATATTGTTCAACTAGTAAAATTTAAAAAATGTGTTGGTTTGTAATTTGGAGTCCAAAATATGCTCGGATAAATTCTAAATATATTACTTTGATGTCTGCGTTTTGGAATTTGACCTTTTTTATTATTGGGTTAAAATGATTTTGATGATTTATTGAATTTATTAGATGTCCACAAATTTGTGCCAAATCAGATAAAGCAGCGTTTTACTAACCAAAGTTTACAAAAAGGACCAGGGTAGGAAGACATGCCCTCTGTAAAGTATATTTCACTTTAAATACTCTGACACTTTGAAAGTTCACATGCACTCACAGTTGGGATATATGCATTTGGGGCTTTTCATTATGTATGTGTTTTTCAGCTGAAGATAATAGTTTTCCAACTCTAGCAGGATATTTAACTGCTCATATTATCTCTAATGGTGGAGTATATTTTACTTGGTTGAATTTCCCTTGCATGGACCCTGCTCTTGATCATACTCTCCGATTTTTAGTAGCATTCATAATGGTGTCTCTCAAGAAGCTTCATGCTTTAGCCTGATTTATACATTTCTAAACAAGTTCACTGACCAAACAGAGTCTAAGATTCAGCTGATTTTAGATGAAGATAAAACAATAAAAAAGTAACAACAAGCAGAGACAATAAATGAACATAACTAGAAACACTAAGAAGGACTGAACTAAAGTAAAACAGAAACAAGACTGATCAAATCAAGGAAAGAGACTAATGTACACAGAACCAAAGTAGAATGAGAAAAATCAAAACAACCCAAGATCATAACACCCAGGACATGATGCCATCACAACCATGCTTGAAAGTTGCTCCTGTATTTTTATTTTGAAAGCCACACCTCGTCTCCACTGCATATTCTTCTTGTACTTGTGGCCTTTCCTGGTCAGTGGCCACTCAGTTCACGCCGATGTTGAACTTGTTTCACCTGGAAAAGAGACACTTAATGTCCAGAGGCTTCCAGTTGAAGGCAGATGAGAGAGCCTTCGTGCTTTCTGGATGTTTCTGAAGATCATAAGAGATTTCCTGTGAGCTAAATAATAGCTCAAAGGAAAAATAATAAGCCAGATAATAGCTTAGTTGTTATGGTTAAAACCTGAGCTGTGAAGCCCAACAGGACAATAATCTACAAATACATCAAAACTTGTTTCAGAAAAAAAGTATTTTAAACTTGCAGGGCGATTCTAACCTAAATCCCACCAAAAAATTGTGGACTTTGCTTAAAAACTAATTAAGGAACAATCAATTTAAATAAAGTTTGCCAAACATACCAAAAATAGTGATATGCAGGCAGGTATAAAATGCATTATAAATTTAAAAACCTGTCCCTCCAAAAGATCATCAGTCATGCCATGATGCATAGTGATGGGATGTAATTTTCATACCGTAACATTTTAATGCTAATTTTAGATTAAATACAGCTTTATAAGGTTTGTGCCTTAAGGATAATTCATCCTAGTTTAATTTGAATTTTACATAGTTGTTATTTAGGGTTAAATTCCTGTAAAAAGTACTTATGGTACACCATATTGTGGGAGGTTATTATGAGCAAGTTCAACTCCAATCTGAGGCCAAAAATCCACTGCAGTGTGGTTTCATCCCCTCTCCAGGTTCATTTGTCCCAGAAGAGACAGCCTGAGAAACCAACGTCCCCTTCCATCGAGGTGAGCATCTGCAACGTAAACTACATGTAGCCTTTCCTAATTTATGCTAAAAATATTTCACTGTTTTTTGAGCTTAGAGAGGAAATTACAAGCTACAAATATCAGACTGTGTGGCAGTATTTTATTCTTGCATTCCAACGCTATAATTGCCGGGGCTCAGGCCAGTCTGCAGTCTGAGCTGAGCCAGTTCGAAGCTGAGCTGGACTCGGAGATTCAGGGTCTGGAGAGGACACTTTCTCAGAAGAAGCAGCGTCGAGGCCGGGGTGAGGTACTGAGCCCCCCTACTGAATATCTTTGCTATGAACCATCCACCCCCACCCTGCTTCTCTGTGATATAGTAAAAAAACAAAAACAAAACCCCAGCACACCTTCCCTCCCCACATCCCCAATGTGAACTTTTTGCTTGCAAACTGTGAATATGAATGTTCTTTTTCTCTCTGATCTGGATGACTGCCTGCCTGAACTGCACTCAGACTGATTTGCTTTCTGATTCACTTGCTTGCCACTTCTCCACAGCAAACGAAGGCCTTTCAGAATAAAACGAAATCAAAATGAATCTCTTTTGATCGAGTCATTTGGCGTTTTTTCTCTCAATTTCACAGCGACTTGTAGAGAAAATTCCTGTCTCCTTTTTGTGTAACTGAGTCAAAGGAGAACTCACAGACAGCCCAGACAAACTGAGAGCAGGGCTGTTGTTTGCCATGGAGGAGGATAGGACCCAGGGGATTCCTGTGCTCAGTTGGGAGTGGTCAGCACCTCCACTTTGTCTGAGTTGTTGTGAGATTTCCTCTGAGCTGTGAGAACATACAGAAGGCTGAGAGCCTCTGCAGAGAGCAAACTGCGTGTTCACACACTGTTCCCTGTGCTTGCAGGAGGCCCCAGGCAGGGATCCACTGGCTCCAAAGGCTGGCACCACCAACCACAGGTCAGTCTAAAGACACCACAGAAATATAATAATTTAATAAAAAAAACAAACAAACAGGTGTACAATACAGAAACGTCACATCTGACTTTGTTCAGTGGCAACTTTAAAAGTTTTTTGGTGTGTTTGTGTGAGTTTAGATGCTTTTGTTCTGCTCTATAGATTTCTTATGCTGTAGCTTCATTCTCTCATGAGATACTGTATGTAAACAAACTTAAGTTTGACTCATGTGCAACTTTAAAATACCATACTAAAGTCAAACTTTTACAAAAAGAATCACCTGATTTATTACAATTTTTCTTTGCATTGTAAATGATACGTAGACATTAACCACCAACAATGCTTTGCATTATGGGGTGGAAGCACATAAAGGGTAGCAAATGTGTCCCGTTTTGTCCATGTTACTGTTACAATAATGCATTGTAACATTACCAGTTAGTGGAAAAGGAAACAACATTTTTGTGAAATAAGGTAGCTGGAGAAACTGAGTAGAAGCTTGATGACTACTTTGAGAAGTGAAATGACTTTTGTTGTTTTCTGGCCAGGCTTTGGATTAAACTACACCACCAGGACTGCACTGGTAAAAGTTTTTCATGTCATGCGTCTCGAAAGTGATGGATCTAGACCTTCTGCCTTGGTGTTACTTAATCTAAGTTCTGCGTTTAAAACAGCTGATCTTAACAAGGATGAGTGGGATTGTCGGGTACTGTGCTAAGCTGGTTCGGATCTTATCTGGCAAACAAGGAACACTTTGTGTCATGTGGAAATTATAAATCTGGGTGAAGAAATTAATTGTGCGGCCCCTTAAAGGGTCAGTGTTTGACCTCTTTTTATTGAGCTCCTATTTCAACGCCCTAATTCAGAATTGCACACAACTTCATATCTTGGAGTCACTTCATGAACTGGTGTTATTATTCATTTCTACAACCATATAAGTGAGCATTTGAAAGACTTTCACAGAGTAAAATAAAGAGACTTCTGTTGAAAGAGGACACGGTGGTGCTGGTGCATGTCATTATTTTCAGGAGTTTACATTACTGGAAGATTGTGTTTTCCACTCCTCATCAACAACAGGAACATGGATCATATCTGAAATCATTCCACTGGCTCTCTGTCAAAGAATAGATTTTGAAATTCTGCTATTGTTCTCTACATCACTGTGTCTGATTGCAGGATCAGAACTAAGCACAGCATAGAGTCTGCTTTTCTCAACTCAGAAGCAAACTCCCTAACAAACTGTGATGTGATGTATTGTTGATTCCTTTAAATCAGGACTGAAAACATTTTTTGTTTACTGACCAAAGAATCTGAGCAATTAGCTAATTCCCCATTTTAAAGCGTGATGGTTTTGTATTAAAATTTGACTCTTAAATCTGTTCTACACGTTTTCATATGTTTGATATATTAAGCATTGTTTCAATAAAATCCTAAACTACTACATATTTCCATTCTTATCTTTACTTTTATGTTCTGTAAAGCACCTTGGATTGCCTTGTGCAATAAAGGTACCACATAAATAAACCTGCCTATCCTTGACATTGTAACAGGCATAAGATAGCAACATCTCTTAGAAAATTCCCCAAATAAATGTTTGCCTCTTTACGTAACTCCCCTCTTCCTAATCTTTGATATTACGTCATTGCCTCCCTGAAGTCCTCCTGCTGTTTCAGGAATCCCAGAACTGCCTCTCTACAGAACAACACCGTAAGAACTAGCTGGGCATCTGCTAGATAAATATTTATGCTTTCTGAGTAAATGCTGTAAAGCTGTTGTGTTAGCCAGGGTTAATTTCAGCATCTGTTCCTTGACAGGACAGCATTCCACATTTCCTACCTTGCATGCGGCGCATTCCTGGATGATTCTAGGCCGTTGTTTGCTAAATTGAGCTCATGCACTGTGGATCTTTAGGGAATTTTTCTTTGGATGTATAAATACAAAACATACAGTGTCCAGCTGCAAACACAACAGGTGATGCTCTGCCTCAAACAACGCCAGTGAGTCAAAAAAAAAAAAATGAGTCAAGCAAAGTGGACATTTTTGAGATTCTAAGTCAATTCCTATCCCAGAAATACACTGAGTCATTATTCTGATCATGGCTATCATTAGAACTGCAAGGCACTTTTATATGTACAGCACATTTTCAGCAACAAGGAAATTCAAAGTTTGTTACGTGTTTGAAGAAAAATAACAACAATAAACAAGCAAAAACAAAGACATTGCAGTGGCAAAATAAGACAAACAATGACATGTTAAGAAACAGACTTAATGATGTTCCTGTCATCAGTCAGCTTAAGGCAGTTCTAGACAAATGTGATTTTAACCTTGATTTAAAGAAACTCAGAGTTTCAGCATTTTAGCTGTTTTCTGGAAGTTTGTTCCTGCGTAAAATGTAAATGTTGATTATCCACGTTTCATTCTGGGGAAGCAAAGCAAACTTGAACCAGAGTTGAGACAACAACAGATCTTCAATGTATTTTGGTGCTGAGCCATTCAGTGGTTCATAAGCTAACAACCGTATTTTGAAGTCTATTCTCTAGCATTAAGGAGCCAGTGAAGGGGCTTTGGAACTGGGGTAAAGTGCTTTATCTTCCTAGATTTAGTCAGAATGCCAGCCACAGCTTTCTGGATCAGCTGTGAAAACTCTGTTGCAGAAATCAATTTAATCACAATGCTGTGAACCTTTAGTTTACAAACTCATGACTTTGTGTTTGTTGATACCAAAAATACTTCAAAAAAAGTTTCATATTTGAGATTGAGAGAAAAGGGTAGTAACCTTCTTTCAGCCAGCTGACCATCAGTGGGAAGCAACATGTGGGGAAAGGGCAACAAGACTTTCTATGAACTCTTGTTGGAAGGCATGGTTATTGTGGTTTTTATATCGTAACTCTTATAAAGCTTTTTGTTGTTACTGTTTGTTAAGATTTATCAATAAAGACTCAGACTTTCTTCTCTTTTCCAGCAACCTGTTAGCATCTAAGCAACCCATCCAGCGCTCTGGTTTCTTACCATCAGCTTCTGTTCCTGCACATGGTAAAAAAATGAAAAAACAACATGTATTTAATCCTATTTTTCCTCAGAGACGAACATGAGAAAAGAGGTGGATTTCAAGAACAATATTGCATTGTTAACAAGTTCCTCTGTTGTGAATGACTGGCCTTTTATTGACATATTTAGAAACCAGACAATTCATCCAGTAAATCTGATGAAAGCTTCAAGTAATCTAATATATCCCGATGGTCTCGTGGTTCTACTTTGTTGCTCATGTTCTGTTCTTGCCATTGCTTTCATCAGAAGAAGACAGTGAGGCTGTGGAAAGTCTTAGCATTTTTTTTTTCCTTTTAGAAACAGCTGTTAATGGGTGGGGAGGAAGCTCACAAAAATAGGAAGTGAAACTCAGAAGACCAGATTACAGATTAGCATTATCAAGGATTTTTTTTTTTCCTGGGAAGTTCAAGTATCCTTTTGAACTTTAGCCTTTGTTAAGGCTGCAGTTGCCTTTAGATAGCAGAGCATTTAAAACATAAGCAGGTCTAACAAACCAGCATACATATTCTCTGATGCCTTTTTGCCTGTTTGTGTTTCCCAGTAGGATGTCTCCCCACTGCAAATGAAAGTATGGAGCCTTCATCAAAAAAAGAGGAGAAAAAGGCGCGTTTTTATTATTCTCCATTGATCTGAAAAGTCTAAATTGTCAAAGCCTGTGCAGAATTTTAAACGCTAACATGGTAAATGCAAGTCTTTCAACAGATTTCTTTTTGCATTTGCAGATGAAAGCTGCAAGAGTCAAGTTTGATTTCCAGGCTCAGTCACCCAGGTAAAACCATGTGCCTACCTAAATCAGAGTAAACTTCTGCTTTCAATGTGATCATTTAAACTTTACATGTAAACTTAGGGGTCAAATTATTTTCACAATATCAATTCGTAATAATTGTTCAACCTTTTGTGTTGCATTTTATAAAGTGACCCTCTCCTTGTGTTGTGCTGTGTTCAGGGAGCTCACGCTGCAGAAAGGCGACATTGTTTACATCCATAGGCAAGTAGATGCCAATTGGTTTGAAGGGGAGCATCATGGGAGAGCTGGCATTTTCCCAACTTCTTATGTGGAGGTGAATTTCTGCCTGCTGTCTTTTACTTTTCTGATAAACTGAAAGGGTGTTGCACATGTATTTTATGTGATGTGAAAGAGGTTTCCTTGTGTCAACAGCCTTTTGCTAAAGGTATATGCAAGTCCTTTGGACCACATCGCTAATTTTACACATCTTGAGGCTGAAAGGTTTAGCTTTTCTTACTGGTAATATAACTTTGCCTCAAATTCTCATCTTACTGGACTTACTGGAAACCAATTTGGTGGATTGGTGGAAACGTTTTGGACTCCACCAATCCAAAAGGTAATTTATTACCTTGGAATCTATGTAGTGGTATCTGAATAAAGGGGCTGCACACGTATGCATCCCAAATCTTTGAAATCACAATATTTAAAGCACAAAAATAAATAAAACTCTTCATATCATTCCCTCAACTTTATGAACACACATTCTATTGTGTTGATCCATCACATAAAATACCAAAAGGCACGCCGAAGTTTAACAAAATGTGAAAAGACTTTAAGGGATATACGAAAAGTATTGTAATTGTAAATTTTATACATCAGCAACAACTCTGTCTTTTATTTCAGGTTCTGCCTCCCACAGAGAAACCGACACCAATAAAGTCTCCGACTCTCCAGGTGTTGGAGTATGGAGAAGCCCTTGCTCTATATAACTTCAACGCTGACCTTCCTGTTGAGCTTTCCTTTCGCAAAGTGAGTGGTTCACCATGACAATTTTCATTACTGTAGAAAGAAGACGTCAAAACAAAAGACCTTAACGTCGGATAAAACAGACCGACGGTTTTGCTGTTCAAATATTTGAACAAGCATTTGGAATTTATATATAAAGAAATACTTCTTAGAGACTTTTGGAAGAGTTTGTTAGTTTTGTATACCAAAAAAAGAATAATCAGCTAGCCTGACTTTGCAGTAAGAGCCACCCATCAGCACTGCTCAGACTCATTATAAGGTCAGGTGTTTGTTTAATCCATGACAAAGTGGGGGGGATCATAACTACTTGTTGTGATTATACTGGGTCAGTCTTTTTCTTGGCAGAGACCCAGAAGCAATTTGGACTTGAGCTAAATGACTCCCAGACAAGCTCCTTTTTTATGCTCATAAGATTTTTCAGTATTCTTGTTAGAAAAATCCCAGCAAAACTTATCTTAATAGCAGAATAAGTTGTACTTTCTGCCTTGTACGGTAAACTGTACTAAGAGGAGAAAAATACTGCGATGAAATTTGAGCATAAAGGGAGTTACAGTCGAAATATTGAAGTAAATATTGAGTAGATTTGATCGGAAATGAAGTAAGGAAGTTTAAAAAAAAATTCTGTGTGATAGCAGATCAAACATTCTGCTGGAAATGTTTGATCGGGTTTTACAGCAGAGAACTCATTAAGCAGAAAACAGCTCTTTCAGTTCTGCATCCAGTAATGACCCACACATTATATATATGAAGTAACATTTCCTAATTTTGTTTCCTTTCCCCGGCAGGGCGAAGTGATCTGCATAACCAGGCAAGTTGACGATAAGTGGTTGGAGGGCAGGATCTCTGGAACGAACCGCAGCGGCATCTTCCCGGCCAGTTACGTCCAGGTCAACAAGATGCCCCGCACCAAATACTCCACGGATGACTTCTCAGCAGGCCCCATGTCTCCTGGGCCACAGAGTCCGGGGCGTCCGCTCCACTCCCCGTCCCCGCGGTCACCACTCATTCCTTTCACGCCACCTTCCGTCAGCCCCAAACTTGAGCACTCCCCTCTGAAACCATCGTCACCTGTCCCGTATGGCGGCCCGGGCTCACAGTCACGCTCCCCCAACCAGACACTGTCACACCATCGACTTCCCCAAGGCACCCCCAGTATGGCTTCTCCCACCAACCAGAACAGCAACCTGGTTGCGGCACACTCCACGTTTAGAGCAGTTTCACCTTCTTCTCAGCCGTCAGCGTCCGTGCACAGAGCGGCTGCTCCTTCTGTGAGCACTCCCAGATACACTGGTCCCTCACAGGTCTGCTCTCACCACCGCCCTCAAACATCACAGCATGCCCACGCCTGTGTTTTACTTGTTTGTGTCGATACAGCAATATTTATGATGTCACTTTAACTGATGTGAAAATTGTTTCCCCCCCAGGGTGCAATACCAAGTCTGTACGCTCCAGTGAATGCGCATGTCAACTCACAGAGCAATCCTGGTTCAATAGTGGGGCAACGGCAACCGTACGTCTGTTTTTTAGCCTTTCTGCTGAACAGATGGACTATGTGAAACCATTTGCATTAATTTGATTGTCTTTTGAATCGTAGGTATAAAGCTGTTTACAACTACACACCCCAGAATGGAGATGAGCTGGAGCTCAGAGAAGGCGACATTGTGCAAGTGATGGAAAAATGTGATGACGGCTGGTTTGTAGGTAACAGACTTTCTGTTGTTATCATCACTTTAAATGAGGCGAGTCTTACTGTGAGCTAACTAACCCATGAGAATTCAGGCACACTTGTCTTTGAAAATATGTAGGATACAATGTACATAGATCAGACCAAATGAAGCACAAACACCAATTTTCTGGAGAAAAAGAAAAAGATCTCAATTGCACCACCTAGTGTCCAAGTGATGTGACATTTGTTACATTGAGAGTGCCTCTTTGTTACATTGAGAGTGCCTCTTAGATTCTTTTGCTCTGTGTTTTAAAAGGCTACATTCCAGAATAAAGATTTCGAAAACTGTTCCTTGTATATATTTTTGATAAATTGTGCACTAAATAGTCTAATCTTCAACAAGTGATATGACCATTTTCTTCCTGTGCGGACTAATGATGATGAAGTTGCTGTCTGATTCACGATTGCAGACTGCTTTGGATCAGTTCTAGTTTATAACCTAGACTTGTGTCTTCTACCCTGAACACAGCCTTTTGAAGTACAATGTGAGATTTGTGCATTCATTCATATGTGCAAATGCTAAAAAGAGAAATTTTATTTCCAGAAATAGCCATTTTATATCCCGTCTATATTGCAGACAGGATAAACGTAATCAGAAACACTCCAACTGATTAAAGATATAGAGACATAGTTTGACCAAAAACAGGAGAGAAATTATTTTTCTTGATTTAACATTTCTGTCTTGGTATTTTTTTTTCTTCTGAAACATATTATAAGAATTTTTTATTGAAGTCAGATATATATCATCTGGAATCTAGATGAATCAATACCTACAGACAGTTGAGAGTTATCTTTATGAAGCACAGAAGAGCAGGGATGTCCATGTTAATGCATCCTTATGGCAACATTATTTACTAGTCAGTAAGCACTAGCCTGCACAATCATTGCTATACTTTCAATTACATTTGACAATTTTTTTTAATATTTTTTTTTTTTACCAGCGTCAATTTGCAAGAAGTAACTTTAAAACAACACAAATGACAGAACATTAAAGTGTTCTTTTTATGTGAGCGCCCCCTCTGCTGGACATAACAAGACATTACATGTTTTTTTTGTTACAAATGTATCAACAATCCTTTGTTTCTGTGTTGTGACCTTGTGTGTGCTCTGTATTGTCTGCAGGTACGTCAGAACGGACTCATACTTTTGGGACTTTTCCTGGGAATTACGTGACACCAGTCTGACTTCCTCACTCGCTGCTTGCCAATATTGAGTGGGACTGATGAGCATAGCTAATGAACATTTCCTTGTCCCATTTACTGCTAATGTTTTGTGGAGTTTGCATGTGCACTCTGTTTTTCCAGAAGAGAAGGGAGGGACACCGTGTGGTTTCTCTCCTCACTGTCCTGCATGTGTGAACACATATTGAATGCGAGCGTGTGTTGCACAGTGATTCCAGGAGCGTTTTTATACACTTTGGAGCAACACTGATGTGACTGATTCTTATGCACAAAACGAACATTTTAGTTTCCTTATCCCACAACTTTTTTGCAGCTGCAGAAAATTTGCATTCCTTCCCACTGATCAGCACTATTCCCTCTGAGGTCCTTAAACAGCACACTGCTGCACTCAGCCTTTTGTCACCACAGTGCCTACACAAACCACAACTGGGACGTAAAAATAAAGATAGAGAGTTTTGCAGCATTTTTCTGAGTTATTAATATTTCTTTCACATATTTCCCCCCAGATTTTCTTTCAGATGTCTGAAATAACTGAAGCAGTGTTTGAAGAAGCATCACAATCGACTTTAGGATAGTAAGGGCTTTGACATATCGTCATCTGTTTACTTCACCAAGTCTATGGTGTAATTCATGCACTAGTTTATTTGATTACGGCAAAGTGATAGGCTGTTGTTTTCTGCCTGCTGGTGAAAAGTAAAGACCACCGTCATATTCTCTGCTTTCAAATACATTTTCATGTATGCTGCAGATGCAGCTGTGTTTCAGAGGTTGGATCAAGAATGCTCTGATGGTTGAATTGTTATTTGAAATGCTAAATTTAATGGTGTATGTGACGTGCCAAAAGTAGCTGAGGACGACATGCGTCTGTTCAGATGTTCATGAAACATTCCCAGCTAACCGTCTGCTATGTTTGCAACAGCTGCTTTTGTGATGAATTTTTTGTTTTTGTTTTTACATTGTTATTTGAAAGCAGTATTCAAGAAAATTATCTGTTTTTGGTTCAAGTGTAACTTGATAAGTTAATAAGACTTTATCTAAAAAAAAGGCTCATCTTTAAGTGAAAATTTTACCTAAAAAAATGATTTTCATTTACTAGCCACATGAGATGATTGTACAGATTGTAACAGTTTGTAAAACTGAAAGGATAATATATATTTGCTTAAAAGGAACAGTGTATTGCATATCTATGGTACACAATTTATATTAAAGTTGATTAAATATCACAGTGATAAAAAGCGACTGGTGTTCAGTTATTCGTTTTGTTGTATGTTTTGATAATATTGTTGATCGTTTGATGTAGACAGAAGATCAATGAAAGTTCAAAGCTGATTTCTTATTCTTCTAACATTTTGATTTAAATCAAAATAAAACTGCATCAGAAGTTCATGGAGCAACACATGTACACAGAAAAGCATGCAAGCAACTTAGTAGATTAAACACTTTTCAAGGTCATGCTGTTTTATGAAAGTCATTCAGCTATGGGATTTTTATTGGTTTCCTCTGTGATTCACTCCAAGATTACACAACGTGGTTCATTTAGATGATAGGGACATTTGAACAAGATTGTGCAATTTAAGGTCACAGGTTCAATAGGTTTGGCTGTGGAGTGATCACACAGCCCAACCATGAATCAACATTCAGGCACCTTTGATCGAGGTGTCATCAGTGCTTTTATTCGCAATGACCTTTAAATCACCAACATGGGAGTGTCTTGGTATTTCAAGTCTTCTTATTTCACATTTTAAACTTTCTCATGTCCCACATTGAGCTGCTCATCAATTAACCCTGTCTCCTGTTGCACGTCCCACTTTTCGTCAGTAGGAGGCGCATGAGCACCAAGCGCGGTTGGTTTCGGATCAATAGCTCAATTATCTGCTGCTCCCTGCTCTGCTCTGCTCCGCGGTAAGACACGCCCCCTCACGTTCAGCTTGTGTCAACTTTTTTTTTAAATTTTGGTAACGGCACATGGCGTCGCGAGCTTATCCTGGTTATACCACAGTGCGCGCGCTCACAGCTGGCATTCTCGCGTGTCTTCTAAACCCTCCACACGGCTGGCCGAGAAGCAGCAGCAGCAGCTTTCCGGTGTCCTAAAAGCTGCTCTTATTCTCTCTTCTTCTTTTCTTTCTTTTTTTTTAAATAACTATTTTGGTGACAGCGTCTGCCAGACTGCAGACACGAACCGTGCTGACTCCTGGCTGCGGAAGGCTTTTTGTTGCTCAGAAATAATATTTCACAGGTGGAGGAGAAGACAGAGTTAATTGCACCGCATTTAACTTGGTAAGTAGCTCCGCTATTCCCATCCACATATATTTTGTTTGACACAGCTCGCTTGTGGGAGTTCATGTGACAGCACACAGCTTTGTATAACAAGTAGCGTGGGTTTCATTTAATGATAAGCGGGACACCTGGATTTATATTCGGTCTGAAGCCTTCCGGGCTTATAAAAGTTAGAATCCACAACTGTGGCTTCACAATTTGTACTGAAGTCACAAATGACAAACATTTTTTATATATTTTTTTTTATTTTACAAAATTATTTCCACATCTGATTTAAAACATTGGCGGTTGATAAAAGAGCTATACAATACAATAGAATTAAATCCAAACATGAAACTAATTACTCAAAACATTTACCATCAATAAACAAGTCAACAAGTGTTTTTTTTTTTTAATAAAAATCTTTTGATAAAGACTATTCCCATTCTTTGATGGGTATATGAGGGTAATCTTTCGAAGTCTATCATTTTTAGTGGGTCTAACAAGCAAAATATTTGCCTTCAAAAGTCTCATAGTCCTTGAAATGTCTCTAATAGCCTCAACATACAAACTTAAACTCAAGAGGCTTCATCCAAAACGTTCACTCTTCCACTCACTTTTGTCTCCATACTCTTGCGCTGACAACTCTGTTTGACCATTTACCATTGTGTTTAATCTGACATGATGCCATGAGCAAGTTTCATTGGACTACTCATACCTACTTAAGGCATTGTGCATACTCGGGTCAAAGGGCAGGTAAATTTGATCATTATATTGACACTTTCCTGTCGCACCAAGCATTGTGCCAAAAGGAAAACGGCTGATTGAGCAAAGTGCTCTCAAAGGTGTGTGTTGGTGTAGAGGTGTAAATATGTTGTGGCCAGATGTTTTTGAAACTTTAAAAGTCCTCAACTGAACTTGCAAATCGGTGAGAAAAAAAGAAAGGTCATCAGGGGTGAGATTTTAAGAAACTGACATGTGTTTATGCCTTTCCTGTTCAGAAGGTTTTTTCCATTAGGTTTTCAGTTTGATTTGTGATGGAACTGAACCAGGTGCAAACCTCTGAAGCTCTCAGACCCATTACATCAGTCCAGCAGCTGTTTCTGTTACCCTCCTAACCTTTAAAGTTGCCTGTTGAATGGTAATGATGTGCTTTCATGCTTCATTTTTGAAAAGTCAGCCTTTCAATGCTGCATTTCTTCCCAATGTTTTTTTTTTTTCGTTAAATGTCTGGATAGGCCTGCTCCTCTCATGCTGCTCTTCACGGAAGGTCTTTAGAAATAACTGGACCTGACTCCGAGCTCAGCAGATGGAAAACTACTTGAGGGGTTTCAGAGCACAGCCCCGAACAGTCAGAGTAATTCTGCCTTGTTCTCAATACTCCTGTGATTGCAATTTGAATATGTTTTCCATTGTGTCTGGCAGTCTTTCATCCCCATGTTTCACCGACCCTCCTCTTGCTCTTTGTGTTGGTTTTACTGACAGATTGGTGCTACGATTGCGAGATGAAAACCGGTTAAAGTCATCCAAAACCAAAGGCAGTCGCACTATAATTTTGGGTAGAAACAAACAGAGGCTTTTCAAGCAACCAAGTAGAAGTTGATGAGAAGATGTCCATTTGTTTTTCAGTTGTGGTCCCCTAAAGCGAAGTAAATATTTGAAGATGTTTTTAGATGAGCATTTTCTTGTGCTGTGTTCCGTAACAGATATGCAGCAGAAGTAAGGTCTGCATGTTTCTTGTCAGCAGGAAGTCTGTGTTTTACTTTCAGCAGACGGGTTTTGACTCTTGCCTTCATTTCAAGTTTTGTGCAAAGTTTCAGAGTCAAATTTAACACAGAAAATGAAAAACGAATGCTCGGCGAACATTGGCAATGAATCTGGAAACATAAAGTTGCAGCTGTGTATTTTGAGGGTGCACTGAAACGAACAAAGTTCTTCTTACTAAAAAGGCAACAGTGCGTTTTTGAGGATGTGGTGAGCTGCTCCAGTTATGAAACAGTCGAGGCTGTTGTCTGATTTCTTTTGCAAGAAATCAGCATCTTCAATGCGATACAAGGTGTTTTGAGTAAAAATAGTCTTTTTATCTCCATCAAGTACTGCTTCAAAGTCTCACTCCAGTCCACTGTTGTGGTGCTTCATGTAACGCTTTCATAGAGCAGAATGCTAAAGATGAGCCTCCACCCTTGAAGTTTTCTCCCTGGAAAAGGGAGTAACCCACAAAAATTACAGGTATGTTTCAGCTTATTATTAATGTGCTGACACATAAGCAATTAAACATGGCGACATTAAACACAAAGGAAAATGAACATACACCCCTTTTTGACATCACAAACCTTGTTGTTGTTTGATGTTTTCTCATCCCCCTGGGTGACTGCAGCTATATCTGACCAAATGGGTGTGATTTGGTGAATATACGGGAAGTTTTTTTTCCCCCCCTCTTCTCTGCCCAGGGAGAGGCTTTGCTGCTGCATTCCTCTCCTTTTTGTTCACAGGGTGTGAGCTCAGGTATACTTGGTGGAGCTGTCGGCGCGGTGCACAACACCCAAGTTGGAGTCGGCAAGTGATGTCATTGCTGAAGTGGGTTGTGGAAGGTTCACACTTTGTGACAGGCAAACAGAGAGAGAGCCTAAACAAGTGTCTGTGATTCACGTTGGGAATATTTCCCCTGAAGCTACAGTGGTTCATCTATGTGCAACTCCGCAACAGAGTTACTTTTGTCTCCTCTGTTCATCTGATGCTAGTTCAGTTTTGGGAAGCCAGTTAAGTATATTTTCACCCAAACTTTAAAGGGGTAGGTCGAGGTTATTTTTAAGTGAGGCTTGGCTAAAAGTACGTAGTCGATAACATCTTTAATTTAGTATAAATCCAAATTTATGGGCCTGGAGGCCAAAGCTATTGGCTAGTTAATATCTTCCTTTAAATTGCTATAAAATTTTGGTTCCTTTTTTATATTAGTTACTTTCATCATGCAACATACCCATTTACAAGCCTTGACAATACTGTGACAATAACTTTTATAAGATGCTAATGTTAGCATCTGATCCAGAGCTTGATATTGGCACTAAACTTTACGAAAAAATTTCTCATGTATATATTATAATGAAAAATCTCTTGAGCTTGATGTTGTGTGACTGGGCAATGTCCTACCTGCTGTGAATGACTATCTGGGCATTTTGTTTTGTATAAATCCAGATTAGTTGGTCAATTAAATAGTTTCATAATCCCGGAGTGAAAGCAGGTAGAAGACGAAGATAACAGCTGGCTGGTAGTTGGATCAAACCAGATTTCTACTCTCTTACAACAACAAACTCCATAAACTCCAGGTGGCCAGGAGTTTTATTGATCTAATTACATTTTATCAGAGTACAAAAGTTCCAGTTAAAGCGCATTTGGAAGCAACTTATTTTTCCAAATTTCATTCCTGTTTAAAAATTAGGTGCTAATCCAGCAAGTTGGCATTGTTAAATGCAATGATTTTAATTGTTTCCCGTGATGTTTACTATTATATTAATGGTCTGACTTTTTGCAATAATTCTCTACTTAAGCTCATTCTTTCCACACAAATTTACCTGTAAACATAAGGGATGGTTGCCATGCTGATTTGGCGCCATGCGAAACAAAGTTACTGACTCATCAAAGGCTGATCATTCTACCTCACTCCAGTCAGCTGCATGCACAGTTTCAGTTTTTCAGTTTTCAGACTTGTGCTCACAGGCATCAATTATTCAGCTTGAATAACCCATAAGTACAGAGGTTAAATGATGATGATTGCATGCTTGATATTGTATGTCTGTGTGGTAATGGTTGCATGCACCGTTTGTCACAAGAGAAAGATATCTACAGAAAACAGTCAATGTGCTTCGGTCTGTGGGGATTTTAATTTTCATTTCAAAGTACATATTGCTTCACATAATATCTGTTTATTTCTTACAAATTATGTTATTAAATGTGGGACACAAAAGTGTTTTATTTTTTTGGCTGAACTGAAAAGATTTTCTGCACATCATAGTGGTGAGTACCGAGTTGAATGCATTGCTGTCTTGTCATATCGTCTTTCTGTTTATGCCTTTAGGGATAAGTTCTTAGACATGCGAAGTGTCAAAGAGTCAAACATTTTGCGTATGAAGATGACATGCTTGAACTTTACCCAAAAAAGAAGAATGTCCCTGTGAAAATGAACAGACTGAAAAAAGACAGATTTCTAATCTCACTCGTAAAAAAATGTCAATTCCTATCTTGAAACTTAATTTTATTTTCTACAGAATGAGAATCGGCTTCATTGGCCTTGATTGTGTGAACAAACAAGGAATCTGACTTCAGATTCTGATGAAGTGAGAATGTACAGAAGATGTGGAGATCTTCTGTACATGCATCACTCCATGGCAGTGATGCATGGAGGTGGTAGTACCATGATTTTAGATGGAGGAAGCTTGAGAGAAATGCCAGGTAATTTGTACAAAGATTAAAGCTGAAGCAAATCTGGATCCTGAAACATGACAATGATCCAAAATGTACCATTAAATCTACTATAGACTCAAAACTCTGAAATGTAAAACAGGGGCCTAGTCAAAACCTAGAACTTGGACTCGTATACGAAATAACATCCAGTAGTAGACCATGAGGGCATATGGGGTCGCAACTTATTGCTTTGCTAAAAATTGTGACATTAATTCGGTGGCCAGCAGATTCTCAGTAAAGTCATAACCCTGTCTGTTGTCAGAAGTGGTTTTCTGCAGCTTAAAGTAATTTCTCATCAGGATGGTGTCCTGCTTTACAGACCATGCAGAACCAGACAAAATTATCAAATTAATTGATGCTCCACATTAATTATGTGAATGAGTCACTTACTACTTTTTGTGGCAACGAGAAGAGAGCAAAACATTTTTTGTGTGCTGGCAACTGCTAGACAGCGACTGTGGGAAAGGAAAGCTTTCTCAAACAGCTTTCACTTTGTAATCTCACCAGTTGTACATCATACATAACTCGACTACTGATTCTTACTGCTGCTGTATTTTTCTCTAGCCTCTTCTCCAACCTCTGAGCCCAGCCACAGCTGTCACCCTCTTTTATTTGTGTGATGCCAGCAGTAAGGACTCACAAAATTGGCAGGGTTCTGGGGTGGTTCTGGTCACTTTATAGGAACGGCTGCAGACACTCCTACAGCTAAAAGACTCCCCGGAGGCTGGGAAAGTTTGGGGTGGTTGCTCCCTGTCATTAGCACTACTGTGCCTATTTTTGCAGGCCACAGTAATTAAGAGACCCTAATGATGGTGAGCCCAGTAACCCTGTTAATTGGCCCAGACTTTTAATGAGAAACTAGGTATGCGCCGTTTGTCCTAAACACTTGTGGAATGTGCAGACAATGAAATGGGCGGGAGGGGAGGAGTGCGACTGCTGTCCTGGATCTACTCAGGCCTGCAATCTTTTTCTAATCTTCATATTTTATGTTTCCTTTCTGCTATAAGTTGACTTGTATCAGTTTTAGTCTCCATATTAGCTCTGGATGCTAAAAGCATTGGGGGACGTTTTGGTCACATTTCCCAGTTCATTTTCACTATTCTGCAGTAATTAAACTTTAATTATATTGAAATCTTAAGTTTACAGTTTATTTAAGCATGTGACGTCTGTAGATTTATAATGTGGTGAGCAAAGAAACGCCATCAGTGACTCGTTTTAATGATTTCTTCCATTATTACTGGGTTATACTGATCTTTCTAAGAGGTTCCTGCTGTATGCTAAAGAATTAATTATTTCCTTTAGGGTGTCTATTTATTTGAATTAAAAAATTGAATATCAGGTGATTCTTTTTTTTTGCATTCAGTATATATAATAAAATGACTTACAGGATCATTTACACATCCACCTACACATTTACCTTTTTTATGCAGCACAGTCACAACAGCTCTGCATTTTTGTGTTTTACAGTTCAAATGTGTGTATGTACCTGCAGAACTTACCCCATCATCACATAGTATTGCTACAAATATGTTTGTGTAGGCAGTTGAATAACAGGCAAACTTCATACACAGCAATTAACAGGGTCTAATTACAGGTTATAGCAAAGTTGAAGAGCAGGAGTTTGAGCTCATGTGGGACAAAGAAATCCTGCATTTTATATAAATGTGTGTCAACAAAGCTTAATTTGCATAAACTAACAGCTTGTGAGGAATGTGTCCTTTACCCTTTGCCATTAAAAGCTTAGACTTCTTGTAAAGGATATTGATGCTGTAGTTTCTTATCTAAATCTAATTATCCTTTTGTGCCTTGCCGACATCATCTTTGTAAGAGAACATGTTTGTTTTCACGAAACAAACAAGCCGAACATTTAGCTGATATTGTCTTGTACAACCTGTTGAAAGATTTCTGATGCTCAGAGGGAGCATGACTGCCAAAAATGGTTCTGTCCAATTCATCAATCAACATTTCAACATGCATTTTTTTTTCAAATCGGTTTTCAGTTTTTAAAACTCTGTATCTGAAACCCTTTTTTTTCATCTGTTTTTATTTAGTGCTACTTTTGCTTTATAAATTGAATCAGATTATGTATAACTAAATCTCTAGATGAAATAAAAGCACAATAGTGCTGATCCTTTAACAAAAATAAAGGTAATTTTTTAAAAATTATTTGTGCAATAAATGGATAAATTGAAACAGAAGGGAATAATTAAACTGTAGGTTTGTGCACCTGTCCTATGTTGGGCTGAAGTTGGTACTTGGGACACTTTTGGGTCTTGGTTTCACCTTCGTTTTTCAAAGAACTTTGAGGATAAATTACGCAGGCTTGAATTATAAGGGAAATGAATGCTGCATTTTTAGGTTTTGTGACCTAAAATATGATGTATTCCCTTTAAATGCTGGAATTTCGAACATTACTGTAAGCAATAGATTTAGAAATACAGACGACTAGAATATTACAGAATGTGTAAACGACCATGCAAATCCTGACCAATGAAATTGTTAAATTACTTTTGTTTCTGTAATGTGAGCGTTTCATGTCTGAAAGCGCTACCATATGTCAAACATGCCAGAACCTTATACACTGCTGTATGTTGGATAAACACACATTATGTGTAAATGGATGCAGTCATAAAATGTTTCGCTTCTTGTTCACTCTGTCTGGAGGATTTTGTTTATTTATTTTTGTTGTCTAGAAGCAGTCGGATTTAATGTGTCTTTGGCTCTGCAGGCTCTTGAGCAATTTTAGTCATATGTCTTTGGTTTGAGATTCTTCCCATTCCTATTTGATGTGGTTGCACAATCCATGTCAAGGCGACTTAAACCAGTCAATGTGAAGATGAAAGGAAGCTCATTGAAATGTTGACTGTCTTCACAATTTTATCTAATGCTAAGTCTGGTTGAAAGAAATGTGCAACTGATGAAAGCGCTGAGCTGTACATAAGCTGCGGTTTGGCACATCACTTGCAGCTAATGTCATGTTTACAGTCTCCTTTTTTTTTCAGGGTTGGACTGGAGCCTGTGTTCATCTGATTGTTCGATGGCATTAACACTGAACTTGATCGGCCCCTCTCCATGGGGCTTCAGAATATATGGAGGAAGGGACTTCAAGAAGGCCATTACCGTATCAAAGGTACTTTATTCATTTTACTCAAACTTATCTTAGGAAAAAGGCTGTATCCTCTGTTTTCTCACAAAATACAGGTCGTAATGGTATGTCATAGAAAGCAAACTTCCTCTTATCTCTCTTCTTGTCTTTGTGCCTGACTGTTGCTGTGTAATGGCCATTTCCTTGACCACTGGATGTGTTAGAATAAGGTGGATGTGGATTGTATTGGAAGGAAGCCACTGATTACAGTTGAGGTGGGAGGTGAAGGATGCCTGGTCTGAACAGGGCAATGTTTGGAGAGCAGATTCTGTTCACCCCTTGTGCGTCAACAGGTGCATCAATTGCAGCTTTAATGAAACATTTTCATGTTTTTTTTCTCAAGATATGTTCCAGTTCATTCAAAAGGTGCAACATAAAAAGCAGAAGCAGTAATCCTGTGGTGTGAAATAAACACAATCCGGAAACCTTGCTCAGACAGACTTCTGCATAACTGAGGCACCCTGACCTGCCTCCTGCACATCCTGGTCCTTCACAACAGTTTATTTTTCCCCTTTTGCAGCAACACCCTTCTTCAGTAGCTCCTGATACCATTGATATATTATGCCTCAATGGCCTGAAGTTTAAAGCACATTTAGTATTTGGCCCTATACTTAATGGCAAATGCCAAAAGAAAATGCCTGCGCTTGTAAATAATGGGGTTGTCAGAAATTGTTTTGAAAAACTGTCATGGGAAATATTTAGACTTTTTAACAGGATTGGTTATGTACCGATATGGTTGGAGAATTTTAAGCTTTTGGCAACGGCTCAGTGTTGACATGCCTGGATTCTTTATTCTGTTGACCTGAAAGATGGCTTACCTCTGTTTGTCTTGGCGTCTAAACTTTGCAGAAGAAGCTCTAGCTGATCTTTGTTTTTGTGAAATCAGGCTTGCTCTGATCAGAGAAGACATGCACTGCTGTAGGTCACCACAGCAACTCCTGACATTGCACCTCTGGCCTCATACTTCTCTAAGCTGAATGGCGAACTGGATGCTGAAAGGCCTTCTGTTTGGACTCATTTTCATTGCTCCGATTTTCCTGCTTTTAACTCATGTTTAAACTTTTTGTTACTCCGTTGCCTGTTTTTAACTTGTCAGTAAAACACAGACAAATATCATCCTCATGTCTAAAGATACAACTTTATTACCATATTTTTTTCCTGATGCGCATTTGCTGATTTTACAGTGCCTTTCAAAAGTATTGCTACCCCATATTGGAACCGCAAACTTCAATGTACGGTAATTATTTTGATCTTGCATAATCAATTAAACAAAGTTAATTGCTCATAACTCTGAGGTGGATTGTATATAAAATCCTGTGCATCATTGTTTTTTGTTTGCATTTGTACTTGGGGGTTTTACTGCAGTCCATGCAGTAGCAATGTGCCCTCACTGTGGGACAATAAAGGATATTTCTATTCTGTTCTATTGCATTCAGGGATATTGCTAGAATGATGAATTTATGATGGATGAGGCAGCCCTATTACTAACAAAATGGTACTAACAGTGACTGATGTAATGTTTTGGCTCGTTAATCTGAAAATCCCTTTGTGGTGTTGGTGGAGTACTGTTTGACGTGTGGTGACACTTGTAGCAGAAGTCAGATCCTATCAAGTTATGAAGAAATGTCACAATAAGGATTTCTTCACAAGAGTGTCACAAATACTTCCACTGTTAATCAGCACAGTACACCCAGTCCTATGTGCATGTTTTTTCTGTATAAAGAATTTAACGAGCACTTCATTTCCTCTGCACATTTTTCCTATTTTCCCATTGTGTGGCTTGCCCACTGACTTCAATTGGAGGTTATGTTTAGGACGTAGGGCAGTAACTGGACCTTATTTTTCTTAACAGGTCAATGGAGGCAGCAAGGCAGAGAAAGCAGACCTGCATGCTGGTGATATCATCCTGGAAATCAACGGTGAAAACACAGCTGACATGCTGAATGTGGAGGCCCAGAACAAAATCAAGAACTCAAAGACTCATCTGCAGCTTTTGGTGGAGAGGTACAATAAACACTGATCTGCTTTTTCAGTAACTGTGGACTTAGTTTTGCAGATATTTATATGTTGCATATATAAACAAAACAAATGTAGTGCTTGGGACATGCTTGAACATCACAAATATCTTCTACATCCCAAATGGTTTGTTTGTTCCAAAGCCACAATCTTTGCGCTGTGTTCACCTCCATCAAGCAAGCACTGTACAAACAAAACAAGTGATTGTAATCAGGGGAAATGCCAGGATGTATGAGAGCCACTCTGTTCCTTTCCCCGCTCCCTCCTAATAGGCCTTGTTGTAAGATTTGCAGAAGCCCTGTTTGAATGCCACTGAAAACTTTTCCTCTGAGCCCATGCTTCCGTCGGCTGGCATTTTGATTAGAAGTCCTCCCTAAATTCTGCTGTGGTCTGGGTCGATCTGTTTGTCTTGTTCTCTTATGGCATGCAAACATCCACTGAGACACACTTGCACACGTTTCCACAGATTTCCTTCTCGGATGTCCTACGTCCATGTGAGTGAATTTTTCCCTCCTGACCTCATGTCAACAGTCAAGCCAAAAACACCATTACTCCTTGGCTGCCGGTACAATGCCACTGTGCAGCCTCCGCCCTGTTGTTGATCACAAAAACCCTGCATGGGTTTTCAGCACCTAAAACTCACCTCACAGCCTTCTTTAGTGTGGTTGCTCAAAAGCCTTTTGAATTATACTCAGACTCTATGGTGTGAATGTAAGATAGATTTTCACCAATTACTTTTTGATTTCTTGGGCTCAGTTTTCTTTATTTTATGGCATAGCAAAAGAGAAGTAGTTTTTGAACTATTTCCCAAAGTATTAGTTCCAGCTTCCTATAGAAGAATCATATAATCAGGCTTTGGCTGTTTTTGTCTAACGGAAAGTAACATCCAACTTAGAAAATCTATACAGCCTTCTTCTCATCTCTTAAATCTGTGTAGCTTTTCTCTTTTAACATGGCTTCTCAGTTTTTCAATATTTTACAACGTCTTGGTGATTGAGGTCTTATCTTAATTGTACAACCTAAGTTGTACTTTACCACACAGCTTTGCTGATTAAATAGATTTTTTTTGTAAGAGTAGAGAAACTCAGACATTTGTTTTATTAAAAGTGTTTCTTTTAATAATCCTACGGTTTTGGCTCAGGCGCCACATCGACTTTTAAAATTTGACTGCCAGGCCGGGCTAGCACCAGATGCACACATATCAAACATAAGCATAAAAAAGCACTACAGTTTTAATACTTACATTCACTTTTAGTGGGAAAAGAGTTGTTGATCTCCCTTTTTTGCCAGTGCATGACAGCCAGGTGTTAGTTTTGTTGTGGCAATTCTCAGAACAGCGCTGAGCTTTTCTTCACTCAGCTCAGTTTGAATTTGTTCATACATGTAAGTAAAGTCAAACTATACCAGCATCCTCTGTGCCATCTTCTGGATATTTGGAAATTTGACTGCACTTAATAAAGCTTAAAACCCGTCCACTTTAAGAGAGTTGAACAATCAGTTCCACCTGCAACATCTGAGGTGCTGTTTCAGGGTCTTGTGTGAAGGGAGATGAAACTTGCTGCCATTCTCAGCGCGGTAGACGACCGTCATTGCGTTGACTGGTTGTTAGCATAATTAGCATGCTTGGTGACAAAGTGGCAGCTGATGTTGTATTCTTTAAAAACAGCAACTGTTTCTTGACAGATAAGAATACAGATTTTGACTGGACTTCAGTGAAGTCCACCCCTGTTTTAGTCTTTTTCTTTTTTTTAAGAGGACAACAGCCAAGTATGCTTGTTTTGCAGCCCAGCCAAATGTCCTCACACAGCTGCCACCATTTTTGACTGGTAGATTGTTTATTTCTCAAATGCTGTTCGTTTAAGAGATTTAATGAGGCACACACCTTCCAAAAAGTTCCACTTTTATGTCAACAGTCCACTGAATATTTTCCTCAGGGTTTTTTTTTCTGCAAGTGTGTCCTTGTTCTTGTTTCTTGTTGGTTAAAAGTAGTTTTTGCCTTTGATCCCTCATATGGATTTAATTAATGCCCAATTGCTCTTTCTCTCTCTCTTTTCGTTCTTTTTTTAATTCTTGAATTTACCTTGATTCTAGTAAATACCCATCTAGTTGGGGGCATTTGCAGCTGTGGAAGTCTTCAAGTCTAGTTTTTCTTACCTACAGCAGGTCATCAGTGAGAAATGGCAAACAGATGGTCCATTAGCAGTCAAATTCCTACCATCTCTCCTCTGAATGCAATGTGTGGACATAAGGCCACTAGAAGGATTCCTTCATTGCAATTTACCACAAGCATCCCAGCCTTTCTGTGTGCCTCTCCACATTGGATCAACCAAGAAGCTGACTATTTACGGCCCTTCAGCTGACTGTCATTTGAATAATGCTCATGTTTAGAATAGAAGTGAAGTCCAAAACATTAAGATGCACCTTGGATTAGAATATATGCAAAATAAATATTTCACAAATACTTGGTGTTCTTTCAAAAATGGTCACTTTCCCCTTTTCAGCATAATCAGGAATACATCAGCATCTTCATAATTCCATTTAGACCAGATTTACATACTCAGAATATTTATCTTGCCTTAAGTTTCTGTCTGCATTACATTTCTTTTAATTCAGCTGTAATTGGATCAGACCTTAACCCAGGTGCACAGCTGTGAAATGAACTTCTGGGTTGTAAGGTATTGACTTTAAAATCCATCTGAATTCTGTGGTTTTCTTCTTTTTAAGACCTGAGACTCCCAACTCTACACAAACCAACGGCATCAGCACCCCTGATCAGCTCACTGGACGCTTCCAGGTCAGTGCTGAATCTCTGAGGGACTTTTCATGTTTTATTTGGTCTGATTGCTGACGTCAAACATCAGATAGTTTATAAATTACAAACCCTCAAGTGGACCATACTTTCAATGTCATGGAAAGCTATCAAATACATATTAATGTATGCCTTATTATAACAACAGCAGTTTTTGCTTCACTTATATTCATGCGACATTGCACAGCCACTTATTGCATGTTGTGCTTTTCTGTCAAGAGGAAAACGGCAAAACACACAATAGGAATTTAGTCATTGTTTTTTATCAGTAAGATTTCAATGGCCTTTCTGCAGTTTTCTTAAAATGTAATGGTTACATTACATGTTTTTGTGTGGTGTGGATCCAATCAAGTTACATTAAAGAGACAAGAAGTCATGTAATTTTTCTTTCTTTTACTCCTTCTTTGTGCAGGAGGTAGTCATAGTGAGTCGAGACGAGAACCAGAACTACAGTGAGTATAAAATCTCCAGTCCTACGTCACAGTCCCCAGGACCCTATTCATCATATTCTCCTGTCAGCCCTGACAGAAGAGGGGGAAGACTGACACCAACCATTAATAAGAGGTAGCTATTGTTACGTAACACTGTAAATATCAGTGCACACCTTGTTCAAGCATGCATATTCAAATAGATTCTGTTCCTAAAAGGTATAGCCACATAGTTTCCACCAGAAAACTTGCTAAGCTCAATGGTAGGTGACCACCAGCAGCCCTCCATGTTGTTGTGTTAACATTTGCTGAAGTTGTTTTGAGCTCCAGTTGTTCACAAATACAGCTCAGAAAAATGAACCACTTATCACTCGTTTTCAATCTTGGCCTCTTAAACGTGTCCTCCTCTCTCTTCATATATAGTTATCATCAATACAGATAAGATCTGTATTGATGAGAACAAATCAATACAGATTTGATCTCATCACATCTGTATTGATGAGAACAAATCAATACAGATTTGATCTCATCACATCTGTATTGATGAGAACAAATCAATACAGATTTGATGACATCAAATCTGTATTGATTCACTGTTAGTCCTGGTGATGATCTCAGTAGGAAGAGAGCATCCCTGAATTATATCCTGCTTCAGGCCTCATATTACCTTGGGCCAGCCCCAAGGGTTAAAAGAAATATTACCAATATTTATTGTCCATTTCAGGTATGCATAAACTAAATATTCTTAGGTATACCATCCATATATTTCTTGTATTAAGATGTTTAATGTCCTTACTAATGTCTGTGGCTTGATGCAGTGTTTTGATTTGCTGGTTATGATTAGTTACTTATCCAAGCGAATAAATACTTTGATTAAAAAAAACCCCATCGGTCTATTATTTACTGGTGGTGGGGTTCATTTACATTAACTTAATCAAGTTGCAGGTGAAGACATAGAGCCAAGTGCGTGACAGAACACGTATTGAGCGAGCATGTGTGAGATATAAATGCACACACAATGCATCATTCTGCTGAGCACCTTCATGGAGGGATCATCTTAATGCTGGCATAGGCAAATCTGCTCTGCAAGAGCCTCTTCCAAATAGACCAGTTCGAGTAAAAGGTGGTGTGTGCTGTCTGTGCCGAGAAACAAAATTTTGAAGAGTGAAATGACCAGGTTCATTGTTCTGAGCTGAGTATGCGAACGCAGGACGGTGAAAGTGATGCACACCCCTCTGCCTAGCACCTTCTTTGCTGCGTCAACTATAAACCTATGTTGCAATCACTGTTTCTGGTGTATCTGGCCTGGCAGTGGGGAAAGTAACCTTTGGAGGACTGCCATGCTTTTAATACACTAAAGAAAATCCTGAACCAAGAAGGTGGGGACAAACAACTAGTTTAGGAATCCTTTTATTGTTACAAATAAAGCGGCGTATAACATTTCAGAAACTCCACACTCCTGCTAATGTTGCTAAGAAAAAAATTATGTGCAATAAGTGAACAAATGGATATAAAAAGAACTTCAACCTGTCCTAAAAAGACCATGAACATAGTTGAGCGTCTTTCAGAAGCTCAGGTATTTAGAGCAGAATCAGAACTGTATTTGGACAAAAGACACCACCAAGTGCTCTCTTGACTCCACAACATTCAAGTCAATAGGTATGTGAGTGACACACAGAAGGTGGAGCCATGGGGTTGTAACAAAAGATATGCACAGGATATCACATTCCTTCTTTTGCATTGAGTTCAACAAAAGGCAGAATGGGGAATGTTCACCATAGTTTCTGTTTGTGGTGCAGTTGCTCGCTCTCCTGGACAATTTTCATTGGAAACAGTTTGTTGTTTTTGTCTGGACTCATAAATGTTTCAGCCCAGCAGTGTTTTGTCATCAGTTTTAAAATAATAAGTAGGAATCTGATGCTGAACTACTGTAGATCATCAGTAGATTCAAATTGTTCTTGCTTTGTAAGGATGTGAAATCAGACAGAGGCATGATGGTTAGGACATTTTCTGGGGCAGAATATGTTCTTAAAGCTACTGCAGGACAGACGAAAGAAAATATAAGAAAACATTTTGTTCACTGTTCCTATTTCATCTCTTAAATAGGAAAACATTTCTCATTTTGTAAAGATGAAGTGAAATTAAGGGTTTCAAGATCTTGCACAAAAAAACTTGCATACATTTTTCCTCAGCCTACATCAGTCAGTATTCTGACAAACAACCTTTTGCTACAGTTAAAGTTGTAAGAAATGTCGCTTTTGTAAAATACTCTGCAAAATTGAGATATGGACTTTGACTAGAACATTCAAAGACATTAATTTGCTTTGATATAAACTGTTGCGCTGTAACTCCGTGTCCAGGAAAGTTACCCTCTGTCCCAGTTTCAAAGTCTGTTGCGGCCTTGGTATCTATTTTTATCATGAACTCTGACCTTGTCTCTGCTGAAGGAAAGCATCCCCACAGCATGATACTGCACTCTCCACTTACTCTACTTTGTCTTGGTTGTGTTACGCTGAAGTATATAGTAGTATATAGTAGAAGTACTATATAGTATGTAGTACACCCCTATACGTAGTACTATAAGTATATAGTACCAATGTGGCGAATTGAGGAAAAAGTTTAATGGAGGTTCATAAAGTCACAAGACTCCGTATGTTGGCTGACTTAGGAATTGTTATGCATCAGTGACTTATTTTTGTCCATATTTTACAGTGTGCAGCTGCGCTCATGGTCACCAGAGGATAAAAACAACCATCTGTCCAGGCCTCACTCTCAGGTTGGTTTCAGCCAAACTCTTCTTGTAAATATTGCCATCAAAGCAGATTTTTACTTGTCTGAGATTTATGACTTGTCCACCATTTCAGTTGCTAATTTATGTCTGTTCTGTGACAGTGTAGATGCTCATGTACTGTAAAATGCGTTTAATTAGAATTAGGAACAATAAAATCTATATAAATATATTTTTTTTATGTCTTAACTGTTTGCAGTATGCTGTGGTTTTTGGTTGAATCTCTGTTCTTTCACTCTTTCTATCTTGAATATAAGCACCAGAATTATTGCCTGGAAACAAGCAGCCTATACTTGCTCCTTGAAAATAAATCTGTCACGCAAATGAAGTTGGAGTTTTGGACTCATGTTCACTAAGAAACTTTTTTTTTTCACCCTTTCACCCTTTCCATATTTATTTTAACTGCAATAGCCCAGTTTGCAAGAATAAAAGTATTAAATTATTTGCCGTTCCTATTGGGTTGTTGGTCTCCGATGCCACACAAGGTGCCCTAAAAAGAGTTTGTGGATGGTCTGTTACATGCGACAGGAAAGGCAGGAAACGGGTAGCTTTGACATTTTTATAGCAGGGAGTGTATAAGCTTCAAAGGTCAGCCTTTAAAAATATTTGGCATTATGCTTTACAGCAGTTTGGAGCCATTCAGAGATCATTTCAACAAAAAATGGCATTGTATCAGAACAATGCTTTAACCTTTGACTGTCTGAAAGGAGACGCATTGTTCTCCAAGAAGTAAAATACAGACTTGGGGTTCTAAGAGTTCTTGTAATCTATGGTGAGTCTATTTATCCTTCCAACAAAAAAGAAGGGGGACCAGGGCATCTGGAAAGACTTCATTGAATTAAAGAGAAAAATGTTGTGGGAAAGTTCATCACAAGCTATTTCAGCTATGCTTACATACTTGGTCTCATACATTTGGTCCCAGTAGATGACAAAACATGTGAAATGACAACAGAGGGGGGGAAAAACACATTCACGACCTTTTGTGGTGGCTCAAAAAAATTCCAGACATTTTTCTTTTTTATAACTTGAGATAAGGCATAAAGTTAGATAAATACACAGAGGTTTGAACTTTAAAACAATCAAGCGTTCTTTTTAGAAGGCAGCTGGCTGAGAAGGTCCAGTTCATGAGACCATGAAGAGAGCTGGCTTGTTGAATCCATGCCTATAATGATTTTCTGAGACTGTGCTGGAACTTGGGGCCAGTGGGTCCAAGTGGATCTTGAGGATATTGAGGTGTTTTCTGTTTTCTTGAAAATGTGTCCGATAATAACAGAAGTTAAGGATTTCGGTCTGAACTTTTGCATGTGTTAAAACTGGCTCTCTGCTCATGTGAGACCTGCCAGGAGTGCAGAAAACGTCTTTTGCAGCAAGAGATGAGACCATTGTTCTGCGCTAGAGTAAACTATTACCAGGCATTCTTTCCAGATGCCTTTTGTGCAAAGCACACAACAGTGCTGGCCATCAAAGTGGAAGAAAAATTATGCATAATTTGAAAAGTCTGGTGATCATTATAGTTTGTTTTATATATATATATATATATATATATATATATATATATATATATATATATATATATATATACTCTAATAGTGTGGAATTTCACTTTATGGACCTGATACCTTCTGGTTTTTCTGCTCAATTTATAAGGGTTTTTTTAAATGAAGAAAAGCAGTGTAGTTGAGTATTGTGTTGTGTTGAGTTGTGTTTCCATTTATCTAATAGTAACTGCAGTGTTTCTCAATGGAAGCAATAGTTTTAGGGGAATTATGAGCGGCCATTGACCAGCTTGTACCGCTTTTATACTTAAGTCAAAATGAGTTCACACTATTTAAACACAATCTTTCCTTATCTCTCATGATTCAAAAGCCAGCCATTTACTCAGCTGGGTGATTTGAGGTCAGTATAACTTAAACAACAGAGCCTTTTGTCATAGTCTGAAATAAAATTTACTTTATAAATGTTGCAACAATTGAATAAAGTTGTTTTGATAAACTAATTTTCCTATTTATAGCTTATAAAAGTTTTTTTAAAATCAAAGTGGTTATTTTTAATTAAATGTTCTGGTATTAAATTTTTTTTAAATTGAGGCTTTACATGTGAAAGTTAAAAGCCCAACTCATCTTAGGATTTATTGAATTCAGTGGACTGTCTCTGTTTCACTAAAAATGATCCGACAAAAACATTGTGGTGCATTTTGGGAACTGTAGGAATTTTCCATGCAGTATTTTGACTCCAGGCCAGGGGACATTGGTTTATTTAGTTGCTGAAAAAGTATTTGCCAGCAGCTGGTTTGCTACATCTTCTTTTTAAGCACAATTGTGCAAATTGTGGCTTGACTTACCATCAGGCTTGAAATGGTGCCTTCTCTAACTAAAGCCTTAAGTAACCCACTGAAATATTAGAGTAGGGCTTTTTGGCATTTAAAACCACATTCAAAAACCCACAGTGGGGTTCAGCTTGATGTGGCTTTCTGCAAATCCTGGAGGACAAAACTGGGAGTCAGCCATCTTAAGGGCACATTACGGGCCATGTTTTGGTGGAAGGACTCATCAGAAAGCTTTTTGGGAGGAAAACTGCTTTTGAAATAAGCTAGTATGTTTTTCATATTAATGGTGTTTCTGTTTAATCTGTTTGTATGTCTTTAGCTTTTCCTGCATGAGAATCCTTATGGTCTTTTGTCCTAAGGTATATTTTTGCCACCAACTTTATTCATCTATTAATGTGTTGCCAAGTATTTTATTTATAGTAATTTAATATAGATTTAGATTTTCTTCTACTTGACTCGGTGGAATGATTGATCACTACCTTGTTGTGACGGTGAGCCTCCTACTCCAGAAGATTTCTTTCATACGCCTTGTTTGGGGGAAAATGGCTGGGAAGATTGCTACCATGGCTTCATTGTGCATTATGCTGCTCAGGCTGGCAGAAACACTGCAGCCCAATGAGTGAGGAGATGTGGAGAGTCCATGACAAGGCCTTCTGTCCTGCGTGAAAGGTGCAGAGCCCTGCTGTATCAGGTGATCAAGCTCACTGAAAAAGCCCCTAAAAGGTTTTTTCACCCTTCACTTGGCTTCCTGAGCGGAGAGAGTAGGATGCGCAACAAGATCCCCTGTTTTTCATGGTGTTGGATAGCTTGAGAAAAAGTCCTTTGACAATAGTGACTGTAATGGCTGTGGAAGCCTGGTGCTGCTTTTCCCTTGTGTCACAAGGCTTGTTGTTGTGCGATGAACAGAGAAAGGGGAGGCGGCTGGAGGGGGTTGAGGTGGAGCAGAATGGACACCAGGGAGCCTCCTGACATTCCCAAGCTGTCCTTAATGTGAAATGTTCCCAATTTGGATTTTACTGTGCCTGCAGCATTTTTTTGCACAGAACATGTGCATAATAACCTGAAAGGCTTAAGATTTCTTGCCTAAAACCAGTACTGCATTTTAAGACCCGAGTCTTGACTTTTTAACGTATTTTATATACAATTGTAATGTATCTAGTGCTTTGCAAATGTAATTATGTTCCAACTTTTCCTCTTTTTGCCAATGTGCAACTACAAAAAGATAGCCATGCTACTTTTGACTTTCTGTTGTCAGTCCATGAAGGATATTTTTGCTCATTCGACTTTGCAGCACAGCATTGAGATGTGCAGACTTTTTCAGATTACATCAAAAAGCCTTGTAGTTCTAACTGCAGGAAAATGTTGTCTATATATTGACTCAGACGGGTTGATTACAATGCACACCCCAATGTTAGATTAACAAAATGTGAATTTGAGAACTACAACTGAATTTCAATGCAGTAGTTTGCATTTGTCTGTCACACAATCTTCCTACATACAAGAAAGATTGTAATCAAAATGTTCAAAGGTTATAAATACCCTTTTAAGGCACATTATGTTCTTCTGTATTAGAAGTATCAGCCAAACTATGCTACCTTAATAGAAAACCCTTACAAACCTCATAGATGTGGATGTGTTGCGTAATATTAAAGGAAGTGTCTATGTGGGGGGGAGGGAAAGTTTCAATTTCAGTCCAATATTGATGGTTTTTTACATTTGTGGTGTTTTGTCTTGTCATGCCAGGATGTGCTTGACTTGTTGTTTTGTTTGCAGACTTTAATATCTGCTATTTCATCACTGAGTCAAAAGGTAAATATTTCCTAGATTCCTGTAAACTGAGATTATATCTGAGGGAGTTTAGCGACTGTCATGATTCAGAGCATTTGTTTATGTCATCAAGAAGTGGCCACAAAGAGATCTTGATTGCACTGAACAGGGCCAAAACAAAACGACTTCTCATGAGACATGAACCATAACTCGGTCATTATGTCTGTGCTCCCGGTCTGTGTTTTTAAGGATCCATTTTGAGGTTAGGAAGGCTTGCCTTTGTGGCTCGCCTGATGCTGTGCTGTGACACAACAGTTGCTGTATAAATATTCTTTCAAGCACAGCACGGCCAAATATGTCAGGGTGACACACGCTTTTAGATAATTGTAGACCAAACATTTCCTCTCTGCTAAATTCAACTTATTTCTCTTGGCATTGAAGTGTGCCACCACAAAGCACTTTGTCCAAAGATGGAGGGGTCAGCCTCTCCATAAATCATGTTGCGTACATGTCCAGAGAATATTAGCAGGCATAGCGGCATAAGGCTTTGTGTTGGTCCATTTTCAAAGTTATGGTAGTGCAAAGCTGTGTGGTCTTTGCTTTGAAACAAATCTTTGAAAAGATTCAGACATAGACAAAAGTTTATCTGTGGCCAATAAAAACCTTGTTGGCTGTGGTAGAAAATGTTTGCTGTTACTGTAGGAAACCTGAGATAAATTCACTTTATTGGAGTTTCTCGTTTGTCACAAAGTACACAAATGCACATGTTTTACTTGATGATGATGGCTTTGAATGATCTACTATTTCTGGTCTGCTATGCCTGCTTTTCCTGTTTGGTTTGGCATGTTGTTGGGGGGGGTAAGCCAAGCCAGTGTCCAGGGAATGCTACTGGCTGTGGTTTTAGTGGATGGATGTTTTCTTCTCCTCTGCACAGTGAGCTCTGTGACTGGCCAGTGTGAGGCCTTTTCACGTGGACTGCAAGCCGTTAAGCCTGGGTCTATTGTGGCCACTCCATGGGCAGCATGCCTCTCCTCATCCCCACTGACTGATGAGCCTGTCTGTTTTCCTTTCCCCTGGAGTGGAAGAGCAAACTGGGTCTCTGTTTGGTTCCCTGAGCTTTCCAGCCCTCCGGGTGTGCACATGAGGAATAGCTGGCCTTCTGCATTTTATTGGGAGCTGTTGGTGGGAAGGAGAGGGCTCTTTTTGTGAGTCAGTGCCTTTTACGAAGGTGGCTGAGGGGCGATTCATCATTCCACAAGCTGTTCTCGAGGCAACAGCATTAATAAGGAATCCTCAATGTATCCATTCCAACAGAAACAGACTTTATGTCCTGTAGTTTTATAGTAGAGAACACCTATATTTTAGAGCAATTGTTTTCATTTGTTGGTCATAAATCGTTGCTAAAGTTGGAAGACTTTAGCAACGACTGGACAAAATTTGACTTAACAGATCTTAAGTCATTTGTGAAAATTTCCATCAAATTTCAGGGATTTGGATTTGAAACTTACACATAGTCATCTTTAATTAAAGTTAGTGAAGCATTTGAGCTTGAGCAGAATAACTGCATTTTGATGCAGATAAATACAGTGGAGAACACTACACACCTTTTACAGACTTGGAGATTTTATGAGACTTAAAGTAAATGCAAACACAGATTTCTGCAAATTTCTGGTAAAAAAATTCATCATACTCAACACCTTTACCTGACGTGGGTCACTAGATCTGATTGGTCAAACAAGGTTCAAGGTTCAATACACAAACTGTCATGAAGAATATAATTTAACAAACCAGTTGATGGCTATAATGAGGCAATTTGTTGTTGAGTTTTATGAGCAAGAAAATAAGAAAGTAAACTAACATGACTGATAATCTGCCATCACTACTTTATTTTTCCTCTTTGGCTATTATAAAAATAAATAAATATTGGTCAAGTTTAGAGTCTTTCTAAGAAGCTAGCACATTGTTTTCTTAAGCCATTTCCTGTCTGACCTCGTCTTTTTATCACATGTGGACGTGGTCAAATCTGTAATCGGCTCACTTTATGGGTCTGCATCCAGATTTGGTTTAAAATATACAAACCTGCTTAACTGAGACTTTGAATGTACATTTTAGAGTTTTTTTTATGCCAACTAGCCTTGCCATCTCTTTCCGGTTACTTCAAACTTGACTTGCTTGGAATCATGCATAAATTATGACAAAGCTTTCAGTGTGTCATTAGCTTCAGGTGAAACTGTAGGGTGTATACATCTGGCTGAAATATAGCTGGGTCATTTAGAGCCTGGGTGAAGGTTTGTGGATTCAGGTTGCCCATGTTTACAAAGGCATAATAAGAAGTACACAGTCAGTCATACTAATCACTGATCTGCAGCAGTTTTAATTGCTCATGTTTTTTTAGTGTATGGTTTAATTTGTTGTTTTTTTTTGATACTTTGCAAATCTAAAATTTATAGTTTTAAAGATGCGTTTTGGGACTATGTTGGAGCTGATGGGAAATGTCTCTTTAATATTTATTTACTTAAAAATGTTATGCATTCCTTTCCCCTATCCTGAGTTCCACACAAGGATTTCCATTTATAACCCACTGGCTCCATGCTTGACTCAAACCTGTTGTAAACATTTACTTATGTATGCATATTTTCTCTCCCAAATTCAGTTTTTTTTATGTGTGCAGGGTATTAAAAGGCGTGGGGGCTCTCCCCCATCTTTACTTGATCATTGTGATTTTTTTTTTTTTTTTTTTTTTTTACAGTGAACATGGTTTGATTCTTTTTGCTAAAAGTAAGGAGATTTGTGTGACCATTTATTGTCCATAATGAGCTACAGATGTGTAATGAGCTTCATATCCACTAAAACGGTTTGGGGAAAATTCATTGAAGTCTGGAGAAATTGTTTCCCATGGCACCAAATATGTGTAAATAAACGTTCAGACTTGTATTTATCCCTCAGATTTTTAATGGTAATGTGTGGTAGAGGCTGACGCAGACCACCTACATTACTTCAAAGCTTATTTATTGTTCTGATCTTCAAGAATCATATGTGGGGCATAAAGAAGCAACAGAATTCAAAGTATTAGACTCACTGCTAAGACTATTTAAACAAACCTTTGTCTTTAAAGCAGATTTGCAAATTGCACAGTCAGTGCTTTAATGTTGCTTTTAGAAGGACGTTGTCATATTTATTTGCTCACTAACAATGAAAAACCTTAAGTTGCTGTCCTCAGTTCTCTCCTCTTTACAGTCCTAACTTTCTTATTGTGCCACAACATATTTGCACAATAATGTTGTTGGAGATTATGCATAATTTCATCAGAGAAATGATCAGATTTTGTCCTCAGACCTAAATATTCATAGAGGTATCAGGTTGATTGTTGTTGCTGTATAAGCTAAATTGTAGCTAGGTGTTTACATTATGTCTTATGCATGCTGTAAAGTGATCACGTTATCTCCCCTCCACTGTTTATATGCCCTCTTAGTTTACACACGTTTTATATCTGCTGCAGTCAGATGGTGTACGGTTGTTCTGAATGAATGGAGTGAGATGACTGTATTAGCCCTTTTAGCCCAAAGATCTGCCACACTTTATTCCTTGTTATTGAAAAGTGAACCGTGATCCTTTGCCCACAATTCATATGTGAAACACTTTAGAGGATTGAAAATACTTTGTTGTGCTTCTAAAACTGAATGTATTGCTGTAATAGTTGGGCACTGCAGTGAGGTTATGATGGATACCTGTGATAGAAAATAAAATAATAATTCATGAGAAAATATAATATTTTAAAACAGTTTTTTTTCCCTGTGTGTTGGGCTGAATTATTCTTCCAAGTAGCTTTTATCTGAGCTGTCGTTGGCATCTACCGAATCAAGCTCAGTGGAGGGTAATTATTGGTCTAAGCTACTGGGACTGTATGTTATGCAGTATTATCTGCTTCCTTCTATCTGTGTTTATCAGGATTCCCTTTAATATTAGCACCTTGTGCCCTTCGTAGGCCCTTTGCATACATTAAGCTCTATTCCTCGACTCCAACAGAGATGATGATGGGTGCAGCCAGATTGTTCTTCTGTTTATAAGCACAGCAGAATGATCTGGTATCACCATCAAGTGCTGGGTAGATGGATCTGATAGTTATTATGTACACAAGACTTCACTGCTCTAGTAGTTTTATATTTGCAATAGAGACTACAGTTTATGGCTCCTGTGAAGATACAGTGGTAGGATGTAACATTTCAAAAGTTAATGTTGTTTGAAGTGAAGATTTTCCTTTTATACCCATTATTGTTTTTCTTATAACCAGGTTTGAAAATGGTAACTATTGCCCGAGTTCAGTTTTCACATGAAGACTCTCGGTAACAATGGATGAAGTAAAGCTTATTTGGTCTTAATTTTCACTCCAGAGCTTTACCAAAAGTAGGCTGATAGGAAACAACATGCACTCCTGTGCAAACTACTACAGAACCTGCTGTACTGCTGGACTCATGTCTGTGGTGAATACAAAATCATCTGTTATCACACCCTCTCACAGCAGCGCTAGACGTCCCAAAATACAAACTGCTCAAGGCATCACTCCTATGCTGCAGCCAATGCCCTGTAATTGAAGCTGCAGGGTGGTAATGATGATGCAAAGTGGTTTGCTTGGAGCCAGACTGAAGTTTCATCTGCTGGCACTGCCCCCAGTGTCTCCCATCGGCCTCAGACAGCCACCCTTTTACTACAGTTTATCATTTTCTCTGTGTTTGACGCTCGTATTTTGTATATACAACTTTTGAGTAGTGTGCAACACACAAACTGGCATGCTTATTGATTTGGAGGACTGCAAGATTCCAGCTTGAAATAGTTTTCTGAAAGAAAGGATTGTTTGGTTTCTTCAAACATGTTCCCTTTTCATGGGTAAGTGGAGTATAAATTAAATAAAGGGATTATTCAAATAAATATTGAACAGGGGAAACATCTTTTCTGCAGCTGTCTTTGCAGCACCAACCACAATTTATGGAAAAATTTGGGAGATTGAAAAACAAAAGGTTGCTTCAAGATTTTTTTTCTCTTTGGCCAAACTTCACACTTAGAAAACAGGAAAAAAAAATAGCCATTTATATTTAAAAAAATGTTCTTCACAACCATGAATGTAAAGAAATTGATGGTTGTCTCATTTTGAGATCTGTTTATTCAAAATGAACTGGAAAATGTGATTCTACTTTTCCCCAAAGTCACCATCTACTTTTCTCATTAAAAACTGACTGTCAAAATAAAGATGTGACTGATGAGACCTCTAATTTTAGTCATGCTGTTTGTAAAAGACCTTATCATATTATAAAAGCATACTTGTGTTTTCAATGCAAGTGCTCTCATTCCTCTAAATGTTCATGGGTTGTAAAGTGAAAAGCAGTATGTGTTATTGGATGTGCAACTTGAAGCCAGGGCAGCATACCAGAGACTTGCCCTAATGATCTTGGGTTTGTTGACTATGAACTTTTGATTACAGTTCTGTACAGCTTTAATCAAAGCTTCCTCCTCTTGGCAGCCACAGGAACCACTGAAAACTGGCTGATATTCCTCTGCGTTCTCTCCCATCTATGGCTATGTTGCTTTCCAACACACACAAAAAAAGCAACAAAACAAACAGGCTTCCCTACTTTAACCAAGTCTGGATAGATAAAACAAAGGGACATTGTGGGCAGTGCCAAGGCTGGAGTTTGCAAAGGCATTGTAGCTTTAAATCAACCACGAGTAATGCATTTGAATTGAGCAATACTGTTTGTAGGTGTAATGAAGGCGCCTACAGTTTAAAGGTATGTCAGCTATGCTACTGTTACTGGGCTCATATTCTGGTGATGGATTCTGCAAAATAGTTAATGATGATAAGGTTCCTGCTTTGGTTGTGCAACTTTTAGTTTTTATTCAAAGTAAGTGGAAAAACCTCCATTTATCTTTCCAAAAACTACAATTTTACTCAAGGGAAACATCAAGGGAAAAAAACTGTTAAAAAAGTCATGGCCAAAAATTCTTGTTTTCCTGTCTTGAACATTCAGAGCCTTAATGGGAACACAGGATTGTATGAGATGCACAAAGAAAACTAAATTATGTGTGATTTGTTGATTTTTACTGAACACTTTACTGGATGAGCAACTCAAGCACAGTGAACAGGTGAAGTCATTTTCATGTTCAATATAATTTTATTTTTTTAAAGCTTTGTGACAAAGTGACGATAAAGCAAAGAAAAAGGTCAACAGTATTCTGATAGTTTCCTGTTTAAGAAGAGTTAATTTCTGTCAATGCACAAAAAAGATGCAAAAAAGATCCCCTAAAGAATTATACAGTTAATATTATACAGTATGTGAATGAGGCGAGGATAGATCGAGATTCATCAGATCGGTCAATATTTTCTCACCTGTTCTGGTCTTCTGCCACTGAATCTCTTGTGGTTCAAGGTTCAACATGTTGTGCTTTCAGAGATTGTTTTCTACATTCTTTGGTTGTTATGACTGATGATTTAAGGCACTGTTGCCTTTTTTCATCTCAAGCCAGCCTACCCATTCTCCTACGATCTAAGCATGGCATTTTCATCCTTACAAAAGCTGCTAACTGGAAGTTTGGCAGTCTGTTTTCTGTGAACCTAAGCAATAGTTGTGTGGGGAAAATCCCAGTAGATCAGTGATCTCTGAGCTACTGAGACCAATCTGTCTGGAATCATCTACCATTCACTGTTCAAAGTCACTTAAATCCTCTTTATCCACACTGTTGGGCTTATGTTAAACTTCAAATCTCACTCGCCACATCTAGATGCCTAAACACATTGAGTTAGAAGCAATTTTTACTGTTTATGTTAACTAATTGAACAGATACGTCCCTTTTAAAGTGGCTGTTTTTTCACTCTTCAGCTTTTCTATTGTTGCGTTCATTGCATTTCTCTTTTCTCGTATAGATCACATTTTTAGACGACCAATCTTGAAGATCCACAGTTATGTAACATCCACCTTGTTTGCATTAGCAGGGATTTATATCCACATACTGTTGGACTTTAGTTGGTCTATCTCAAAAAAGTCTCTAAAGCATGTGTGTCCATCAGGTATATGAGGTCTAGATTGCTTCGCAGCAGGAGAGCAAACGGATGAGTAGTTTTGTAGTGTGATGGATTGTCTGAGTCCTGAGTCATATTATTGGGTTTATATAGGGGGAAAAAATCGAAGGGAGCCGTCCCAATGATCGTTTCTGGTAAAAGCTTCCTGGCATCCACCACTAATCTGCCCACTCTGGAAAGAAAAAAGAGGAGGAAAATTGGACTCAATTGAGAACAGAGCTATTGTTCAAAGACCTGCTGAATTGGAAGCGGGTGCTGGCATCAACCACAAAAATCATCCATTTCATCCATGCCACTGTGTTTCTGTCGGGTTCCTCTGTCAGCTTTGACTTTAGCCTCATACTGCTTGAAAAGTTGGGTGGAGTCATTTTCTCTCTTGGATGGAGCCTGTGCAGCTCTGATGCCAGCTGGTGACTGTACAGGGAGGAAAACTCGCTGAGCTATATTGTGCAAGATGTTTTCATTAGTTTTTAGGGACTATGAGGACTGTTACTCAAATAGTTTCTAAGCTGAAGCTCAAATATGTTTTGCATTTTATTAACCTTCTCTGTTAAGGTGAATAAAAACTATTTTATGGCTCTAGAGGTTTGTCAGCTTTACAGGTGGTCATAGTTAGAAAGGAGACGGCCTTTTAATAGTAAAATTCCTGACAGTAAAAGTGTCCTGAATGATATATGTACTGAGCCTTTGTCCTGGGGTTCAGAGTGCATACACATGTAGTTTATTTTAACATAATCTTCTAATACTGATGTAATTTAAGTTGAACAAATCCACCATTACTCTTAATGCAAGTATAACTTTATGCTTAGGTGTCTTTTTATGCAAGCAGCTGACACATCGATTCAGATGCGTTGTTCATTAGCTGATTGTATTCACTTGGTATGTGGCGCCCTCTTCTGGTAGAAGAACGTAATTCGTGTAATGAATCGACATTCTCTCCTGACTGGTGCTGATGTAAAACGCAGCTTCATAATATTTCCAGCAGCAGCACTGCACCTCTGACCTCCATTTGAAAACTATTAAAGTGCATAAAAGCATATTTCCAAAATCAACACTGTTATTAACACAGAACATTTGGAGTGATGGAATGAAGCGAGTTTCTTCCTATAAAAGGCGATCTGGATTTAAAATGTTGATGGAGGCTGCTGATGCTCATCAGCACAGCAGAGATGGATGTTGGTTGTTAATAGAAACTCAGGTTATCAAAAACAAAGTCAGATGATGTATTGCTTTTGCTGGATGAAACTGTAATGTGTTTCATTCACATATGATGATGTGTATCCTCTATTGTTTTGTATGCAGTACATGGGTTATCATGGTCTTTGATTTTAGATCATGGAGCTGTGTTTTTAGGCTATAACTGATGTCATCTCAGGTTTAGAGCCTGATAGAATCAGGATTTTGCTTTCTGCATGAGCGTAACAGAACCGGTCCCCCTTTTTAAGCCCTCATACTCCACAAGAACAAATGAAAAAATTATTTCTCTTCAGCTGGCATGAACAAAGTTTGCTCTTCCCAGGACGTTTCATACTTTGCAAGAAACTCAAGTGCACAGCACTTGTATGCTCATAGGCCTCTCTTTCTTTAGCCTTTGGTAGTAAAGCATCTATACCCAATTCTAATTTCTGACAAATCACTAATTTGTCAGGCACCGCAGAAAAAATTAGTTAATGCGCTAATTTCTATGTTTTCACAGTCTGTGTGCAAGTCTTTTACCTGCGCTACTTGCTTTTGTGTCATTGTCCTTTATTTATTTATTCTTTTGTTATTCTTCTAGGAGTTTTTTCCTTCTGACTTCAGACACCCTTCTGGGTCCAGCAGGACACCAACCCCACCAGGACGCTACTCGCCTCACAGCCCCACTGACCGCGATGTTCCCATGTCCCCCAGGCGCAGGTAAACACTCCTCCTATTGTCATTTAGTTTTTATTTACTCCCCATTTTGTGACCAAAGGCTTATTCTAATATTTTATATAGAAATTACAATTGGAAATTACTCTAACTCCTTGTCATTTTTTGGATCAAGGCTGTATGTTGTTTTACATAAGAATTTAGCAAAAAGCTTTGGATTAAATCAAATTCTAAATAAGCTTTACTTGAGATGCCATTTATGGGATAAATGTTTGAAGTGTAAAAAATATTTTAATTCAAAAAGTTGTTTTTGATTAGAAGTACAAATTTGAAGCTTTGAGCTTGAAGAAAAAAAACAATAAAATAAAAATAATTTTTCAACAAATTTTAAGTCAAGCAATCAATTAAAATTGGCTTTAATTACCAGTTTTATTTGCATAAACAAGAAACTTGACTTCAGTTTCTCAGTTTAGCTACATATTAACTTTAGAGGTTAAAAAACTAAAGCACACCATATGCACTATTTTCTTTTTAAAATGTATTAAAAATATACTATATCAAGACAAATGTCTTCATATTTGATGAAGAACAAAACAGTGTCATTTTTCAAGTACAGATACCCATGTGAGTGAACCTAAGTAAAAAATATGATTGTTGATTTCTTTATATTACCAACTGTATGAGGAATATCTTTTTGTGTGAACAGCAAATAAATTGTTGATTCCTTGTATTTCCAGTCAGACAATGAAAAAATATAAATGACATCCTGGATAAAACTGAAATGAAAGGATCTTACTTCTGTGTTGAGTTTGAGAGTATTTGCCAAATGATGTTGATAATTCGTCATCTCTCATGGTGTTTGTCAAGAAAATACTTGCAAATTTTTTTTTTTTTAGATTAAAAATATATTTTCTGGAGCGATTTTCTCCTACTTTTAGCTAATCTTTCTCTGAAAGGCCTGTGTGGAAAATGGTTTAAAACTGGAATTAATTTCAGTGTGAATCATTTCTTTTAATGATTAGGCTTTTCAGCCATGCAGCTGGCTCTTTATTCTCATCCTGGAGCATTCTAGCCGTTTCCATGTTTTTGCATACAAGCATGTAGAAACATCTGACTGAACTGCAGTAATGAATACTGATAAAATGTTCAGCCTTTGGGAAGCTCTGTGCAGTTTCACTCTGCAGAGTTTCGGAGCCGCGCCCTTGGAGTTGATGGAGCTGTAATTTGACTCATTTTCCAGTGTTCAAATGCTGCCTACTGAACTTTGTTTGGAATGTTTTTTGTTAATGTAAAAAAGAAAAAAAAAAGTTTGTTGTTCCTTTTCTAATCCTTTTGTCCACACATTCTGCTGCAGAAGCTGGTGTCTGTGTTTTGACGGGGCAGGATGGTTGGCTTTGGCCCTGCTTCCCTGCTGGTTAACTCTGGCTACCCAGAGGTCATGTCTGCAGCTGCAAGTCCTGTCCAAGAACTTGATATTCCCCAAAAAAGAGCAATTACTTCTCCCCCTGATCGGCCCCCTGTCTGTAGCCCCCAGCCAGCTCAATAAGCCTCTCCCCGCTTCTCTGCAGCCAATCAGAGAAGTGGTGACGCCTCCTTAATGCCGCGTGGCCAATGAATTTCAGCCCAGGGCACACCTTTCACTCACAATCTTGTTTTTCTGTCTCGTCTGGTTCAGAGTGAAGTCTCTGATATTAGTTTTTATTTTTCCATGTTCTGAGTTGTTTCACAGACTTAGAAATTACAGGGGCTTTTTTATGAAGTTGTGCTTTTCCTGTGATTTTTTTTTTTTTCTTTTTTCTGAGGTGAGTCATTGAGTTGTCATTTAGATTTTAATTCAGCACAAAAGTTGGATTTGTTTTTTTTCTGCTGGCAGGAAACTAGGTCCAGACATTTAGCAGTTTGATCTCTGTGTTTTGGTTATGTGCTGGATTGTTATCATTACTTCTCTTGGCCTGCTACAGCTTTGTGTCAGATGTAGATGATTTATGCAAGTGTTTGTTACAGATGTGATAATATTTAATCCCACTCAGTGTTCAGGAAGTATCGGTGCATTTGAGTGTTTTAGATCTGTACATTTTTAATCATCTGTCAGTGTATGTGGCTGCTTGTTAATGTGTGTTTGTTGTCTGTTCCTGTTTTGTCAGCTGTTTTGTGACTGCATGTTGGAATAATGTGAGAGGAAAAGGGGGAAATGGGTAGCTTTGGGTGGAGCGGTGCATGTGGAAAACTTGGAGGTCGTGCTTCAGAAGTCTGTTTCCAATCTGGTCCTTTGCTCATTGATGCAGAGGAAAGGCCCAAAGCATGTTTGTTTTTTGTGTTCTGTTGAAATCATGTTGATACAGAGTCCTGTCTGAAGCTGATACAATTCAGTCAAACAAGCTTGGAAAAAAAAAAGAAACAAAAGTTTAACTCATCAAACCTAGGCTGCTATTTTAAAATCTTTTGTATGAAAGTCCTACTTGGTTTAAAAAAAAAAAAAACAAACAACTTTTTTAAATGTTTGCCTGTTTTGTCTCAATCAAACTAGTTTGAAAGCCTAAACACGAACTTGTAAGATGAATAAAGATTCCTCTCCATTCATCATTTTTGTGAAGAAATACATGTCCATATATTTTAATATACTCCTAAGTGGAAATCCATTTCTTATTGAGTTTCTTATTGATATTCTTCTGTAATAATCAAACACCAAACTCAGCCTTCGAAACGAGGTCCTTTATTGACCCTTTGGTGATATTACATTGACCAGCTGGAGCTGCATCCTGCTGTTTTGACGGTGAGCCCATTGAATCGTTGAAGATTCGTCACGCAACACGTGTGTGTTGATGGCTCACTCTCCAAGAATTTTGCTGAGTGGCAACAGGTTGTACAGCCTGTCAGGTTTCAGTGCCTGATTCTGAGCAACGAGTTGTCAACAGGCACAAGGCACCAAACACCTGGCCTGACTGGAGAATACCTGCCCAACCAGTTCCTGCCAATGGCAAACACTCATGTTCTTTTGATATGTGGAACCAGTGGGAGGGACGGACAATTATTTAACTTTTTGTCCTAATTTTTATAGTATCCTGGTTGAAAATTCAGCTGCTTGTGTAGAAGCATAAAACCGCTGTGAACACTACTTCGAAAATCTTATAATCTTAGGATTATAAGGCCAAAGGGTTAATTATGTCGATTATGTCATGTTTGGGTGGAAACTAGTTTGACCTCGGGTTTCTGGTGTTTAATAAACTGTGATCTGTTGTTCTGCTTTCCCTCTGCAGTAGTTCCAGTTCTGACTTTGCCATGCAAAGGTTTGACAGGAACTCGGAGGTGTACAAGATGATCCAGGAGAACAAGGAGTCACGCACACCACCTCGTCAGTCCAACACCTTTAAAATGCTGCAGGAAGTGCTGGAGGCTGATGAGAAAGGTTAGAAGCATTGCTGGTTTGAAACTCTGTGGGGGATTGACATCAGCCAGGAGAATTGTTTTGGTTTTTGGTTGTTTTTTTTTCTAAATTTGAATGTGGAAAAAAGGGGAAAAAAAGTTGGACAAGCATGTTGTCAGAATGTCTTTATCAGCAGGTTTGTTTATGTCTGTGTTTGTCTTCAGAGGCAGCCCTGCGGTTTCCGGGGAAGCTTTCCCCCAACCCACCGAAACAGAGCACATCTGCTGCAGGAGTCAGCAAACACCACACCTGTGAGAAGTGTGGCACAAGCATTGTGTAAGTCCTCCTGTAGTTTTATTACCACTGAGGTACTGGATGCTTATGTTCACACACCAATCTTAATGTCGCGTTGAACTTTTGATAATGCATTTGAACAGTTATTTATCAAGGGTTAAAGGAGTATACAACATAAAAAAATCAACTAACCTTGTAAACAAGATGTGGATGCATAAGTTCAAGTTTGTTTTGTATTTTTTCTCTAATCCAGATAAGGTCAAAACTAAAAAAACTCTCACACATCCCCATAAATATGGATGAAAAAATGCAAGCAAGTTGCTAAACAGTCTTTTTGCACATATAGACATCCTTTCTTTTTAATTCTGGCTACATATTTGATAAATTGTTTGAAATGTGAAAAACTTGCATTTAGCTTACTCTCCATATCCTTTTATTGAACTGTGGAAATGTATGTCTAATGCTAGAAATGGGCTGGTATTGTTTTTATTTTTATAACATATTATGGTAAAATCACTGTTTTTATTGGCTTATTGAACCGTTACTAATTTGCAGTAAAATGTCTCTACTGAATGGGAGCATGAGAGCATGTTTTGTCTTGTGAGGCTTTATCTGTAGTCTTTTAGCTAAAAGTTTGATATTTTTCAGGCATCTTAACATCATAGTAACCACACTTAATCACCACAAAAATGACAAAGTTTTAGTTCCATTTATTTCATCCCCAAAATATACTCTAAAGAAAATTCATAAAATAAGACCGTATTAAAAAAAAAAAAAAAAAAGGTCAAACATCCATTCAGAATTATGTCAGAAGTTTGTTACAGGAAGTACGTGATTCCACAGCAACTTGCTAAGGAACTTGTGACACAACATAATGTTTTTGTGTGGGTGGGTGGGGGAGAATAATTTGGACCTAAATGGGAAACAGAAAATTCAAACTCAAACTTGGGCACCCAATTCTAGTTTTTACAAGTTCTTTGCAGTCATTAGTTACATCATTCCAAATTGGAAAAATATGTTTATCTGGATCATTGAAAGCTCAGAATTAATTACATTTATTCCAAATAAGTATATGTAAGCTCCTCAAATTAGGTTTTAAGAGATTTTCCACATTGCTGAGGCAGTGGAACATTTGTATTTATGGACTAAAGGTTTTATGTATCTATCTTTTGTCTGTTTTTTTTTTCCGGATTTAATATTAAATACACATTAAGGGGGCACTTACAGAAGCGCCACCTGAAATTGATAAACATTTTGTACTTGCAGAAAGAAATTTGGTAAGAACTGCAAAAAGGACAAACCTTTGAATAAAAAAAGTGGAACAGACTGCATTTATCCAGCAGAGCGAATCAGAGAAGACAGAAGAAAATAAGATGCTTTTCAAATATCTGACATGTTTACATCTCTATTCAACCCCACAGGACACAGGCAGTGCGCATCACGGACAGCTCCTTCCGTCACCCAGAGTGCTACACCTGCACAGATTGCGGGCTTAACCTGAAGATGAGAGGTCACTTTTGGGTTGGAGATGTAATGTATTGTGAGAAGCATGCCAAAGAGAGGTATCAGGGCCCAGGCAGCTCCATTCAGAGCACCGTGTTCCCCCGCCAATGAGTTGGCCCCTGCACGCCTGTCCCGCTCTGCAGAGTGCTGCTTGCCTCCCTGAAGCACCACCTCATCCGACTCACCGATACACCTTGGAAATATTTTTTGTGGGGTTGACATTACATTAATTTCTGATCTTTAATCTTTAATCAAATAATGCAATGTATAATATACACTTTATTGCCTTACTTTTTGTTTTATGAGGACTGTTTTTCATAATATGGTTCATCCTTCATGGTCTCTGTCATTCTTTGCCCACATAACACTCAGGCCAGATTTAAGAACGCAGATGCTTTAAAAAAAGAAAAAAAGTTGAGTAAAGAACTGATTGAATAAAAAAAAGGGACCAATAACTAATCATCTGCATGCTGCCTTAAAGTTGTTCAGATGGTGCAGTGTGAGTGTGTGTGTGATCGCATGCTTTCTCATGCAGACGAAGCTTCTGCATGGCTCCATATTGTGTGTGTGTGTGTGAATGGTTGTGTGCGTTTCCACATGACAAAAGGCAAGAAAAAAAAAAGATGGTTGCCATGTTATTGTAAAGTTGTGGAGAGTTGCAGATTCAGGGCAAAATGCCTCTTGAATTTATCTGTACTTTTTTGTAAACTGAATAAATAATCGGTAAAGCAAGGGGCACAGGGGTCTGCTTGCTGTTTGGCTCTTTGTTTAATTTAGAGGGACAAAATATCTTTTCAATATATAAATATTTTTGATATTCTTTTGATAATGATATGATGTAGATCATTTAACATGCATATTGTAAGCATGGGACAGTTGATGTGATACGAAGATGTAATGCAGCACATGTCCAGTTCCAGCAGTACTCAGAGATGGACTTTAATCTTCACATTTTTGTGGAATATAATAAAGTTGCACAACCTGAAGACTCTCCTGATCGGACTTTGAAAGTCTGTTTAATGTGTGACTAATTTGCTGCCTCGTCATTTTTACTGGAGTTATTTTGGGTAATCTTTCTTCTGCCTGTTTCGGTTCACAACTGCAACAATTGTGTCGGTGCAGCTCATAGGATTTAAATATTGTTTTTTTCTTTTGTTACAGCTAACCAGCTAAATGTTTAAAACAGTTTTTTTGTTGTTTTTTTTTTAACTGTTTGACCTTATGTTCATTTGTTCCTCCACTGAAAGCCCTTACATTGAGAAATCAAAATATTTATTCAAACTCAAGACAGTCTGGCAGCATTGAAGTTTTATTGGTGTGATTAATGTAACATTTACAGTAGTGGGTTAGGACAGGTTACAATTAGTACTGGCCTTAGTTCATCTCATCACTGAATTTTAATGTAAAATCTTACACTTCCAATAACTGTGTAACAGTTCTATTATCTACCACAAGAGGGTGGTATTGCTACAGTTTTGAAAGAATCCTTTTATCCATGTGGATTTGGGAAAACTGTAGTAAGCATGTGATCCTGGTCGAAATGTGTAGCAGTAACAAATGTTGCATTTTGTTAACTTTTCAGCAAGGTTTTATGGTCACAATTCAGCTTGTTATAAATGCTCCATTATTTTTTTCTTAAGAGGTTAGAGCTGCCAGATGTCCTGAGTTTGTCCTTTGATGTAACATTTTTGATCCAATTCTTGCGTGATTTTTAGTGCATCTTTCAGGTCAAGTGCTTTACAAGTCAAAAGTGATAGAGAAGTTATTCAAGAGGCTGACATAAACATTTTTGAAGTGCAGTCATATATATATGCATCAGATGGTAACAAACTATAAATTATTTTGAGCTTTAAGAATTAAAGCTAGAAGTTGATATTTAACAAGCAAGAAAACACAAACAGGACTGATTTGAAAAGTCGATTTTGAATAAGCCCCCCAACCATCCTGTCAAAGAGTAGCGAGAGCTGAACTCTGGGAGTCTCTGCTGCAGTTTTCTATATAATGCCACTAGATGTCCCTGTGTTACCAAACTCTTAAGTTTCCTGGCTGGAAGTGTCTTGTTTATTCGCTGGAAGAAACACAATACTGTACTACACCTCATCTCAACAGTCACTTGGTCTGTTGCTCTGATTGTGCAGAAAAAAGTTTCCTACATCTTGATTGTTTCCTCTCATCCATCTGATCTGGGGCACAATAGGGAAATCCTGTCCCTCTGGAGGAATCACAGATTGTCTCTTATGAACTGCTATCTCTAAAATTTGTCATCCAAATCAAACATTAGCATAGTTTGTCTTTTTTGCACTTCCAAGCCTTGCTACGTTTCACTTCTCTTTCTCTGATATTCTCTTTCTTTCAGTGTTCTCTGCTTTCCCCATTCTTCACCTGGGATGGAGTCCAGATGTGGAACAGAGAAAGGAGAGATTGCTTGCTTAGCTATACAGGGTGAAGGGGGGGCTGCAGAGAAAATGTTGGAACGACATTAAAGTTTGTCTGGATACCATTAAGTACAATTTGATGTAATGTGCAGTTTGGGACGCAATGTTTAAAATGGAAACTGTGCTCTCCAGATGAGAGAGATTTGGACCTTATGGGGCAGGAGGGGGGTGCTGCACTTGAAGCCTTATTTAACAGCTTGGATAAACACCCCTCTGTTTCATTACAGAACAGGCGCCCATCTACTCCTTGTGCTTTCTTTTAGTAACCATGCTGGCTGTCTGAGCCTGCTCCAGAGTACAGTATCGCATACAGGAATAACAAACCGGGGGTCTGCTGCAGGGGTCAGAGCACAGTGCACCATTATATACTGCCAGGCTGCTTGCATGACTGGGAACCTGTAGTTTGAGTGTGTCGGTGAACACATGTCAAGCCCAATTGCGAGAAGTAACCTTTTCAAAAGCTCTCCTCCTGCACCGCCTCGTATTTTGAAACACTCTCCAGATCCGAATCACCACAGCCTCGGTCCTCCCAGGCCTCTCGTATGTCAAAAAGTATTTTTAAAACAGAAGTAACCTTCTGTATTTTCAGAACTTTTCGTGCACGCAGCTAAAAAAAATAAAAATATCACTGAACCGCAGACCAAAGTGAAAGATAAAGTAAGTGGAGCTCAATTTGAAAAAAAAAAAAAAAAGTATTTCAACAAAAAGATTGAGGTTTGGGGATATTATTTTTTCTTTCAGAGTAGACCCGGGACTAAATCAAAGTATTTGCTTGTGCAAACACATTCGGAGGATCTGGAAGCCCATATATTTCACTACTCTTACAACATAAACAACATATGGTATGCAAAGAGCAACACTCTCAATCACAGTCAACTCTGAAACATTTAGGTTTAGTTGCAGCTTGACGTGTTTGAAGTGGACAAAAACCCATTTGTATTCCGAGCCAGCAGGGTTTCACTGCATTAGCTTTGTGTTGCTGAGGAGATTACTACAAAACAGGCCGGCATTGACGTGCATTGTTCCTATGATGAGCTTACTGTCGTCTATGACATCCAGGAAGAAGCAAAGCATTAAGGGAGTAAAGATAAGTTTCCTAGAACAGATAAAATATGAGTATAAATATGATGCACCGTAGGTCCCTCGCTTCAAACTGGGAAAGACAAGACAACATGTCACTTAAGTAAGGCAGGTGTCTGATCTTCAAAAATCAGAAATAGGCAACAAGAAAATATTTACTGAACCAAACTGGCCGTTGGTGAGAATCAGGTTAACGACACCAAAGTTTAAAACAGCTAGAGCTAAGACAAACAAGGCTGGACAAATACTCGGGGTTATTTTACCAACGCACGCAGGGACGAGGAAAAACGTATCTCCAAAGCAAGGTGGACAGGTGCAGCACCTCGGGGTCATTATGTGTCATCGGCAACCGTTTGGGTATATTCATACCGACCGATTGTCTTAGAGTGATGGCAAAGTAAATCCTGTTCTAGCCGACCATTACAACTGTAAATCTGTAACTTTTATCAGACAGAAGAAATTAAGATCAATTTTTTTTTTTGCTACATGAGTGGTAGCACCAGACAGTATTAGAAAAATGACATAAAGTCAGTCTTTTTTAAATCAAAATCAAACCCCAGCAGAAACTCGTAGGGCGAACTGGACAGACATGTGCATGGGAGACCTGAGAAGTGGACAATCTGGAGACACCGTGGAAAACAAAATGGTTTGCCGCCTTGTGAGCCCCAGCACTGTAAAATGCACGGCCTTGCCAACAAACACTTATCACCGGCATTATTAGAACTCCGTCTTTGTTCATTTTCACGCTTGCGGTGCTCTATTTGATCATAAGTCTTTTTCCAGGAACAATATGGAATTTAGCGAAGTGCAGCCTATCTATAAAAGTCTTTGCTTCCTCTGGTTCCCGCCGATTGAATGGACAGTCTTTGATCTGCTCAGGGACACAATACACCAGAGGCTTTCGACATTCATTCATAACTTCACTTTGCTCCTCCAGCCCAGACACACATTGAAAGCAAGACCTTCCTGTGTTGTAAATGGAGGCAGCTAATTCAAAACAATAGTATTCCTTGTTCTTTATTGAGGAAATTTAGCTTTTTCCGAAGGCTACTTGTTGACATATTAGTTTCCCTGTGTGACATCATGGTTTAGCGACTTGTTATTAAGTTATTTATACTTTAGTTATCTTGAAGTAAAGAAAAACCGATGAGGCACTCAAGCAGTTTTCTTCATCCTGCCTATTAGCTAGTTTATTTTATTAATGATATAGTTATTAAAAACTATTAAAGGCTCAATATATTTGCTTATCTTCAAAACAATACCTTTCAATAATTCAATAAAACTTAAATATGCTATCTATTCTTTAAACTAATTACACACTAGGTGATATAATTTTACTCTTTTTCTGGTCATTTCTTATTTTTATTTCTTGTCCCTTCTCAGGAGATTTGACTATTCATAAGACCAATAAAAAAGAACTACCTGGCCGAGAGCATGTAGCGATCATACTGTACTGCACATTTACTCAAGACGTTACTACATGAGTGGTAGCTCCAGACAGTCTAGGAAAAATGACATGAAATCAGTCTTTTTCAAATCAAATCAAAATCAAACCGTATAAGAAACTCGTAGGGTGAGCTGGAGAGAAGTGTGCATGGCTGACCTGAGAAGTGGAGACACTGTGGCTGAGAGCATGCACAGGGTCTCAGTGTCTTCTGGACTGTTCAGCTGGCAGCTGATCTCCTTGTACACCAGGAGATCAGCCGGTGGCTTTAAAGTTAAGTATCGACATTCTTGGCACTATGGAGCGGTGCCGACTCTTGAAGGAAAACAAAATCAGCATCTCTGAAAAGATTCTTGGCAGAAGGAAGGAGGGAATGGTCTGAAATGTTGTGCCTGCACTGAGATTGGACTTGATGAAATGCAGTGGACCAGCAGCAGTAAATGACACGCCGTCCCAAATCATCGCTGCCTGTGGAAACTTGGTGCATCTCAATAAACGTAAACTCTGCTCCTCTCCGGTTTTCCTCCAGGCTCTGGGATTTGGATTTGGAAATAAAATGTGAAATTTACTATCAAACATTCACCCCATCTGTGCTTCAAAACTCCTTTCAAAGCTGTGGTTCTTGCTGTGGTTACACATTTCCCACCACGTTTTTTTTTTTTTTGCCCATCCACTCGACTTTCCGCTCGGACGTGTCTCTCTGCGAACAGCCATCTTCTTTTGGGGAAGTAACTTTTGTGAGGGTGTCAGTGTCTTCTGCACTGTTCAGCTGGGAGCTTCCTTTGGGGTCAGACGGGACCATTCGAAGCCTGCAGCATCAAAACACAACAGCTTTGAACTGGAAAAGATTTTCATTGCTCTCGTGGAATATTGTGATTTAATGAAAATGCATTCCGGGCTTTCATAACCGTAATAGACTGTGGGAGTGTATTTCTGTAACATGAGCTCAAATGATTGAACTGCTCGGTTATCAAGCAGCCATATCATGGACTGTAACTGTGTGTGTGTTTTATAGCAGAGCAGAGAACACCTTCATGTAATTACTGTGGAGCGCAAAAACACAAGATAATAATAAATAAATAAATATTTGTCTGGGGTGTTATAGGAGGCAGGCCTCTAAAAATAAGCAACCAGTCAGGGCCTCATTCAGCAGTTGGATCAGGGACTGTGTGAAGAGATTTCTGGTGATCCGGATGCGCTAGGACCGCGGGGAGGAGAGCGCAGACTGGGGAAGGAATGGGCGCACTTTGGGTAGTATACCCTCCACTGAGAGAGAGTACTGAGACTGACAGAGGCATACAGGCAAAACTTTTTTTTTTGAGGAATTAGACGGGAGCAGATGAGGAACAAACTCCTTTCTTGTCCTACTTCATTCCGTCTCCCCACCCCACACACACACACACACACATACACGCATACACTCCCTCCCTCCCGATTAAATCCAGTTGAAACTGTGCGTGAGAGTGCGTGGACTTTCCGGGGAACCGAGGGGGAAAGAAAAAAAAAAAGCCGAGGAGAACTTTGAAACGATTCATCGGAACGAGACAGTGAAGTTCATCTGTTCATCTCTTCTTTAGAAATAACCGCGGCTCGGAATGAACGCGCGTGAGTAAATCTGAGCGGCGCGCGGACAGATAACGGTAATTTGGACACTCCCGCGAGTCCTGAAAAAAAAGAAAAGAAAGAAAGTGTAAATCTATTTTTCTGTCTTAATCACAACCAAGTTTTCCAGGACCCGGGAAGCCGTCGCTGGTACCGCTGCTGTAAGCCGCCGGATGGACTCTCGTCCTTTGGATTTAATAACCTTTTGGAGCAAAGGGGAGCCGCTGCGCCCAGGCTGCCATGACATAACGGGACATTTGGGAAATCGGCGCCTCTGATGTTTCTGGAATTGACCGGATGAGATGGGAGTTCACTGCTGAGCGAAAGACTTTCACCCTTCATTCATTGGTTTAACCGAGCTCGGCGTGCTCCTTCGCTCTTCCTTTCCCACAAACTCCGACCGAGATCTTCATGGTGGAGATATGGGGTGACTGGAGGCGGAGGTGCAGCTGAGGTGAGACCCAGGCGAAGGACGATGGCTGCGCCCGCAGCTGGCATCCCTCTGCTGCCGGGGCGTCTGGTGCTGATGCTGCTCCTGCTCTCCGCCTGCGGCGCGGGACTCGTCCAGGTTTGCCCCGGGCCACTCGCCTCCACCGGCGGCTGCAGCTGCGCGGAGGATCGCCCCAAGGCGCACAGCGCGCAGTCTGTGGGCAGGAGGGTGAGCTGCAGCAAGGAGGAGCTGGTGGAACTTCCGGACTTCGGTTTGTTCCCCAACAGGACCGTCACTCTGTAAGTAGAAACATGGACTTCTGAACACACTCGTGCGCATCCAGGGTCAGACTGCGTCCTCTTGAGCAAAGCGCGTCAGCTGTGTTTTCAAGGATTGCCACTATTGATTTAAAAGTTCATGTACGCAGACTTGCAGTTCCCTGTCAAAATTATTTCTCTTCAAAATTGATCACTTTCTCTTTTTTTGTTATGTTAAAACCTACAAAAAAGTAGGACATGCGTTTATATGAACCCCCCTTTTACTCAGATACCACCAAAAGCAACTCAGTGCAACATTCAGAAGCAAAGGCTAATAAATTTCTCTCATATGGCTCAATCCATCATCTGATTAATGTGAAGAAAAAGGCAAAACCGTAAAACCACCAGAACATGGTTGCCCATCAAAACATGGCAGGCAGGACAAGGAGAGCATTAATCAGAGAAGGTGGCTCTGGGGGGGCTGCAGGTCATGCACTCCACAAATTGGACCTCAATGAAAGCAGAAGGGAGCCATTGTTGAAAGACAGTTTGCTGCAAGACATGTAGGGCACACAGTAAGCTTAGCAGAAGGTCCTGACGAGAGTCAAATGTAACTTGTTTGACCTGCATGGAAAACGCTTTATGAGGAGCGGAAAACTGGCACCGCTTATCAACTTGAACACACCCTCCAGCCCTGTGAAACATGGTGGTGGTGGCAGCATCATGCTTTTGCTCAGCAGGGACAGGAAAGCTACTCAAACCAGGTTTTGCTGGTTACCTGAAGCTAGATGGAGCTACACACTACTTTAGGGACTACAGATGAAAACTAGCCATATGGCTAACTAGGGCAGATTATATGATGTGTATTGTCTTTTAAAAACTAACTAAATAAATAACAATAAATACAGGGCATTCCTGGAAGGAAATCTTTTGAAGGATCCAAAAAACCTGAAACTTGGGTAGAGATTCAGGAAAACATACAATCTGAGCTATGATGGAAGTATTTACATCCATCCAATGTTCAGACCTAAATCCAATGGGGACTTTGTGAACATCCTTAGAGAATATTTTCCTTTTACTTCACAATCAAGTGTTTCTTTGTGTCGCTCTACATACAATGCCAGTACAATGCCGATGTTTGAGGTTGTAACGTAAAAAAAAAGAGAAAGAAAACGTCCAAGAGGTACTGGAGCTGTTGCTGAACTTGTAAGGTCAGACGTTTCCGTCTTGATCCACTCTCACGTTGAGAGTGGATGCGTCTCTGCGAAGCATTAAGAAGCTCTGTGATCATCATCAAGTCCAGCCTCTTCAACACAACTCTGTCACTTCAAATTTGCCTCAGCCAGGCCCTCCGCTTTCAGCCCCCCACCTCCACAACGGGGTCCAGCTGACTCTTTGCTGCAAAAAACCCCCCAGAAACACATTCAGAGTGTTTTATATCGGAGTCTGCGCTTGAACCGGTGACCCGGCTCTCACGTCAAAGACAGCAACCCACCCTGCCTCTCCGTCTCCTTCTGAAAGCGGGAACGCCACTGGTCCCACTTCGATATTTTTAATTACGAGGCGCTTCATTGTGTGGTCTTTTTTGGAGCAAATTTAAAAGCGCCTCAACACGAGCCAAAACACACAATCATTCTTGATAGATTGCTGATCTGTTCGTGACACATTTTTTGGGGGTGGAAGGGTTGGTGGTGTTTTGGTCCATTGCAATGCAAAACGTTCTTCACAGCTGCTCATAGTTTCTTCAGATGTAGCTCATTCCCACTTTATTTGCCCTTCCTACCTCACCACCACCACGTCTCAATGTTGGCAACATGTTTTTGTTTTGTTTTGTTTTTTCTCAAAGTCTGTGTCAGCGCTATGGCAGATGGAACAATAGGTGCGTCTTCTGAAAAGCCCATCTTTGGCTTAGTCAATCCACAGAAAATTTCAACAAGATTTTATTTGATTTTTTTTGTGTGTGGCAAAGGTGAGACGCACCTTTGTGTTGTTTTTGGTCACCAATGATTTCGATGTGGAAAATCCCATGGATGCAATTTCTGCTTATTTTTTTATTGTCGAATCAGGTGCATTGAACTTAACTGAGGCAAGTAATGCCTTTGTTCCGGAAGTCGTTGTTCTTGGAGTAATTTTGGTGAGCCATTACCTCCTGGGAAGGCTCCCCACCTGTTCCATGTTTTTCCAGTGTATGTAATGGCTCTCGCTGTGGTTCGCTAGCATCCCAACGTCTCAGAAGTAACTGCTTAACTCTTTCTAAACATATCTTCATGGTTTAGAAAGAAATATGAACAGTGTCACATTCGTTAGATTCTTTTTCTCTCTGAGAAAGTTTTATTTTTCATTTTTATTTACTTATTTGGGATCGTTTAGCCTGCTTTATGCTGTTAGACAATTTACGATTTCAGTGTCTGAGATGTTGCGTGTTTCGATATTCGTTTTATCTTTGATGTGAACAGTCGTGTGACGATCGGAAGCATTCATCTGTGACAAAATGGAAAAAGAAAAAGCAGAAGAAATCCACGAGAGAGTTAAATACATTTCACCACAGCAAGCATATGAGGTAAAGAATGAAGACGATGAGCCAGCCACCAGGCCATTTATAGGGCCTTGTGTTTTTGCTTAATAAAGGCAAGACAAACATCTGCAGAACCCATTGCTGAAAAGTGGAGGCCGAAATGGCTCGGGTTGGCAGTGGTAGAGGTGATTGAAGATAATCTTCTGTTCCCGCACCTACTAATTTTGCTCGGGTTGTTTTTGTGCAGCCACTCGGCGCTCTGTGGCACGTTTACAAGGCGCAAACAATCCGGGGCGCCATTTTTTGTTACCTTGCCCGAGAATTGCGGCATCTGGAAAGTTTTGTTTTTTCCCCATGCATTCAGACATTAGCTCCAGATGTGGAATGTTGGGAACTCTTGTTGATGTTCGTGTTATTCCTGACATTCCTCAGGCGGCTCAGAGCCTGCAGACAGTATCCCCAGGTGCGGCAGGGGAGCGCTCTCCGCTGTCCCGGTCCGACGGACGATACGCTGTCTTTCCAAGCCGAGCAGACGAGGACCGAAGGACACCCGGTCCTTGGCTTCCGGGGCCGGCTGCTTCGTATAATGCACAACAGCTGGCCCCTGTGAACATTCCAGCTGAGGCCCCTCAGCATCATGGGAAATCCCAGAGGGGATTTGTTTATTAAAACTATTAGCTAGCTGTTTGTTGTTCCTGCCAGCCAAAAAGGAGCAGCCCAGTTTTATCACCTCCTACTTTGCAGAGCCTGAACTGCACCTTTCATGAAACTGCTTCTTGTTTCTTGTTGTTGTTGTTGTTTTGCAAAGGAATAGCTACTTATTCCTCTTTGAGAATCCAGAACGTCGCCTCTACATTCCCTCTTGAGCTCCTACTGTCCCCAATTTTCCTTTATCTGCAGCTCCCCAGCTTCTCTACTTTTCCCACCCCTTCTATCATGAGTTCATCCACATGCAGTAACTCTCAACCTAAATATTTAGTCGACTTGGTAGGAAACTGCCATGTCCAAACTCCTTCCAGATGTGAGCCTGCGCAGGCTTGTGTTTAGGCCTAATTATGCACGGCTGCAAAGGAGCCGGATCGCTGCGTTGGGAAAAGGGGAACGGGAGGGAAGAGAGGAGGAAAGGGAAAAGCAGATATAAGGGTGAGAGTGAAGAGAAATGTTCTGGGGTGAAAGTGGAAAAAAGAAAAAAAAAGAAGCTAGAGGTTGATAAGAGGTCGAGGAGGAGGAGAAAGTTCAACGTGAGGGGTAGGAGAAGTGGGAAAGAAGTAAAAAGGAGGGGAGTCAAAAAAAAAAGAGGATGGAGGGACGGCGGGGAGAAGCTTGGCAGGCGGTTCAGAGGGATGTGCCCCTGGAGACTGAAAACTCCCCGGCCCCTGACTAACAGATCTGCAGCACTGGGGTGAAAGAGGAGAGGAGGAGGCCAGGCGCCTCGACAAGCAACATAACTTTGCTTCCAAAGCGCCGCCTCACATCCAAATTATTATTTGTCTTTTTGAGGAAAGTGAAGGATCTGCATTCACAGCGACTTGTAAAAGTAATCAAACCCCATGAACTCATACGCATTTTCTGGGATTGCTGCCACAAGTTTCGATGCATTTCGTTGGAATTTTAGTTGATAAACCGACACAAAGTAGCACTTTGGACTGAATGTGAAGTGGTTTTCTTCCTGGGCTGCCCTGTATTTGCCTCCATCTATCTTCCTATCAACTCTGACCAGCTCCCCCGTCCCCAGAGGAGGAAAACGACCCCCCGGGATGATGCTGCAACCGCCGGGTTTCACCACTGCTGCGGTTTCTTCGGATTGATGTGCAGTGTTAGCTTTCTGCTACTCTTTGCATTTCACGTTTAGGCCAAACAGTTCAAATCTGGGTCTGATCTGGCTGTGGCCCATTCTTCCACATTTGTTGTGTCACCACCACGGCTTGTGGCAAACGTCTTGAGGCTTTCTTTGAACAGTACCTTTCTCATTGCCACAAAGCCAATTTTTTTTTGTTGCTGTAATGCCCAGCTAATTATTATCCTATCAACAGATTCTCTCACCTGAGCTGCAAATCGCTGCAGCTCCCCTAGAGTTCCCAAAGGTCTCTCAGCCGATTCTCGTCTTTCATTTTATAGTAACCATCAAAGACTCCATGTCTTTTGCTGTTTAAACTAAGGGCAATTTTCTTTTTAGCAGAAACCTTTGGACTATCTTGTATTGCTATGTTACATAAACCACAAGGTGTAAGAATACTTTATAAGGCAAAGTCATTGTGCTAATTTAATCATAAAAATATGTTTGCCTAGAGATAAATAGAGGCTTGATGCATTAGAGCCATTACTTAGAAATCACAGCGGAAAATAGGCTCTCTCAGTACCCAATGGTAGCAGCTGTGTCTGTTTTAATGTTTTAATGGATAACAGACAAATGGAGAGAATGTACAGTGGCAGCTCATGTGTGAATGGGCTTGTGCTTCTTCCTGTGGCTTTTACCAGAGTCATAACCCAACTCCTCCCCGTGCATATTTCAGTTGTCATCGTCGCCAGTGACTGATAGCTTCGGCCCTGGTGGGTGCCAACCCAAATGAGTGGGCACGAATGCTCAGGGTGGGGGGTCACCGTGCCCTGTTCATTCAAGACAGCTGCAGCGAAGCCCTGAATGAACGTGAGTGTTGTCTGCCTCCATGGGATCGAGACGAAAATATCCTGGCAGCACAGACATATTTTTACGGTCAACCACTGAGGCTGCAAAAGAACAGTTGTGCATCACACTTCTGGGTGTTACGCTGCCCTGCAAAAGCACTGATGACACTTTGACTTTCTTCACATTTTCTGATGCTATGTCCACAAAATCAATGAATTATAGTGGGATTTTGTGTGGTGGACATACTGAATGAAATGCAGGAACTGTAAAGTGGAAGGGAAATTGTGTTTATTTATTTATTTTTACAAATACAAATGTATATATATATTTTTTAATTTACTTTCATTCAATGACCTTGATTCTGTTGCTCTGACCTCTGAAGGAGCTGCAGAAATCCTTGTAGTGCTTTTGTCATTTGTAATTGTGCTTTCAATTTACTGAAGTGGTTTGCACCTCAGGGCCACCGTACTTTTCATATTGATATTATTTAAATGCAAAGGTTTCTTCGATGATTTTCTTTTTTCTAGAATTCTAGACTTTTCCAACATTGGGGATTTACGCCTATGATTGCACCCTGCCTCCGGCGCTAAGTGAAGTGCTCCTGCTACTTTAAACAGCATCACCAAGACAATATGTTCTAATAAGAGGCAGAACAAACAGAAACATAGATATACATTTGTATTTTGGAGGATTCTTTTCTTTCAGAAATGGTCGATATGTTTGTCCTTTCTTCAGTTTCCACTGACTGATTTTAACCACATATAAGTTATAAAAACCTGAAGGTGTTTGTGGATGGATGTCATTTTTAAAGCTCGGGTTAAGCTGTTTTTTTTTTTTTTAACCGACATTAATCTCCAGAATGTCGACATTTTACACTCCACAATCTCTGTTGCGGCTAAACGCCTCAGCTTCCACGACTACAAACTTTCGCACAGATTCCCCAGGGAAATATTGAAACAAAATGTGGCCATTGTTTGGCTAACAAGTTATGATGACATATGATTACAGCAGAAAGTATCTAAAAGTTTAAGCAACAGAGAATGAAGGTCATGACAGTGTGTGGAGCGTTGTTTATGTGGTGCCTTGTGAAACTATTCATACCACCTTAACGCTTCGATATTTTGTTACATTACAACCCCAAATGTTTTAGGAATAGGAGAACTGGTCAGACCCGATGGGAAGATGGATGGAGATAAACGTGGGGAAATCTAGAGAAAAAGTATGTTGGAGGTCACTGTAAAATAGCGAGGTTGTTCACTTTCCAACAATCACACTTTTTAGATTTTATTGGTGGAAGATTTTAAAAACCATTTATTATGTTTCTTTGACATCTTCATTTTAGCCCTACTAAAAATGCTTGGAACTAATTGTTCAAACGCCAAACATATTTCAACATGCAGTAATGTGCACAGTGGAAATGATCATAGTATTAATGCCAAATCTCACACCTACAGTCTTCCTTATCTCCACTCACAGTCAGTCAGCGCCAAGGAAAATACATGACGCTTCTGGATTGGCTGCTTTGCAGACGCCTGCTGGCAGCACGTCATGTATCGTTGCATCCAGGTACTTTAGCTTCACAGCTGCATTTTCTTTGTAACAGTTTAGATATCCTCATACAAAACAAAAAATGTGTCAATAAATAGGTTTTCATCAAATAAAATGGAGTCACTGTCCAAAGATAAATCCGTGAATAACATTGTCTGAACACATTTCCACTGTACTTTCTGCCACATAAAATCCTAATAAAATAGCTTGAAATTTGTTATTGTGGCACATTAAAGTTTTTAAGGGATCTGAATAATTTTACAAAGCGTTATAAATCTAATCTAATCACATTTGTCTGTTTTCCTTTTTTTTCTCCCTGTGGTTGACCCTAATGTTTTTATTTTCTGGCCCTGCGTCTGATGACTCCTCTTGCATTTGTGTCACTTCAAAGCCCCCCTCCTTATAACCACAGTGTGATTTAAAAGCTGCAGCACATCTCTGTGTGCATTTCAAAACCATTTTATCTTCTGAGTCACATTGCCACTCTCTCAGCTGTGCCGCCGAGGAGCCTGCAGCTGCTCTCAAGGTTTATCCCTGATTCACACGTGTTGAGATGGGAGGATGTTGACGAAACGTCCCGGGCCTTCTTCTTATCAGCGGAGAGGATTCCAATAGTGGGCAGAAAGCCGGAGCTCCTGCAGCGATCAGGTTTATTTTTGTGTGGAAAGGTGTTGAGAGGAAGGGGCAGCAGGCTCTCCTCTGCACATGTTAGGCGGCGCAGCGGTGAGCAATAAATCAAAAAAGCAAACAAAGGCCTGACACTGGATACTTGGAGCAGCACCTGCCAGTGCCACACAAACCCTGGACTTTATTATGCCAGTGCAGGTCATTGGAGGAAGACCAGAGACAGTGGGACAGCAGCGCACGCCCCCGGCCCCCAGCACTGGCGCTTCCTGCATATCTGGACGCCGAACGCATATTTCACTTATCACCTTGTTGTGTTTGTTGATTGGGCGGCTGACATATTTCAGAACTTGGCAAAAACAGCCGCGTGTTGTCATAGTAATTTCATCCCCCCAAGTGGCTCTTTGTTATTTTAGTTTTTCCTTTCTCGCCGCTCTCTTCTTATCTTACTCCAAAAATGCCTGACTTCGGCGTTTCTTTGCCAGCGCTAACTTCCCTCTCCCTGTGTCTGACCGCAGCGGCCCTTAAAGTTCCTGCTCGGGGTCAACAACACAGGAACACAGGCTGAGATAATGTCTGTTCTGGGGAGGCCTGCGGCTGCATTGTGTGCGCTTCTTTCTGATATGAGCATTCTTTGGCAATTGTTGCAGTGTAGTGACTTCATTTTATGAAGTCTCCCTTATGATCTAAATGCAGTGTTTTAAGTCTAAGCTTATAATAACATGTATTATATACCAATATATACGCATAAATAGTACAACTATGGCTTATTAAGAGTCAAAACAAAGTCGGAGAGATTGCAGGAGAAAATTTATTATTATTATTATTTTTGCCTAAAGTGATTTTAAAAAAATGGAACAGAAAAAACAATTACTTTTGGCAAAACCCCCCAAAAAGTCCTTATTTTAGGGAGGTGAGAAAGTGTACTAGTTTTGTCCATTTAATGGCTGAAGAATAACAGGCTGGATGTACTTTACAACTCGTTAGGATTTTTAAAGTAATGTCATTAATGAATTCAGGAAGATATGCAATAAATAATCCGCTGCTTATAAATGTGCGCCCTTACTTGTGATTTTATAAAGATGGCAAGAGATTGCAAAATGTTAAAGTCCATTGCCACATTCACTTTTAACTGTTTTGGTTTATTGCGCCAGTCAGCGGGGCAGAGCCAGTTGTGAAATGAAACATTGGCCATTTATTAAAATCTCTGCGGATGCAATAACCCACTGTTTGTAGCTATAATCTAATCCCATATTCCTCAATACGTAATCACATCAGTCACTGGAAAGCATGCTGGTCTACCATATTCTTGTAACATCTATCTTGGTTGTTTAATAGTTTGCGGTATGCGCTGGATGTTGAAACCCGTTGCCGGGTAGCAAGCAGGGCCGTTGTGATTTGGGAGAAGCGGCTACAGACGAAGCTTCTTGTTCCACGTTAGAGACATTTTAGGAGAGGAACGACGGTCAGAAATGTGTTTAGACAACCTTTCAAAAAACAATTATAGAAATTAGCAGCCATATTTCCCAGCCATCTTTGCTCAGGAGCAGAAAACAGAGCCTTGTTATGAGACAGAACAATGAGACAATGTTAGCCAGGCATACACCACATTCCTTCCTCTCTCTCTTTCTCTCTCTCAAACAGCTAAATGCACTAAATTGCCTCATTAAAATTGTAAAAACACTTTAGACAGTGATTAAACTGGCCTTTGTGCTCCTGCTCTGAAGCCATAAACCTTCCAGTTTGGCCTGTTTTGATGAATCTAAGACTTTCAATTTTGCAATAACTTCTTGAAGCTTTACAGTAAAGCAGCTGTGATTCAGCTTTTGTTAATACTGTGTGGCAGCTACTTGTTTATGTCTTTAAAGGCCACTGGTTGTACTGTTGTAATAAATTGTGTATAGAAACACATTCCATGGACACATTCTGTTTGCAGAACTTGATGGATTGTCTAATAAGACAAGAGCAGAGGAAATGTGGATGTGTGTTAGTTTGCCTGTGCACACACATGTGGGAAGGGCGTGCACCGCCACAGCTCTCAAAATAGACCCCAGTCCTCCCCTCTCTAATTAGAGACATTTTGAAAACCCGGATTTTAATTTTAGACTGGCAGCTTTTGGGCCACTTGCGCATACACACAGAGTTAAAGGCACACTTTCCATAAAAATAACTGATAGGTCACACACTTGTGCATCTTGAACCCGCACACACACCCTGAAACCACAACGCCAAACTCCCTGGCCCGGCCTGCTAACCCAGGCACAATGCAGCGCACTCTATAATAAGTGGTTGGACGTATCAGATGCAGAGGCACGCTCACTATGCCGAGCATCAGGACAGGGAACTACAGCGCCTCGCAAAACCATTTGTACCCACTGAACCTTTTTCACATTTTGCGTTTCTGTAGCCATACACTGCTCTGTATTTGCTTTGGATAATCTAACACAAAGCAGTGCACAGCTGTAAAGTGGAAAGAATATTTTGCATAGTATTCAAATGTATAAAAAATACAATTCTGAAAAACTCGACATGCATTTGGATTCAGCGTCCCTGACTTTGCAGACACTCACAGCTGCAGATTAGACAAATGAATTTCAAGTCTTGCCACCGATTCCAAAAACGATTTTCGTCAGAACTTTTGTTGTGCCATTAATGTACTCTACTCTCTTCTGGACATTTGTTTAGTGTCATTTTCCTGCTGGAGTATGAACCTCCTGACCAGTGTCCAGGCATTTGTTTCCTCCTGCATGTTTGTCCTGAAAGTGGGTCAAATAAACTTTACGCTTTCTCTGTATCTCGTAACACTAATGGTCATCCAGGTTGTTCCACCTGAGTTATGGCTCTCTGCAGCTCCTCCAGAGTTACCAAGGGCTTTTTGGCTGTTTCTGTGACTGATGCTCTCCTTACCTTGCTTGAATGGTTAGGTGGATAGCTACCTCTTAATTGTGCATCACTCTTTAAAATCACACTCCACTTGTTTTCTGCAGCTTCTTGAATAATTCTTAGTGAGATGTTCAAAACTCACTCTAGCTGGTTATGACCTATCCCTGCTTTTAACATCTCTACAATTTTATCTCTCTCCTGTCTGCTGTTTTGTTTGGTGTTGTGATGCAATTTCTTCTCTGAGGTATCAAACACACCTCTGAGTCCTTAACAACCTGGAGTTATACTGAGGTCGTCTCTAAAGAATGCAGCAGCAGGTTTGACTGAGAGTATAAGAGTAATGAATATAAACTATACCAAATCATTCATTCATAAAAATGAAAACTGTCTCAATTTTCTTTTTGAAAATTTTTATGGCGCTTTGTATAGATTTGTCCAGCAAAAATGCTGATCAGATTCAATCTATGTTTGACTTTTCATTGTGTGACAGAATGTGAAAGTGTTTGTGAGGCTTGAACACTAAAAGACGGTGAGTCATGAGAAGTAACCGATGATATCAAGATTTTTTGTCTTAAACGCGTTTAATATTTTCCTCCTTCATGCATGTTGTTACCTTGTTTGATGACTGAATCAGTTAGGCTTTGCAGAATGATTTCATAAAAAATATTTGGCGTGCAATTACATGGATGCTCCTTTTCATGACAGGCGGTAAATGGGACTTTCAGCTTGGCAGTGTTCCCTAGTTGCTGCTGCATGCCCTGTGGTGGGTCAGGCACAATGGGCACATTCACATCTTGACATGTGTTTGCTGCTAAAGTGCCTGTTGTGCTCAAGGGCATTTAGTCTCTCTGCTGCGCTCGGTGTCGTGACTCTACGAGGAAAGGCTCAGAGTGCAAAGGGCTCCCAGGACCACGGGCTATAGGTAGAGCTCTGTCCCTCTAACAAGGAAAGGGTTAAGCTTTCTGGATGCACCAATGCACTGAATGGCCCTCCATAGTCTGGAGGCCTCTTATAAAGTACTCATTGTAGCAAAGATGACACAACCACCTCCCAGCCTGAGAGATTTCTCAGCTCATGCACTTCCATATCTCTCTTCTGTGTGCCTCCCTCTTCAAATGTGTCCACTAGCAACAATGAAAGACAAGACTGCATGTTTTTTATGGACGGTTGAAAACGTTAGGAGCTGCAGTATCACAAACCTCAAAGGATTTTTATGAGGACGTTGTCTGATAAACTGTGATGAAAACGTGAAGTTTTATATTGTATGGTACTTGATTAGCAACATTTTTTTGTTGTAGGTGTCTGAGAAAAAAATGTTTGTTCTGAATTTCTGAGACGGGGGGAATAATTGTTGAGGAAAGCCGAGCTGGTAGAGACATAAGTTAATAGAAAACTGGTTCCACAATGCATTTACTTAGAATATGAATTGAATACAAATGCAAACCACTTTTCACAAGGCGCCATAGATTTTACAAGTTCGTTTCACATGAATGAACTGGATGTTCAGTCCATAAAACAGTTTTTATAATTTATAATGGAATAAAAAAAGAAAGAAAGACATTATTCATAACTAAAGTAGCTACTGCACAATACTTCACCAAAACAAAATAAAATAATATCCTGCATCTGCAGCATATTATTTTTATACTAGGCTGGCTGTAAGTGACCCGTCGTCATTTTTTTTTCTTACAGTCTTTCCTCCAAAGTCTAGACAGCCATTTTTGTAAAATCTCAATTTACTTTCCCGAAACTATACGAGGACGCAAAAGCCACACCAAGTTGTGCCAAAACCTCAGTCACCAGAGACAAAGTGAAACATTTTATTCATAACATATTATCTCCCATCTAAATGCAGAGACATTATTCCCCCCTATCCTTTCAGATGACATGCAGAAGCTGCCAAAGACAAAAATGCTACAGAAATAAAATGAAACCCCATAAATCAGGACGCAGACAGCTTCAGACCGAGAAAACAGTCAAATCCAGTAATTTCATTCCATGTACATGTTCAAGTTTATAAACTTGAAAATGAGATGGTTGTTTTCATTTGATGACAACCTAAAAACTGGACAGGAAATCTGCAGCAAAGCAGATAGATAGAGCTTTTACAAACTCTATCAACCGAGTTTGTAAAAGCAGAGATCAGGTGAAACGGGAAAATGGACTTTAATAAGCAAAAAAAGAATCATTTTTAATATAGGTTTAATTTTCCTTCCTATTTTTAGTGTGTTTTCCACTTTACACGAAGAGCAATTTACCTTTGCACATCATTTGTCCATGATTATAATATTCAGGTGCCAGTTGGAGTATTCATATCATTTCTAAAGAGTATTTTATTCCAGTGGCACAATGACAAAACGCTACCATATTAATGGCAATACAATAATGCAATTTATTTCATTTTATTTTACTGATTTATTTTGTTACACGAGAGAATAAAACTTCTAGACTCGCTTTAACAAAAATTTTGCACGAAACGTGTTAATATGACATCTGTATGTTTCGAGCTTTGAAATCACTTGATAACTAAATCTACTGCAACCATGACATGTTTTTCTACAAATAAATAGTTAGAAATTCTCATCTAATGCAAATTTGGAAGCCACCAATAGAAATACTACATTTTGCTGCAACATAAATTTATTTCTAATGTATATGATGATATATGATGTGTAGTTTCCCCAGTTTCAGTTCATTGATCCGAATTAAAATGTGACATGAAACAGCTTAGCAGCAAATCCATTAAGCTGATGGTTAACAGATGACAAACATTACATTCTTTTTGTTTCGATGAAAATTCTGAGTCTCTCTCCTCTCCTCATCTCTTTGAGTCATGTGTTTGTATTCTTAAATAGTGACGTGTCCACATAGTCCTGCCTCGCCGCTAAAACGGAAAATCCCTAAGAGGAAAATTGGACAAAAACTGACTGTACTTTTTATCTTTTGTTGTTGTTGTAATACAAACAATGCGGAGCTGTTAGTGATAAAGGACCAAATCAAATTTGTCCCCTCAGGGCTCAATTTTTTTCTATTATATTTTACATTAACTTAAGCACTGGCGTGGCACAAGCCAGCATGTGTATTATCAAATCAGCATGCCAATTAAGCCCAGCTTGACTCAGTAATGACTCTTTGAGTCCCTTATTTGAAATCAGTCTCATTATGTGGCTCCCATTGGTCTCCGAACCGGGACTGGATTTTTGCCATGTTACCAACTCTTTTAAGGATCTCTTGTCTTTCCCTTCGCGTGAGGTCCTTGAGGGTAAGAGACCATTTCAGAGTTAAATTGATGTTTACACACCAGCCCAACGGGCCCACTTTCCCCGCTGTCACACTAAACCTGTGCTGCTTGAGTCTTTTATTCTCAAAGGGTCAGATCAGTGGTTAAGTGGCCAAGAGGTTGCTTGTTGGAGCAGTCCTGCATAATTTTATTTTCTCCTCAAAAGAAATGGAAGTGTAAAAAGCAAATAAATATTTAGAGTTACCTATGTGTTGATACTTTGAAAAAACAGTTCTTTCCTCTTTGCAAGCTTCCCTCAGCAATGATGTCGAAAACACTCACAGCTACTATATCTACAAAGAGACACAATGCCAGAGACCAAACTGGATGCCAACTCCAGGTCAACTTTAGATGTGTCGCCGCTCTAACACACCTGAATCGAATGAATTGATCTTTACGAGGCCTCTGCTGATCTGAATTATTCTGATGAGGTAATTCAGATGAGTTGGAGAAGGGACAGTAACTTCCATGAAATGTCGTTCTTCCCTCCGGCTGCACAGCCAGTCAAAAACAAAAGCACAACCTTGACTAATCTTCAAGTGTCCAAAAGTACTTGCAGCTGTTCTCAATCCGAGGGACAAAAATAAGTAGAGAAAGGTGGAAACGGTAGACCTGTTTTATAGGCTGATGATTCAGTCATCAACGTCATAGTTCTGTCAGCGGATTGGCTCTTCGGGTTTACTCTGTCTATTTAAGCAAAAAAAAAAAACTGTGATAGTGCATGGTAGTGAAAATAAACCTCCAGATTTTTGTAAATGTGTGAACTTTCTGAACACTTGACAACTGAGTATTTATACAAAATCTTCAGCGCACGATTAACCTCAGTTCTGAGTATAAATCCTCCTGATATTCAGATTTGGTGTTGTAGTTCTCTTCTTCATTCTCATGATTGCTAGAAAGCCACTTGGTAGTTATGTTTGTCTCAGACTTTGGCCGCCTTTGGTTTGGGTTGGGCTCTCTCCATGTCTTTTATTTAAGATTGCTACTCACTAACTAGTCAATAAGGGTAAGTTGTTAAAACAGTAGTGCCATATTAATTTAAGTGATCAATTTAACACTTAGATTAATCATGATGGAGTGCAAGCAATTTTGCTGGAGTCTCAGCACATTTCAAAAAGAAGGAGAACGAAGAAAGAGTGGACTCACTCCATTAATGAATCTTTGGTACATACGTCTTTTCTCTGATCCCTTTTTTTGTTTGTTTGCTGTGGAGCCATCGGGGTGAGCAGATCTCTCCATCAGAGTCCAGCTAAATATTTACTGGGCAACAAAGACCATTTTAAATCAGTGCTTTCTACTCAAGTGTTTCTCATCAATATCCCACGCTAAATGCCAAACCACGCTGGAGTATTTCCTGTAAATGCTTTAAAAAACAACCAACCAAAAGAACAACCAAGTTTGAAGTGTGTCTGGCAGAGGAGAAGGATGAAGAATGAAAGCATACAGACACCGAACTCTCAGTGTTAAGGACCAACTCACAGGACATCCTGTTGTGTTTCTATTTACGGCGTTCTCGCTGCTGTCAGGACAGAAGACAGAAGAAGATCGTTTCCCTCCAAGCTTTTCTTCACCAGGTTGTCGCTGAACACCGAGTTTTTTCCTCATCAGCTCTTCATTGAAGTGTCAGACTTTCTATTTTTCCTCTCGTAAAACAGGTAAATCTCATTGAGATGTTTGCCCCTGATTTTCAAGAGATTCATGTTTTAAATAACTATACAGGTCAACAATATTGCAAAAAAAACAAACAAAAAAAAAAAACAAATGACAAGAGACAACATATAGCAAGCTTTAAATAATGTATAAAATAAAAACAGCAGATACTTGCAATATAACTTTAACAGCAACAAACATCCAATGGCTCTTTCTCCAATTACCTTAATTGTGCCTAACACCTTTTACGTGGATTTATTTGTTTCCCAACATGATTAATATGAAAACTGTAGGGATTTTATTTTCATTTGACAACACCCCTAATTTTTTTCAGCATTTGAAATCAGTTTGTTGTTAAACAATTGTGACTGACGTACTGCTGCAACCATACTTGCCTGTAAATTAACAACTGTGCCATCAGTACAGAGTAATATTCGGATATAAATAATTAATAATCACACTCTAAAGTGGTGATTAGAAAAAATATTATATATTTCATTATTTCAAGAAACCTAAAAAAACCCTCTTCATCTCTTTTTTTGTGCAGATTGATTTATTGATCAAATTAGTTTTCTTCTTTGCTATAATCTTAACCACGGAGCAGATTGAGAGAAAAGTAGAAAACAATTTCACAGCTGTTCTTCCTTTTGACCTTTCCTTCTTCATATGACCTTTTAAGCTTTTTGATCTTTGCATAAATAAAAAGGCTGAAGAAGATCCTGAAGCCTGACATGTGGCCTCTCTGTCTCTGTCTCTCTCTTTTGTTGCATGCTTGGATAAATTGTATTAACTCATCTGGTTTCTTAAAACCCCTTTGTGCTCTGAAGGGGTTAAGTGAATAAGAGATGGTAGAAGCGGCTTGAAGATAGCATCCACGGTGTAGTCTGAACTAAATTAGCAGCGTGTGCTGTTGTACGACCGATGGGTCTTGAAAGCAGATTGGGCCAATCTGGGTTCTGATCAGTGTCTCATGGCGTGCAGAAACAAGCAACCCATGTAAACCAAAACCTCGGGAGCGATCCATCCAGCGCTGCGCTATGTGGACTTGCGGGATGGAGTCGCTGCTTCCCTTTCTTCGTACGCTGCGGCGATGAAAAGATGCCCTCCGCTTTGCCTCGGCTGTCACCTGCTTCCGGACACTGCTCCGTCTGTCTGATGGCTGTCCAGGAAGTGCTCTCTCCACAACCCCTGACCTCCGAAACCGGTTTCCGAATAAACAACTAATTGGCTGGGTTTCCTGTTTAGCCTGATGGGAATGCTTGACTATTTCTGTCTGTTTACAGAGTTGTGCCTGGCCCTCTTTCTCAGAGTTGTGCTCCCTGCATTGTTTATGAAAGAACAATGTGTTTCACTACAGCTACACTTCCAACTTCAGGCTTTGGGGTCCATGCAGCAAGATCCAGGTTTTACAGCCCCTTTTCATGGCCTGTTGAAAAAATGTATATTTTAGACTGCTTTAATGTGTTAAGTTGAGAATTATGATGACAAATTGTGACTTACACCTTGCAAGTCACATCATTATGCAGCTCTGTCAAGGGTTGTAGTGTGAACATTTGAAAGGAAATATGTTTCCCCTGTGAACAGACACACATGTGGGCATCCGAGCACAACCAAAAGCAACAAGTGTCCTGCCCCCGACAAATAATCATTGTTCAGCATAATAAGCTCAGCCAAAAGGAACTATCTAAATCTGAACTGTCTGCTTTGAGTTAAATGCTTTGTGTCTTTCCCAGATGTGACTTTCTCCTATCTGCATTGAATTATTCAGCCACTTCCGGGTCTTCTGCAGTTTTCAGCTTCAGTCTGCATCCATTTATAGAATAGATTTTGTGCCCAAAGTTGAGTGAAAGTCCTTAAGGCTGAGGAGTCATGGGTTCAAATGCAGGCTATGCTGTGAAAAAGCTGTTCTTCTCTAACCAGTGGCTCTATATGGGTTTATAAACATCACCTCTTTTTCTTATTTATTTATTTTACATTTTTTTAGAAACATGACACAAATAAGGAACATATTAAGCAAACTGCATTAAATAGATTACAATCACTTTTGTGTCAAAAGCTTAGTAAAACAAGTTTACAGCTGTTATTATTAAACTTTTGATTTTAAACAACGTAATCATGGAAAATGTGACTTTCCGACAATATCGATCAACATTTCCACGGCAACTGGATCAGAAACGTATTCGCTTCATGCGCTGGCTTTTGTTTTCAAAACTGTTCTGATGTCGTGGGTGGTTGTGAAAGACTAAAGTAAAGAGGTGAGTCAGTCCAGTTTATCCCCATATTACCAAGACTGGACGATTAAATGTGGTCATTAACTTGAGCTGGAAGGCGCGGAGCTAAAGGCAGCGTTTTTATTGATGTGGCAGGAAACGGGGAAGGGGGGGGGGGGGGGGAGCGGCGGGGGCTGACGGCTGCTGCTGAATCTGTAAATCTCACAGACTGTTCACAGTCAGCTCCCACTTTTAAAGGGACACACACACACAGTTTCCCTCTCTCGATTAAGAACGCACTTAATGTCACAAACAGCACATTAAGCACCATGTGGTAGGAGCAGAGACGATGTGAAACTGAAGGGTGTGTTAATGATCGCTGCCGGTTGCCAGGGCGAGGCCGTGGCAGGTCTGTGGATCCAGACAGAGTCGAGGCAAGCGTGCAGAAAAGTCTGCTTCCTTGAAATTAAACTGGCGAGGTCACAGATGTTGGTTAAGTTTTAATATTGAAAAAAACCAGCACTGACTTTTCTGGTTTCATAGTAAGCTGTAATATTTATTTTATAAATACTTATTTATGGTGTGGTTTCAGAGCAAGTTCCACCCCACTAAACTCCACACATGCACCACCACAAATACTGCAAAGAACTTTTTTGGGGAAAAAAAAGCAATGCGACGGGATTTTGTCTTTTTCCATTTATTGTATTTGATCACATATAAGAAACTAAGTAAAAGAAAAAATAAATCTGTTTGCACTGCAATCTTGAATGGAGAACCTCCAACCTATAAATTGGACAAATAAAACCCTGACCTCAAAATGCCATCTGTCCACCGTGTGTTTAAAACTTAAAAAACTCCAGTAATAGTTTATTTTAACAGTTTCTTAAACTTTTGCCATCTTGTGTCTCGTGAAAATGTTTGCATGCACTCATGCAAGCAGTGACTACAATCTGTTTGAAGTCTGACTTTAGACGATGCAGAAGCATACTCTGTTATCACATTATGTGCTAATAGTTATTATGAGGGAAGCTGATGATAAATCCTGATGCTTTCCCAGCTGTAACTAAAATGGAGTTGAAATGAGTTTTGGGTTTCGGGGACTCATATGTTTGTAGTACAGTTTGGAGAGACCAATTCGTCCGACATTCTTGTTTCTGGACTGGAAGAGGAATCAGAAGTAGAGCAAGAGGAGAACATGCAGACTCCTTACAGTTCTACCAATAGTTCTGTGCCCAGAACTATCAATGTACAATGATTTGTAAATAGTCTGAGGCTTGTTAATGGTTCCATTTTCCATGAGAGACAAAGTGCTCCTATCCTTGATTCCTCTATGCTGAAATGCCCTGACCTTTGGCCTGACAAGACTTCTCTACCAGGCCTGACTTGTTGGCAGAGAAAGAAGTAATAAACAAGGCCTGCATCACATTTGTAAAGGCATTCTTTTGATTTAAAAAAAAAAAACATTTCTGAATGATTATCAAGATGACGATATCTCTCCAGTTCCTACACTGTCTTAACTTTAATAGGAAGCATCTTTAGCTAATGTCTCTGGTCAGGCTAATCTCTCATGTGACTGCAGCAAGTGAAATTTCTTTTTTCTTGCTTTCATTGTTTGACTTTGTTCTTCATTTCACGTGTAATTAAATCTTTATGAGCTGTGAAATAGATGTTAGAGACTGGTAGTTTTGCATTCCTAATGGGCCAAAATAGATGATCTGTAACATTTTTTTTTCTCCCAATTCGCAGAATACTGAGCCACAACAAAATCAGAGTTCTGAAAAATGGATCCTTCTTTGGACTGAACTCCTTGGAAAAGCTGTGAGTATTAAGCTTCCTTTTTTTTGACAAAACCCTAAACGACTGACAGCCTCAGTTCTACTCTTGGCATAGTGGGCATCACTTCTGCTTCAGCGGCAACCGGTCTTATAGATTTGTGTGATGCCTCTTTTCTGCTTGGCTCTGGACTTGCCCTTCCAGAGATGAATGGCATCAGAGAAAATCTGAGCAGCTTTGTGTGCATTTCCCCTGAGATGGGCTCGATTCCAGCAGGGAGGATGATACACTCAGACTGGCTATCGCAGAGTTATGTTGAGAACCTCACATAATTACACCTCAGCCCTTCATTATTTGATAAACTCCACTCAAGAAGACAAGATAAGAGAGCTCTCTGGCAAGAGGACTGTGTTGGCAGTTCTACCTGCAGATGTCAAACAGTCTGGCCCTCCTTCACAAACTCATAATCTCTCTTAATCTCAGTGGAGTGTGAGACAAGGGATGGACACGATTACTTTGGGGATGAATCTGACACAATTCTCAGGGCTTCTGTTGACAGTCATGGATCTTTCTTTGACATAAACACACAATAGATAAGTTGGAAAGAAGTCTGAAGGATTTTAACGTGTGAAAGTGTTTAAAAGAAAATATTGTCCTGAATCATTTTTTGGGGGGCTTTTGGGGATGAAAGAGACAATCATTAAACAACACTGACCTGTTTACTCTCTTTCTGTTACATCTTCACAATCTGTCTCAACTCTTATTGAGCTTTTGATTTTGGAAGTCACTAAAGTGTGTAAATATAATTTTGGATATTTTTTTGCATGGCAACAAGTAATATTTCAGTGTATAAATTACGCTTATATATATGTACAGTGTAAGAAAATTCATAGTAATCAAGTTTTTAAAGATCAGCATGCCGGTGCTTATAGCAAACTGTTGTTTTTTATGGACTCTGTGATGTAACAGCATGTCTTGTCTATTTCCCAGTAAATCTTAATGGGAACAATAAACATGTGCAGCTCCAGTTTGGTTCCTGCAGACTGGCAGAAACGCTTATTTTGCTGGGGAGGTTTGTGGTTATGTTGACGGAATATTACTACCACATGCCAGCCGGAGCTGCCACCCATGAAGCTAACGAGCTTCTACAAAAACGTTGAAAGATAGAAAAATACGGCAATTTGCCACAGTTGTTGACTTGTTAGCGCCTACCTGCTGGAGCTCGCACCAGACGTGCCAGTCAAGAACAGCGAGCAAAATATGCAGAGACCGCTGAGAGCACCAGAGTTGTCGGTTCTCGCCTTAACAGTGCTGCACCGTGGACTCAATCGATCACATTCTTGACACAAGACAAACATGCGATAATGCAATTTGGATGATCATGTATATTAAACTAAAAACAAAAGAGGATGGTAGCTGAGAGGAGGTCATGTGAAATGAACCCAAGTGGATTGTTTTTGTTAACAGAGCTCCTTATGGTGTTGCAGGGTCAATAGGTTAGGCAACCCGAGCCTGTTCACAAACAGAGCTGTATACCTGATGCAGGGATACAACTAGTGACATGCAATTGGGTTGTAAAATAAACACTTGAGATGACATACTTAAAATATTATCTAAGCTGTTTCAACAATAACTTTTATAGAAAGTTTGTCTAACTGACGAGAGTCTCAGAAATGGAAGGAAAGGGAATTTACAGACACAAATTCTGAAACGTCAGACTTTAATTTTGAGGAAAAATGATAAGGAAGGACAAATTCAAAGTTTCTAAACAACCTTTGATGTGCCAGCTTCCCAAACCAGAACACCAATTGACAGGACAGAAAAAGAGCGCCTGCTGTTGCCTGGAAATAGAGGTGTTAGGTAACTTACAGAGCTGACTGGATCACTCCAAGGGAGCGGCTCCCATAGTAGCTTCATTCTGCTCGACACAACAGCTGCGCTCAGAGACTGGGTCACTTCATTGGTTGTCTCTTGCTTCTGAACCTTACGTAGGGTTCAGAAGCAAGTGATATGGAGGACTAGCGACACAGAAACTTAATAGCAATGGAGGGAATAAAAACTTTGTTAATATGGCATCTTTCAAGAGAAAAAAAAATCAAGTCAAAACCAGGATGTTGGAATGCACGTCTACATCCTGCACTGGAAGCATTTGCTACATTAGCAGTGGAGCTGCATGAGAACATTTTGCAGATTTAGACAGAAGCCTGGCAGCAGAAGCAGCATTTTGTAACTCTTTTAGGGAAGATTTGGTTAAGGGTTAGGGTTATAATGTGTAGAGCGCATTACAGTAATACAGATGAGTTGAAGAAAAAGCATGGATTAAGATTTCCATTTCATGATGAGACACTATGGAGCTCAGTTTGGATACATGTTTCTAAAATGATAAAAAAAAACAAAAAAACAAAAAACCTGAGTCAGTGGTTACACCAAGGTTTCTAGTAATAGATTTCTGCTAAAATACCAAAGAAACCCATTAACCCATAACTAAGAAATTTGTTAACTTTACTGTTAATTTGTCTGGTGCAAAGATTATTATTTTTCTTCATTTAATTTCAGAAAACAGACATCCAGCTTTTTTTTATTGAATGTAGGCATTTTTACCAAATTGTGCAGTTTGGAAACCTCGTTAGGAGGAAAAGAAATGTACAACCGGATATCATCTGCATAGCAATGACCAGAGATATAAAAAAAAAATGACAGTATGGAAACAAGAGGGAGCAGAGACACCAAAAATAACTATGGACCTAAAACTGTGTAACAACAAACTAAACAAGAAGTTCAGTTTGGAAGCAACAGTCAGAGTTAAGCCTAATTTCGCTCATTTGCATACTAAATATCAAAATTCATATGTCTCATTGTAGATTCAGATTGAATTAAAAGCATTTATAATTATACATAAAATCAGGCATTAAAGTGCTAATAAAAATTCAAATAATACTTTTTTCACACGTCGGAACTTCTGACGACATTTGCGGGAGAAACGTCGTCAAATCTCAACGTCCAGCGACCAGATCTGATGGCGGCCCTCTTCCTGCAGGTCACTTTGAAATCAATGAGATTTGAAAGTGACCTGCAGAGGGAAAGGTCAGATATGTGTTTGTATTCACTACAACATGGAGTTCAACTAACACAGGCACACAGTCCCTTATGGTCCACAGTGGGAGATGCAAGCTTTTGCTGTGAAGAGATAACATAAATCATGCGGACCACATTTCACTCCTCCGCCGCAGCCTCGGCCTCATCTCTGAGGCAAAGCAGTGGAGGTCTTTCCGCTCACTCTGACGTCTCCAACCTTTAATTGAGTACTCAACATAGCTTGTAATTACATCTGAGCTCATAGGAAAATCACCGTCTGTTGTAAAAAAAAAAAAAAAAAAAAAATCTAATAAAATAAAAATTTTAAAAAGAAGGACCCATTGAAATTTACAGTTGGAGTCCTGGAAGGGTTTGATGGGATCGAGCTTACAGCGAAGATTTCACTCTTAGTTTTCATCACACTGCGAGATTACAGTTTTTGTTTTGTCTCCTCGCCCCACAGTGACTCCTCAGGTCCTCTCATTGTTTCCAGTTTGGCGTCTACATGTGCTTGTCATTTGCAGTAGTTGTGAACACTTACTCATATTATGTGGTCAGTGCTGTAATCAAAGGCCAGCCCACTGGGGCTGAGTAAACACACATCAGGGAATTACACTGCATCTCTGCCCCAAAGTGACAAGGATAAACAAAGCCTGCTCCTTTAACAACACACACACACGCACACACACACACTCACCCTTTTGGCCTATTTCTGGTGTGACTCCAACATTGACTTCTTTACTTCCTAATATGGAAAGCTTAACATATAGGCTGTTATTTTTAAAAGTGTCTGGTAATTCTTCTGGTAGACACACACACACACTGACATCCACACTCTGCTCTCACCATCATCTATTCAGTGTTGAAAGCAGTCTGATCTGCTGGTGTTGGGAGAATCCAGCTCGTGGGCAGGCCACCCTCCTTCAGGCTGGGGCCAGACAGCGCAGCAGTCCACACAGTTAGCTCTTTCATTGGGACAAAACGCCTCAAAGCCACTGTTGCCTTCAAAATCTGCCAAACCACCCAAGTACCGAGGGGCAATTTAGGCTTGTTTGTTTTTGCCCTTTTACTGGACTGCTGTGTTTTTGTAACTCTTTTAAACTGACTTTCCATCCAACAGCTACATTTGAATCTTGGAATACCTTGTGTCGTTCCTCCACTATAAGGCAACCATTAATCATATCTGGATTCTGGGTCAGTCCATGCTCTTTGCATGCACAATAATTTACCTTTACAAGGTAGTTCTGTATTTTTTAAGTTAGGTCCAGTTAAGTGGTTTTAAGTTCATTAGTTTGACCTAGAGGTTGAATCTAAAAGTTACTCTGGGATGGGTCAGGACCCATAAACTGCATCTATTTTCAGTAGCCAATTGCGGTTATACAGGCTTTATGTGTTATGTATGCATATTACATATTTGTGTCAGTACCATAAAGTCATGATATTTGCGCATTCAAAGTTAATGTGACTCCTACAAGACAATTTATCTGCAGGTAAGATGTTACCTGCTTGCAACCTTAACAGAGCCTCACTTCAAAATTCCCTTTAAGATCCACCATGAGTCCTCTTCTTCTGTACTTATTTGAGTTTCTCCACCTCACTGCAAACCCTTAATGACAGAAGCTCTCACTGGCAGCTGCGCTAACGAACCAAGAACTTTATGAGCTGTGGACAGATCCCAGCAGCCTGTCCTGTGCTGATTTGAGGTAAGGTAATGAGAATAATGAGCAAAGAGGGCCCAGGCAGTTTGGCTACTGTCCAACTAGGCCCCACTGCACCATGGGACACGGGACAGGCAGACAGGGCACAAGGGGCCCTCATCACCAGGTCTGTTCACCCAACATGGAGAGAGGGTGGAGAGAGGAGGGGTGCAGAGGCCAGCACTGATGATGGATGATGGTGTTTGAAGTGGACGGGTCTGAGAGGCAGGAGCCAGGCTTGTGGTTGGGAGTATTTGATGGTTTGAGGTGTTAGCAGCATGATGGGATATGTCACCAAGAGAGTCTGAAGTGACCAGCACAGTAGGTAGAGTAAAAATATTGCTGTGCCTGCTGCACTTTAGAGAAAAATGCACATGAAATATTAGGTGAATTTCAGATTAGCTTTATTCAACAGCAGGAGATTTAGGGTTAGTTTTGATTTATGCATGTAAAGCAGCAAGTTATAGGAAGGTGTGTGAAGTGACTCCCAGGGCAAGAGAATACGATGATATGCTTAGAAAACAGTTTCATGATGTCATATTGTGTACACAATGGTTTTAAACAAAATAGCAGGATCTAACTATTTTAATTTGAAACAAAAGCAGCTTTTACTGCTAATGCGGTCAAAACAATAACTGTGAAGAAATTATGTGGAGCTTAGAGTCTGTGTCACTTTTGATGTCTCCCAATTAAATTGCACATATTCATTGAAATTAACACTTTAAATTAATAGTTTTTCAACATTTAAGAATCAATAGAGCATTAAGAAATGTAATTTAATGCCTCCAGGTGATCAGATAAATATTGGCCAATTGAATTGAATATATTGTTACACTATTTGGCTTTGGATTTCAAGTATTCATTGCTGATGTAGTGAATCATCCCCAATCAACCCAAGCTGGCTGGATTTGATCTTAACAAACAACTCTCTGCCATCATCAGTCATCAATCGTTAATTAATAATATAATTAATGATTACAATCTCAGACCGCCTCAAATCAAAATAGCTATTACTACCCGTCTCTCATTTAATTTATAATTTTCTGGATGATGCTACTAATTACTCCTTTAATTAATGTGGTGATTAATTTGCCCATTAGCTACTGTATCACTACATTTACAGGCAGCCTCCTTCTTCAGCCTAAGATGGAGATCCAGAAGTGTGAGAGCTTTTGCCACACATTTTCTTCCACTCACATGCCAGTTAAATAAACGTGATGGATCATGATCCTTAAGATTCCACACCAGGAAAAGTGGAAGAGATTTCCCTTCAGCCAGCTGACTAGCAGGGTGCAGCAACAGATGTGGGAGGGACGGTGCTGTGCCCATGCAGCTGGAGAAAACTCGGGTCACTCCGACACTTTCTCTGATGTCTCATAAAAAGGACCTTGAACTGTAGCAACAGTTGGGATGGAAAATGTTTGTGGTTTTGAACCATGAACCGTTTTAAAACCTTGACATTCTTTACTACCTCATGCTTAGGCTAACCCAGCTCATAACCTTTGGAAGCGATATTGCCTGCTTTTACGAGAAGGTTGCATTTGGTCGCAGTGACTGCATCTCTCTTGAGCGAACTGTGAAATTACCTCTGCCATTTTGTGCAGCTGGGGTTAGGAAGAGGTCCAACTTAAACAACTTTACCATCTGATACAAGGGAAGTGGAGCCAAGCTGGCTAAACATGGTACACTGGTGGTTGAACAGAGAGGATCATGAAGAGGAAGATAAAGGGTCAGAAAGACAAAAAAAAGTACTACTGCAGTTTGTGTTATATTAACAGAGATTAACTTTATATCTGCCGAGGCTAAGGAAATCATATTCATGATATATCAAAAGTGGATAGCGGGTTAAAACAGTGGATCATTTTCAGAAATGGAGAGAAGCCTCTCAGTCTGGAATAGGCTCAGTAACGCGAGGGTCAGATTGCAGCAACCCACCACTCCAAAGGAAACAAAGGACAGCTGTGGAGGTTACAGACAGGAATCTTGTTTCCACTTAACAACAAAATGCACATTTGTGTAAGTCTGTTTGCACCCACGCAACAGTGAGTCGCTGCTTGTTAGGCAAAAGTTACCTAATAAGACTGTATGACATTAAGGGGTGGAGTGGGAGAGGAAGGGGTTAAGCGTACTCGAGAGTGGAAACAGAAAAGGGGGTGCTGCTGGAGTTGATAGACTCCAGATGTGTCTTTCAGATAAACTGTAGGAAAGGGGTGTGTTTGTGTTGCAAGCCTAGCTCAGTCAAGGCTCTGGGGGTTTATTCAAACAGCGAGCAAGTCAGCTCATAAGTCCATTACTAAATTGCACGTTTCATATCCCCCTTGCTTTGTCGCATACTCTTTCTGCAAACATGTTGGCATTTTTTATTTATTTTTTCTGGGGGAACTCAAGCAGTCTCCGGATTTGCTTCCTTCACTTCCGTTTCTGCTCCTTTTCCTCTTTTTCTACATGTCAGCTCTTTGGCTCTCTGGTCACTCCTTCCATGTTAGGCTCTCTGCAGGCTGTGGTCCACCTACTGGATAAAACATTCCTTTTCAATGAGAAATCAATTAGTAATATTGACTTCAGTTTGATGAGAAAAATACAAAAGTGAAAGATTGTTGGAGGTATAAACCTACTGAGAAACTGATGTCAGTAGTTCAATGCACCAACACCAGGTGTCTCTCAGTATCTTTTTATTGTAAATAATTTAAAGTTAAACCTTTAAAAATGTAATTAGGGTCCAAATTAGTTCTTAGCAAAGACACTGAAGGTCGGCATCCATGGGATTAACTCAAAACCACTCGTCTTAAACGTGTACACGTTTTGAATGAAAGACCAACACAAATAACCACATAATTGAAAAGTAGTTTTCAATATTTATTTTTTTTTTACAAATAAAAAGCAAAACTGATGTGTCAAGGGTATGCATTCTATTCCGCTTCTACTTTTATTAACCCTAAATAAAATCCAGAACACCCGGTTAGCATCAATCGCTACATAGTTAGTCATAAAATTATTTCAATTTTAATATCTGAATAAATAACACACCAACACAACAGTGATACACGATGGTGGCAGTATTATGCTGTGGGGATGTTCGTGTTGAGCATGGTTAGGGAGAATGGTTCAAATTAAGCAGCTATGCAAACGGCCTGATCAATTCTAAAACGGTTCAGATCCAAACACATTTATGTATTAAAATGGTCCAGTCAAAGTACAAACTGAGGATTTACAGCAAGACTTGGAAATTGCTGCTCCCTGACACGATCCATCTGATCTGTCTGAGTTTGAGATATTTTGCACATGAGGGTCGATTAACAGATGTGCAAACCTGGAACTGAGACGTGTTGAAGGCCTTTCAGTGCAGAATGAACACAAATGCACAACATGCGTTCTCGATTTCTGTTTCTAAAATGTATTGGAAACCTTTTATGCTCCACTATTACGCACTACCTTGTGTTGATTGATCGCATACATTTCAAATAAACTGCACATTGAAGTTTTGCTGTCATAAAATACGAGAAGCTTCCAGGAGTTTTAAAACTTTTGCAAGGTACTGTGCCTGCAGCATCAAACCCATAACTGAAATGTCTGTTTCTGGATACTTTGATTGGTGGTAGGTCTCTTAAAAACCATTGAGTTTGGCCCCTCAACAAGCCTCGGCTGGAGTCACGAATGGTTACAGTGTTTCTCTTGGCAGGGTCGGTCTTCATATCTTCGTGCTACAGATTATAGAAACATATAATCAACAAAGGCAATATGAGAATTCAAATAAATGTTCGCTTTTAACAGCATGCTCGTTCAGACTGCTGATTGCCAAGCAGAGTTTATTTCCACATCTATCATGCGTGCAATCTGTGCATAACGATCAATGAAAAATTTTATAAGCTTGTAGAGGAATATTTCGAGCACATGCCAGCTGGCGTAACACCAGATTTATGAAAATAATTGTACCTTTTTTTTTCTTGACGTTTCCTGGCTGCAGCACAGCAGTTCCTTCCAACCCTAAAGTCAATCAGGTGTATCCAATCTGAGAGGAACCAGAAAAAAAGAAAGAAAATAATCTGGGGAAGGAGCGGCGTAGCAGGAAATTACTATAAAAAACAAGAGCTCTGCAAATCCTGGTTTCCTGTTTTGGGGGAAGGCAGGAGCTCGTTTGGACCCTGCGTTACAGAGACCCCATTGTGAGCAAGTGTGTTGTTGAGTAGGGAGGTGGGCTCCACAGGGCCAAACGCAGGGGCAATTTTTGCTCAGTTCTGATTTCCCTAGCCCACCTGCCCCTCCCTATGAGGGAAAACTAGCTAGTAAAAAAGCAGAAAAAGGAAACTGTAAAAATAAACGAGCGAGGGCCTCAGCGCGAGACGGCAACCAGACAGGAAATGACACGCGGCACAGGAATGGTCTCCAGTGATCTCTGTCAGCAGCCAAGGTGCAAGTTAATACCAGGTATTTATTAGAAACAAACTGGTCTGAAATCAAGGGAAAGGTTCGTTCAAAGTAAAGATTTGATCTCCTAAGTGGTATTTCTTTTTCTTGAACAATCATCAGCAGGAAATGCTTGATTCCACTCCTTGTTTAAAATGTAATCTTTATTTAACCAGGTGAGATGTCTGAGATCTGCTCCATTCACAATGTGGACCTCGGCAGTCTGGCGATAATGAGCAGCTCCTGCTTAGTTCCAGTGCTTTTCCCAGCTCCCTCCTGGCCCAAAGGCTCAAACAATGTCCGCTCTCCAGGCCCTGCTGCTGGCCTTCTGATAATAGAGCACTCCACGTCTCCATTAAAACCCTCCCGCTGCCGTACAAGCACACGGCTCCTCTGTAGGACTGCATGGGGCCCAGGTGCTCATCCCGGGCACACCCGCAGAGTGGTGACTCTTCAGAACAGCCGGAGGAACAGCTCCATTGATGAGGGGGAGTTTATGAGGAACGAAGAGGAAAAAAAAGGACATTCTTAATTGCAGCCTCAGATGTCAGACAATGGCTCCTTTTTTGGCGGGCAGGGAGCTTGAGTCTGTCACAGTCAAGTGATACAGGCCACATTTGGAGAATTGGACAGCGCACTGCACTTTGGAGTCCATAATCTGAAACTCAAGAAGACGAACCGCTCACAGTCGCGATTCAACAGCAGCAATGCGGCTTTTTGAAAAATGCTGCTTCTGAGGAGCACAGTAGAAGAAAAAATTAATGAATCTACATTTATTTCTTAGACAAAGACATATTCGCTTTTAGCCATAATGAGGCTTTAAAGTATCTCTCCTCTCAGCATTTGTCCTCTCTCTCTGTGACAACTGTTGTCATCAGTGTCAAGGCCGCAGAGCTTTGAAATTGTTGTCAGGCAGAGAGAACGCCAACTCTACAGAGAGTAGACACAAGTCATCGCCTCGGTTCAAGGCGAAACCTGGAGCTAAAGTTATTGTAGTTTAAAAATAAGGCTGGAAACAAATCAGAAGTGTACAGGTGAGGCTCAGTCCTTGAGGCTCTGGGTAGACTGAGATGGTGATAAGGGCCGACATGTGAGCCTCACATCCTGCTGGCTCGGTGGGAGAGTGCAATGAATCAGAGTTGGTTAGCCATTGTTCCCCAGCAGATCCATGCACAAACTAATTTTCACCCATTTATTCAGACAGGAAATACATATCTGGGATGTCTTCATCGGAATCCTAAGGAGAGATGCACCAACCAGAACTTTCCTGAGCTTTACTTTTGAACAGCTTTGCCAACACAAATTTTAGCAGGTCTCTCCTGAAGACCTATAATTAAGAGCTCTTAAAATATTTTCCGTCTAGCCTGGCCAGTTAATAATGAGCTACATTAGCAACAGAGGCAACATCATGACTCATCATGGTGTTGTTAGTGAAACAACTCTCAAGTTGTTTCTATAGACACTTTGTAAATAATCACAGAGCACTACTGCTCCACTCAGTTAAGTCTTTCTGTTACGTACTGAAAGTCTTGCTCTTTCTCACTGTCCCACAGCCTGAAGAAAGCCATGCACACATGACACGTTTTGTGTTGGAAGCCATTTTGAACACCTCACTGCTGCTAAAAGCAAATAACTTTAAGTTGAATTCTCACAGTGGTCATGTCGTTGACCCTGCAGCCAGACGGCACTTGGTATGACGCATTTATTGATTGAATAAAAGTTTGGTCGCTGTGGTTTCTGACTGGTCAGAGTTCGGCTCCCAGTCAAGCAGAAAACTGACCGTTTCTGCTCATCAGTTCATTTTTGAATGCAGCACCACTAGACCGTGTTAAACGGTTCACCTTCAAAAACTTGCTGTGTGACTGACAGACAGCTGGTAACATTGTGTCGCTTTGTACACTTCTGATTTTTGCAGATCTGCGATAACCTGACTGTGTGTTTTATATGCTATTTTGTTGTGGCCTGTTAGATGCTGAAGCCAAGTTTGAACTTCTACGCACAACAATGACCCTGCAGAATGATTTGTGATTAAAAAAAGACTTCTCTGAACATAACAAAACCAGTCTGGTTTATGTCTACATTGTGCGTACATGTTTAAGTGATGATGGGATCATTTGAGCATTGTCTTTCAACCTCCAATATTCTGATGTTTCATTGTGGTGCAGCACAATCTATCGCTCCCTCACTCCATGTTGTACAAGCTGTCCAAGTTCCTTCAGATGGGCAGGGATGAAAGGAAAGCGCGTGCTGTGATCTTGTAAACTGAAGACTTGAACTCTCTTCGGAAAGCAGAAATGTCTTTTGACAAATGAAGAAGGAGACCTCAGGCTGAAACCAGCAGCTTAGATGAATAAACAGGTCTACGTCAGTAAATGCCCAATTTACAGCTAAACATTCTCACTTTGCTGTGTGTTCTTGTTAGGCCACACTATTTTTAGCAAAACCTTCATCTTTGTCTTTTGTCTTCTATGCACTAAAATGTAGCGTGACAAATTTCTTACAATGATAAAACTTCTAACTTTAAACCAGTTTGAAAACTAAAACTTTTTTTAAAAATAACATTTTGGATTGGTGACGTGGACTTAAGCATTTTAAGTCCACGTCATACATGTTCGCTGAAGGACTAAGAAAGTGTAGACACTTGACGAATGAAATTTTTAAATATTCATCCTAACTTATTATTCAAAATAAACCAATTTTCTTTTCCTTTTGGCTCTGCACAGAGTCCCGAGTTTTCTCATTAGTTAGAACATTGATCAAAAATCTAGATAAAATAAATAATCAGGTGGCATTACACTAAAACAAAATAGGCTGATAAAATAATCTCCTTATAACCAGATGAAAGCAAATTGGGTCATGCTAACTATAGTTTCAGTATGGCAGCAGCAGTAGTGCAAACGGGGTTCATTAAAAGAATATGAACATTTAAATTTTTTATCTTGTTGAAAGCTAAAAATATCAATGTAATAAATCTGAGCTGGTTTTTGACAAACATAGTCCAACTTGGACTGAAATGCATGGAGGTCAGCATTAACACAGCAAACGCTTACTTTTGTATGTCTGTGAAAGGGACAGACAGGGAAGGAGAGAGAGAGAACAAGAGAGAGAGAGAGAGAGAGACACCTCAGGGAGAGGAAAAGGCGAGCAGTGCCTCATCTTTCAACGCCACGCTAATGAGCCCAGCGACACACAAACAGGAAGCCGGAGCTTTGTTCTCCTGCTGTCCAGATCAACAAATCCAACTGATACACAGACAAAAAAATAAGTATATTCAGAGTAATTAGCACATAAACTGTAACAGATCCACAAAGCCATAAACACTTGACAAATGCAGAAATATGAAATATCTATATTTATCTTTACTAATTTTTTGTTTGTAAATTATTGGATACATATGTTTTAACTTGAGGGTAAAAAGTGAATATGTGTCAGGCTTTATGAAAATAATGATTTCCTCACATCCTGTCTGAGACGGAGCCTTACACTTACAGAGCTTGGCTGTGCTCTCCAACACAATGCCTTGATTTGAGTCCAGAAAGCTTCGACCCCCTTCATTAGAACCTCTCCTCTGTCTGTAATCATAAGAGCAAGGGCTTAGAAAGATCCTGGACCAGGACAAAACCAATAATCTGTTGAGTGGAGCCCCACCACACCGCATGTTGTAGTTTTTCTTTTTTTTGCTGGAAGCCATTTTCTAAAACAATTTCCCCTACCCTAGTTCGCCCAAAAAAAGCTCATCTCCTGGAAAACGGACCGAGCAGCGGTTAGGAGATGCCTGAGGGTTTGAACTGCATGAGGCAGCGTGGTCAAGAACAGCAATCACAGACAATCAATGTTGAAAAAGTGCCCTGAATGTCCCATGAGGACTTCCATACTACAGAGCCATTGTGGTTAAAAAAAAAAACAGCAACAACATTGCAGATCTTTTTTTTTTTTTGTCAAAAATAACTTCTATGGGGATGGATACGTATCCATCTCCATAATTCAGCTCTGTTGCTTCCACTGAGCTATTAAAGTCTTTGGTTCCAAACATATGCAGGTCGGTTGGTAACATCTGGCTGAGTAGATCGCAAATAGTTCGGAGAGTGACATGAGAGAAGGGTGAAGATAATAGCAGCAGAAAACATGCAATGAAGCATCCAGGAGGAGATAATTAAGGCTGCTGTGATAAAAACACTTTTAAAAGGGAAAAATGTGTATAAAAATGTGTATAAAAATGTGTATAAAAATCCTGCTGGGTGTTTAATGTTAATATAATATTTCCCTGAAAGACAGCTATTTTATTTACAAGTGTAGCATTTGTAAGTGCTACACTCACAAAAGCCAACTCGTCTAATTGATCGACGAGTTAGCCTTCTAGCATCAACACTGTTGACACTTTCAGAAAAGTGCCTTCTTTATTTTGCTGAGCAAAAGACAATATGTCCCATATTGAACTGATCACTGATGCCTAATATGCATCAGGTCCAACATAATGATGCCTGAGTCATCATGCTTCACAGTGTACGGAGGCGTTTACACACTGTCCACAAACGTCACTTCAATCATTTGCCCCATTTCGCTTTAAACCAGTAAACTGTGACCTCTTCAGCTCAACTTGTGTTTTCAACATTTGGCCTTTGTCTAGAACTTGGCTTCATATTGACATAATTTAATGTTTCAGTGTTCACAGATAACTTTACACCACAATGACCTGATCACTCCTCAGTTGATCATCTAATCGTTGCCAATTTGGCTCTTTTTCAATCCCTTGAATGAGAGTTGTGTCATTTTTATTTATTTATTTATTTTTAAATATTTGTCATATTGGTTTCCATTTTGGAGGACTCGATATAATTTTGCCCAAGCGTTCACATATTTTTTCATCTGTAAACAACCATTTAGTCATCATTCATTCTTCTTCTGGACAATGTCTGCAGTGATCCGTTTTACACAGATTTTTATAGTGGATGGCACAATGACGAGCATGTAAAACATTTGCTGTCATCATCTTTCAATAGCACACTTGATGTTCCACGTAATTGATTACCTCACCTATAATACTCGACACTGTCAGTCTGTAAATCACAACTCTTTCAATTCGTCAGTCCGTTTCACATAATCAGCAGTCTCCATGTCATGACTGCTGCACCTCTTGGTTTTGTATTTCTCTGTAAAGTCAATCAACAACAGTGATTGATCTGGTTGGTGATGCTGGACTCCTGTTACTTTGAACACAGCTGCATAAAGACCGTAAAAAGAAAAATGGCCAAAGTGAAGTAGCTCGAAGACAAACAAACCAGCACTCTATGAAGGGATTTAAAAGCTCTCCATGGCTCTCATGTTTCTCCGTACAGACACCCCAAACACCTCAGCTTTGTGATCTGTGTAGAGGTCAGTTTTTCACATGTTCTTTGAACCTAAAAAAATCACTTCACATTTGTATGCGTGTTGAAAGGAAAGTCAAAATGCAGACAATCATCATTTAGCTCCGACAGAACAAAAAACAAGAGAACGTTGCAACTAACTTATGGGGGTAAACATGCAGAGGTACATTTGGAGGGAGTGTTTATTGATGTAATGTGTTTGACCTGGCAGTTCTTGGCAACGTGGATGTCTTCAGACATTCTGTACTCGCAGAGCACACATAAAGTAAAAGCGTGTCAAATTGACACATTTTCTTCTGAGGAACTTTATGTTCGCAACATCTGTGGTTCCCTTGATAGACTGGCTGCCGACTCACAGTTATCTGTCGTCCATATAGGAACTCGGTTGTGTTCTTGTCCCTTAGCATTTTTTGATGCTCCTTCCCTTGAAACTGTTTCCAATTGTTTAAGAATCCTGGGGAAAGCTCTAGTAAAGTATCCATCTTTAAATATTTACTTTCAAAAAGTCTACTAACTTTTTCTTCATGTAGGATTTAATGTGAGCACTCCCTCTCTACTTCTCTGTGTTTCCAATAACCTGACAAGAATCCACTAACAGTAAACCTGTTAAATGTCCTTTGTAATAATGAATAGAAAGGTGAATAAACCAACTAGAATTGGGACTTTCTGTTAAGTACATTATGTAATGATTCATACTTGAAAAGGTGTTTTTATATGAGACGGTGCAATTAAAAAATACTCATCTGCTTTAAAAGACAATAGAAATGCTTATTGTATTTTATTAAAATTTTGTACTTTTGAGACTTTCAAGTTTTCTGGTTGTAAAACGCGATGACATTTGTCCTTTAAGCATTGTGTTGGTGTTGAAGCTGTGGTTGTTTGGGATACGCTTGAAAGTTTTATCACAATGAAATGCCTTGTTGCCGAAATATGCTACACAAATAAAATTTGAACATTTTTGATAACAAACAGCCTATGACTTGTTAACCAGGAAACATTTGTACCATAAATGGGCTTCATGTAACCCTTTAACTGCATGTTCAACATTTTCACCCAAGATGTCTGAACTGACTGCTCTCTCGAAATGGTGCTCAGACATACAATAAAAACCTGAACGTTTTTCACGCGGATAAAAAGCAAAACAGAGAATCTTTGTGATTATTATCTCTGCGTTCACACACCAACATTTCTCTTTTTCCGTTTCCAGGGATCTGAAGCACAACCTAATCAGCACCATCATGCCTGGAGCCTTCCAAGGCCTGTCTGAGCTTCGGAAGCTGTGAGTAGACGTAGTAACATCCCTCAAAGTGTGATTACGTACAGAGCAACAAGTATGCGAACGTAAATTCATGAAAACTCCTTTTCTACCCAGAAGTCAGTAGCTGAGTTAAACTGATATTGATTGTTTTGGCAGCTACAGATGTTATAAAACAACCGCTAAACCTGAGGTTTTCAAATTTTTCACCTGACATCAGTAAAAACCATCAGATGTCATCCCTGAGGCATGATGTGGAAAACATCAGGGCTACTCCAAGCCTCCTCACAAGGCACTGAATGTGACAAGCCAACCTTGTGCAGCAGCTTGCTGCTCACGTCTTGCATCTCTGTACTCCGACGCTTGGTTGTAGCGTGGGTCGAAAGTGTTTGCCTGCGCTACGCCGCGTGAGTCCTCGTCCCTCCTCCTTCTTCTTGTATTTTCCCTGCAAGGTCTGGGGCTTCTCAAAACAAACAGGGGGAGATAAACACATGCTCTGGACAGCTCTCTGCTGGGTAGTGTCAGAGGTGCAGAAGAGCAGATCCCTCTCTGGCTTCAGCTATACATCACACTCAGGGGTTGACTGTAGAACAGGGGCCCTGCTTTACCCTGCTGATGATAAAGCTTTGGTCGGGTCCTTCGGGGTCCGTATAAGGGACAGTGTTTAGATGCCAACCGTCTATGATTCTGAGTTTGCACACTGCTGTGGTCTGAGCAGACAGAGAAGAGAGCCTGCCCGGTTCAGCTGCATGTCAAATGGACACGTAATATAGCATCTGGGGGCAATGAATGAGTCAAGACACAACAATCTGTTGCCAAGGAGATATTCATTTGATATTAGCTAACACATTCCTTTGTTCTTTCACACGCTTAGCGACCTGTCCAGCAACCGCATCGGCTGCCTGACCGCAGACATGTTCCTAGGACTGACCAACCTCACCAAGCTGTAAGACGCAGACCCATCAGTTGCATTGAAATGTGTTACACTCTGGCTTGCTGTTGAGGGACTGAGAGAACTTGTTTCTGCCTAATTTATGTTTTTACAGAAACCTCTCTGGCAACATCATCTCAACCCTAGATCCAGGAGTGTTTGAGGAGCTGCCTTCCCTCAAACTAGTGTGAGCAAAAAAAAAAAAAAAAAAAAAAAAGTGACTCAAATCTATGGCTCAATTCAACTCAATTCCTCAGGAGGGCAGTCAAACCTTTCCACTTTTTGCATGTTACAACGACAAAATTTTATGTGTTTTCTTTGGATTGGATATGAAAGAGCACATGAAATAGTGTATAAATGTGAATTGGTGTGCACTTTTTACATGTTTTAAATTTTTCACAGTGTAGCATGTAAAGTGCGGCATGGTTACGCTACTATTTGTCCCTATCATTCACTCACAATGGTTCATTGTTTTTCACTAATGAAAGGAGAACAAATGGGAATAGCAACATTCAAGTCTTGAAATAGATATTGGGTTGGACTTTGGTCTGGACTTTGACTAGGCAATTCTAATACAGTTTACAGTTTTTATCAGCTAAAACATGCATTTGTTTCATTTCCATGCTTTTCCATGAGTTTAAGCAGAGGTAGAATTCATGTGACTTTTTTTTTTTAATGAATGGTTATTCTCTCCGCAGAAACTTCGAGTCAGACTACTTGTCCTGTGACTGTGGGCTACGTTGGATGCCGAGCTTCCTCCGCAGCAGCTCGGTGCGTGTGGGAGAAGATACCCTGTGCGCCTTCCCGAGGACCTTGAGGGGAAAGCCCCTGCGAGGCCTGAGAGAAAGCCAGCTAAGCTGTGGTGAGTTCCTGGCTTCGCTGAGGCGCAGGAATGAGGAGGGTTAACGCTTTACTTCAGAGAGCATTACCATGCAGATGACTGTCACTCTGTAATGAAGCTCAAGACCATCTTTTCACAAGTTTCAGCAATGTGAAGTTGGCATCCATCTCTGTGGGTTGCTTTAACTGTCTGCTGCTGTCTGCGTCCCGTTGGCTGCTGCTGCAAAGCAAATTTATAGTACAATTCTTTGCAGTAGTATTCATAACGCTAGAACTTTTGCAAATTTTTGTTCCATGGCAATCACAAACTTCATTGCAATTTATTCTGATTTAAGTAATAGACTTACACAAAGTAGTCTGGAACTGAGACATGAAAGAAATATTATACATGTCAATTTGAACAATAAAGCTGCAGGAGGGTTAAAAGAAAAAAAAAAAAAATCTGAAAGGTCTGCCTGGCATTTTTTTGCCCCTCATCCTCTTAATTGCTCCCAAAAATAACCGATGATATCGTTTATTTCCACAGCAAATTAACAAAATCTACACAATCACCTATTCTGCAATCTGCAGAGTAGCTTGTCATGGTTGAATCCTAAACATACAGGCAGAGTTACAACTAAAATCTTAAGGAGTGATTCAGATCTTGTGTTTGAATGGCCTAGTCAAAGTTCAGAGCTTCATATGATATGGTGTTTTTAAGATCCTTTTCTTCCCACCTCACAACATAATTGTTGTGAGGTTCAATAATAGAACAATATTAGGTGATATTGTTCTATCACCTAAAATTTCAAGAGGACACAATAAAGCTTTGGTTGTTCAGTCACAAAATATGGAAAAGTCCAAAGGCTAAAAACATGTTTTTTTACTCTGTAAGAGATAAATATGTGTCCTTTAACACTTTGCTGCTCAGACGGTCCACTGGAGCTGCACACCCTGTCGCTGCTGCCGTCCCAGCGTCAGGTGGTCTTCAGAGGCGACCGGCTGCCCTTCCACTGCACTGCTGCCTTGATGGACAAGATCACCAGCATACACTGGCGTCACAATGGTCAAGTAGTGACATCTGACCATGACAGAGGCATCCAGCTGGAGGATAATGTGGTGCATGATTGCACCTTCATCACCAGGTAGAGTATCTGCTCCTCTTTGAAAACCTGTCGATGACGTATTGTCCAAGTAGAAGAAAAAAAAAAAAAGCACCGGTCTTTTAAAACAATTTGTTTGCATTCAGCGAGCTTATATTATTCAACGTTCACGTGGAGGCAAGTGGAGAGTGGGAGTGTGTGGTCACTACTGGGCGGGGCAATGCCTCGCGCACTGTTGAAATCGTAGTGCTGGAGAACAGCGCCTCCTTCTGCCCAGAAGATAAAGTTGTAAACAACCGTGGGGAGTTCCGGTTAGTTATCCTGACAGTGATTTACTTTGAATAGATTTGAGTTTCAACATTTCACTGACAGCTTTATGTCTTATTATTCCGCAGGTGGCCAAGAACTCTGGCAGGCATCACCTCCCACCAGTACTGTCTGCAGCTCCGTTACCCCTCCTTGTCTGTGGAGGGGGTAACGGAGCAGAAAAAAGCCTCCCGATACTGTGACCGAGCTGGAAAGTGGCACGAGGGCGACTACTCCAACTGCCAGTACACCAACGGCATCACTCGTGTCTTGCATACCTTCATTTTGGTCGGTAACGCTGCAGAGGCCACTGAATATTGATTCAAGGCCTGCCAACAAAACTCACCCTGTGTTACATCTCCATTTCAGACACCCATAAATGCGTCCAACGCCGTCACTGTGGCCCATCAAGTGCGGACGTACACACTTGAGGTGGCTGGCTTCACTGACTCTGTAGATGTGCTGTACATTGCCCAGATCATGGAGAAGTTTATGGAATATGTCAGGCAGCTGCGAGAGGTGAGAATATTTTCAAAGCTCACTCTCTTTCGAGATGCACTCTTATTGTTTTGAGATACAATTTCTGATTGAATCTTTTTTTAAAAATTAAACAAAATTATAATTCTCTAATTCCCTTTTTTGAAATCACAAACTATACAATTTTCTCAACAAGATCCAACTGAAATCAATACTAAGTGAATACAATCTATGCAAACACATTTCCTATGTACAGCTTTTAAAACTAAGCATCCTTTTAAACTGCTGCGCCATAAAGTGAGAGTTTTATAGATAAAATATTTTTTCTAACGCTATTAATTTCGTCCATATAGATGACGAATAACAAATTGTGCTTGTTGTAGTTGTCGGAGGTGATCGTGGATATGGGCAGCAACCTGATGCAGGTGGACGACCAGATCCTTGCTCTTGCTCAGAGAGAGAAAAGAGCATGCAGCTCCATCGTCTACTCTCTGGAAACTTTAGCTTGGCCTCAATTACACGGTCGAGCACAAGACTTCACCGTGGTACGAAAGAATTTTGATCTAAAGTTTTAAATGTTTTCATGACACACATATTTCTTGTACTTCTCTGACAGCAACATTGTAGCGCATGAGGATATGAAATTATTTTTGGTAATCCATTTTGACCGTGTGGTAAAACAAAGCCATGGAGTGGTCATTCTAAATTGTCTCATTTCAACGTACGTAACATATGTGGAGTGTTTCTTTTCACTAATATTCAAATTGATTTTTGAAGATGTCTAAAAACATAGTGATGGAAGCTCACCTGATCCGGCCTGCGCACTTCACCGGTATAACCTGCACCGCATTTTACCACCGCGAGTTGCCAACAGGACGGCCAGGAGTGCAGACGTCAGAGTCTGCGCCTCAACAACTCCTTCATTTCCGCTGCAGCACTGGCTCCCATAACATCTCCCTCACCAACTTCCCCTTGAAGGTGAGGCTTTTCCCTCTGCTGCTCCATCAGCAACCAAACGTATCTCTTTGTGTGAAGCCATAATCATGGACTTCATTTACGATGATCTGCCTGCTTTTTTGTTCTTTTCTTCAGAATTCTGTAGCCCTCGCTTCTGTGACTGTTCCAGCCACTTTGTTTCCCCTGGATGCTGCTGCGGACTGCAAGCTGCAGTTTGTGGCTTTCCGAACGGGAAGCTTTTTTCCTCTACTGCCAAACTCAAGCAACGCTGTTGAACAATCTCGCAGACGAAGTGTCAACACTCCTGTCATCTTTGTAGGCCTTGGTAATAAAACAAACAAACAAAAAAAACTATTTATTTTAATTTTGCTATGACAAAGTATCTTGAACCTCTTTTTGATCTGTAGTCAAAGAGAGCCTTAATCCTCATAAGAACTAAACAACCTAGTAGTCAAGAAGTTTGTGTTTTCAAATACCAAAAATCTGATAATTAGATATTTATCATATTCCTTTTCAGCTCTCACAAATTGCATCAAGTGCAACTAATCAACGTTTCACTTGTTGCATCTTACAGACTCGATATTGAAACACTTCTGTTGCAAAAACAAAATTATATAAATAACTTTAGATCCGGGTAAAAGTGCATGGATCTTTGCCTTTTTCTGGCAATCTGTTTTATACCTATGCCACTCTGTGACAGACGGCTGCACCATGTCGAACTATTCTGATCACATCTGGGTATCCCTGCGCCACTTGACCCCGGGCACCGACGCAGTGGCAGCCCAGTGGAGCCACACGGAGCCGGGCAAGCAAGGAGGTTGGAGCCAGCAAGGTTGCCAGCTTGTTCACACTGACAGCAGCACTTCATTGATGCGCTGCTCTGTACTCGGCAACTATGCAGTGCTGCAGGTAACGGAAGCATATTCGGTCAATTCAGGGTGACTGTGACAAATTGTTGATGAAATCTTAATCCAGTTCATGTTCAATTTCGCTCCAGGAAGTTCCCACCTTCCCCAACTCCAGTTTAGTCTTTGTGAGGGTGCTCCACCCTGTGGTCTATGCATGTACTGCAGTGCTCCTTTTCTGCCTCTTCACCATCATCATTACACACATACTACACCACAGGTAGAGTGTTGGTCAGATTTCCTGCTCGAGCTGGCTATTTGCTGCTTCTTTCTAATAATTTTCTCTTCTCTATGTTTTCTACAGTTCCATACAGATATCGAGAAAGAGTTGGCACACTCTGCTGAATACCTGTTTCCACATCGCCATGACATCAGCTATCTACGCAGGAGGCATAAGCCTAACCAGCTATCCTCTTGTCTGTCAGGCAGTATGTTTTACCTGACAGTGCTATTTTTAACTACTTGTATGATATGCTTCACATCCAGTCACACTGCTGCCGTATGTGACAGGTGGGCATCGCTCTTCACTACTCCTCTCTGTCAACGCTGCTGTGGATTGGGGTCAGCGCCAGGGTCATTTACAAAGAGGCTGTATGGAGATCACCCCGGCAGACGGAAGGAGAGTCTTCCCCTCCACCTACCCAGCGACCTATGCTCAGGTCAGTGTGCAAGCCACCATGATCTCACACTCACCTTCTGCACCATGGCAGTATTGTGTGCCGTCCATATGGTCTTTACTTTAGACATGCTTGGCCACCCAAATTGCCATCCCGTAAAGGCAGTCATTGTGCCCGATAACCATAGCCCTACTGCTTAAGAATCAGAGGAGGAGGAACACTGACCAAGTACAGCTGTGAGGCAAGAAAAAGACATGCAACCGGATAATTTTTAGAGATGTGGGCAGGAAGAATTTGTGACACCAACAGAACAGAAACTGTGGGAGTTGTCATAAATTGAAGTTGGGTGACTCAAGGACTGCACTGTCTTCATCACAATTTCCCTCTGTTCCCCAACCCTTTTTTTCCTTAGCCTGTGATCTTAAAACTGCAGTTGTGCACTGTGCCCCTGACCTCACTGGATCTCCAGTCAGTGCCTTTGTTGTCCACAGAACCAAATGGGTCAGGAGGTGATAAATCACTGACTTCTGGCATGCGCTCTCACCCTTTCCCTTTTGACTGTGTATTTGGCAATAGTGTAGTAGATTGCATAGCTCAAAAACTCAACAACAAACATTATCAATATTTTTGGTCAACCTATACCACTTAGACCCAATAAGTGGTGCTAGTTTCGCCCACTCAGGACCCCCTTACATCAGTGGGTGAAGAAAAAAAAATTACATTGCAATTGTGTGTCAAACAACCTTCCCATTTTTCTGTGGCAAGTGAGTGTCCCCATGTTTCCACACAGTGTAAGGAATATAAGAAAGCATTATCATTTAGGTAATGACACTGGAATGAGCATGTTTCTTAAAACTAGCTAGCTAACCAAGCTAGCTAACATTGCCATTTGTATTCTATTGTGCTGTGTGTATCAGGCATGTGAGTGTGTGTATGTATGTGCATTTATCCATCCATCCATCCATCCATTCATTCATTCATTCATTCATTCATTCATTCATTCATTCATTCATTCATCCATCCATCCATCCATCCATCCATCCATCCATCCATTCATTCATTCATTCATTCATTCATTCATCCATTCATCCATCCATCCATCCATCCATCCATCCATTCATTCATTCATTCATTCATTCATTCATTCATTCATTCATCCATCCATCCATCCATCCATTCATTCATTCATTCATTCATTCATTCATTCATTCATCCATCCATCCATCCATCCATCCATCCATCCATCCATCCATCCATCCATCCATCCATTCATTCATCTTTTTCTGTTTATCTGGGGTCAGGTTCTGGGGTAGAAGCCGAAGATGGGAGGCCCACGTTTTGAAAAATTTTAATTGCATAATATCAATAACATGTTTGTTGAGGAATACCTGGAATATGAAGTGATGAAAACTTTTCATTACAAAGATATTGCAAAAAGATGACTTCACCGGGTCCAAAAGGACCCACTTATGCATCAGAGGGTTAAAAATGTAAAGTACTTACACTGGTTTATTATTTTCCAAACAGGATTTATTAGATCATAAGTTCAGATTCACAAGATTCTGTTTATGTATATCTTCATTTATATGAAGAGTCAAAAGGGAAGAGCTCTTTCAGACTCAACACTGATGCAAAGTTTCCACTGCTTCTTTTGGAATAGATTATGTTGGTTTATTAAAGTTCAGAAACTGTGCTCACATTTCTCTTTGCATTTTCAGGTTCTATTTAATAGCCGATGGAGTTCCTCTCATCATTTGTGGAATCACTGCAGCTGTCAACGTCAACAACTATGGAGACAATAGCCCTTAGTATGTCAATTGCTGTTTTTATCCTCAAGAAATGTGATGTTTTGACTTTGTTTTGTTTTGCTTGGTGCAGTTTTGACTTATTCAAGGTTAAAGAAATCCTTGTTTTGCATTGACCATCCTTTTCTCTTTTTTTCAGCTGCTGGCTGATCTGGCGCTCAAGTCTAGGATCTTTCTTTGTCCCTGCTGGTTTAGTGGTGTTGGTGACCTGGATTTATTTCCTGTGCACTGTGCTTCGCCTGAGGCACCGTGTGTCCAAAGAATGCACAGGAACCACCCCGTCCTCTCCTGGGACAGAGGGTCATCCTGCTCTGGCAGGAAGCACCAGCCTGCTCTCCACAGACTCAGCAGGGAGACCTATAACCCCAGCCGCCCCTCCAGAGGATCAGTACTCGCTGAAGACACAGTTTTCTATACTGGTAGCCACCCACTTCCTGTTCGCAACGCTTTGGTGTTGTGGAGCCATGGCTGTGTGGCTAACAGGGCGCACAAGCTTGCTGTTCAGCTGCCTCTATGGGATTGTCGCCACAGTTTTAGGGGTGTTTCTGGTGGTGCACCACTGCTTTCGACGCCGTGACGTGCAGACCTCCTGCCCAGGTTATGGTCGCTCTCATCCTATGTCCACTTACACGAACACTTGCACCACTGTAAGTGGAGTGCAGACGTCGGAGCAAGGATCGCAGCTCTTCATCAACTGCCATCCACCCCCTGACTCTCACAACTCGTCCTCAGCCAGGTCATCGTCCACACCAAGTGGGATCAGTAGCGTCGGACCTGGGCCGTGCAAGCTCACAAACCTGTTGCAGGTGGCACAGGACAATCCCAGTAATGCTTCAAGAGTCCCTACAGGCAACAACACAAGCACCAGTACAGACAACATCACAAAGCCGACAAACAATGTTCTTCCCTCCGTAAACTCTTCGGCCCCGGTACATCCCCAGAGAAAAAAAGTGAGTAGCAGAACTAAACAAGGGAGTAGTCAACATTATCATCGAGGTGAGGGCAGAGGCCACTACCGCCTGAAAGCTCTGAGGACTGCTGGAGGGGGCAGTCTCGGCGCTTTAGGGCCAACAGGTTTGGAGCACCTCAATTCCTCGCATGCTTTTTACAAGCAAGCCACAAGTGAAAATGGCAGCATCCATCATAGTCTCTCAGAGAACCAGGCCACCCTGCTGACCAACGGGAAGCGAGTGGGGGAGTCGGCAGCCACCAGCCCCTCTGAGGGGAGCGACGGGGGCAGCAGCGGGAGCCGCAAACCCTTCCCTCTGCCGCCCTCTGCTGCCAGCAGAGTGGCCATGCACAGCAATCAAAGACGATGCTCCAGCAGAGACAACTTGAAAGTGGCAGCATCTGCAGAGCGAGAAACTAAGCGCTGCTCATATCCTTTGAACTGTGTCGCCAACACCGTGTCCGGGGCTGCTGCCCCAAATGGCACCCTGAAAACCTCAGTGCTCGAGCTCGAGCAGGACATGAGTGGCACGGACCAATCCCAGAGTTCTGTTGGAATGAGAACTGGTTTGTGGAAAAGTGAAACCACAGTATAAATTTTGAATGAACTTCTGTGCATGACCTTAATGAAATGACTGGGTTGTGTTTTAAAGTCCACTTAACAATTATATAATTTAAGATATAATATCATGAAGGCATCCAGGACCCTAAACTGGTATGTTTGCCTCTGTAGCTTTGTAAGTTTGATGTGAAATATTAAGGCAGTTTCTGTTAAGCATACACATTTATTTTAATCACTTTACAAAAGAATGTGTAGAAGAAATTTTAATTTGGCATCCTATGTTGTATTTTGGATGTCTCATGAAAGCTTTATTGTTTTAGTTGTAAATTTTCTATGCATTTGAACTACAGCATAAAATGGAGTGCAAGCCGTCTGTTTCCAAAGCACATGTATATGCATTTAATCTGAAGGAAACCTTTGACACTTATGTTAATGTATGTGCTCATGTATGCACTTGTATGTTTGCAGTGGTTGTGTGTGAGCGTGTGGTGTGTGTGCGCGTGTGTGTGTATGTGCACACACACAAAGAGAGCTGTGTATGAGTGTTGTACAATCTCAGAGTGAATTAAAAATGTGGGATATTTGACAATAGTAGGAGTTACCTGTTTTCTGATAACATTCAATAATTTATGATTTGAGAAGAAAACAATATACAATGCCTCACAAAGATATTATACGTCATAAATATTTTCAGATTTTGTCACACTGAATAAAATTCAAGCGTGTGTTTTATTCTGTTGGAATGAACAGGGTCACATATAGAGGTGTATTTTATTCACCTTTGTATGTGATCGACATGCTAACTAGCTTACTGTATGACACGTGATTAAAGGAATGTATGATTTGCTAAAAGCTACATGATTTGATCTAGTGCTGGTTACATTGGCAGGTAATATTTATGAAGGAAAATTATATATATATATATATATATATATATATATATATTATATATATATATATATATATATATATATGTATATATATATATATATATATATATATATATATATATATATATATATATATATAGTGTTCTGTCAGATAAAATAGCAATTGTGATATGACAAAATGTGAAATGTTCAAGAATATACAAGGCACTCTATGAGGAAAAAAGAGTTATTCTTAAATGTATTGACAACTTTTACTTTCGACAAAGACTTTTTTCCCCCTAAACTATGTTGGATTTACTGCTCTGATAGCAGCAAAATATTTGAGACTGAACATTTTCCAAACACAAAAATCAAACTTTATTTCACATACATAAATGTGTTATTACTATGCAGATGTTGAAGTCCTTTTCATTTTGTTTTCACAAAATACTTTATATGCACAGCAAACACAGGCGTACCTCTATTGTTTGGGTTATTTCCTTTATGTTTAGGAAATAACCCAAACAGGAAAAAGCATGTCTGCCCACAACACTGTAAAGTTTTCCATTGTTCAATGGGTAAGATTAGCAAACTTACTATTTGCTAATCTTGGGTGTTTCAACGTGCAACTGATGATACATAATTTGTGGGTAAAATTACTTCAGTCCAAACCAGGATGTGACTGTGAGTCACACCTCTCGTGGCAAACTATTTTAAACTCCCAAATAGATCCGTTCTACTCACATGTCCATCTGAATTAAGTTGTCCTGCAGGTTTAATAGTGGCCACCGTATGAATATTTAATTGACAACTGGGTGTCTTCCAAACAAGTTTAAGTTCCAGTGAGAGGTTTGCATACAATACACTGCTCATCACTATGATCACATTCATTATGTGTTTTTGACAATGCATTTAAAGATAAGTTGGTATTGAAACATGTTTCGATTGATTTTAAAAACAAGAATTGAGTTTGCACATTTGAATATATTGTAGATTTTCTCTAATCCATGACATGACAAAATTATACATTCATGGTGAATTTTAGACATATGACCACACATGCATTAGAACAAATATCCTTTGGCAACACCGCAATAATCCCAACACACATTAAAACTCTTTTAATAAAAGTTGTTTGCATAATCTCCCTGACTCACCAAAGATGTAGCATTTAATTTTCTACGTATAAACACAGACATATGTTTAACTTATTTTGTGTTTGAAAATGAAAATTTGCATAAACATATTGTGGTTTGTCATACCCTCTCTTAAGTTCTTACCTTGTCCACAGCAGTGGGACAAACAAATTAACGGTTCTCATAACATCTTCTCTGTCCAATCATAGTCGGACTTTAAAGAACTGTCACTTATTTCAGCCAATCAGAGGGCCATATGCAAACCTGTGGGTGGGGCCTGAAGCCATCAGGGAAGTGAGCTGTGAAACTTGGCGGAGCTCTAAAGAGGGAGTTGTGTTTTGTCAGTCGCTCTACAGAAAACCACTCAGTGAAAGATGCATTATCGTGGCTAGCTCAGCGCAATGTTTACCAGAAGTTAATAAAAAAGGCCCGTAAGGGTGAAGAAGGACGGTGGACTATCACGACACCGAGCTTCCTGAACAGAACAGACGCTGAGGTCATCGACACCTACAACCACGGAGGACGGCGAAGCTGAAGAAGTAAAGTTCACGACAAGGTTGACCAGCACTTACACGTTTTGACGTTATTGTCACGACACAGCTCGAGTCAACTTTCAGTCCGACTTGACGGACTTTTAGAGATGTCTCTGCTCGACCAGAGCCAGCAGTTGTTCCCAACGGGTGTTGTGGTAACGGTCCATCAGGCTCGGAACCTCCGGACCAAGGGCAAGAGCGGCACCAATGACGCCTACGCCATCATCCAGGTGGCCAAAGACAAGTTCTCCACCTCGGTGGCGGAGAAGTGTGTCGCTCCGGTGTGGAAAGAGGAGGCGTCGTTCGACCTCCCGCTCTTCCACCCGGGAAACGCCGAGCGCTGTACGCTGTACGTTATCGTCATGCACCGAGCCCAGGTGGGGCTGGACAAGTTCCTGGGCCAGGCCGTCATCAACCTGCTGGACCACCATGCAGAGAAGTCCCGCAAGAAGACGGAGTGAGTGGCTTCAGAGACGTTTTCTTCAAATTGGGTCAAACATTGTATCGTTGGCTTCAGTCCAGTTTTGATTATGATTCGTGAGGTTCATCCTAGACGCGCATTGCAGCTATACCTTCTCATTTAAAACTTTATTACATTGACAAGTCTACTTTACAAAGGGAAAAATGGCCAACCAAAGTAACTTTACTGCACTAAAAGTACATTTTACACAAAAAAGACCCATGAGAATTAATTTATTTCCAAATTTCAAAACGGTGAGATTTTACCCAAAACAAAAAAGCAACAATAACTTTCATTCTAAACCTAATATTTAACTTGTTAAAAAAAAAAAAAAAGGAAAACTCAGAAAACATCTCATTAAAATTACTTTGGATATGAAATAATTGCACTCTACAGTCAAAAAATGTATAGAATGAAAATCAAATGAAATTAAAATGTTAAATAAATTACGCAAGACATGATAATGTAAAACTAATTTTAATTCCAACTCACTTTATTCAGTGAAACAGCTCTTCTACAGATGACTTTAGTACTTTTTATTAAAATATCCTTTTTACTTTACCAACAAGCTCCACTGAAACCAGTTTTTTCTTTTCTTTTTTTTTTTTAAAGAGGAACCTGATCTGGGTTGAACTTTCATACACCTTTAGAATAATACCTTAGATACTGAGTTTTATTGAGGCCAACGGTGTCCTTTTTCAGTCCTCAAGGGTTTATCTTCTGAATTAATATTTTAGAAACCTTCCAGCTCCATCACGGTTGAGCCGGTAATGGGTTTCAGGCCTGCATATGGAAGGCGTGTAATAATTAAGCCGTATGAAAGTGTGAACTGTCTTAAAATGAAAAGAAGCAGGAATGTATTTATGAGATTTTTCTTTTTTTTTTGGATGAAAATGTTTGAACCGTTCTTTCCTGCATGTCTCAGAGTTGAGGTTTAATAGAAAGTCTTATATTGGGTCTCCTGTTATTAGTTTTAGTTTAGAAAAACATTTACAACATTTCACTGCTTTGTCTGTCATCAATAGACAAGCTCCAAATATTTGTCTGGCACTTTTACTTGTTAAATTGGTCTGACGCCAAAAACATCCAATGACAGAGGCCTTTCTGTGTCACACAATGCTAATCTCACTCATACGCATTTAGATGCGTACACAGCATGTGTCCACACCCAGATGTGCATTACATAAAGCAGGGTGACATTCGTGGTTTGACGTACGGTGTGAGTGTTGCCACCGTCAAAATAACACTTCCTGATTGTTGAATTGGAAGGCTCACGCCCTCTTTTGTTAGAAAATGTACAAATAAAAGAAGCCCAATTTGGACTTTGTGTTTTTGTCACTCTTGATGAGTTTTTATGATTTGCCTTTATTTTTAAAGTGACCTTTTTGAAAAACTGAGTTGAGACTGAAAATTTTTTGCAACCACACAATCAGGAGATCCCTTGACATTGCTCTGAAATGACCTCATTGGTTGTGATATCTATGACATCTGTTTGCTCAGGTTGTTTTTATAGCTTAGTGCCGAAGTTCGGATCTTGCTGTTTCCACCTCCTTCATTCTTCCTACACACATTGCTCACTCAGACTCCCACAAGGCTTAGTGTGCAGACTGGAATTGGATGCTCTGCGTTTTCCTTGAAGTGTGTGGTGTTAGATTACTGTCCTTCCTCCCTGTTGTGCTGAGACAGTGTGTGACATTGAAGTCTTTGTTTTCTACCTGAAAGGGAGACTTTTGTTCTGTTCTGTTTCTTATATAAAAGTTGTTTGAGATATGCTGTTAACGCTTTTTTTTAACAATTCGTTACTGAAAATAGGAATTATTTTTCCTTTATTGGCGTTAGGATACAATATGCACTTCTGTAGCAAATAATATCTTTAGAATGTAATAAAAAAATAATTATTATCCTTCTAAACATATTTATGAAGCATAGGTTGACATCTTTGGTTATCTTGTGATTTCACTGATTAGGGCTTTACCTATCAGTCGTTACTAATTTCATGGTGTGTTTCAGATCTGACCTCTCAAATACAATCTTTAGAATTGCAACACTGCAACACTTAAACATACATTTTAGTCTACTTTAATGTAATTATTATATGTTGTAGAGATGCACCTATTGGTTAACTTAAACAAGTTTGGCACCAATTGGAGGTCAATAATTCAAATGCTGACCAATCTGATTTAATTTTTTCTCTATAAATACTTACATTAAAATTAAGAATGTCCACTATTTCTCTTTACAAATACATCAGTATTTTTGAGTTTAAAATACTTAGAGCCATAAACTCGAAGCATTTGGCTCAAAGCCAAAGCTCAAAGATAAATGCAGATTTTTTTTTTTTTTTCTGTGGGATTTGTCAGTGAAACTCGCAGCAATTTTCTTTCCTTTTTTTCCTTTTAGTCATTTAAAAAAATCTCCAGCTGTCGGATGAAATACTGGCAGAAAACCAGAATCTCGAGTGCACCTGATTTGATTTTTTATAATAATAAAAAAATCTGATAACATTTCTTTTCTAAACTCAGAAGACGGTGCTGTTGAGCAATGTGTGACTTATGGGTAATTTCAGTGACTGGCTGATAAAATGGAGCATCAGTCGTTTATAAAACGTCGCCCAAAACCCACAGTTTAGCTCAACATGTCGGTGAGAAGGCAAAAGACGGAAAATAGGCCCCTGACTGGGCAGACCCAGGTACATTAATGACATGGTGGGTGAATTTGATTGACCCAAATTCTGCTGTGCCAATAATTCATTGCAAAGTGCCTTGGGATGTTTTTCCTAGATACCAGTATACTGAGGTCATCATGGGGGAAGGTGCAGGTGTTTCAGTCGCGGTTCCCTAGTGTCAGATGTCCAGATACTTGAGCCTCTGTGTTTTTGTGTAAACATAGAGCGTAGCAATTACATTCAAAGTTTCTTGTCTTGACGTATGACCAAAGCTAACAAACTCACCCAGCAGTAACACTGAACTTAATCAAAGCTGAACACTTCTTTCTTGTAGTGCCCTTAAAAATATTTTTATTTATTATGAAAGCTTCTCCTAACAATTTAATATTAGTGAATTTTGACATTAAAGACATAATATGAGAGAGATTTTCTATCTTTTTTGTGTGTGTGAGGCTCCTTTGATTAGCTTGTTCCTGCTCAGTCTCAGGTTAATCATTACATTTAAAACAGAAGTGCTTTTAGCAGTTAACAGAGAAAACCTGTCCAGCAGGACCAGTAAGCACATAACGTCAGGTTTAAAGCTCTATTATATGCAAACAAACAGAACTTGAAAACAGCCTGACATCCCTTTTAATAACCACCTCAATGTTTTCACTTTTGACACCCGCCCTGCTGTAATTGCTATGAGCAACAGCAACAAACCTTTTCTCGCCTGACTTGAGAGTGTTATTGGCCTCTCCTTGTGGTTCATTAGGGATTGTTTGACTCAGCCATTTCAGTTTAGGGAGGATGTGAAATATTGGAATTAGACTCTTTGTAATTCCAGCTGATTACTGCACATGCTGTACAGATCCTCTCTGCAGGCTTGAAAGTGTGTGAGGAATGTTGGTTCTCTCCCAAACTTGTTTCCTGGCTGTTATTCCCACAAGAGGGTGTCGAGATGTGTGCTACGACAGGAAAGCTCAGTGAAGCAATCCCACATGGACTGCAGATAACTAACTTGTTGATTGCAGACAAGCCTTTATGCACTGATTCATGTCTTAAGCAGACCTCTTAATCTCCTCAAATAATATATAGATAAGATTAGCACATTCAGGAATTTGATTTAGAAAAACATTGATTCATAAATTTGTACTTAAAGTCAGAGAGCTGTAGGACTCTCCCTTCAAAGTTAAAGTGAAAATATTGGCCATTCTCCCCACAGTATTAGTATATTTATGATTAAAGCAGAAATGACCAGCCTCTCATTACTTTGTTTGTTTTTGGTTTGCATTTTAAAAAGGGCTGTCCAGAACACTCTTACCTGTTCTTACAGACAATAAGTAGTGATGCTGCACAACAAAAAGTTTGGGGTGTGGACTGGGGGTGCATGAACAATGCTGCAATTGTCTGACTTTGTTTGCACCTATTCTCACATTGCAAAAGCACCTGGAACAAACTGTGCAAAACTTAATGATGCCAATCCGCTAAGACAGTTGTTTAATTTTGTTCAAGAAGTACTTGAAGTGGAAGCTATTAGAACAAATCCGGCTTTGTGAGATTTTTGTACAGCAAATGTATTGTCCAAGTTCACTCTTCACAAGAGCTAGCTCAAAGGTCGGTTCACACGGATTAACTACGAAGCTGCACAAATCCCCACACGAAAGTTCATATCCAAAACCACATCCACAGCGACAAATTATGTTCATTCTTCGGTTTTTTTTTTAAATGAAAAAGTTGTTTTGCCAAACGTTGCTTAAAATTGATAAGCTGGCTCAAACTTCAGTTTGCTTTCAAATTGTTGTCACATCACCTTTAATGTCTGCTCTGCGAGTTTGCTTGCATCATTTTACATCTCTGATTCTTTGTTCACAATAACTGTAATTTAACATGGTAGATTTCCAACAACCCCACTTACATTATTGTTGCCAGAAAGCATAAAATACAGACGTTGCCACTAAGATAAATCATTTAAACTGTAGTCACTTTAAAAGTAGGAAACATTCCCCTAATCTCAATAATATGTCATATTATTTTGGTGAAACATCAGCTTGGTACATTGAATGCATAAAGGAGTAAAGTTTAGCAAATAAACATTGTGCAGTAATTCTATTTAATCATATTTTCAAATATATTGACATTGATGCTTTTATGATGCTAAAAGTGGGTGTGGGAATGAAACTATGGCATCAGTGTCAGGTTTCATTTGGGTTTATCATCATAATAAATCACAATTCTGAAACTTTTTTTTCCCCACTAACAATAATTTCTCCATAATTGTCCAACAATGTCAGTATAACAGCTTGTCTGCATTGCTTACATACAGCACACAACCTCTAAGGTTGGCAATGTCTGTTCTATTCACAATAAAACAAACAAAAAAAGTTTTAATTTTCACACAAATTAATAAGATGCACACTGTTGTAATTTTTCTGGTTTAAAACAAGTTTGTTAGATTTTATCTTCAAAATGTATCTTAATGCCATTAATAACTGTTTCCATTTGAACATGTCCCCAAATAAAACTAAACATTTTATTTTGTTCATATAATCTAACTTATATTACCTGAAGTAGACATGTGCATTGTCTTGCTAACATTTCAGGTCTATTTGAAAACACTTTTTGTCGTTAAAATTAAACATTTAATTGATTTGAGATTCATATCTCAGGACATGAGATTATAGAATTATTCTCTGGTCCCACAGTGTTATTATTTTTTTTTTTACAGACCATAGGTCAAAATACAGAGGCGGTGTGCATGTGGAGAAAATTTGAAAACAAACAAGCCTAGATTGAAACTCTTGTAAAGCTAGTTTAAGAGCATTATCTTAGTGTTTCAGGTTGGGGTGACCTCTCTGCTCTCTTATCAGTGAGGAATTTGGGTTCTCTTGTCTTTACGGCATGCCTTCAGCTGATTGTGTTTACTGGTATTTTGTCAAGCAAAGCTCTCCTGGGCGTCTTTCCATAACATTTCATGAGTCCTAAGGATCAAATTTTGATAATTCCTTTAATCCTTGGAATTTTTTTCAAGCCTCTGTCTGTGGGGGGTCATTTTCTTATTATTTATGCTCCACATTTTACAACAGAATCCGATGGTTGGAGTATGTGGCTTCTAATCAGCTTCATGCCTGTGAGGCGTTCAGCTCATGTAGCTGCTCCAAATTCTGATCCCACCCTCAGCTATGCAATTGTTTTGAGGCTATTGTGCTGATATTTTCAAAACTCATTTGGTCTCATTTTTCCAAAAGTAATTTATATTGATAACTAGGGCGTTAATGTATCAATGTATTGCAAAAAAAAAGAGAAAAAAAGATGTAAAAGCAAGACAAAATGAAGAAAACTGTGCAGCTGTCATATTTGTTAGAATGTTTTTTTGCAGTGCACAAACTGACACGTTGACAAGAATCTTGAAGAAATGCAACAAATATGTCAAAATATTTCAGGGTGCGAACAGTTCGAGAAATCTGAAAGCTAAAGTGACAGGCTTACGTAAACACCATCGCTGAGCTCTTCTGCTGTTAGTAACAAAACATAAAAAAATAAATTCAATTTTGACCTTTACAACAACTCTCTACCTCTCAATAAATGTTACTTTAGGTTTGAGAAATTTTGGTAAAAAGACATCTAGAGAACAATTCTTACAAAATGGCTTCTTTTATTTGGTATTTACTTTAAAGTTTTCTCTATATTTTTATTAGGATTGAGATTTGTGTAGAATTTCTATACTAAAAGCGTCAAAGATTATACCTATAAATTATAAGACAAACTGAGGTAGCCAGCAATTACTAATTATGACTTATTTCAAAGCTTGCTGGGTCTCTTAATTAACAGGCATTCAAGCGAATCCTTTTTTCCCAGCGTTTCAGCTGATGAGGTCATAAGCTTCTTACGTTTTCAGACCTTGGAGCGCCCTGCGTTGGCTGGAGTTGTTTTGATTACACCTGAACTCAGCCTCGGGCATTTGAATGGAGAAACAGAGTTCCTGTTTGTAAAAATGGTAACATTTTAGATTTCATGTTCACTTTGCTTATTATAAAATATGTTTCTTGAAATGTTTAGTTTTTTTTTTTTTTTCTTAGTCACATACGAAAGTCAGTCCCAAAAATGTTTGGCTAGTATTATTCCTCCTGTGTTCTGTACAAATCAGCTGTCTGAACTGATCCAAAGCAGATTTTATTAATAAATGTCTCAGGCCAGAGTTTGAGTTGCGGTGTCATATTAAGGGGATAGTTTCCTGCAGGGGGAAATCTGTGCATATAAAAGCTTATTTGAAGATGTTTGTCATAAGATAAAATGGTGTCATGTCATGTGTCACATTCTGCTCTTATTACAGCTGGTACAAACTGGTGGACAAGACTGGAAAGGAAGACAAGGTGCGAGGGGAGGTGCTCCTCGATATCCAGTTTATGAGAAACAACATGTCAGCTAGCATGTTCGACCTTTCAATGCAGGACAAGCCACGCTCTCGCATCTCTAAACTGAAGGACAAAGTCAAGGGAAAAAAGAAGGAGGGTCCTTCAGACTCTGTCTCAGCTATCGTCCCCCCCGTCAGCCAGGTGCTCACAGACAGTGAGGGGGAAGCCGATGCGCAGTCGCTGAATCAATCTCCCGGTGTAAAGAAGTTGAAAATCAAGAATCCTTTTGCCTCCAAATCAAACTTGCAGCGCAACATCTCCCAGTCGTTGTCCACGCTCGGGACGCTCCCTGAAAAGAACTCATCGCTCTCTGGCAGCCGCTCCTCTGGCCTCAATGTGGATTCCTCTGAAGGTAATTTGACCTTTCTGCATGCTGCGTGCTCTGTTTGTGTTGACATTTCTGGCTTCCTTCTGCTGTGTAGTTCTATTTAAATGTGGTGTTTTGCATCTCGACAATGACATCATGCTTCCCTTCCTCTTGTAGGAAAAAAGAAATTCAAACTCCTGGGGCACAAGCGAACAGGAAGCTCTGACAGCAAGGTTTCTGTGGGTGCGTTCTCCTTACTGGGCCGCTCCAAGCACAGCAACAGCGAGCAGAACAACCTGTGCATCAACGGCAGCCACGTATACACAGAGGAGGCCGAAGCTAAAACCGGATCTACTGTCAGTCTGAACAGCTCCGGTCTGGGTTCTGTGGAGGACGTCCACAAACACATGTCTGTCTCTGCAGATGTCAGTAAAAGTGTAGTTGTGCCTTCATTCAGTCATGATTCTGCAGATAAAGACCTAGTGGAACAACAGCGCCATCAAGTGGAGGAGAATAGAAGGCAGGCTGAGGAAAAGCGCATAGCAGAGGCCAAGAGGTTGGAGGAAGAGGAGAAATACAGGGCAGAGGCCAAGAGGCTGCAGGATGAAGAGCAGCGCAGGCAGCAGGAAGAGCAGGAGAGAAGAAGGCGCTATCTAGAGGATGAAGCAAAGAGGAGAAAACAGGAAGAGGAGGAAAAGAAGAATGAAGAAGAGCGCAGGAGGCTGGAAGCAGCTGAGAACCAGAAGCTTGAAGAGGAGCGCCGGAAAGCAGAAGAGCAGAAGCGCCAGGAAGAGGCCTCCATGAGTGAAAGGCTGTCATCTCTGTTCGGGATGATCCGAACGAAGCCGGACAAGAAGGACGAGGCGCAGCAGCAAAGCAAAGACGAGCAGCCTCCTACAGCAACAGAGTCCAAGAGCCATGACCTCCACATCTCCCACCACTCCACTAATCCATTTGACAACAACCCTCTTCACTCAGATCCGCCACCTGTCAGCAACGAAAGTCCGTCTGACCCCCAGAAATTCAGCCGCAACCAGCAAACACCTTCTGCCACGCTCTTCCTCAACCGTACTGCCAAAGTGTCTGCAGTCAAACCCAGGTACGTGTTCCACTGTTTACACCAAACCGCACCAGTTATGTCATTCCATTCACTGCAGCGTTGTGACCCTGAGCCTTTTCCTAGTAGTCTTGCTTGACTCAAATGTAAATACCCTACCATATACTTTTGGGTTTTTTTACCTAAGCAATGCACTTCATAAATGGACACGCATACTGGAGCTATATTCACAGATACTTTAGAAACATGTAGTTAGAAATTCTTGCAATCTTTCTCTTCATCATCCCTGCAAACACTGACACTGGGGCATTCCACAAGTTTTCATCCTCTACATATTCACTGTGACTCTGCCTTTTCAACCGAATTGCGTTATCTCAGCTCACAATGCCAGCCAGTGGTTGACAGACCTGTTAAACTAGTTCATCATTGAATGGAGGCGTGGCTGTTGTTAGGAAAGATGCTGCTCAACAGGTTGTGGACTGACCAGAGCTCATAAACAGTCACTAAGCCGCGGCGTCTCTCTCTCTCTTTGTGCGACTCTAGACTACGGCTGATTTTTAGCTTTTCTTTTTGTCTCTGCTTGTCTTTTGGGCTGACTTGGAGGCTTTTTGGTCAAGATGGTGAGATTGTTTTTGTTCCCCTTTTTGTTTTACATTCAAACTTGATTTCTAAAAGGTTTAAGTGGTAACTGTGTGTAGACAGGGCAAGGTTGTGTCTTTTCAAGGTCACATTAAACGTCATTCGGTTTCTTCAGATCTTGTCATGCTGCTGTTTTGCTTATTGTATCTGATATGTGGTGATCTCAGTGTACTTCACAGTCAGGACTGAGCAGCAGCTAAAAATAAAAAATAGAAACCACTAGAGTCTAGTGGTTGGCCTTTATGGTCAACAGTGGAGAGCTAATTATTTTTTATTTTATTTTAGCAGGGGAACCATTGTTTTGATTGGGAACGCACCATTTCCTCTTTTCCCAGCCAACACTAAACACTTGTCTTTGAATTATGACACACTTATCATAGTTTTTATAGATTTTTTATTTTTTTTTCAAATTGAAATATAACATGATATAAAACAACAGAAAACCTAAGCTGCAAACTAGTTCTATTGAACTAGTTTGAGTTCAAGAGAAAATTATAGAATATGCACAATTAGGATTTAATATGTATATACCCAACTTTTATGGGATTTTTCAAACCTCAAAAAAATCCCACCTGAAAGTAAATTTTGTTCGTAGATTGGTGTATAGATCAAAAACTGCCACAGACCTTGACTTGATCCATTTCTTGTGAACAGTGGAGATGTCTGATTTATTTATTTATTTTTTCTCAATATTTGACCTGGTTATTACTATTCCATGTTAATCTTGAGAATTGATTTTTATATCTCTATATTTTCTTTTTCTTTGTCTCACAATTTGACGTGTGATGCCCTGGTTTAACTGGTGGCGGGTTGTATGTTGCTAAAAGCGACTTTGGTCACACTGACTTGTAGGCCTTTGTTTTCACTTCCTGGCAGATTGCCTCAGATTTTGGAGTCTGAACCAGCTGACTACCAAAGCCCCAGTCACCCTTCCCCAGCCCAGTTTGAGTCTGCCCTTCCTAGCGTTCCACTAGATTCCCCCAATTCCTTCTCCAGCTTGCACTCATCGTTAGCGCCACCTAACGTAAGCCCATCTGGTTCTCCTCACGGCAGCACAGAAGATTTATCCTTTGTTGGATACAAAGGATCTTCATCCCCCATGGCAGATTACAGGAGATCAACCCAACCACCCTCGTATTCTGAACACAGAAGCCAGCCTGTAGAAAATCAGGTTCCTGTCAGAGAGTTCAAGAACCCTGCGTATGTAGAGGAAGATGCATCACAGCAAAAGAAGGTTTCTCTGCCTCTTCCTGATTACAACATGCTCTTTCCCCACAAGAGACATGGTGTGAAAAGCCAAATTCAATGGGACCACCTGGTCTCAGAGTTCAGTCTGAAGCAAAGAGACCGTACACTTGAACTTATGGGTCCCGAGATGAGTGTGGATGGACCAGTAGAGGAACAAAGTCCTCAGTTCCAAGTAACGCAGGGGACTCCTGCTATCAAGAAACATCAGGACACCAGACCTGTGTCATCAAAAAAGGTGGCAGCCCCTTCTCCGCCTTCGGCCACAGCCTCTCAGGTCCCTCCCACAGTGGGGAACTCCAGTCAGAGACAAGGTCAGAAGATCACTCCTCAATCTCTCCAGAGGTCCAGCTCACCTGCAGTCCCGTTATCTGTAAATGCATCTTCCACAAGCACCGGAAAGTCAAGAGATGGAGAAAGGAAAGTGCTGTATTCCTCAACTGCGGCTACACCTACACCCAGTCGATTGGCTGCTGCTGATACAACCCCAGCAGATGATCAAAGAAAAGTCGCCTCGAACAAAGAAGCACCAACAGCTAAACCAAGACAAAGGGCTAGTGGCACGAAGCCAGCAAACGAAGAGGAACCTCCTGCAAAGGCAAACATCCAAGCATTGTCCAGTTTAAACAGCAGCATGAACAAGAAGGAAAAGGAGAACTTTACACAGTCTAATCAGTTTTCCAGCTCTGAACGCCTACCTCAAGACTCAATGGCACAGCTGAAGCATGATCAGGAAGTAGATATGCAAAGAAAACAGAAACCTGGAAAAACAGAAGGGATGCTGGGTAATTCTGATAACACCTTAGATCAGTACAAACCATCTGCTGATGTAAATGGCTTTGATTCAGTCAAACAAGGTGAGAGCAGCAAAAAAGATGAGCAATCAAACCCGGGCAGTCCCGCCTTCCAAAGGAGGAATTCATCGAGGAGAAAGATTCTCCCGTCCTCAATTCTCTCTGAGAACGTTTTTATGCCAAAGCAAGAACCAAAACCTAAAGAGGCAACAGCCTTACCCACAGATAATCAGGTGTTCTCTGCAAGAGGTCTCTCCAATGCATCTGTCCCACTGCAGTCTGAAATGCATGGGAAGGAAGATCAGTCAACAGCTGAACCTTTCACTGAGACTTCAGCTTTTCCTTCCTCGCAGCCTCTCTCTGTTCTTTTGGAAGAGCCAGCAACACAGGCAGAAAATATGTCAGGGGGAAAACCGCTTTTGAAAGCGTGGGTGTCCCCCTCTGAAGCTCAGCCTGTCAATAGTGGACAAGGATTGAGTCCACGCAGGTGAGATTGAACAGGCTGATTCCTGAGTTTGTATTTGGGAATTTTTTGTTCTGATTCACTGTTTCCAACAGACGGCTCCTGTCTCTGGTGAATTTATTGTTTTTCATATGGATTTTGGGGGTTACTGTTGACTCTGGCTCTAGAAAACTGTCCTAATTCTGATTTTTATTTTTTTGTCTGGAATCACTTTGTGGTGGATGATTCTTCAGGAGTCCTTATGCTTATTCACAAATTACAATTTCATTTGGGAATGGCTAAAGGCTCCATTTAAACTTTTGGTTTCTACTTGCGAAACACTCTTAGCTTCTGCTCTTTAACATCTCTTCTTCTTGCTCCAGCACTGTGGCAGCTCTTTGGAAGAAATGTGTCCAAGGCATGGAAAAAGACTAACAACAATAATGCTTTAGAAACCTCCAACGCATAATATGTGGTCTTTAAATTTACATTAACTGGTTTTAACATCTGTTTATAATCTATTGTTAGCATTTTGTACACCAGTACACATTTTATCTCCTATGTGGATTTTATAGTAACCTAAACTTTTTTTTTCTTCAACAGGCCACATCCAGTGAAGCCTTTGAATTCAACTGAGCACCAATCCACCAGCTCCTCTGCTGTAAAAGAGAGCAGAGTTTGGGACACCACCTCTGGCAAAACTAAGGTAAGCCATAATCACTCATGTTACAGATGGGGAACATGTAAAAAATGTAAAAGAAAAAACACCTTTGAGTGCAAATATGTATAAGTATGTTTACAATTTCAAATGTCTATCAACAACTCGGGATTTGATGCTGAAGGAATATTTTTTTGAATTACAACAGCTACTACTTATGATGTTGGTCTTTGGAGTTGATATTAAAATACAAATGAATTATTCAGTAATTTTGGGAAGGAATTGATTGCAACAGATATTTATTGAAGGAGCAGTATCATGTAAAATGTACTTTTCGAGCTTTTTCTAATGTTTTATAATGTTATCCCCCCTCAAAATCTTGTCCTAAAAATTCTGATTAATCCACTTAAATTCATTTATTAGATTATTTTTTTCTTACCAGGGAAATTTGCTCATGTATGAGATCAGTTTGTCCAGGTTTACTCCCCACATGTGCATTTATTCTCACAACAAAAGTCTTGTTTGTCATTCATTCTACACAAAACAGAAAGTTAAATTCTTCTTTTTAGATTTCTCCCTAAAAAGAAAAAAGCTGCCACTGCCTCAGTTTCAAATTTGTTTTTGTAAAACATTTTGAAAACGCATAATTCTTCTTCACAATTATGTACTATATTGGTTTTCTGTATCACTTAAAACCCCAGTCACAAATAATTGCAAAAACAAATGAATGTTTGTTTTTGCAAGGCACTGTATGTCACTAAAAGGTCTAAGAAAATTCAGGTTGAGAGCTGATATAGCTAACTTTTTTTTTTTCACACTGTGACATGTTGTGAATGTAAACCGGTCTCTTGTAATACGTATTCAGGCGTTTTTCTCCAGCAATGGAATCACAGGATTTCCCTGTCTTTGTTCGTGTCAGTTGGAAGAGTCGGGGGAAAGCGGCCCTTACAGCGAGCTGACAACCGAGGAGCTGGTCAAGCTGGTGGTCAAGCAGCAGACTGACCTGTCCAAGAAAGCCGCCAAGATCACCGAGCTGGAGGAGTACATCGACAACCTCCTGGTTCGGGTCATAGAGGAGAAGCCCACCATCTTGCAGGCGCTCAATATTACCAAGCCAGTGTGAGGGATCAGAGCGAGCCTGGCTTATGAACTCCTTATGTCTCAGCAATGTGTTTGTACTGTTGTTGTTCAAAGAGGTAGATGCACTATGAATGTCTTTTAATTATATGCACTTTTATTAGTTTTAGAGGGGAAAAGTTTTCAGAGAATTTTATCATCACTAACAAGCAACAAAGCTTTAGAAATGACATAAAAGACAATATTTAACTTTAAGGTACCGCCGTTTGATTGGGTTGTTTTAATGAACTTTATGTAGTTTACTCAAAGGGCAGAGACTATCCTTTACCTCTTTGATCTCTTTTCTCTGGTGCTCTGTGTAATTTACTGCTTCCTGATGATTCAACCCTTTTCACTCACTCCATCTTTCCTCCCAACGCTGAAGTCTTAATTATTGTAGTCTATATTTTTGTATTATTTTTGAAAGCATCTGTTTCGTAACCTGTTAACAACATCCATCACTTTGTAGCGAACACTAGAATATCACACTGTCCTTTCAATCTTTTCAGGGATTTTGTGCCCTTTGTTGCTGCAGGGAGCTGTTGTTTAGGAAACTGGTGGCTCAAAGCAAGCAGCTACTTCATAATGTGTGTTATCTGATTTTGTTTTTAAGCAGAATATACACAGTTCAGAATATGAAAAAGCAATAGTACCAAAACCTGCCTTTCTATAATTGATAAATGTATCGATCACTGTGATTGTCTTCTTGTATGCGTTTAACATTAACCAGAGATAACACTAATGCAACCTTGCCTATGTCATACTAATTAAAGCCTTTGCAGAAATATTTACATACACTATGTAGGCGACTGCCTTCAAGCCTTTTTTTCCAAACATTTGATGGACAACATTTCCTTTTCATTTCTGGAATGCATAGCTTGATGAAGTATTTATCCAACATATTGGTACATCAAAATTTGTAATTTTGCTTTATTTGAAATAAAGACCGTATTACCAGATTGTTTGTCTGAGATATTTTCTGTTCGACAATACCAAGAAGATCTAGTTTGTATTTTGACTAAAACTATACTATGGAATTTGGTATGAAAACAAAAGATTTGTGCCATTTACAGCTACAATCTTTAATTGGTTTCAAAGCAAAAAGCTGGGTTTTCCCACTTGTGACAGTTTTGAATTACACTAAGAAGAAGAATGTTGCCCATTGTCAAAACCAACAAGATATGGAGCCAAAGTGTTTCCATGATAACGTAATGGCATGACCTATTACAACAGCTTGTACTAAATCAAACCAAGTTTTTTTTTTTTTTTTAAGTACTCTTCTCATCTGGGTATGAGAATGATGGTGAAAAATAGATAAAAGTTGACTTGTCTAAGAGATTAAACAGTTACATCCTGATGGTCAACAATGATGTTTGAAATGTTCAGGTTGAAAGAGGAACTCCAGAAATGTAAAGGTATTTCTTTCACAAAAAAAATCAGCAGTGTTACGAGTCTAACATTTGCCTTCAAAGATTGATGAATATTCTTATTCGGACCAAACGGGTTATTTCAGAAAAGCACATGCCTCTGTCTCATACTCAAACAATAAGACAAACACTTCTACGTAATAGAAGCTACTTGGCAACACGTACCTTTCGAAAACATTCATATTCTTTTTAAGGAAGGAATGCCTGCACTTTAATCATTATTTTTTCATGTTTACTTGCAGGCCATTACTGTAAAATAAGAAGAACCTTTCAGCCATGGCTTGGACAAGCAAAAAGGAACAAGGCCTTTGATGTCATCAGTAATTAACAGGAAAGGAAAGACGGGAGATAAAACTCCCACTTCTTGGTGCTCAGAAACCAAGAAATTGTTAGAACAAGCTGAAGTGTCAGACAGACATCAGTGCTGATGTACTGACAATTCATTAACGGTGAAAAAATGCTGAAAATATTCACAATTCATGATACATATATATATATATATATATATATATATATATATATATATATATATATATATATATATATTCTAAACGTTGCTCATCTGCCATAGTGCAGCTCAATTCACATGCCTCTTGTGATGTCATAAAATGTACAAAGAGGAATTAACATTTATTTATTTAGGGTGTTTTTGGGATGTGGAATCTGCACTGTTTTTTTAAAATCAGAATAAATTAAGTGGAAATAAAAAACACTACTGGATGATAACTTTAAATAACACTCAATGTCACCTCTAATAATAAATGGAAGTTTTTTTCTTAACTCAGTCGTTTTATGTACTCACTTTGCTCATAGTCGTGTTTACGGTGGGATGAGTTCTGAACTCACTGCTCATCCACCAGCGAGCAACCATCTACAAACACTCAGGCCTACAATTACAGATCTAACATTAACCCAGCATTCATGCTTTTACACCCAGAAGTGATGGTGTGACGCAGCGCTGCACCATTACACCACAGCGCGCTCACATTTAATCTTCCTTTCTTTTATTGCCAGTAAGTATGGCTGCTGCATGCGATCAACCATTGGATGTCTGTTATCAACGGCGCTGATGAAATAAGCTGCTTATTCAACCAATTAGCAACACCGATACAACACCACAGCACATTAGAATTGTTATAGTGTGAAAAGAGAAGGCAAACCTTTAGATGGCTAGTAAAATGTTTTAAAAACATATCGACCTCAGTTAAACCATGTAGAAAAACCTTTTGCCCGGGTGAGGCTCTTCTCACATTGTGTCTGGTTTTACAGGTGGCCTAACACAAGGAATGTGACAGATGGATACGCCTGTGTCTGGTGGCTCTTGAAGCACTGATTCCACCCACATTGCAGGTATTGTGAATTTCCACCAAACTCTTCAATAGACTTAGCTTTGCAATCCTTTCAAGGTTGTTGTAAAATCTTTTGCTCAAGCATTTTTTTTTACTGTACCTTTACCTTCCAATCAACTTTCCAATAGTTTGCTTGGTTAAGCATTCGCTGAACAGCCTGCTTTTTTCGAAATGACCTTTTGTGTTTTACGCTCCGAGTGAAGACTGTCTCCCTGACAATCTGCTAAGTAGGACAAAGCATAACAGTAAGAATTGTCTGGGGACACTGAATTTCAGGTTTAGATTATAGTTGTGAGCCATAATTATGAAAGTTAACAGAAACCTAGGCTTACATTATACACAACGATTCGTTTAACATATTAAAATAAATAAATAAAAATGAAAGAAATCAAATTTGACATCCCAACATGATACATTTAATTTATTTTATTTTGTGTAAGTAAACAACACTTGACAAAATGGGACACTTTACATTGTTATATTACATGGCTACATCCTGGCCATTGCCTTTCTACGCAATTACCTTAGATTCTCATCACCCTTCAGTGCTCTGTCTGGGCTTTCTTCAATTGATCTCAATTTCTCAGGGAGATGGAGATGAGCAAGAAAGCAGAAAAATTCTGAACATTTCTACAACATTTTCTAAAGTGTTTTCAAATGCATATGACCAACATGCATTTGAAAACATGTTGGTCACGCTTTCAAATATCGAATTAACATTAACAGCAGCTTCGTTCTGCTCGGCACTTCTGTGTTCACAGTGGAGGATAATTGTTTACAACGCAGGAAATTTCCAACAAGCTTCATACATAGGTCATGGCCAAATGTTAGCGACTGAGTGAAATTTAAAACCTCAACACAGCCCACGTCTCCAGGAAGCAATCATTTGTTTCTCAGTAGTAAAAAAATCGCCTAGTTGTGCAAAGCAAAGCGTAGAACAAGGGGCGTTTTATTTTTCAAGGCGAAGGGAGACCTGGTTGACAAGAACTCACTTGAACAGCTCTACCTTAATGGGATCAGTCAGTTATCAGAATGAGATAACTCTACTCGACTGTGGCACAAAGCAGAGGAACTTCACAAAACCACGCTGGCTGTGGCGCAGTTGTTGGCAGAGATGCCAATCCGGCGGCGGCATGTGAACATTTTACGAAGCTCGGCGCGAAAGCGGTCGTGCAGCCATGCGTAGAGGAAAGGGTTACAACAAGACGAGCTCATTGCACACAGATGGCAGAGCAGCTGAATGAGCAGAAAGTAGTGCTTATCAATGAGATCGATGTCAATATCACGCAGGACGTTGAACACGCTAATGGGCATCCAGCAGATGCCAAAAGCTGCAACCACGAGGCTCACAAGGCGAAACGTCTTGCGCTTGCGCAGGCGCTGGGCCTCCGCCTGGCTCTCGGTGTGGTGGCCCGGTACGACGCAGTTCCTCAGCTTGACCGAGATGCACAGGTAGGAGATGCAGAGCGCCGACAGAGGCAGGACGTAGGTGATGAGGAGAGTGCTGTAGGCGTAAGCCAGCCGCTCTCTCTCCTGGCCCATCCAGAATTCCTCGCAGATGGTGAAGCCTTCGTTTTTAAACTCCACGTGGTAGGTGTGAGCCACAGCAGGAGCCACAAGGCCACAGGACAGCAGCCAGATCCCGGACAGGAGGTAGGTGCACGCCAACACTGAGATTCGCTTCTTCAGCGGGTGAACAGTGGCATAATATCTGAGAGGAAGCAGAACGAAAGTTACAAAAGACGGATGGGAACTCATGCGGAAAATGTCAGCATACGTGACTCACTGCAGGGGTGGAAGACGAGCAGCTTCAGTCGATGCTTGCCATTAGGAATTGACATATTATTGTTAGCTGCAAATTAAACCTGCTCAGAAATCGCCAACAGACTTGTTGGAAGCAAATGTGCACTTTTCAACCAGGAAAATGCGACTTTGTTTTGGCCTCAAAAATATTCAGGTCAGATAGTGTAGAATTTGTGCAACACAGCAACAGTGAAAATGTGTTACTATATGACAAATCATCTTTCATCCTGTTTGTCCTTCATTCAGGCAGATTTACATCTGAATAAGCCAAACAGAGGAGGTTAATGGATGATATGTGTTCAGAGCCGAAGAACACTGTGAGAAAGAATTGAAAAAACACTTTTATGATGACAGGAAATCTTCATCAAAAGCCCTGCTGCGCACACAGAAAACGGCCTTAAGATTTCTAACCCTCTCATGCATGTCCCATTATTAGAAAGGTGCAGTTCAGGACATGTGGAAGGGCCTTAAATCTGATTAAATCAGTGCAGCAAACTAAAGTACTCACAGGTCTTCGTTTTCACATTTTGTTGCATTAACAAAAATGGTTATTTGTAAAAAGGAACACACATGAAACATGAGGCGGAAAACACATTAAAAAATCTGAAACATGAGGCGGACATTCTTATGCAGTTCCCAGAGTCGATATCTCCCAGAGTCGCCTTTCTCAGCTATTGCAGCTCCACATCTAAAGGTTTTGCCCATTCTCCTAACTGAACTAGCTCAAATTCACTCAAGTTGAGTAGCAACACATGACTTTAGGTCTGGACTTTGACTGGGCCATTCTGACACAAACTTCCTCTGACCTAAACCATTCCATCACAGTTCTGGTGAAGGTTTGTTGGGTGAACCTTTTCCACACTCTCAAATCTCAGTTTTTCTTCCAGGATTTCCCTTTAGCTTTGGTTAATCTTCTCCGTAAACTCTGAGAAAAAGGATACCAACAGCATGATGCTGCCTCCACCATGTTTCACTGTTGGAATTCTGTGTCCATGCAACGTGGTGGAACCCTAATTTTTCACACTCAGGGCGTTTTATCTTTTTCCACATCTATGCTGTGTCCTCTAAATAACTTCTGGTAAGCTCGAAGCTCTGACTTCATTTAAATATTAGCTTGCATGATATTTAAATTATTATGCAAGCTGTACTGAAATCTAATAGTCGCCCTATTTACAGATTCTCCTTCCTACAATATGGTGGACAAACCTACCTGTCCACGCCGATGGCAGTAAGCGTAAACACCGACACGTAAACCGTCACCGGCTGGATGAGGTACACCAGGTAGCACATGAATCGGCCGAACACCCAGCCATGAGGGTTGAAAGCGTAGGCCAGAGTGAAGGGGACGCACGTGGCGCACATCAGCATGTCAGAGAAAGCCAAATTCCCAATGAAGAAGTTGGTGACGTTGTGCATCTTGCGGGTGCGGCATATCACGTAGAGGAGGAGGTAATTGCCAAAGATGCCGACGATGGCCACAAGGGTGTAGCAGGGTATTATAAGCAGCTTGAATGACTGAAGTAGCTCCACGCCAGCAAACTGAGGGATGTGCGTGGAGGAGCTGTTCTGCAGCACCACCTCAAACACCGGCGCCGTGTCGTTCCCGCCGTCGTCGCGCTGCATGTATGTGTCGCTGTGCTCGGCAGTCCAGCTGCTGCCTGTGCCCTCCATCCAGAGAGGACGGTGTGGACCTGAAGGGAGGAAATAATGTTCTGTCATAGAGCTTAATCAAGTTTTTTTTTTTTTAATATTCCTTTTTTGTCTTTCTTTTCAACAGGATGGGATGCCACCCTGTGGTGAATAAGAAAGCTTTACTCCACATGTGGCTGAAATAGGTGCTAATTCACAGTTTCACAGTTTTTCAGGCGTACTGCATTAGGTCACTACAGTATTTATAGATCTCAGCTGATTAAGTCTTCACACATAACTGGTTATTTTAATTTAATGTTTATGGTACCTTTATTTGTTGTGAATGACACGCACACACAAAACATTTTCAAGGCCTTCTTGTTAATAGGGACACCACATGTTGAGAAAATAGATGTGTTTAAACTCAGTTTGGGAGTTGTGAAATCTCCACTTTATGTGATGAGACAGAATTATTATTTAAAGGAAATATTTTTTTACTTTTTAAAGTGCTGGTATTCTATATTTTTCAGGCACATATGGTGCTTATATAGCACAATTAAGTAACTATGGTTTTTTTGTGTTATTTATTTTGAATTATGTAGATGATGCCTATAGCTTCTCGCTCATTCCAAAAATTTCAGAAAACCGAATAAAATGTTCCATTATGTTGTTATAGAAATGCTATATATTAGTATATGAAAAAACATGATTTAAAAAAAACTTGATTTTGTAATTAAACGCCTTGAAATTGTCTCTTAAACGAGCTCCCACCCTTTGCGACATGTCCGCCTCAGCACATCATCACGACAGTGCTTTTCAATATGGGATCTAGAAATGCTCTTAGGAGCGTTGGACTGAGAAGTTGTTTGTATGTTGAGCTCAACAGATGCAAAGTTTCACCAGGTGTTTGCTAGTAGTTGCTGACGCTAGTCTGGAGGAGCTGTGTTGGGATGTTCTGTGGCCATACAGGCCAGAGACAGAAAATGTAATCTTTCTATAAGCATTGCAGTAGAAAAACTTGTTGCTGTAAGTGGACTCAGTTGTATATCAACAGTAGTGGTGGTAAGACAGGGCGATGTCCGAACTTTTGTCTTTCTCTTAATGTATTTCAGAACTTTGTGTGAGCAATGACAGTCCCTGACTAAACGACTCAAGTGACACATTTAAACGGAAGAATTTCACCGCCATATTAAGAGACCACAAAGACATGAATGAAAGTTCCAGCTGCAGTGTAATTCTGACATCAAGTATACTACAGAAAGGCTATCTTCGGTCTTATTTATAGCTTCAGGAGACCTTCAGCTCAAACACTGAATAATAAAGCAAATCCTGCTGCGTGACTCACCTACTGTGGACAAACTGCTGTCCATGCTCTGCACAGCTTCTTGTGCACAACCCCAGAGGTGGTGGCTCTGGGTGCACTATATTTAGCTCATGTAAGGATATTTGAAGGATATGTGCGGTCTGACATGCTGTGGGTAGGATTGGAGATATGGAATTGACTCAGGTGGGAAACAAATTGATGAGGAAAAACGTGCACTTTCAAAATCTGTGTTCAGGCAGTTTAAGTTGAGTGGATCGTGGTGATGATCTGTTCAAATGCACGATGAGAACGAGTCTATTCAAATCGTGCTAAAAATTAATTTTAATTTTATCACGTATGCATATATGCATATAAAGGGCATTTAATTGCAGGCTGCAGCAGGAGCAGACAGTGCGCTCAGGTGTGGATGTGGCGATGCTCCCAATTGTGCAGGCAGCATTTAAAAAGTCTGACCTGTTTCTTGCGATTTTCAGCTTAAAACAGTAGGACGCTTGAAAAAACGCGTAAACAGGTGGGATTTAACGTGAAAGGCACGCGTTTCTCCTGAAAATGTCGATTTGTGTTTGGAATAAATGTTACACATCCCGGACCAAAATGCAGAGAGTGGCGCCGGTTGATATTTATTATTTTTCATGTTGGCTTTTATCTGAAACTCAAGGTGTTTATTAATCTCCACTGTCTCAGTTGGATGCAGAAAAGAAAAAAATGTCAGGCATGATTGGTTAAAGACCGATGGAGCGATTTACAAACACACTTGAAGAACTTTCCCTTAAATGACGCGTTCTCACGCCTAATTCCTCTCCTTGTCCTGTTTATCAAGTCCTCGCTTGCGCTTGCGTACTTTCAAAACAAAACAAAGGAGAGTCCCTACACATTTTTGTTTTTGAAGACGATTAAATCCTCTTACCTTAAGCTCAGTTTCCCAGGTTTTAGTCGCAGGTTGGCTCGCGCGCCTCCTCTCAGGAGTTGATGCGTCTCGCGCGCGCTCCTCTCGCGAACGGAGGCTGCAGCAGACGCGCGCTTTTATTATTATTGCTCACGTGTCTGTCAGACTCAGATAAGCGCGCGGGTTTGTGTGTGTGTGTGGGGGTGGGGGGGGGGATCAACAAGTTCGGCTCTCGGAGACGGGATCGCTTTGGTACCTCCCTCGAAATTGACTGACGGTCTCGGCCGATTGAAGGAGTTCGTGAGGCGGTGAAGCCCTCAAATCCTTTCCTCACCCGAGGAAATGCAGCATCTGATGTTGGGGGGGTTTCCAGCTCCATTTGTGATCTTGTAGTAGTGATCCATCACTCCGGGGAATGTTAAAAAAAAGTCTCTTTTGACCAGCTTTTGATAAGGCAAATAGCTGCTTTTCTGATTGTTAATATGAGTCACAACGAGTGGTTGATTTTTGTAAAAATAAGTTTCCCTCATGGGCAAAATGTCTCCTTCTTGTTATTGTCCACGTCACTGCAAGGTCTGAATTGTACCCTTCTATGCTTAGATACTTGTGAAAAGGGCAAAAGAGGCAGGCTGACAAGGTTGTGATGTAATGTGAATATTAAGTGGCATTGTTTTTTGTTTTTAGCTGTACTTTCAGAGCAGTGGCTGATTTATGTAAATGAAATCTCAGTTGTTTTCTATTCTTCTCTAAAGCAACCCAGTTTGCAGCAGAGGACAAGGTTGCTCTAGCTATGGGGTCAGGGGATGGGCCGATCTCAAGGTCCCATCATTGTGTAAAGCAGCAACCAGACATGGTCCAGATCCCTATGGGATTCTGCTGACAACAGGAGTTTTTATCGAGTGTTTCTAAGGTTTAGGCACGCTCTTATAAAGACAGATGTAATCACTGGTGGTTCCGGCTGGTAAAAGTACAAAACCTCCTACCTGCTGGAGTTCCTGATTGCCAGATGCTACTCGAGATGGTGAGAACAAGGAAGGGTGCTTAGTCTGCCTTGCAAGAAAATTCCCAGCCTTTGTTGTGAACAAAAGGTCATTTGATAAAAAGCTGCAATCAGTTGTTCTGGAAATAAGATGAAATATCACAACCAGTGATTTTCCACATGGAAGGTTATGCTCTTTTATTTATTTCTGTTTGCAGAGTTGGCTGTGGCATTTAGCAGAAATCCATCTGTCGACGTAAATCCAATTCATCGAATTGTCATCGATCAATATTTGAAGGTCAACATACTGCAATTAAAGCTGCATGTAACTTTTTCTTGAATTTTATTTCTTTTAATTTTTTTTACGTATTTGATGAAGCTGGCAGCATGTTGTGAGATTATGTTATGAGAGGTAATCTGTGCAAAAAAAAAAAAAATCAAGCTTTTTGACAAAATTATTTTTTAAGATATTTAAACTTTAAATATCTCGGTTAATCAAACCGTATTTGTTTTAAAATGTTTGTATTTTTTTCAAATATTGAACACACAACATGATGGAAAAATGCTTAAGATCTTTAAATATTCAAGGAAAACTTAAAGAGTTGCAGAGTTTCTTTTTTGTTGTTGATGTTTTTACTAACAAAAGACTGTTCGGTTTAGACATGGGCTCTGCTGATCACCATTTGTTATGACATTTTTCATCCAAAATAATGACACTATTAAGTAAGTGCTTGTGGGTTTGTTTTTCAAACAACTGAAGCTGCAGTCCACCCCCCTGATGTTTTTTATTTATTATTTGACAGAAAAATTACAAAATAATGCAATTCCAGTTTAATTTTCTGTTTTTGGCGACAAACATTTGACTGGTTGAGCCTGGTAACAGCTCCCAGCACCATCAAATAAGGCTCAGCATGTTGTCAGCCACTCAATCGCTCCACATTTACAGATCACTAGTCTCCGAGGAAAAACACCAGAACTGGCAAAATGAAACTTGGGACTGGAAAGAGAATGGCGAAGCAATGTTTCAAAATGTGGTGTCATTTTGCAGCCCACGAACATCTTTATGTCACTGTCAGAAAACTCATATTTCCCACTCCGTGGACCAACATGGAAAATGATGAAAGTCTTCATTTACTTTGTTTAATGTGCTTGAATTTGGATTGTTAGAACCTCTAAATTCCCCCCTCAGGATAATAACCAGCTTTCTAATAGATCCAAATCAAACATTATTGCACAGTCCTGTCTGATGCTGTGCATTTGCAGTTAAGTTTGTGAACATAATAAATCTGTCATGCATAAATGTGCAAGTCTTTTCACTAAAGACCTATGAGGGATTTCTAAAACGGTCTCATCTCTACAGTTCTACTGTGCTGAGAGAAAACGCACAGGGTAAATGTGAACTTGTTGGTTCACTTAGAGCTGAAAAATCGCATTTGATCGAAATGTTCAGTTTCTACGACTTTTGCAAAGATGACCTTGCATGCTTTTTCTGCAGTGTTGTTTTGAATTTGTTTCTTTTTTTCCCTTGTTCTGACAGGTTTTCCTACAGTGTGACTTGCCTTCAGTTGCTTCCTACATCTTGCTGGGCGCATCCACAGTGTTCACCTGAATGTTTTTTCATTTTAGTTTTTCATTTGTGCATCTGCCAAGAGCCATAAAGAACACTGACCTGTCTACACAGAGCATCACCACAATAATAAAAAAATAAGATAGATTGCAGCTGCAAGACTGAGGTACAGGTTCAGATTTTAGTGCTTTGACCAGAAGCTAACATGATGCAATCTCAGAGGGGAAGTGGCAGCGCAGGCAGGCTACCTAATGGTCACTTTGGCTTTCATTAAAGTAGGAAACCTGTCCCGGATGTGCTAACTGACATTTAGCCCATTTAACACAATGGAAAATGTGTTAAAGCCTCTACATCAAGAAGAGTTTGTTATTTTTTGCATAAAAGCCCAACGATGGGGACGAATTTAAGCCTCTTCACAGCTGAAATTGGGCTGCAATCCTTAATGACAATGCTTTTTAGTACATCGGGAATCTGTGAAAACATGTCCCAACAACTTGCTAAAAGCATCGCAGTCCTCCACTTCATCAGTGTAACAGAGTGCTCCTAGGATTCACGATCATCCTGCAATGTTCTTACGTCCTTCTATAAACCGGGGCCTCCACTCCGCCCTTGCCACGAAGCAGATATATTTTTATGGCTTTCCGTGACGGTCACCCTCGGTATGCCTGCAGCAGTGACCCAGATCATTTTCCCTTCATCTGTTCCCTCTTCCAACAGTCTCCACCAGCTTTTTTTTTTTTTTTTCAAAAATGACCTTTTCACTTTTGTCAGATTTTCATCTAATTGCCTGGTTTCCTAATAGGATGCCTGTACGGCATGTATTTCCTGTTCTAAAGTCTGCCATTTAAAAAGTCTTCCAATTCTCACTCACTGCCTGAAAGTAACGGCTGGTGAACTTAAACATCTCTCAGGCTTGATAAATCTTGTGACAATGAGTCACGCACCTCCGTGTAAAAAAAAAGGCTGTTAAGTCTTTAAACCTTCGTTAAAAGGTATAAATTTAAAATGCTACATGTGGAGGGAGTCATAGAGGATATCACTTCTATGCACAATCTTCTTGAAACAATGAGGCTATTGTGTTGCCAGACAATTTGCGATAATTGCCACTCATCTTGTACAATGGTCTCCTCTTTGTTAGTAGCATTTTCTCAATGCTCAGTTTGAGTCACAGTTAATTACTGATCTCAGCTAGCTAGCTCATTCTTTTCATAGTGAAAGTGCAGGAGCCTGAAGTCTGCAACCCACTGAAGCCTGCATGGTGTGCCTTGAGTTCAAGACACCTCGAATTACTGCCTGGACCTGCTTCTTGCTGCGACAAATGAGAGGCCCACTCTGAAACAACAAAAGGTTCAATGGACAATTATTTACACATTTACAACATGGCAGGCGGCTGCCCTGCTGCATAGACTGACACCAGTTTGTGTTTGGGTGGGATGAAAGCACTTGTTTTGTGTGCAGTGTTATCCTGCTGTGATAACACTTTGAGCTCCATCAAAGATTCACAGCTCCAGGTAAGATGGTATGGATTCCATGCATTGTTATCTTGATTTTATGATTTCAGGTTAAAATTGCAACAAAAGGGTCACAATTGACATGTAACTGGCTGAACTTCCCTCTCATCTAACCCTGATTTTATTGTTATTGAGGGTTCTTCTGGTTGTTTTCAAGTGTTTAAATAATTATTTCAAAGCAGAATGTAAAGGACTGCAAAAATACGTATGACTGGTGTTTTCACTCATGCCGAACTGCTTAATGTGCTGCGAAAGGTTCATGAACCGAACCGTCACTCAGTTGACTTGATGTGTTTCACTGCATATGAGTTCCTTCACCCTGTAATTAGTCCAGCAGAGGATCCATCGTCGTCATAAAAAGAAACAGCAAAAGACATTCAAGTCCTTGAATGTCTGACTTTCAGAGTTAAAGCCATACGTGGGCACAAGATTTCCATATCAATGTAGTTCAGACACTATGAATTAAAATCTTTACCAGTCTGTCCAAACTACCGTCCCTAATGTGGAAAAGGATTTGCTTGTTGGCGAAAACAAGCAAGTTTTTGTCATCAAGCGTGTCTTTCACGTCAACAATGTAGGAATTATGGACTATTTATTTTTGCAGGCTTGTTGAAATAAGTCACAATATTTTCTTGTAACAACAAAGTCCTCATTTTACAGCATGTCAAACTTTTTGACTAGGCCAAGCCAAAACCTTTTTTATGCATACTACTCAGACTTGCTAGTGTGCTTCAAAACATAACACAACCATAGAAATCAATATAGGTTGTTTCCTGAGAAATAATAATTACAAAAAAAAATTGAAATAAACTTGAATTTAAAATACCAGTCTGCAGTTAATTTAGTTTATTATTCTTCTCAAAATGTCTGCTTTCAGGCTTACCCAGGTGCAAAGTCACAGATAACGTTCTCACAGGGAAGCTGCTGACCGCCTCATCACTTACACTGCCTGTGGCAGGAGAGGCAAGGTGATCCATAGTTCACTCAGGTGGTTCTGGATCGGCTTCACCTTTGCTGAGACAACAGTTACAATATTTATGAACGCGGTCTCAGGAAGCTCTGAACACCCTGGTGCTTCATGTGCCTGGAGCTCTAAAATAATTCAGGATTGATCCTGCAAAGGCGGAACTCCTTGGCTAAACAGGCTAAAGAAATCATCAGCATGTGCTACAATTGCAGCAATATTGCTCTAACACAGACAGTTTCACAGAGATAGGTGGCTTAAGAACAGGAAGTGGCATCTATTAAAACAGGAGGATCAGAGTGACGTGATCACGCCGGTGCTCATCCAAACTCCCTCTCTCGCCTGGTGGGTGGGGCTTGGTCCTTTGAAACCCCTTCCAGCCAATCAACTGCAAGGAGAAAGCACAACAATTAATCAGGTGATTATTCACAAAAGTGACCACACAATGGTCAAAATAGATGTGTTAATAAATGTGCAATATTATCCCAATAAATGAGACTGAAACCAATTTGAGACAAATAGGATGTGCACAAAACCTAATAAATCAATCAGGAGAAATCCTAAAGTAATATTAAGTGCTAAATATGTGAGAAACAACTCTGTCTGGATGGCAACAATGACCCCCCTCCCTGCTATAATATGACTCATTGGATTTGACATGAACTTCAGCAAATGCCTGGTGTGAGTGAATACAAATCTCGGCCTGCTAACTAGAATCTAGCTGAGCTAATAATAATACTTGATAAAAACTGAGTGTTACACTTCCACCAATCAATCCCTCGACGCTAAGAAGTGTATTACATTCATCTTTTCACTATCTTCCATTCTCCATTTAATCCTTATTCTTCTGCCCGTCAGGGAAAACAATGTTTGCCATCCATATCTTCACAAGGGGGATTAATGGGTTTCTGTCAATCACTTCAATGAACCTTTCCTTAATTATTTCACCAACCACAGCTTATTATTTGATCTTATTGTATTTTGTTCATTGCTATATTCCACACCTGTCTTCAAGCATAAAACATTAAAAGTACAGTTCATTTGAATTTTCTGTGTGCATTAGTAAAACGTGTGTACATCAAGAATCAATCCTGGTGTAGAATCAGTCCAGGTACAACTTCATGTCAGTTTTGTCTCCCTGGTTCACAAAATAATTTCCTTAAAATTTTTTGGGGAAATCAAGATAATTTTCTTTGGCATATATGAGACCGGTCCTTGTGTGTGTGTGAGTGTGTGTGCGTATGCGTGTGTGTGTGTGGGGGGGGGTGTGTGTGTGTGCGTGTGTGTGTGGGGGGGGGGGGAGGGGGTTGTGTGCATGTGTGTGTGTTTCCTTTGAAACTTTTTTTGTGTCTGTTTCTTTCTTATTATTGCATTATGAATACTGAGCCTAATTGAGGTTAATGAGGACTACAGTGCATTACTTTGTTACTTTGTAAATGACTAAAAACTTAAAAAAATAAATAAAAACCAGACAGCAAAAATGAGACTGTTTTTGTGCTAAACTGACAGTGGAGTTGCTATGTGATGCATAGTTTGTTCAGTCAGTCATTTGTTCATTTATTCATTCAATCATTCAGCCATTCATTCGACCTGGACTTGAATCACTGAAAGTCTGCATATCAAAGTCAAAACTTATCTTTACAAAATGCAAAGGTTCCTGATTACTCATGGTTCCATATTGCAGTTCCCTTTATTACTACCTGTAGTAGATAAACATTTATTCATGAAGGTAACCATGTAAACAAGTTTTCTCAAAAAGAAATCCTGCAGCCTACACTCGTGGCCTGCAGGTATGTTAAGATTTAAATCAAAGGGGTCTGAATAGATGTTAGTGCCTCAGAGTGTTTATGGTGGTGTATGCTGATTATCTTGGTTCATCACTTTGGGTCACTGAAATGAAAAGACTGAGCACTCTGCCTCCATTAAACACCGTGTTCCAACCTGTTTCACAGAACGAAACAGTGGCCAGCGACAACAATGCCGCATCTCTCAAAGGAGAACAGAGCTGCCGGGGAAGGGAAGTTAGTTAGATGAAAGCGATGTGTTTTCCTAAATTATGTGATATTTCTTTTGCAGGATTAGAGAATTACTGTGAGGAGAGCACTGCTCACTAATGCTTCCAGATGAACAGTCTGTGTGACTCAGGTTCAGTTTTTCTTAAATGAGTCCTATGCGAGTATAAAGCACAAGAGAAAATATACAATATTTAAATTCCGAAATAATCCAAAATCAATTAAAATCTTTCAAATTTTGGATTTGAAAGATCCAAAATTTGAATTGTTTACCTGATTGAATTTAAATGATGATGTGGCTTGCCTAACTTTCAGAATAAATATGACAAAATGCTTAACAACAAGACAAAAATACTGCAAGAGACCAGTAAAACAACTAACCAAAAGCAAGTATGTAAAAAGCAATTTCAGGTCTTCTGTGGTAGAGATAAATAGCTGAACATAGTCTGTACAGCAGTGACAAGAAATAAAACATGATAAAAAGAAAATGGGTATGAAAAGAACTATGAGAGCCCAAAACCAGATCTTGTGGTACTCCACATTAGCTTGACTATTGCGCTCATTCCGCTCAATTCTCATATCCTTTCAGTTCTTGGATTTGTCCCATTGAGCTCAACTTCTTAGGCTGCATTTCATCCTGGCCAATCAGAGAACAGAAGAAGTTAACAACGTTGAATGTTTGCACTGTTTGTGAATTGCAGTTTGCCATCTTGTTCTACTCGCCATTTCTCTCTTAGGAGTGAAGGGATGGCTGTTTACAGCGCACCCAGTTTTCCTTTCAGCTTCATTGTGTTGCTCTATTCAGGTCAGAGCTGGTTCATTACGTACGTCACCACCAAACGTTAGCAAGTGGGTGAAATCAGATCCAGAGTCAAACACTCAGCTACTTTTCTTCTTAAAATTCAAGATTATAACTTTCCTGCCGCATAAAAACAAATCCGTTGTGGCCAGGAAATACATTTGTCATAATGACAGAGGATTTAAATAATGTGAACTAGTTTACAACTGTCCATGCCAAAAAATAAAAAAAAACATTTTAAAATTGCAGAGTCATCTGAGCATTTCTGCAGGATGACAGAGCTCCGAGTTGGACTGGAAGTGCAGGTGTTTAAATTACAGAAAAACAAGGAGAAAAAGCTCCTGCAAGGCTCCCGCTCTGCAGACCACCCACTCGCTTCATCAAGTTATCCTTCCTTCACACAAACTGTGATCTGTTTACCAGGCAGTCGATATTGCATGCAGGAGCCATCTGGGGCCTTCCTGGATGTTCTCACAGTGAATTGTGTTGTGTTAAATACCCTGAAGAAATCCCCATCCTCTCACTTCTGTCTGCATCAGTCAAACAGGAGCGAGTTCTTTGAGGAATGTTGTTAATTACATTTTTGGCGCCGAAACTACAGTGGTGGTTAAAAGAAGGTACGTCCTCTTTCAATATCAGGAGGTAATAAAAATGCTCTGATCTTAAGCAGGATGTAAAAAAAAAATAGCTGGGACGTTTCAGTGACTGGATCTTGATCGGCAATTAAAAAAAAAAAAAAGACATGGGAAAATAATCATGATGTAAAGAACTTTGGTTCTGATACAATGAGGTTTTTTTTTATCTTTGTTTAGTTGTTGCTCCATTTTACTTCATTTTTCAAAAAACTAATTGTACAAAATCAAAATTTAAATTGCCATTAAACTGAAAAAAAGCTTGCAAAAACTTTTTTGCTCAGTCTTCACAATAGTCACACATTTTCCTGTGAAACCACAGAGTGATGCTGCACAGAGCATTACTCAGTCACAGAGTTCAATTACAGAAGTATGCGTTTTAGTCACGTCTTTATTTACATAAAGTGAAGACAGAAAGAGTCAGATATTAGAACGTAATGTTTTGTGAGAAAATCCCTCCACAGCTGTGCTTCAAAGGTTTTCATTATAACTGATCTCTCTTGTTTTCACTGCATTTATACCAATGAAACATGAATCCATGCTGTTCATTACCTTCATAGCTTGCTCTCTAATACATTAAATGTTACATATACCTCTGCTGTCAAAACTAAATTGGTATTATGCGCTCTACATTCCTGCAGCTTTAACAGCATTGTGGCATTTACAAAGCAATGGCTGAACCGGCAGCAGTCAACCGGGTGAACCAGAAACGGCACATTTTAACGCTCAGGAGACAGGTTTTTGAGTTTGCGTTGCTCTGCTGGTGCTGAAAAGCTCTGGTCAGAAAGGTTTTAGCGCCTTGATCAAAATGCACAGGATCAACAGGCGGTGCTCTGAGCCAGAAGGACTGACCCGATCGTATCTTCTCTGATTGGACTCAGGATGAGGCAAACAGTGGGCAGCACACACTTCAGCCTGTGGACAGGGAAAAGAAGATGGATAAAAATGGTGAAAATGTTTTGTTGAGAAAAACAAGAAGTAATTAAATCTTCTGCAATCATGCAATCCTATTTTGTATTCTGAATAATAACGTAATTAATACTGATGAAGGTCAGAAGAGGACTGCAGGGTTTTTACTCCTGTTTATGAAATGAGTATGATCGGAAAAGTGGTCTGAATGTTTTGATTGAGGCTGAGGGCTATGACTGCCTCAGTATATAATGAGCGAAATGCATTTCAAAACATGCATGAAGCTCAAAATTGTAAAGATTCATTGAAATGCAAAAAATGTGCTGCAAAGGGTTACTCACTACTCCAAGGGAAGGTAAAGCAGAACAACTAAATATTGAAATAGCTACATGTTATTTTGTTGTTGAAGAGGCTTTTTTATCTATGCTGGACAAAATTCAGCTATAATGTCTAAGCTATCTACATTTCTCAAAGCATGAGGCTCTGGCCAATTTAAGATGCCAGGAAAAGCATCCATGCCATTTAAACTTCTTTCTAATGTTGCCACATTGCGACCTCCTCTTCAGGTGTTCACATTTTGGGGGGGGATTTTTTATGTTATGGAAGACATAAAGAAATTCACAATTGTAAAGTGAGAAGGAAATCAAACATGACATTCTCAGCTTTCATTTTATTCAGGCCTGCTGAGTCAGTACTCTGTAAAAGCTCATTTTGCTGCAATCACATCAGCATAGTTTGTTGTTGAGGATGTGTCTCTACTTAGCATTATGTTTACACCACCATGTTTCACTGTCATATGATTTTCTTTTAATAAAACCATATCCATAATTTTCATGTCCTGGTCTTCTGATGACACACAGTGTTGTATTAAAAAAAAGGGATCTATTTGGCACAAAAGCTATTTGTGGCAATGTTCTGGTTTAGACATTTCGCTGTGTTTTTGCGAAATAATAACATGCTTATTTATTTATGGAGTACCTATTTATTTTTGTATTCATCCTTAATTTGGGTAAGATTGGTTTTCCGCAGTCTGCTTACCGGAAATCAGTGCAGCCGGGATGACCAGTGCAAACCACAAGATATATCAAATTAAGGTGGGGAATGCTAGTGTACACACTCCAATCCTCTTCACTGGGAATCGGTCCACGTCTGCAACAAGACAGACAGACACTGCAGAACAGATCCAGAATCCCTGAAGCAATAATCAGGATCCAGGCGCATGAAGTGGGGCTGAGAGTCACATACTGTACAGATGGGAAGCAGGCAAAGATAATGGTCAGGAAAACTGACCAGGGACAAAATAAAACGCCTGGACAAGGATGACAGTGCACTGACTCTGTGGGCAGCATCAATCAGAGGAAGGGGCAGAGAAATGGAGGAGTATGAGATATAGCAGAGCTATATTTCTCTCTTTTTGTTTTTTTCTTTCCCTTGTGGCGTATGGAGCATGTAAATCCTAGCAATGGATCAGGATTTACTTTTAAAAGGAAGAATTATCTGCAACCACACTGAATTTTTCAACAATGCTCACCACAAGCGAGTCATGATTTTTCACACCCAAAATGTTTCCTCATCAATGCTTTAAAAGCTGCTCAGGGATTCTCACTCTCTTCTCACAACTGCAACTTATGCTTTGAGAACATCACATGCTGACAGCCCCCGAATAGCTCTTCACCAGACAAATTTCACTCTGACTATAAATAGCCGACCTTTGGTGACAAACACTCAGGAAAAGTATTACTTAAAGCTCTGTTTTGTGCGGCGCCAACATTAACAATAACAAGAGAAAAGGAAATTAAAGGAACCTTTTGCATTCTTTTATGAAAGCAGGAGAGAACCAGACTTGTGCTGTAAATCAATTTTACACCACAAATGACTTTGTGATGCAGTTGTTTCCTGCTTTTTTGCACTGCTGTCTCACCGTATAGCACAGAGGAATGAGAAAATGATGGAGCGGACCTCATTTCTATGATGGAATTGGCCAACACCTCACTCCTATTTTCAATAACAACATCTGCAAAGGATCTAGGAAGAAAAGAAAAAGTCTCTGCCTGTAGAAAAAAAAACACAACCAAGAAAGCAATGATGATTTAAGTTGGAATAAACAACTCTGTGTCTGATAAAGACAATATTAGCACAGCTTCTTTTGTAAGGTTGATTGCACAAATCACCACTAGACTTGAAAACCTTGATTTTGATGGAGGTCTGGCTCGGTTTGACAGAGGCTGGGAAAACAATACTTCACCCTGAAAGTCTCTCCTTATCCTCCAGAAGCCTCTCCAAACCGGCGCCCCTCTGATTGCATCCCAGGAACAATACATGTGGGTTTTCTTTGGATCTCTGCTGCCTGGAACACTCAGTGAATCTGCCGGGAGGATCAAGGCATCATTTTATTAGATGCCAAAAGCAAATCTAGATCCCCAGCATGTAATTACAATAGGGTAAAAGGCACTAAAGTCTTTATTATCTTTTGTCCTTTGGGTGGAAGCAGCATTTCTGAACTTGTAGTAGTTTTCAGCTGCTGGAACTGTAACATTAAACAGATTTAGCATTTTCAAGCACAAGCAACGTCAGGGAGAGTTAAGGCTATTAAATTTTAAGCATTTCACTGATTTCAGTGAAAATGACAAGGTTTTGCATGCGACGTGTAGGGCAATTTTTAACGATATCTGAAGTGTTTGCATACCTTTTCTTCTACATCATGAAAAATATTTCGTCCTTGAATTTGCTACAGCACATTCAGCCTGTCAACCTCAAATGGATTTTCTATAAGGAGTTTTCTCAGAAAATGTATGACTTCCTCTTCAGAATAGCAATGAACAGCTGTCATCAATTCATCAACGTTTAAACAGTTTTGTCTATTATTAAAATGTGTTCTTCCAATTGTAAGAAATGAAAATGATGTGGTCAGCAAATCAATATTTTCTTTTTGTTTTGTTTTTTTATTTGAAAGTCAAACGAGTCATCATGGATCAAAGAGACTGGATTTCCAGAAACTGGAACAGGTTTAAAAGTCCACAAGTGCAGATACAATCAAGAGATGATGCCATTATTTTATTATTATGTAATAAATACAGATTGTTCTGCATTGTGCAGTAAAGTAATTTAATTGTCACCACATCCATTTGTTTCCTTCAGGTGACTTCAAAATGTACTCTGACTTAAAAAGAGTTGGTTAAAAGTTTACAAAAGCTTTTAGCGGATTTGAATGTCATACTAATTTGGAGGTTTCTGACTTTTATTTTAGACTGACCACAGAACCTTCACTGTTCCTTATGTATTAAACTCCAAAAGTCTGATTATGGTTTGAGAAATGAGCAGCTTGGACATGATGAACTCAGTAGATAATCTTATTTCAGGACTCGACTCTGCAGAGCTCGACTTGTAAACATGGACAGATGACGTCCTGGGTCTCCCACCATGGCCGACCTCCCTCTTCGTCTCTTTTCCATCGTCACTGTTGTTGGGTCGGCTCATCAGGAAGTCAGACAGAACCGGCCGCGTGCGAGCACCCGGACTCTTGTTTGGGTGCCGTTGCTAAGCTGCAGCACGTATTTGGAGAATGTCACCCAGGCAACAGTGATGGATGAGTTTGTGACTGCCTAATTTGTGGGTCTGGTGCGTTTACCTTTGCCTTCACATTGAGCTCCCACCAAACAGACACCACCGCTGGAGATAAACCTGATCGTTTATCAGTTTTACCAAGAAGCAGCTGAGACTTTTTTTTTCGTCTTATAGAGCTGACAACTTAAAAAGACAACTTTTATGACTTCAAGGTTTTTCACATGAGTATTCTTACTTTTTATCAAGCCACCAGGTGATTTACATTCTTTTCACAAAATCTATGGTCCCAGACTTTCAAGTGTCCCAGTTTGAGTTTTTGAGGCGCTACCTTTATTTTAGAGATGAAATAAACCTTTGAGGGCACAGTTGAGATTTTTTGCAAACATTTTTAATTAAAACATCACCTGTTGCTGACTCTCTTAGTTGTATCCTGTGGCATTAATCCAAATAATTTAGTTCCTTTCTGAGGCTTGTGATGAAGTTGAGAGTTTTATGCTCTTCATTTCTGGTTTCTGTTAGTAGACACGCCTGCAGCATTTTGTACCACCTGCCGTGATGACTGGTCCATGTGAACAACGGTGAACCAAATGTGAATATATTAAAACACAGATCAGTATTTCAGAGCCTTTAGGAAGATAGTGACCTATGTGAGAAGTTATAATAGAAAAAAAGCTTGTCTTCACAGTTGAACCAATTTATTGGATTTGTTGAACAGCATGCCAAAATTTCTAACTAGAGGATGAATGTACTAAGTCTCAAGCAGGCTACACATATCGAGCTCAAATATAATGATTTCTGTTTCAATTTGTTTCTGAATTGAAAATGTAACGTCACACTTGCAGGACAGTCCATTCTTGAAACTGTTTGCAAACATCAATTCAGATATCAGCAGCAAAGCATTGCAAAGGTAACATGCACAATGAAAACAAACCAGGGCCAAGGATGAAACTATGAGGAGCTTCACATGTGATTGGTGCTGCTGATGAACACTTTTTTTTCTTTCTTAGATATAAAAGTATATTTTGAATTAAAAATAAAAATATCTCATGTTCAGCCTGTTTTGTAAAGCTTCTCAAGTTATAACAATGATTCTACATCAGACCACAGCAAAAATTCAAACTCAGAATCAGCACCTTGTAGCTTACAGAGCAGATGTATAACCGGGCCACACTTTGCACTTCACTGTGGGGAGCTGAACATCAGAAAACACTGCACTAGAGGGCAGTAGACAGCAAACCAGGCTCTTCGCTTTTCAATTATGTGAACAGGACATCAGAGAGATGTCTCGTCCGACCGTCTTCTCCACATGACTCGAACAATCTTAGAGTGAAACCTCTTAGAAAATATTAGGCATTCTAACTTGGATGGTGGAGATTATATCTCTATGTAAATAGTAGCTAAGGCTCCTTCATATTAACTAATGTTGGGAAATTCACACTCATATGTTTCTACATTTTGTACCCTTATGGTCTGGCAAGGTTAAGATTGAAATTTCTAAAACCATTACGTTTCTTAGGCTGTAACTCACTTGAAGAATTGATTTTTCAAGCAGAACAAAAAGAAAAAGAGTTGTTGACGTGGCGTCGTGCAAAATAAAACCCACTCTGTTGAACTCGGACGACTTTAGTCTACTGTCAAATCATGGGAGTATAATAGGAAAGATGATGTCATGGCAAAGGTTTAAAAATAAAACCTGCTAAGTGGCTCAGTCACCGGGTCAAATCTACAATCCAATCCTTTATCTAATAATCTGGAAGATGACTGGCTTTTCCAGCATCTGACCTGAGGACCTCTGAAGTCTCACACCAGTGTCAAAGGCTTGTTGTCTTTTCTCCTAGCAAAATACATTCTGGAAATATTTGTGTGTCCCGTTAGAAAAGTGAGCTGCAACACCTGGCTGCGTCGCTGCTGGCTCAGCTGAAGCTGGGAGCGACGGAAAATTTCCGCTGAAAAGATTTCTGCATATTTAGAGGGCTGGAGGTGCATGCAATGATCAAAAGCGAAGACTTAAAGCCTGGAGACACACATTCAAGATTTAATTTAGCAGTTTGACTCTGGAGTCCTGTTTCAAATTCTGCCCAGAGAACCAAGAAGCAAGGAAAGAAATTGTACACTTTATTTAGACTGAGCTAAATGATGATGGATAAGGATGTAACGCATGAATTAGAACCGTCTTCTTGTTATCATTAGCAAGTAGTCATGTTACTTTAAAAGACCAGTTAACACGTAATATATCACCTGTTTGGAATCCACTTTACAGGAATTCATTTGCTGCCTAATTAGTGGTATTATGGTAAATATTCCTTTGCGTTATTTTTGTGTATTTTCTCAACCTAACTGCTCTTTGCATGGAAGCATAAAGTTTACATTTCAAACTGATTGTAATACTCATTGAACCTTTTCATGTTTAATTACATAACACTCCAACTTTAACGTGTTTTGCTAAAGTTCATAGATATAGATCAGCACAAAGTAGTGCATGATTGTGAAATTTTATAATAAATGTCTAAATATTCTTCATATCTACTGGATCCCTTTACTCTGATTCAACTAAATAAAACCATGTATATGAAGTAGCAATAGACCTGAGACTGTGTCACTGGGATAACATCCTTAAACACACAACCAGCATCATTTGGATTTAGATCCAAATCTAAATCTAATTGAGTCTAATTGGCGAGACTTGAAAATAGCAGTCCAGATGACTGAGCTTAAGCTATCTTGAAATAAATATCTGGTAACAATTTGAATCTGCATATTCAAAAAGGTGGTAGAGATTTTGCTTTATAGACTTTCTGATGTGACTGAATTGATGGAGGTACTAAAGTAGGGACTGAAATGTTATGTGCGTCACATCTGTTGGATTTTATCTAAAAACAACTGGGGGGGAAAACCACTAAGTGTCAACAAATCACCAAAAATCTGGACGTTTAATTAAGTTACAGGTGAGACAATGCAAGGCAACTTTATTTATATAGCACCTTTCAGCCAGAGGTAATTCATAGTGCTTGTACAAAAAACGTTAAAAACAACACACAAGATAGCTAAAAACATCAAGCTGATTCAAAATAGACAGAGTGAATATTAAAAGTCTTAAATATTATATTAAGCAAATAGAATTAAAAATTTTAAGAATAGGTAACTGCAAATAAAAAAGGTTTTTAACCCTGTTTTAAGTAAACTCAAGCTGGGAGCAGATCTTAAAGTGGTATGTAGAGTTGAAGAAGACCAGAAATGTAATCTGGGTTTCCATTATGAAGAGCTTTATAAACCATGAAGGAGATTTTAAGTTATGTTCTTTGAGCAACAGGAAGCCAGTGCTGGGAGCTCAGAACTGGACTGATACGATGATCTCTTTTTTGTTTTAGTAAGGACACTTGCAGCAGCGTTCTGGAGAAGCAGGAGCTGCCTTACTGCTTCTTTGATAACCCAGTAAAAATGCCACTGCAGTAATCGAGTCTGCTAAAAACAAAGGCATGAACTAATTTCTCGGAATCTTGTGGGGACATAAGTCATCTAATTTTAGCAATACTTTTTAGGTGATAATATGCAGTTTTATGATAGATTTGATGTGGTTGTAAAAGTTCAGATCAGGATCCAATGTTACTGACTGTAATGTCCTGGTGAAAGATTAATGTACAGCTGTGGGTCATCAGGACTTCACAAGACGTTCTGCACTGGATTACTTCTAATATTTTACTTTAAATTATTGATGTATTTTTTTTTCTATGTCCCTTATTAAAGTGGAATATAAAGAGGTGACCAATATATGTATCTGTCTTGTAGTGATATCAAAGGATATGATTTTGTCACATATTCAAAACACTGCCATTTTGTTTGTTTATAAATTTAATCACAAAAAATAAACGATTTGTATTTTTCCTAAACAAATGTTGTAAGCAAACAATGTAAACAAATGTCTACAACTGATTTGCACCTGATTGGAAAACATCGTAACAGAAATCAGCTGATGGGAGTGAGGCTAAACTTCAGACGGGACAATCGCTTCCACTTCTGATTTGTTGCGGCTTCTGATAATTCTGCAGTCAGAGAGAACATCTGGAGCAGCTGACGTCTGCACACGGTTTGTTTTTACAAAGTCTTGCAATCTGCAGTTAGTTTGTTTTTCAGAGGTCCCAAATTATCCGAATTCCTCTCAAAACAGCAGATGACCCTCGCTGCACAACACAAGGCAACAGGACAGTAGTAGATTTTGCCGGGTGTATGGTCACCAGAAATAACACTGGGGGGGGGGTGAAAACGTTGTTGTGGGTCTGGAGCTCATAGCAACATTAGTTTTCCAGCGCTCAATGTTGTGGAACATTGGCTCCCAGTGTGGAGGTCGGGACCCCTCAGGGCCTCCTGAGATAAATCTGAACGGGGATCAGGGAGAAGAGAAAGGAATGAAAACATTACGTCACCATACACAAAAAAAAATCATCTTTATTTTGTCCTGAGTTGCCATTCTCTTCCTTTCCTTTCTGGTGTAACAAAATCACAACAACTGATGTGTTGTTTTTGACATTTTAAAAACCTTACTGTAATAATGAATGCGACTTAAATAAACAACATTTTCTGCTTCATAGTGGAACAATTTGGCAGATACAACTGCTACAGGAATGCAGATGTCTGAAACGGAGCAATATTTAAAATTGTTCAACTATTTCATTGTAGTAATGATAAATTAATAATAATTACAATAATAACGTAAATTAACAATGATAAAATTTCGGTCTGCAAATGTTGAGCGTAATTCAGAAGTTTAACACAGTTAGACTTTTAGAGGCATCTCAAATAGCGTACAGGTTGTTTAACCCTGAAACGGAATCAGTGAAATAAAACTTAAATTACGGTGAATTATTAAGTATTAGTGATATCCATCCATCTGATAAGCTTGGCAGTCCATCAAAGGGAAATGTTTTAAACAGTTCTGATTTGACAAAAGAAATTTAAGGCCACAAAACTAATAAAAAAATATTTTTTTATATTTTTTACAACGTATCTTATTTTTTCTAGCAGTACATTGTGTGATGACCTAGTTTTATTTTACATTGTGACAAGAAATTCAGAAATCATCAATACTTTAAAGATCCGTACTTAGAATATTAAAAAGTTAAAAAGTTAAGCCACCATACATAAATCTAAAGCTGACTTTAAGAAAAATATATGTCGTCTAGCTTTAAGAAATATTCGCTGCAGTACAAAATGACTTCTTTTCAACTGCTTTAATTTGCTATTTTAAGAGGCTATAAATGTACATCAAAACGCAACTGTGTTTAAAATGAATTAATGTTACCAAGATGTTTATTGTGGGTTGATTGCATAATTCAATTGAGATGTGATCTGTTATCCTGCAGCCTTGTAGTGGGATTTATTCAGGAGATTAGCCTTATCTAATGCCTCATTGTTACTCTCCGTGGTGTTGGAGTTCAGCTACTGTGCAGCAAACTTAGAAAAAAAGAAAAATGTTTTGCATTCAGAAAGAACATTTCTCAAAACTACAATACAGTATTGAAAAGGCTGAAAGGACGAAACTAGAATGTGCACAGGCAGCTGCATCCCAATGAACAATTCAGGACTGAGCCTGTAGATATGCTTGCATGCATTTGAAAACAGGCGATATTTCTTACCGAGCCGTGTCCCTACCAGGCTGAGGTGGTGCCTATAATGTAATGGCTCTTGATAAAGTCGGGCCTTGTGACTGTTTGCACAAAGAAATACATTTTCCCTGTTTTGTGAACTTGAATTGTACCTTATATCAGAACGTTTCCCTCATAGTTTCTCTGTAAACTGTTTCGACCTGTTGTGTCTTCACTAGTCTACATTCCCGCCAACTCATTCAAAAAACTCAACTTTTTTCACTATATTATTACCCCAAATTGTCATTGTGTACAATTGTGTAATAATTGACAATGTGCAAGCAAAGTTCCCTTTTGTAAATCCATTTTTCTTTTTATTTGGAGTGAGCTTATACTGGCATAAACCTTGTAAGCAACACAGCATATTGTAAATTTACTTGATATACATATTTACCTGTAGTTTATAATACTGTACCTTGCTTGCACAAAAACATGTATGAATCAGCATCTTATTGAAGGTTTTATAACAAATACTTTCACGTTATAACGTAAAAAAAACAACAACAACAACAAAATGGGAGTCGAGGGAAATTTGTGCGACGAAAGAGCCAAAGCTCAGAACAAAAACAGGTTGGGGACAGAGTTGAATATTTCACTGCACAGCTTGTTGGTATGGAAAGGTTTGTGTGATGAAAGTGTCTCTAGGGTGATGCCAGCCTCGAAAGAACTGGTCATTTTGCTACACATTCGGTGTATCATAAATACATAACTTACCACTTAATGCACTGTAAATAATTAGATGAAGCTGACATTTCTGTGACCACAGGGCTCACATTGTGCGCTGTGTTTGAAAGATTAGCATTTAGAATGTGCATTTGTCTTATTCATGAACATTCTTTGTAAACAACATGTCAACATGTGGATGGCAGCAGAAAGTACATCTGGTGTCAACAAATGTCTGTGGAGCAGCACGCAGCAGCAGTCGATGTCCTGCCTTAAGAAAAATGAAAAATAAAAAAAATAAAAAGTTGTAGCGGTCCTTTCCGAGCCGAAGCTGCTGCTTTCCGTCAGTCCGTTCGCCGTGCGGGTGAGAGCTTCATTCAGCTGTTGTTGTACTTTAGCTTGTCTTCAAGGCTGATTGGTCTCGGACGCCGCAGGAGTCACAGTAACAGTTTGCTTCAGTAGATCAACATTTATCAGTTCAGCCATCCTTTCATTGTGATGTGCTGCTGTGGATAGATGCACATGTTAAAACGTAGTGTTTGCCACCACGACAAAAAAATTGTAACACATTTTCACTGAAGACAGCAATGGAATATGCGATGTAAAGGAATATACGATTCAGTATTCATTGTATTTTAATGCCTCAAAATCCAAAGATCTTAACAGCACAAATCTAAATGATACGCAATCCATTGTCCAAGTGTTTTATTTGTAAATTTCTAACACAATGAACTTAATGAGAAAGTGGACTACCATATTGTATGTAATAATAATTGGTTGTTTGAACAGCAGAGTGTGTTTGTGCTGACATGAATATACTGAATGAATGGAGAGTGTGTGTTTGTACATTTCCAAATGTGTAGTGTAGTAAACATTGAGGAGCTTGGCAGATATTAAGAGGGTAGATGTCCCTTCATTCCCCAAAATCAGCCCCTTTGTTGCTCAGAAACTTTTTGTCAGTGTCTGAGCCAAATGAAATTGCATGTTTTAACTTCTCTTCTTCCCTTCAAACATGTATCAGAAGCATAAAGTGACGTTTTAGGGCCAATTGACTTGATGCTGAGTGTGAGAAAACTGACTCGAGATGCGCTTACAGAGTCTGAGTGGCATGACAGATGTTGTTCTCAAAACAATGTTTTGTTCAGCAGCATTTCTGTAGCATGGATAAAAAAATTTACAAGAAAACATTGACAGTTAGGTCCACTGTAACATATTTCATTCACAGCTTTTAAGAGAAAAGTGCTGATGCCAACGCGTAGCAGAGAAGCTATACTGGCCAGAAATGCATCAGAAGTAAACACATTTTACTCAAATGCTGCCGGAGTTTCAGTGTTTTGTCACAAGCATCCATTTCAATTCAATGCTTTTAAATTGATGGATGCAGAACTGGTTTGTGAAGCCGCAGAATGAAGCCTGGACTTTTCTGTTCCTACTGTTTGGTGATGATTCCCATATGCATTGATCTTTAAATTCGTTGAGTAGCATTAAGTCGCTTTTTTTCAGATGTGCCATGTTGTCGCTAACCAGATGCATAATTCTTAAGGTGTCACATTTTTCTCTGAAATACAGATTTGCTAAAATCACAGGAAAGAAAACGTGAAAACATACAATACTACTTTGTCCAAAAAATAATTCGTTCAAAAAGTAATAATTTCTTTTTTTTAATCCTAAGGCGGATAAAAAAAGATTCAACATCATGTTGTAAAAATCAAACATTTAAGTTGAAACCTTTTTTTTTTCCATTTTTGTGACCAACTCAAAATAGTTTTTATCGAAGTAATTCAAATGCCTTTGAGTCGTAGGAGCGGCCCGTTTTATTTTCTAACAGAAAAATAGCAAAGCCCGTTCTGTTTTCAAGCCTTCATGGACGTGTTTGGGCGTGTTTGGGACAAAGCAGCTGTTTTCTGTTCTTTTGCAAATATTTATGTGTGACTGCCTGCGGACAGGGTTTAGAAAACATGATTTTATCGCTCATGACGAAGAAATATTCCAAAAATACTCAGACATGTAGGTAAGATCATAAAGAACTATGAACAATAAATAACAGGTTATTTCTAGAACAGAGATCAAACAATGTCCACTGGCCCTGTACAGCATTTCTGTTTCTATCAGAAAAAATATTTCTGATTCTACTTCTGGTTTTCTTATGAAAAGCAGCATTGCACCTCTTTCCTGTTATTTATTTTTCTGGCTAATTACAGAATGTTCCCTCATCTTCTTTCCTCTGTGTTTGCTTCCCTCCCAACAAGACACGCAGTGTGATGCTATCATTTCATTAAATGTAATGGTGGTCGTCCCAAGGACCAGTTTTGCCTTGCCTCCAACCTATAAAACACATTTTATTTCTTCTTCAGACCAGATCATAAAGTAATTCAGATCAATTTTTAACCATATTTTAGTTATGTGTTGTTGTTTTTTTGCTACATTTTGTCATTGAGTTGAAGCATTCACTGTGTCAAAACTGTGCAAAAGTAGACAGAAAATTATTATTTGAGAAATATTTCAAGTCCATTTATAATTACAAACTTAAATAGCCTTTATAGGCTATTATATTTTCCATTTGTACTCAGAAGCCACAAACAATCAAGAAGTAAAGAAGATTTGAAAAATCTAAACTACACTTCTGAATCCTTCATACATTCAATACTGTCAGTTGCATAATATGTAAAGACAGATGTCAAAATGGAAACTATCAGAACTATCAGAATATCATTAAACCTATAAATAATAAAATATGATAAATAGTCGAATCATCACATATTCTATTGTTTCTCAGATTTTCAAGTAATCAGGAAGTTTTTGCCAAAATTCTCAAAAAAAAATTATTGATAAAATAAAACCATTTTTATCATGTACCTCAGAGATTGTTAGGCGCTTATTGCCATGAGACATAAAATGATGTTGTGAGCATCTATACTTTAATGAAGGACCTGCTGTGTGATAAAAAAAAAACATGGATGTGAATCATTGAGAGTTGAAATAGCAGGCTTCTCTTTAAAACTGAAACTCTTCAGGAAATCCTTCTCTTCTGCAATCTCCACCTTCAATACACGAGGATTGACTTGTATGACACAGAGAAGCAAGATCCAAACACAAAACCCACCAATATCACTGACCTACCTCAGGAGGAAGCCACAAACCCATAATCACTATGAAGTGCAATAGTGGGTAGCAGAATTAGTGTGACACTAATGCTACAAAGATCTTCCACTGTCTGTCTAAACTAAGAGAAAACTAAGGAAACATTTTTCTATTGTGCTAAAGGAGATTATCTGTGTCCAGCTTTCTATACAGACAATGTCAAGGACGGTGAGCAACAAATTAGCTTGTCTTTGAACAGCCTGCATGGGGTCCACATCACAGAGCTCAAGCCCTCACAATATTAGGCAGAGGACATTCGGCTTGTTGTTCAAGTGAACGCCCCAAGTTGGAAGCAATTGGCTTCTGTAATCCCAACAGTGCGATCGCTGTTGATTGACTTGGATAATGCGAAAAGAAAGAATGATATATAATTGGATGTTTGTGGTTATGGGTTTATTGTGAAACTGTGAGCTTAAAGGGGATAAAGTATCCGACCTGGTAAGAGACAATGGAACAAGTCTTTAACCAAGGCAGCATCAATTTAAGACAACTCGAGACACAACATGAGGCTGAGGGGTGAGCGAGTCCATTATGTTAGTAGCACCAAATTCAAAATGTATCACTGAGGTAAAAGAAATCATAAATATATACCAGTTAGCAGTTCCTGCTCAGTTTGGCCCATCACCATCGGCAGCTTCCACATCAGCCCCAGCAGAACCTTCTGGTTGGACAGGTTCAAACTGGTGGGGTGTTCGTCCGTTTGCCGTTCGTGCAGGTGCATCAAGGTCAGCATTTGTCCTGACTTTCTCTTCCTTGCAGGATAAATCACCAACGAAGTCTTCAGTGTGGGAGCTGGACACAGAAATTAAAGTAACTTCTGTGAGCTGTAAATGGAAACAGAATGATTTTTCCTGAAAGTGTGTCTGTAGCATTCACTTTCGCTACCGTTGTAATGGAAAACAAAGCCATTTCATCTTACAGTTTGCACCAAATGTAAATACCCAAAGGTTATCTCTGAATTATTGGAGTGTTGCCAAACTCTTGGATGCTTCTTTAAAAAGTTTCTGATGTCTTGTGATTGGTGCAGACTTTATAAAGGCATCAAAGGCAGTGTTACCCACAGTTCAACAGCTCCATGTTTTCCTTTATCCTGCTTCTTGTTTCATGCTCTCTTAGGTCTGATCTCACTCTAAGCTAACTAAATGCACAGCGGACAAGGTACTGTGTGAAGTTGGATAGGAAGTCCAATTAGCATGCTGAGGTGAAAATCCAAAAATTATAGAGTTCATAACTCAGGAGTCTGCAAGACCCCTATTATAACACATTTGAAATTGAAAGTTGCACCAATGCATGCCTGATTATATGCGCTCCATGTAGAACCCCTCTTAACAATGGGTCATTTCACATGGTCCTGGAAGACGACACACTTTAGGAGCTTCAAAAAAAAAAAAAAAAGAACAACAATTAACCAACACATTGTGTGACAAAGTCGAAAAACCTTTGAATGCTTTTCATTGGTTTTACCTCAGGTTTTTTCTAAACAGAAACCATCAGATAAATTTCCGATTGTCTCCACCAATTCAGCCAACTCTAAGGCACGATTGGTTTTAATAATGCAGTGCTGTGGTTATTTACAGTGCAGACTTATCTTACTTATAAATATCTAACTTCCTTCTCATGAGCCGTCAACTTGCATGATATTTTCAGAATCAGAGTCGTGAACCCTACGGGTGTAATCAGTCTGTATTTTCTCTCATGTCATCTCAGTTCTTCTGACATGTTTGGCTTTGTTTCCAGCTCCCTGAATAAACAATTGAAATGGAGGAAAAATCTATATGCTTTGCAGTTTGATTATATTTTAGCCCTGCAACTAAAATTAATAGTTTCTTAGCACCGTTTTGATTCTACTAACCAATCAGACTTATTTGAAGTCTAGAGTAGAGGCGATGAAGACATTTATAATTCCTTAGGCCTTCTAGCCTGCCTCTGAATAAATCCTATTAGTCCAAACACCATTTTACTGAATAGACAGAAAAGATGATGTTGCTTTAAGTATAAATATAAAACATGAATTCATGATTGAGGAACTAAACCTGCAGTTGCAGTGAAGAAGGGAAAAATATTGTGGTAAAATCTGTGTTTTCGGATACAAAACTGATTCTGAGTAAGAAACAAATTAACTACTTTGGATCTATTATACAAGACACTCTTAAAAGCAAGAATGTTATCTGACATAACTGATTTGGGTTTTATCATTTTAAACGGAGGAGACACTTGTAAACAGGGACCTGTCTTACGAAGATGACTGGTTTTTGTAATCAGATCCTCTTGAAACTGGAACGTAGAAGAGCAGAGATCATTGCAGAGTTATTGAAATCCTTGATGAATGGCATATAACAAGGTTTTGCCCCTACACTCAAACAGAAGGAAGACATGGACAGGTTCACGTGGCTGAAGTGATTTATTTGGCTCATTAAGCTAATGGGACTATATCTGTTTGTGTAATCACAACGATGATCTGTGCAGGTATTTTATACACTTTCCACCAAGTTAATAGCACATAGCTGCTTTGTGCAGCGGCTTAGGTGGGCAGAAAGAGGCTGTCCATATGGTCCACTGGATGTTGCATAATGGGCACTATTGATATCGGGCAGACATTACGCAGGAAGATAGCAATGAAATGAATGACATTGGGAGAGAACAGGTGCCTATGGCATCAAGTTGCAAGGGGTCCATGAGAAATATGTTTATTGATGTCTGAAGATCATTTGGAACTGGTTGGGCTTCCTCAACCAGCTCTCATCTGGACCTTTGTTGGGATTTTAAAATGTTAAACTTTCAGTATATCTTATAATTAACTAAAGACTGTTTTTAAATTATAAAAAGGAAAATGTCGGCACATTTCACATATTTCACATGTCATATTTCTGTAAGTCTAAAAGGGGCTTTAATGGTTTTGCGCTGTAGCATGGATTGTCTACATTTATTTGACAGTGCAGATTATTTGAGGAGCGCTCTATGCCAGCTTATTAGACATCTGGAAGTGAGTCTTCATTCCTGTTCTATTCTCATCCTCCAGTTAAGTTGCACAATCTAGTAGGTTCAAAATTTCTGCTTTCCATTTTTTGTATTATTACTATGATTTTAGGTCCCTCGGTTAGCCATAAATCATCTGCTTATAAAAAGATGAAATACAAATACACAGAAACTCTGGTTTGCAATAACCTCTGAAATGTGAATTGCCTACAATTTCAAGTTCAACATGACAGACAAAGCAAACACAAAAAACAGCAAAACTCTAAAAATCCCTTTTTAAATGCGAGGCCTGTGGTTCTTAAACTATGATAGCATACAGAAGACAGTGGTGATACTTGTTTTCTGCAAGTGGTGCTGAAAAATTGAAGTCACCACTCTGGAAAGTAAACAAAGCAAAGTAACCAGGATGTAGAGTTAGAAAGTGATTGCCACAAATACATGAATTGCCTTTGCTTCAACCTGAACTACTGAAAATAAAGTCAGAGAAGAGAATATTTCCAAAACTCTATGTTGAAACTGAAGCTGATAATAGCAAACCCAGATCTGGTTCTACTCGCCATCTATCTGTTCCTGTAATTAGAACCTTAATATGGAAATTGCATCTCATAAAAGTGATGCAACATCAAGTCAACAAAAGTAAATTGGTTTGTTGACTTTTGGTATGCTAACTGTCACGCTCAGTTACAAGCTAAGTTCTGTTAGCATTACCCGCTAATAGCAATCTAGTTCCCGAAACTTTCAACATTGAAACAATAACAGGATCATGTTCACTAACAGTGGCTGTCATGTATCTGTCAAATGTGCAACAAAAATTTCAATATTCATTCATTCATTCATTTTACTTTATTTTGGACATATAGAAACGGAAAACAACACATACTGTAGTTAAAAAAAATGTCTACAGGGTCTTAAATACCACTGAGTCCACAAAATACAAAAGTAAAGGTAAAAGGGTTGGTCAATGTAGCCATCATGCAGTTTTTCTGCACAGCCGACACACACATCTGCACATGAGGTTAACACAGGGCAGGTAGGCATATCTGCAAACATTTGGCTCACTCTGCCCTCAGCAGCATTCACGTACCATCAATAAATGCCACAGCTAGTCACAGGACAGCATTGGAGTCCGCTCTGCTCAGCACAGACTTGGTGGTGCTTCGCTTAGGATCATATTTTATATCAAAATTTCTTTCCTATCCAAACCAGCCATATACAGTGAGAACAAAAGATTTCTAAATCATCAGCATATGTCAAGTGGTTGATGATCCTGTTTCCAGCAGGCCGGACCACAGTAATTGAAAAGCATTGACAAGTTGATGTTCACATTGGATACTATCCTGTCATACACTATTTGAGACACTGAAAGGAACTGATACAGAGTGTCCCCACTTCATGTACATTGACTGATAAACACAGGAAAAAGTAGAAATTTTGATTTGATATTATACAAAGCTATATTTGAAATAGCTTGTCAGCATCAATTAAACGTGAAAATGATATTGTTGTGTCTGTTGTATTGATCTAAAGTTTCTGTACGAGCAAAAATATACACATCCATTTCATGTTTGATTGACAGCTGACTACTTAAGTTGATTGGTCAGTGATTAACATCACTGCAAACAACTTTCCTACCACTGCAGTAAAGCAGAAGACATGCTGCTATCAGAGAGACGCGCAGTCTGAAAGAGCGTACTTTGGAGTTTAATCTTGAGCAGTGCCAGGAACACATGGGTCAACTTTTAGAGCTGAATCGCTGTGATTTAGCAGACCCCCGAGCAGCAAATCTCTCTGAAGAATCAGCCATGTTAGAGTTTGAGGCCAGGGTTGGTAAGAAATTTGGACGTTTCTGTAAGATGACACTTTAAAGGAAGTCTTTTATATTTACCAACATAACACTTTAAATCTCAACACTTGTGGCAAAGGACCATACAGAATGATGCCACATCCTTCAACTAAACATTTATTGCAGTGCTTTTTATTCTTTCTGCACTGTCTTTATGCTGAACCCCTCCTCCCATCAAGCTGCAGCATAGTGACGGTACTTCAGTTTTAAAAGTCATGGAGCGAATCTTCAGAGAATTGTGTTTGCCATGTAACGTGTGTGCGTGACACAAGCCAAAGGTTTGCTCTAAATGTTGATGAGGGCAGTGCTGATGTGCCACCATGTACTCTATAAAAAAAAAATTTTTTAAAAAGTAACCATTGATAATGTCTCCACGCAGAGATCCAACCTCTCTGAGGTTGGATTTCAGTCGTTAATCTGCCTGCATTATGCCGCCTCCTGCTTTAATTGTTAGTGAAGTTGTCATAGTTTTCCAGGAACTGTGCTGCACAGTTGTGCTTTTATTTTTGATGTGGACTCGGTTGAAATGCTGAAATGGACTGCTCCTTTGAAAAAATGCCCAGGATGGCAGTATTAGCTCTCCAAAGTATATTTTTTCTTTTTAGTGTGTATTTGGAAAAGATTATGATTCCCTTTATTGAAGCCCATCTTTCACTCGTCAGCCTCATATTTGATCGACTGTTCTCGCTTACATTTGTGATCCTGCTCGGAGCGTAGGGTGAGTCGGCTGAGCCTTCCCTTGGGCTGATTTACTGCAGAACACACCGAGCTCCTTTTATGGAAGACTTTTATAAAGCCCTAAATATCCTTTGTATTATGTGCCCATGGATGTCTTTAATTTATGGCTGAGGTGTCGTCATAAATTACACGTAGTGTGTAGAGTAAATATTTAATTATCATTGTATGACACATTCCCTTCCCAGATATTAACGACATGCGGTCTTCTTATGAGGGATTTGGCAACGGTTGGATAAAATGAAATGAAATAAAATAAAAAAAATAATTAATTCAGAGGTTCACAACTGATTAGGTTTAGATCACTTAATCAGATTTTATTATTTACAAAAATATAATAAATTCTGATAACAAAATATAGTTTCTCTGATCTAAAAATGAACATAAATTAGAAAAGAATTTAATATATTTTTCAAATTATTATGTAATTTATTACAGCTCTTGTATTTCATTCTATTTACAAACACTGTTTTGACATATGACTGCTGCTGCACTGTGTACAGTCAGTCTACAGACAGCTATCGTATTAGATCAGCTATGAATCAAATACGGAGCTCCCCAACCCCAGCTGCCTCAGCCCAGCATGATGATCTCATTGGTTGTTAGTCTTGTAAACAGGCTGTCAAGTTATGAGGGGGAAGTCTTGTGCATTAGTGATAAAGATTTATCTGTTGCAGGGAGTGTTGGGCAGGGCACGCTGAGGCCCACCGACAGGTTGAAACCCACAACATTTAGATGTCAACCCATGTGCACCATGTGATGAGACAAATCAGCTTTCAGCAGCTGATTAAATGGAGAAATTCTTTATGTATATATCTTTTAAACCATGTGCTGTAACGGCAAGGCTAAATAAACTTTTAAATTTATCACATGCACCAGTGAATTAATTTAAAAATAACTCACCTATTAATTATTTAGTGACTTTTTATTTCTATCAAGAACATCGATGCTTTTTAATTTACTTTTACTTTTATATGTGCAAGTGTAACATATTTAATGCAGAGAGGAACTTTTATTAATCAAAATATGAACTTCGGTCTTCTTCAGAATAGATTTTCTTCTACTGTGCTGCTCAGTATATTCCACTCTTCAGCCACAGTAAAGCAAATTTCAAGAGTGTTCAAATATAGAAAAGTATCATTATTGCTTTAATGATGTTTTATGTTCTTCAACTTGGGAATTTCAACACAAAATACATACATGTTCATGCCATTTTCAGTATTTCATGTACTGGTTGGAGCTTAATGAGTTGTACCTGTATGACTGTAATGAATTAAAGAATGGCAAAGACGTAAACAGAAAACAAATGGCAAACTTACATTTGGGATTCTGGTTCCAAACAGTCAGTGAGCTGTGTGCTGCCATTGGACTGCGACAGACCAATAGATATCTCCTCACTTCTGCTGCCCAGGCTGCCATTACCATCAGTCCTGCTGTCTGGAGACTTTTGGAAAGAGCCCACAGTGGCCGACTCAGTTTGCCACAGAAAACAGGAGCAGCGAGTTCGCAGCTCCTTATAAAAAGAGTTTAACCACACCGTGGACAGCCACGGGCAGCCAATTAGGTTCTTGAAAGCAGTTCGAAACTCCGGACTCCTGCAGTAGATGATGGGATTGAGACCAGAGTTGATGTAACCCAGCCAGTTCAAATACAAGAACAGCCGATTGTTCAACTGTATTTCACTAAAGGCTTGGATAATGTTGGCAACAAAGAACGGCAGCCAGCATATCGTGAAGGTCCCCATGATGATGCCCAAAGTCTTGATGGCTCTGAGCTCACCAATCAGCAGTCGTGATGGTCTCCTCTTGGTGCTCTTTCTCCTGGCCATGTTGTTGAAGCTGTTGGAGCCCAGGCATGCAGGGGGCAGGAGATTGTTCACGTTGGAGCCACTTTGAATCTGTGCAAGGCATTCGTTCTGCAAACGCGGCCGAGCTTTCTTTATGAGCTTGACCTGTCGTGCAGCAATGACAAAGACTTGTGCGTACACAGCTATCATTATTACTAGTGGGATATAAAAAGAGACTAACGAGGATGAAATAGCATATTCTTTGTTAACCACAAAGTCACAGCAGTTAGTATTTTCATAACAACTGCTCTCGTTTTTTTTCCACAACCAATCTATCATCATAATTGGTACAAACGAAATTAAAGTCGACACGCCCCAGACTAAACAGACTATCACTCTTGCACGAAATTTACAGAGTAGAACTGTGTATCGCAGAGGTCTTGTAATGGCTACATACCGATCGACAGCGATGACACAAAGCGTTTCAATGCTTGCCGTCACACACAGAACGTCAATTGAAGTCCAGAGGTTACAGAAAGTTCTGCCGAGCCGCCAGTTACCTATCAGGACATAACTGGCCCCAAATGGGACCACAAGGACCCCCATGATGAGGTCCGCACATGCTAAGGACATGATTAAGATGTTTGTTGAAGTCTGTAATTGTGGAGTGCGTGCCACAGCGATGATGACCAGCAGGTTTCCAACAACGGTGACCAGGATGATGATGACCGCCATGACGGAGAACCAGTCTCCCGGTGGATTAAGGTATGTTTTGATTTCTAAAGTGTCGTTTGAGCAATTCATCTTTCATTGGCTCAACTCTGCACAAGTTGAAGACGTTCAAAACTCATCAAAAAGACTAAAAAAACCACGCACATAAATCCGCACAACACCGAGAGTTTGCAGTTTTTCCCCTACAAATTATTTTCTCTTCTCTGCACAGAATGCTCACATGTCGCACCTTGGGAGTTCTGCTCTGGCAGCCCTCAAATGGGAGTGGTGGTTCTCCATCTTTCCAAAATAAGCAACATATTCTTCCAAGTGATGAATCCAAACTGTCCACAGAACTAAAAAAGTTCCATCAAGTTCATGAGTCCAAGAAAAATGTAAAAGTATCAAGTAAAAAAAGTTTTGGAGTACGAAAAGTTTCGCTTTGACCATTTAAATCTGTCCACCAGCTGGAGTTTTCTGAAGAATCTTGTTCTGACTACAATGCAACAGTTGAACTGTGTGGAGATCAAGGAAACACTGTCGCCTTTTCAAGAACAACCAGAGTGACTTCAAACTCTTCTGTCTCTCTGTCTCTCTCTCTCTGTTTCTCTCTCTCTCTCTCTCTCTCTGTCTCTCTCTCTCTCTCTCTTTCTGTGCAGGTTCCATAAGATTGTATTGGTGGTAATCACACCCTGACTGGAGACAGAGAGGAGGAGCGTAACTGTGTGAGTGTGTGCGTGTGTGTGTGCGTGGGGGTGTGTGTGTGTGGGTGTGTGTGCGTGTGCGTGTGTGTTTGTGTGTGTGTGTGTGTGTGTGTAGGGGTGTGCGTGTGTGTGTGTGTGTGTGTGGGTGTGTGTGTGTGTGTGTGTGTGTGTGGGTGTGTGTGTGTGTGCGTGGGTGTGTGTGTGTGTGTGTGTGCGTGTGTGTTTGTGTGTGTGTGTGTGTGTAGGGGTGTGTGTGTGTGTGTGTGTGTGTGTGTGTGTGTGTGTGTGTGTGTGTGTGTGTGTGTGTGTGTGTGTGTGTGTGTGTGTGTGTGCATAAGCGCTACAAGGATCAGCACCCTGATAGAGCTGTGCAAATGTGAACAGTCACACACAAAAACTTTGGTTCATGTACAGTTAAAACCAAATATATATATATATATATATATATATATATATATATGTAAAGAAAAGGAATTATGGACCTTCACAAATGTGATTCATTCCTTTTTTTCTATGATTTTTAACCAGCAGCTTCTCTTTCCCATATGTTCTGATGAACTCCCCAAACTTAACACTCAACTAAGCAGTCACAGAAAACGATAAATATTTAAGGGAATGTTTTTGCAATTACAACTTGTTTGGGTCATCCATCATGTGTTGTGTCTTTTCCATGACTCCCCTGTAGTATTATTTACCCTGTGTAAAATAATGCAGGTTTGCTAAGTAGAATTATATAATCAGAATTCTATAAATAGTCTCGGTATCTCGGCTGCCATCATGTTATGGAGGGGCACACCCTGGTCAGTCTGCCAGTATGTTGCAGAGACACAATCATTCTCTCACATTAAGGTCAGCAATCACTCTAAAAACAAAAATACATGTTCTTAGACTCCAAGAGGACAAGATTTACACTCAAGGGAAATTACAGTCATACGCTGCTTACTTTACAAAACTGCTAAATTACTTAAGGGCAACTGCTTAAGCAGACATTGTGCACTTATCAATCTAAAAGTTGAATTGCTTAATTGTTTTTTTTTATTGTTTATCTCTAAACCTCCACATGAATTCTGCAGATGCAGTTTGTGGTCAGCACTTCAGACCACAAGGCATTTGTTACCAAACCGCAAAGAAAGGAAAATAAGTGCCCTCAGTTTGACTCAGAGCTGTAAAGAAAATAATAGATTGCTATCTCGCTGTTGCACAATCCAGTGCGCCGAGGACGAACAATCAGGCAAATACCTTACATGCGATTCTCTTAAGATAACCAACACTGTGCTCTTCTGCTGAGCTGTTTTGTCACTAGGCAGTTCCTTCTTTGGCTTGAATGCCTCTATGTCTTCAGCTCCTCTGTGCCTACTCCCACGTTGAGTTTTATATCTGCAGGACTTATGAATATTTGCTTTCTTCAAGCAGCTTTAACTCACACTTTCGCCAGTGGTTCATAAAGTTTGGAGTGGAAGAAAGATGGACGACTCCAGAGAGGAAGTTGAACAAACATCTTCATACTCACCTCTCACCAAACATGTAACACAAGGAGAAATGTGGACAGTTCATGGACGACTAAATATCCGAGAAACAACTGTCCACATTTTGATTCAGCATTAATTTGTGAGTCCAGTTTATGAAATGAAACTTTATTCATATAGATGGAAGCTATTGTCGCGCCATTAGCAACAATAGTTGCCCTTGTTTTGTGCAGTTCAGTTTCAATTTGAAATCATATACTGTGGAGGTTTTTAGGCAAGACTATTCAAAAGGTTGCATCAAATGCTATGTTAAATCCCACCATCTTGAGCATGCAAGGAGAAAACATTCCTCTCAGGAGGACCTTAATAACGCCTCACACAATCAGTCAGTGATCCAAAGCCATCTGCCAAAGAAACCTCTGAGCAACAGGACGACATGACAGATTGTGCTGCTCAACTTTACGAAACCAGAAAATGCAGGAGAAGGCATGTGGACCATGTGTAATATCTTCTGAACCTTGTCTGAAAACAAGTGTGCAGAAGATGTTGTCACTAAGATATGTATGTAAAGAACTTCCTATTTATTTCTGTAAAAAAAAAAAAAAGAAACCTTCAACCTTTTTTTTTTTGTTTCTTTTGTTTATACACAGATTGAACAAACAAGATATGTGATGAAAAATGGCTAACTTTAGGGAAAGTAACAAATTCCTTTGTTTCCACTCACCAAGCTGAGCGAACCAGCTGCAGGCACCAGCTTCCTGTTTAACATAGTGACGTTCGAAGGGTGTCAGTTTTCTTATCTACCGCTTGGCGAAAAGCAAGCAAGCACATTTATCTATGCCAGACCTGTTCTTTTAGAGTTTTTCTGAGTGACTAATCTTAATTTAAAGTCATTTTTGAAATCCAGACCTGACAAGGAGCCCAGATGCATTAATAATTGTGAAGGTACGCCTCTTTTTTTGTTTTTTTGTTGGGTTTTTTCACGTCTATATCGTCCCCTCCCTTCATCTCTGTCGAAGTTTGAATGCCTTGTTTTTCTTTCCTTTGTCTGGGTTACTTTGTCACTCATCAGAGAGGAAGCTGTGGAGATTTAAATGCGTGCGCAAAAGGGGACAAGTGGGCAGAAGCAAAACACTGATGCATTTCTAAGTTTGATGACCAAGGAGCCCCACCAGAGAGCATTTCTTCAGACGAAGGTCACTGCTTGGGAGCTGACAGCTTGGCAGCTGCTCGTTTGTCTTTGCGTGAGAAGATGTTGCTGGTGGATCTGGACCTGGTCCTTGTCCAGTCAAGCATGGCAGCTGGCACAAGCGGAGTAGTTGACAGTGAATTCAGGCATGACAGCTTTCTCACCACTGCACATACAGGCCTGCAGCGGTAACATCAGCATTATATTCTGCATAATGCTGATGATTACCATTTTAAATAAACCATTCAAAGAATTTCCCATCATGTTCTACGTACAGCTACAGTTTATGCTTCGGGTACATTAAAGCATCTAATGTACATTAAAGCATCTAATGTGAAGAAATATATATATATATATATATATATATATATATATATATATATATATATATATATATATATATATATATATATATATATATTTCTCTGTGTGCTTTGGTATTGTGATCTCAGAAATGGCAGCAAGGGTTCATCATCTCTAAAACTTGATTTTTGAAGAGTCCAGAATTTGCTCAATTCATGACAGACAGCTGCAAGTATCCAAGCATTCACACATCTTCCTAAAGCCCGTTCCTCATGCTAGGAATGTTTTTGTCCCTCTCCATGGAAACATATAACAAGATGTGATAAGGAAAAAACAAAAAGAAACATATGTTATTTCTTTGTCGATACAAATGGCACAGCTCTGCTTCTCTGTGGCCATCTGGACAGTATGGACCCAGATTTCACTTCATGGAGCAATCCATCCGATTTCTGCCAACACTCCCACGTCTAGAAGAGACTATGCATGCAATCATTCTCTTACGTTAAGTGGCAAATGCTGGTGTCAACATAATGTTCGGCTCTGCAATCTGCATGTGATGTGCCTCTTCAAATTGTTTGGATCTGCTCTGGCGCTCCTATGATTTAGCAAAAAAAGACAGGGACAGATTGAAGTTAATTCATTTCAGATGGAGTGAGTGGTCTTCATGTCTTCATGAGGCTGTTTGCTCACCGTTTCTTCACGAATGAAGGGTGAATTCACAGTTTAATTTGAACTTTTTTAAAAAACCAAACATCTTAATTTCCTTCTTGTTTACATTTTACCACAACTTTGTGCCAATTAATTACAAATAAAAATATGAAATACATTAAAGTTTAAGATTGCAAAGTGACATAATGTGAAACAATTTAAGGGGCAGAAATACGTTTCAAAACACTTTGGCATTATCATGTATTTGTTTGTTTGTTAGTTTTTTTCTATTCCTTAGAACAGGAAGTTCTCCATTTGGCTAAATAAGCATGGTACATCCATGTTCATTATACTAATATGCATGACAGATTCTGGGATGGAAAAAAAAGGAAAATGTGTGCTGCGTATGAATGAAAAAAATGTTTTTGACTTGAGAACATTTCTCCCTAATTGTTTGCATCCTGTGGGAGCCGAAGCCCAAAGATCATCTCCTCTTCCACCAGATGAGCAACATGGAGTGATGGGTTGAGGTGAGAGAAGGCCGAGATCTTCGGACTTCCACAGCTTTCATCCCGTGGGTAACTCACCCTCATTATGTTCTAAGTGGAACCACATGCTGAGGGTTTCTGGGGATCTTCACAGGGGATTCTGAGGGGTGTAAGGGCATCCACTGCCTCGGCCCTCTCATACACAGGACTCTCAGGAGAGATGTCCCAGATCAGCTTCGGTCTTGGAGGCCATCCTAAGCATTTCATCTCGACAACTCTCCGTGAACACAAGCATGTTTTTCCAATGTCAAACACATGTTCCTGATGAAAACAAATTGAGTGCTGGCTTCGCCGAAGTGATACTGTTCAACTTTTAAAATAAAATTTATTGAGCAATTCTTTCATATTCTGTGCAATTAGCTTTGATTTTTTTTCTTTTTCTAGCTACTTGATCATAAATTTAAATAGAAAAAAAATAAAATAAATATATATATGAAACTTCTTGTTTACTCACAATTGAGACAAAACAATAATATGTAGCAATACGTTTTTCATCAAGCTATATTAAACAATTCATGTAATCTTCTGCTGAAATGCAATATATTACATCCTTTTTCCTTTGACTTCTCCAGGTTTCTGTTTGCTTCAAGCATTGGTTCAGAGTGTTGTGGTGCATGGCAGCCATTTTTTCTTTAAACCGTGCCAAGCTAGCTGCTAGGTAGGCATCGCATGCAAATAGTGACGTAGATAAGTAACAGAGGAAGTATTGCAAACAAACAAGACACTAGAAGCTGTTTGGGGACGTACCCTTCTGTGGGAGAAGATAACTCTGTCTGTTGTCACGTCAGGGTCAACCTCACAGATGCTTAAAAAGAAAAGCTATACAACACATTAAAGGAAGAGGGGAAACCCAAGATGCACATTATGTCCTCTTCCTCAAAGAAAAAGTCAAAAGAAACATTAGGGATTTCACACCATGTCACATTTTTATCAGGCATTCACTTACATGGAAGAACATCAATCTGGCAAAATGGCCGGCAACATGTGCGACACGTGGTGTCTGCAGAACAGAGCCTACTGACATACCTCATGTTTTTTTAGATTTGAGATATTTTACATGATAAAAACTTATACTACATCATATTATGTTATTGTGACTAGGGAAAGTATTCATATTTTGTCTATTCAAATGATCCACAAGTTACAACAATGTTCAATCTGAAATCCTACCAGGAGGACATGGTTGTCTACTATTTCAGTGAAATCTGGTTCAACAACAACAAAAATTAACTCATGAATTATTTTCCTTCCACTTCACAATTGTGTCCCAAGTTCAAAATTATTTTTACCTCTGGCAGATTTAGGGTTATATTTATCCCAGTTGTACCGTTCAGGCTCCATGAAGTGCATCCACCTGTTTCCTCTTTGAATCACTCATCCTGTTCAGGGTTGTGAAGGGTCTCTGGAAAGGGATCGTGATGCTTCATTTCTTAACTTAGTCATAGCAGTTGTGTCAGTATTTTATTTATGTGTGTGTGCCTCATCGGGACACTCATCCCATTCAGTGTTGCATCTGTCTTTTCTGTAAGGTTTAATTGCTGCATCACACTGGTTTAATTTTTCTTCTTCTTCTCACAGTGTCCTTTTCAAGCAGCCTGTAATGTAGGTGTCCATTTTGCATCGTGGAGTTTTGTTTTCTTTGATAGCACCCCAACAGCCCCTAATGACCAAAAGTACCTTTGGCATAAAGCCACTGGCTGCAGACTATTTAATTAGGCATCTTGCTTTGTTAGTTGAAGATTCTGTCACAACACATCAAGAGCAAAAACCATGCTGCTGTTTTTTTTATTAAACAAGAGATCTAAGATAAATGCGACTTTTGCAATTTGCATGTGGTCAAATTGGATTTTTTATTTATTTATTTTGTCAGAGGAATCAGGTCGATGCATCGCTGTAAATCTGCAACGCTGTTGTCGATAGCCATTAAAAGGTGTAATTAGAGAGATTCAAAGTCTCAAGGTCCGTCATATTTCTTAAAGGGAATCAATGAATTAAAGCTAACATCTGACAGTGACCCTAAATCTTAATAAAAGAAGTGGTTTGCCGCAGCTAACTCTCTGAATCAGGGACAGGGAAAGGAAGGCAGGGGTGTACGGAGCTGGCGCCAGAACACTCAGACAGAGAAAGACTGTTTTAGGTCCCTACTGATCCTGCACCAGTCATGGACTGCGTCCAGTGTTAGCTGCATGCTGGCCATCTGAAGCCAAACAGAATTTAGTTGACATTTATCACGATGATTACTGTCTACTTCCTGTGGTAAGTCATTGATTCATGTCCCGGTGACATCCCACACTGGGCGAGTTTATATCTGACAGGTACACATGCCAGATAAAGATTAGCCACATGAGAAATCTTAATGTTTGAACAAATGCCGGTCTTGTCTGTGCATGAAGAATGTGAGACCAAACAGCCGACAGTTAATTGAGCATGAGAGAGAGAGCAATAAGGGCGCACGAAAGGCAGCGTGAGCAAAAAGAGAGACAGAAAAAAAAAAAAAAAACAATAATCACAAAACATCAAGCTGCAGCCTCGTCTAACTTAATGGCATTTTGCTTTGATATCGGCAGACATTTTAAGCTGAGCATTCCAAACTCACACTACGCCACATCTTCAAGCACACATTGTCTTGTAAAAGTATTCAGACCTCTTTATCATTCTAAAATAAAAATCTTTTTTAATATGTGCAACAAGAGACTTCCCACTCTTCTTTGAAAATAGCTCAAGTTCAGTCAGATCGGACAGAAAACAAGTGTTTATCTTTGTTATTTAAGTTCTGCCATAGCTTATCAGTTTAATAGAGTTTTTAGATCTCGACAGGGTCATGCTAAATCATAAACATATTTTTATCTAAACCATTTTATCGTTCTTCTGTCAGTTTAGGTTCACTTCCCATCTAAAAGGTAAAACTCTGCACCGGTCTCAAGCCTTTCACAGCCTCTGACATTTTTCTTTCAGGATTTTCCTTTATTTATGACCAGCTTTAAGAACAGCATTCCCACAGCATGACACTGCCGTCATCACATTCAAGGTTTAGGGACCATGTTCTCACCAGGCTTTCATCACACATTACATGTTACATGTAGGCCAAAAAGAACATCTTGTCTCATCTGACCTTCCAGATGTTTCGCTAAACGGCTTCTGGCAAACTTTATCAAGACTTGTTATGACTTTCTCGCAATATGTCTTTCTACTATGCTTTTGTTAGTTTCACACACTTGAACTTACAATTTCTGCCGCTCCTGCAGACTGGTCTTATTAGGTTAATGATAGAAATGCCTCCGCTTTTCCTCTTGTAGACATATTGCTCCATGTGGAAGTCGAGGTTCATGCCTCCCAGGCATGAATTGTAAGTTCCTGCAGCTTTTTAATTTCTCTACTTGCCCAGTCTGTCAGTTTTAGTGGACAGTCATATTTTGCTGGGTTTGCAGTTGGACCCATCTCTTTCCTTTTCAGATGGTGAATGCTGAGTCAGATGTTCAAATCTGGGGAAATTATTAAATAACATAATCCAGTTGGATTTGCAGTATGAATTACACACAGTGGACAAGATCAACTAATTTAATAAGTGACTTCTGAAGACAGTTGGTTGCACTGGGTTTAGTTATTCGGTATCAGGATAAAGAAGGTTGAGGAAAAACCATACTGAACCTTGCAGGTTTTCCTTTTTTCAGAAAATTTGCAACCCTAATGCAAACATTACTAATGTAGTGAAGCCTGCGTTTTTTTTAGGTTCCTATAGTGAAAATAATCAAGCAATTTAAAATATCTAGTTTTATTTTATGTGATGAATCAGTCTACAAAGGTGGTTGTTGGGTTCAAGCACTTCTTAGACTGTTATATGACACTTGAATTTAAAAAAAAATCAAAGTCAAGAACTCCCAGGAGATTGTGAGTTAACAACTCCCTTCAAAACAATACACGAAGACACAATTACAAAAGGTGGTGTCCTAGACTGCAGGGCACCACTTTTCTTTTTTTTTTTTTTGGTTGACCTGTGTGAAGACAGATGGGTTTGAACAGATTAGAGCTCATTCTCGTCATGTTCGAGATTGAAAGATACGAAGAGTTCTAGGAATAACCTTGGAGACTCGTCATCCTTATCCCCCATTTGATATCTACAGTTTCAGATGAAGGCGCTCATGTTGTTCAACCCATTGAAATACAGACCTGCTATGTTCTCTGTGTCTGTGCCACATTTTCAGGTCATGCATCATCATATCTGTTTTGATGCTCATGCAAATATTCTGACAATGGCATCAGACTCTGCTCCCAAGCTATACTAATGGAAGATTTGAGTATGTACATTCACAGTGAATGTATTCACTCATTTTCAAGAATAATGTAAATTCCAGCCCTATTGGGCTTTGCCTAATAAACACCCTGTGACAGCCACATTCCCTGGCTGCCTGAAGTCTGCATTTGATAAGTTGGAACTGGCAAGCTGTAACTCAATCAGCCTTTTTTTGGTAAAAGGACCATAAACAGCCCTAATCTGAGATCATTTTCTCCACTGACCAAATGTTCCGCACAGCTTGTAGCACGCAGTACTTTAGTGACAGGGTTTCAAAAAACACATGTTGTATTTCGAACGCTACCACACCCCCACATTAAGTGTTCTTACCACACATCAATTTCTTGATTACAATTTAAAAGGTTTGAAGGAAGCCTCCCTTGATTTCTGTTCTAAAACACTGTTTCTCCATGTAGCTGTGGTGTATCTGGACAAGCTACAGATCATTTAGACATTTAATATGTGGAGAGACGCCTGATAAGTGCAAAAAAAAAAAAAAACACACCCATACTCCACCATTTTGTACAGACTTATGAGGGTATTACACCCACTTCTATTTATTTCCTTATCTCAGAATCTAACCTGAGTCTAAACCCAAATCACTTAACCTGAACACTTTCCTACAGTGAGCCCCTATGGATTGTATATCTGTGATTCTATTCATCCTGTCTGAATTCAAAAGCTTGATGTCGTCATATGTGTTTATACATATAGGCCCAGCCTTCACGCTTGGCTACTGAGAATATTAGAAACCTCCGTGGAAAGACAGTGAGAAATAATCACATGTGTGGAAGGAAAGTGGAAACTGAGGCTGTTTTCTAAACCTTGAATATGATATTTTAAAAATATATAAAAACAATGAGGTGCCAATCCCACATTAGTGTGAAGTGAAAGATTTTTAGGAAATATGAGGAGTGTGGTTTGTTACTGTAATATTATGGGGTTTATCTTTAAGCGTTTTGCACAACCGGAGTTTTAAATGTTGTCCTATTATACTTTATTACACACCTCAACTCAAATTAAACTGGATGGAGCACTTCAATGGAAACATCAAGGTACAACATGGCGTCCTATTCAGGTTCTGTTTCCCAGAGATGAACATGTGATGGTTTGAAGTTACTAAAGTGAGAGACCTTGTCAAAGCTGATAAGTGAGAGTCATTATCAGAAGTGACATTAGTCCAATTTCCACATAGTATGAAAGGTTGATCACACAGAAGAAGCCATTACTCTAAAAGCAACACAAAAAACCTCATTATGTTGTACAAACAAGTATTTGCCATAATGACCATGATTACATTTGGAGGGAAAAAGGTGAATCTGGGAAGCTTGAGGACACCAGCCCAAATGTTGCATGAGTGTTTTTTGTTTTGTTTGTTTGTTTGGTTGTTTTTTTTTTTGGTTTTGGACAACATGATAAGAAAAATAAATAAATTCAACCAAAATTTTAAGACAGTAAGTCAGTTACACCCAAGGTGCATCACCATGTCACAGAAGGGAGTCTGATGTTGAAGTTTGAAGTTTTCACATTACTCACCCGTATTAGTCATTTTTAGCAGGTTCAGAGGTAGTCAAATATTAGATTAGAGAAACTTTGTGGATTTTTATGACCACATTCATGAATGAATGAGATGTGACTTTACATAGTATGTTTAGAACTGATTAGTTGAAGCATAAATGGGTCTTTGAGACGGATAAAGATGATAAACTGAGGCAGGATCTCTGTAAGCAGAGACAGCCAACAATCCTGACTCAGTTTCACCAGTTCTCTAAGGAGAAATTATTCTGGCATTTTGCTTAATTGTTGGAATCCTCGCTGGCCTAAAACAGGAAAGGTACAGTTTGATTTAATGCCAGACAACAAAGAAAAAGGGTTCTACATCTTTCTAAATAAATGGCTTCAACCACAGATACAACTGGGTGTTGAGCTTAAAACAGAGACCTTCATATCTGGAAAATAAATACAGCTGCACAAAAACTGAGCCGCGCAGTGTTTTCACAGCGCTGGCAAGTGGCCTTTATGCCTTTTAAACAAGCTAAGTTCAGGCTGATTTAGAGTACCCCACCAGTCATCAGCAATGTTGACACAAGAACAATATGCATCAAGATGTTATCAAGTCAATTTAACAAAACAACCCCAATAGAAGTGGTTTTGGCATCCATGCAGCAGTGTGCCATGTCATCGGTTCTCAAAAATATCCCCCTGAGACCGATAAAGCTATATATGTTATGCCACAATTTTTTTTTTTTTTTTGTATCCTAAGTTGACAGCCTGAGAAGAACATTGATCGCGTTTAATCTACTGATATTTTCTGCCAACTAATTACGAAAAAACATTGGAAATAGACTTTAAAGGCAATGAAACAAAACATTATAGAGGTCGTTAACAGCAGAGACAACAAAGGACATATTGTTTGTTTGGTCGTTTTACGACTAAATTCAAAGTGCTCCAGGTTAAGGTTTGAGGTAAGGAGGAAAAAATATGCAAAACATATCAAAATTTGTCTAAATTGATCTCATTTGTGACAAATGACTCTCCTTCTTTTGCCAAGCCAGTTCACATTGGCCTAGGATGGAAAAACATAGCCTAACATGAAAAACACAGCCTGACACAAATTTAAGTCTAACACACATCTCAGTGCCACAAATATGAATATTGCTCATTTGATAAAATGTGTATTTTTATCCTTCTCTTGTTATTGTCAGTTTTAGAGTCTTTATGAGACAGATGATAATTAACAAACTTGTTTTTATCAAATAAATAAATATTCTTGCAGCCCCACATGCAGGTTTTATGTGTGAAGTGTTGTGCTTCCAATAAAGTGGATCAGACCAAATAAATGCCTGCACTTACTTCAGATTAACTCCTAAACTCTCTGCTTAGGTGCTGCGTTGTTACCTTGTAACAACCTTGCATTAATCTTCAAAAACTGAAATAAATTGACCTAAATTAATAAAAGATGAGTGAAGTAGCTCAGCTAAATTCGTCAGCCATGGCTATAAAAGGCAAGTGCTGTTGTTTTATATGAACTCATATCCGGATCAAAATAATCTCTAAGCTCTTTAAAGAGTATAAAGCTTTTGGACTCTTACATTTTAGAAAGTAGCTGTCTGGAAATAATTGGAGTCAGATCCAGGAAGGAACACATTATATGTGTCTCCTTCAAACACCCATTCAAGTATTATGAACGTAAATCCAGATAAACTATTTTTTAAAATATTCTTTGATTACTAACCCCTATGATTATTAACTCAGCATGTTAATAATTATACAATCCTTGACTTATATTATTAAATTAGTGGGAGTCAGTAAGTGAAGTCATTTGTCTGCATTGCCCAGCAATTACACTTTTGCACATATCTTTTGTTTTAAAACACCAACTTAATCCGAGGCTCAATCTGTGTTATATATTAAGGCTTTTTTCCTGGTTTGAAATAAAAACCCACTCCTAATTTATTTAGATTTCTATGAGGTTCATATGTCAAAAATGTTTTCTCTAGTTCTTACTAACTTGCATCTGCTGTTGTGATTTTCTCTGATTAAAGCTCCTGTGGGATTGATGGGGGTCTTTGTAGCACTTATCTCACATGTAGCTAATTAAAATTACTTTTGACGTACAACTCTGTGATTGTTTACATTTTTGTAAAATAAAAAAAGCCCTCTATGTAGTGCACTGACGTCTTTCTTCATATTTACTGTGGCATAAAAACATATTTACCCCTCGCAGATTTTTTTATTTTTTTATTTTGTAGTTGTTTTTTATCTTTTGGATCATGAAACAATTTATTTTTATATCAGACAAAATATATGTTATATTTAATATAAAATACAAATATACAAAAAATAGCTCTGCAGACAAACTCAGCACTGTAGCAATAAACAATCAGCCCCTAAATGTGATGACTGGCTGCCATCAAATGTTTCCAATATCTAACAATGAGTCTTTTACTTCACGCTTAAGCAAATTTAGCCCCATCCTCTTTGCAGATTATTTATTTATTTATTTTTATAAGGGGAAGACTTGCTAGCGTGGTTTTGCTTATTGTCCAGCTGCAAAACCCAAGTGCACTTGAGCTTAAGTTCACAAACTCATGACAAGACATTCTCCACCAAGAGTTTCTATTAAAGAGCAGAATTCATGGTTCCATCAATAACAGCGAATCAGGAAAGCAACACAGTCTGCAATGTTTGACAGTGAGTATGTGTTCTGTTTATGAAGTGTCGCATTAAGGCCTGAATGTACCTCACAAGAACAGAAAAAAATCATCCCTCCTGCGGCTGCAGGTACTAAACCACAGCATTTTTTTCCTTTTGCTTCTTCTTGATACACATTCCAAGAAACCCTTTTTCTTGTGTGGCGTCCAACAAATATTTTGTGATTGGTCATAAATTTGAAGAGGGTGTGGCTATTGAGATGAAAAATGCTGCAAAGACAGGACCTTTGAAGGAGTTTTGGACTCGGGTTCTTGTGAGGTCTGACACACACTGACCAGAAAGCAGTTTGTCCTTGACAGTGCCTCAAGTGGGAAAGAAATAAGCACCGGTATTCCCCTTGATTCCTTACAACTACGTGACAGGAACACATGTAATATTTCTACATATGTATTGAGCTATAGATCTAATTGTACAGAAATTATTTAAAAAAAGAACAAAACTGGCTTTAAATCAAATCCGTATGAACCAAATTCAAAGCGTCATGGATCCATTAACGTCAGGCCTCATAACATTAAGTGAACATGAAAAGTGGTATGAAAAAATACTGATGTGAAATGAAAAGTTGTTAAAACATAAAGGAATTATAAATCCCTTTAAGGGTCAAGACTTCAGTAACCTTAAGGCTTCCATTTGTAAAATGTATTTCTTCTCTGATTAGGCCCAACCTCAACAGAGCAATTGCAACTTTAGTAATTTTATTTCACACTGCCACTAATGGTGGTGGCACACAACAAAACACTGGAAGCATGGGGGTACTGAAGTGATTAGGCTTCATTTTTGCATTCCACAGTGGCTGTAGTTTACAAAACTCTTCCTGGTCGCTCTCTGGTTCATTTCCAAAACAATAACACTACCACGCATCCCGCCACGCGGTCTCAGGACAGGCAGCGCGCACACACGAGTTGAGGCAATTCCTGCATCCAGTGTGCCAGCAGAGCATTACGGCCTGGAGTGAGCCTTGCAATCAGCAAGCACCTTTGTTTGTTGCCTGGACGATGCAGAGTAGTATGGGGAACACACACTTCAGGCGAATTGATTCTCCCCCTCCTAACTGAGTTGTTGAAGTGCTCTTGGAACAATTTTGGCAGGTGAACCCAACCTGGACATGTTCACCTCTGTTTCCTGTGGATAATGGCTTTCTTTGTGGCACCAAGGCCTTATAAATAGCTTTCTACAATTCCAGCTTGTTAGATGTCAGTGACCTCGTTTTTCTTGTGGGCTTAAATGTCCTTAAAGTGCTGCATAATGCGTTACTGTTTTAGCCTTCTTCATGTTGCCAAACATGTTCTATTCAGATTTTTCTTGATTCTACAGCAGATCAGGCAGAAATGATGCTTGACCTGTCTAGTGAAACTGCGCAAGAATATGTGGTTATTTATAACTAATTAATCAGTTAGGAGGTTAGTAAGCTTTACAAGAGGGCAATTATACTTTTTACATAAGGCCAAGTTGTTTTGATTGTCTTTTCCTTTTGTATTAAATTAAATTTAATTACAATTTGACAGCTAGTTTTTGTTTTCATTTAAAATATCCATGTCTCACATTTAAATTTATTTGATGACGTAAAACCTTTTAACCTCACAAAGAGCAAAAAATAGAGGTGTGTAAGTTGCAACCACTTTTTATATAAACTTGACAATTTCTTGAAATTTAGATACAAGTTTCAGGCTAAATACAAAGTTTACATAATGAAGTCAAAGAGTTTTTCTAAGGCATTCCTCCATGATGAATGCTGTAATTTTGTTTGTTTGCTTTTCGTTAACCTACAGTTCCAAACTTGTCTTCATATTTTCATGCAGGGCCCTTGCACATGTCCTTTTAAGGCAATTTAAGTTCAAGTCAGACATCTTCTAACCTCTACCTGTCAGCCTCAAAAGGTCTCTGCCATTTATAGGATGCATACACCCTGCTCACCCTTATTGACTGACAGTATTTACAGATCCTTATAAATTTCAAATGTTTCAATTTAGATCAGTGAAAACGACATTGCATTAGTGTAGAAGTGCCTTCAGCTTACATGTTCATTCTTGCTTAAGCCTCCATTTTAAAAACTTAAGTCTGAAGGTTACAGGTTTCAGTTTTGTTTTGCATACTACGATTGAAAGAGTGCAGTGATATTTTTTCATGGCGGTTGCAGAAAATTGCAAATGATTGATGAGGCAGTGAAACCCACTGGACTCTTCAGCTCAAGAGAAGAAGCAGGCATGCTAGTGTTTTCACCGCTCCTCACCCCTGCTGGAGAACAGTATGTTACTGTGCACACTGGACTCAAATTTATTTCCTCACCAAAACATGACTCTAAAATATCAATGAAGATTAAAAGACATTTTCCAGAAAAACAAGTTATGCAGATCCTGATCATTTTGTATTCGCCCTTACAAATGTAAGACTTTTGACGTCACAATGAATTTCTTTATGATGCGTCTTTTATATCAGGATGTGGACATCTGTCATAGGCAAAGTGATTTTATGCTTAAATTAATTAAATATGTGCCAATTAAACATGATGACAAATAATAACATATTTGATTGACGGTTATGAGTAAATATCTTAGATATTTTGTTTTATTTTACTGTATTTTCTTTCATTTTTGGATATCAACATTTACATTTAGTCTTAGTAAATAACCTCACATAGCTATTCTTAATGCCTTGTCCTTGCTTGGCTGTTTAGATAATTATATAACATGTAAAACAAAAAAAAGTTAAGATGAATGGATTTACATCTGACTGTGCTAATAAATAGTCCATTTGAATATATAATCTTTTCATGTCAACAAATCTACATTCAGAATTTTTTAAAAATATTACTTTGCTGTGTTTCTGTTTTCCTTCTTCTTGCATTTAATTAGAAAGCCCATTTGAGAGGGATAGAATGGGCGCTTCATCTTGAGATTTCTTGTAATCCTCATGTTACTGACAACACATCTTTTAATAATTTAAGGCTGCAGATTATAGGTAAAATAACAGTTTTTCTTTGTGACATTTTTGTAGTCTTAAATTGGGAACAGACTTATTAAAAAATTAGAAAAAAAAAAAAAAAACTTGGTTCCCAGAATGACTGCAGCTCTAAGATTCTGCCAGAGGGCTCAACCCCTGGCGCCATTTGAAGCATATTGTAATAAGGCTTAACATGCTGATGGAAGATAAAGCTGAGAAAAGGAAATGTAGAGGAAGGGGAACTGGGATGTGTAATTTAGCACTGAATGATCCCTCATTGACAAGAACAACATGTACTAATGTGACTTTATTTTGACTATGCGTCATAAAATCAATCCATAGTCTGTGTTTGTACTGGGTGCAAGCGTCATAGGGAATTGCTCTGTGGATTATCCCAGGGGACTTGATAGATAAAGGGACAAGCTAGCGGTTGGGGGAAGGCGGCATCTGCCTTCCTTTGTTATAAAATTCCTGCGCTGCACGCAATTCCCCAGACATGTTCACCTCTTCAACGCCAGTTGGACTACGATTAGCAAGACACACCTTAGTGCTGCTTTCTAAAGTAACAAGTCCTGATTACCTGTATGTGTACAAGAATTCAGACTGGCCTCTTAATGCTTGATTTGCAGTGGGGAGACGGAGTCACAGAACAAGTAAAATGATCGATGCGAACGTCAGATTGCATGCGAGAAGGAGGGACAAGGTTGAAGGAGAAGATAGCAGGGCACAGTTTTAGGCAGCAGATTGAGACAGCTGTAGGATACAAATGGTATGAAAACATGAGCGTGGACCCTGTGATAGCATCTTTTCAGCCAGCTTCCTTTTTGCTTTGGAACATTGCTCACATTGCTAATGGTATATGTAGGCAGTTGACAAGCTTAAACCTGTTCTGCTGATTTTTAAATAGAACAGTCTGCCCCTGTGTTTGGCTTTTCCTTCGAGGCAAAGCCACTGTAGCAGACTAAAAATGCAAACAGGACATCTTGTTGCTTAGAGGAAACCAATCCTCATTACGTGGAGAAAAAAAAACATGGTTTGAGAAACAAGTCTTGTTTTCCCGAAGCCATTAAAGGTACTGCCTCACCACTGAGACAGAATAATAGGCAGTGAATGCCACATTTTTAAGACGCACTTATATAAAATGCTCAACTTCTGCTGGCTACCCTTTAAACCAAAACAATATCTCAAAGCGTTGAATGTCATGCTCATTTTAGACTTCATCCTCCTGGATTTCCCTGCGCTTTCTTCTCTGCAGATTTCCAGCTGTTTTTCAGCTCACTTTATTACCTTATTTCCAGTCAGTCAAGTCTGTAATAAGTACTGGTACTTAGGTCAGGTGAAGGGTAAAGAAGTGGGAAGCTCTACTGTGATTATGCAGTGTTCATTACAGTTTACACGAGTAGGTCAGTTTTCTAATAGGATTACATGTCACTGAGACTTTGATTGCTCCTGTAATTACCAACTTATCAGCAAAAGAGTTAGATGGATGCAATCAGGTGGGCAGCGCTAACCTCAAGGCCCCAATTTGTGGTTGGGTAGTGACAGATAATAACGAATGACACTGAATCAGGCAATAAGCAGAAATGCGATCACTCAAAATGTCCTCTAAGTAGGCGCCTTTGCTCTCTGGAAATGACTGCCATGATCATTTATTGGACGTATGTTCACACCTTTTAAATTATCTCCAGATCAGACGGAGGTTGGACAAAAAAAAGGTTGGTCTCTACAGATGCCAGTCATTAGGTGGAACTTGAGATTTCACAGTGGACAAAGCTTAGGAAGGTGTTGCAAAGTACTACGTTTTTCTTCTAACTTTTGAGTTCCAGAATGTGGAAATGAGCCAATTGTGTCTGCATGCTTGAAATGTTTGTTACCTTGTGGGCGTGTCGTTTGTGGCAGCCATCTTGATATCCTGCTAAAGAGGAGGCCCACTTCAGATCCAGTGATAAAAACTGGTGTCTCATTGGCTGAAACGCCCACTTAAAAAGATTAAAACAATTTGTAAATTCTGCATTTGCATACATAGAATGTTTGCCTGATGTGTTGATAAATAATTGCTAGTATTTACTTTGTACGTGAAAGTTAACTTTGTTTTTTTTACCCTCACTTTGAAGGCTGAGGTGATTGGCTGATGTGAATTAAGAGGCAGGGTTTGAACCAGGGACTCCTGGATGTAGTAGGGAGACTGATGGAAGGAAGATTTTATTTAACCAATGTTTAAAATTTAAATCTAATATTAGGTGTTAAAGGAGACTATTCATTTATAGTTTTATTTAAGTTCAAGTTGATACTACTAATCTATGTAATTTGCAGTTTGTTTGTTTTTTTAGCTCTTTAAATCTATTTTAGTTATTTGGATTTTTTTTTAAGAGGTTAAGGTTTTTTAATTTCCTGTTTTAACCATTTCTTGTTTCTATCATGATTTTTTTTTATCAATAAGTAGGTCATAAATAAGACCTACTTATTTATTTCCTACTTATGCATTTTATAACTATTTTTATGAAAAGGCTCATATTTAGTGAGAGCTATGTTAACCTGGGTTACACTAGCACCTCCATAGCTTTGCAAGCTTTTTCCTTGAAATGTGTTTTGAAATTGCAAAATATGTATATATGTAATAACATCAAAACTGATTAGCTTGTCTAATTTAAGTGGTTTCTTGCTTCTGTCCTAAAATTCCTACCCATGAGACCGAAGCATGTAGGTGAATGCATCTTTCCCTGCATGTGCCCTGTGTCCCCTGGTCAAATATTTAGCTGAGTGGCTGAACATGTTCCATGAGCATCCATGCACAGAAGTTTCATCCATCACTTCATGCATTCTGCACGTGTGCCTGTTTGTTCGTGTGTTCGTGTGCGTGTGTGTGGAAAGCCTGCCGCATTTCATGACGACAGTTCACTTCCAGGTAAAACAAGGGACTCAAGCTGCTAAAGTGAAAACAAATATTTGATCTGGTTTCCCCTCTGTGTGAAAATATTAGCGAGTTTTCTAAGCGAGGAATCAGAAGATATACATGTACCTTGAGGCTTCAAGGCCCCAAGGTAACTTTGTGATTTTGCACAAAGTTACTTTTTAGTCTAAAGATTTTTTTATTTTCCTCTCTGTTGCTATTGCTTTTTTTTTTTTTTTTTTTTTTTACCTTAATATGGGATGATAAACCTTGTTCACGGTGATGTTTCTATCAAAAAAAAAAGCATTTAAGGAAAGAAGAGTTCATAACAAAATAAAGCTTTGAATTAAAAGTTTAAAAGTGCTTCAGTGAGTTTTGGAAAACCAACTGCTCTTGTCACAATGCCTCAAACTTTAAATCGGATTTATTTAAACAGTATTATCTCAGTCTATCACATTATTGCGTCATAAACTTTGAAGTTTATAACCATGCAGTCAGAAATGCCACTTTTAAACTGTTAATATTTTCTTTCTCAGTCACGACTGTTTCCCTACCCTTTTCTGCCGTCTCTTATAATGTCTTCTAATGTAATTCTTCACTCATCTGAAAATAAAGTCTTGCTTTCCTAACTGGTGAGCTACAGTTTCTTGTGTTGTTGCATGTTTGGTTGTATTCTGCATTCTCTCATTTCCCCACATTCTAATGAATCCCTGATGTAGGTCCAGACTTAAGCAGAAGGTGACTTTATGTCTGAGAAAAAAATTAGTGGCTCACAAATTACAGTCTTTAGCAACAAAATAACAGATTTCGCTCTATATATATCATGTGGATTGTTAGCGGAATATGTTTTTATCAGGCTACATTGCAATACAAAGCCAATTGTGCAGTGCCTCACAAAAGTACTCATACATCTTGAAGTTTTTGACATTTCTTCATCTAAAAACCCCAAACGTCTTTTCAATTACCTTTTGTTTTCTTGCTATTTGCTGTCTCAATCTCTAAATCTGCACTTTGACAAAATTGTTGGTACATCTTTAATAGACCAAAGTGCATGACAGTCACTGAAAATACCCTGAAACTGACAAAAGTTATAATAAATAACTTAATAAAAATCAGCAGGGGAAAAATATAGTGGTTCAACAGAATCATTTTATAAAACGAACCAATAAAACTGACCTTGAAAAAGATCATGGTATCTGTAACTTAAAATTTTGTTGATTACCTTTTGAGGTAATTACTGCAGCCTAACAATTTCAGTGACTGTCCTGTAACTTCTCCAGACAGCATGTTTCAGCTTCTTCCACAGATGTTCAATAGGATTTAGATCAGTGCTCATAGAAGGCCACTTCAGAATGGCCCAATGTTTTCCTCTTAGTCATTCTTGGGTGTTTTTAGCTGTGGGCTTTGGCTATTTATCCTAATGGAAGAGCCATCAACAAGCTATCTGACACTTGATAGCACTTTTTTCCCCCCTAGTGTCTTAACAGTTCATGCACTCCATGTTCATGTTCATGCTGTGCTGCCATGCAGCACAGTGACTACTTGGCACCCTCTCAATATACAAACTGACTGACTGTGAGCTTGAAGACATCTGTGACGCTAATTAAACATGTCCTTATGGTCAAATTATTTTCAGTATATTTTAGTAATGCTGTCACTTTTGTCTGGAATTTAATGATTCTTTTAAACCATATTTCAAAAACAATGTCACATTTTTATTTATTATCATTATTGTACGTCTCAAGTTATTTCAGTGACCACTGTGCACTGACATAACTAACGGTTAAAAATTTTGTCCACATATGTGACATTGCATCACTAATTTATTTTATTGAAGTTAGTTGTTTTCAAAATGAAGAAATAAAATCAGCTTGCTAATAACTGGGCATTCCCATCACACTCAGTATCTAAAAGCTCCCTGTTGATTCGCAGCAGGTGCATATTCTCCTGAATTTGAAAATTTCCAGATAAGTGAATCAAGTTTTCCCACTGTGCCTTTTATAAAACTTCAATCACGGCACAAAGGAAATTTCCAGCTCCTCGTGTCAGTGTGTTGAATGAACGCCGTTGCCATGTGTGCTGTGTAAACTCAACCTCCATCTGTGTTTTTCTGCAAAGCAGGTTAAGCCCAGATGGCACGATTGCAAAGGACCATGTTTTGTCTCTGGCGCTTTTCGAAATAATGAGCAACAGTTTCATTGTATATGGGTAAAATCCATGTTAATAGAAGTAGATTGGCATATTTTTGTTTTGGAACATTGATAAGAGAGGAGATGACTGATGAAGGGGGCAAGTTGCTCAATTGCTGCGACATGATATTAAGACATGAACAGCAATTCGTAAGAGACTGGAAACCTTGAAAGCAATCCAGAAAAAAATCTTAGATGGCGTCAAACTCTCCATCAACCCATCTTAACCAATGTTTAAAAAAACAGCTATTCTATTCCTCATTCCTCAGCTTCTTCCACAGATGTTCAATGGGATTTAAATCAGTGCTCATAGAAGACCAGTTCAGAATAGTCCAAGCTATTCTTGATTCTCATTTTTGAGAATCAAGAATACACCAAAATAATTGTCGTAGTCAGTGTCTGGTGTAAGAAGCAGCCTTTCATCACCAACAGCTGGATTGTGATTTCCTTTACCTTCCTTTCTTTGAAGAGTGACCTCACCAGTGAGATGGCATGCAGTTTCATTTAAATCCAGACATTCCTTCCAGTTTTCATTTCAGCTTAAATAAATCTGCCTTTCACCTTTCACCCTCTGGCCTTGAGCTCACAGTCACCTGCAGCCTGAAGGATAGAAATGCCACAGCATTAGTGATGCTCTTAGCCAATTAGACAATCTGAGACACTGTAGAGCATCACATGGGAGATGCTAATTAGTAAATAAGTTGTGTGACCCTGAATACAAGACAAAAATTAAAGTAAACTGTTCCACTAACCACAGATGGCCAAGATAGTTTCTGGGAGAATAGTTGTGTTTTTACATGTGAATTGCAGGCTTCATCTTGATAGCGGCAGCAGTACAGGTTTTTCTGGTGAATTAAGAACATAATAACTGAAAAAACAGCGCTACACTTGTAAGACAAGAGTTATCAGCAATCCAGCAGATAACAGAGGGTGTTTTTACTGGAGGAGACAATGGGAAATGAAAGCTAAGGGTGGAAGTAGAGGGGCTTAAGGCTGGGCAGATATAGAGATCTTAGAAATGTCTCGGTTGTTACTTTACACCCGCACTAATCTCCCACACACGTACAACCACGCACACACACACACGCACACACACACACACACACACACACACACACACACACACACACACACACACACACACCCCACACACACACACACACACACACACACACACGCACACACAGTGGGTCTCAGCCAATGGAAGCTGTGGGAATTTTGCAGAGACCAATGAAAATCCTTGGTAATGTTACAGTCTTGCATCTCCCTTGAGATGCAAGGTATATGTTCAAAACAGGAAAAGAAGAATTAGCTGCACGAACCTATATATTTATTTTCAATGCCCCAGGGATTCGCTTCAGGCCCCTCCACAGCACTTCACAGTTAGTGAATTGGTACATTGACATTCCTCTCTCGTTCTCAGGCCCTCATACTGGTCTCCACATGGTCATCCCTTGGGTCACCCCTGCTGCAGCGCAGCCACAACTGAAGTCAGTCTCTTTTTTTGTTTGTTTTCTTCAATGCTCAATAAATGGAGACACTCTTACAGCACAAAATACACAAAATACACAAAATAGAATCATATTAGGTTTTGACTAAAACATTTTGCCTGCTTATATTTGTTTGAGGAGGATATACACAATAACCAAAGGATGGAAGGCTTAATATTAATCTAAGGAAATGACAAAATGTGAGAATAAACTAAGAAATAAAATGTATAGAAATAAACTGATGTGGCAAGACTTTTTTTTTTTAGCGGCAATTAATACATTAACACGGGGGACAGATTATGCCAAGACCTGAACTGAAATAAAAACATTGTAGATCATGACAGGAATAATCTAAAGGAAATAACATAAATATTCAGACAGCAGAATACAGCAATAAACTATGCACACAGACCTCCAGGAAAGTACTAATCATCAGTCGTACATATAAATTACACTGCAGTCAAATTCAACTTTACAAACTCACTCTCTGGTACAAATTGATATGAACCAACTCAAGCCATTAACACAACCCCCTGACATTTTTTATACATCATCATTTTATAATGTTACAATTCCTCTTATTTTTCATCAAATTGTTTTACAGATTAAGAAATGGGCCACTGAAGAATAGTGCGGTTAATTCTAGTCTCTTTTTTACTCCACATTGTTTCATTTAAAAATGCCCTAACCTGACCTCTCCCCCAGCAGCATAAAACCAACACAGTGGCTAAAAGAAACAGCCAGGATGTTTCCTTGTGTGTCTGCTATGAGGGAGAAACCACTGTGTCCTCAATATGCAAACTTGGTCCACACAGAGTGTTGCCAGAGTTTTGCTACGATTCTACTTGAACTATGCTTGGAATTTATAAATTAAATAGAATGTTAATGAACTGACTCCAGAGGCTCTTGTGTCGTGCTTCATCATCAGTAAAGCCACATAACACCCACAGTTTCCTAGCAATGGCAAGTTAGACATACAAACTGCTTATTTCACATGAATACACACTTGTGGTTAAAATAATTCATAAATGCCGGTAATAAGGGAAAAGATTGGAGTAGCTTGTTAATGTCTGTTATTTAGGGTGTACAAAGTGTGGTCAAAAGAAATGTTTTTTCTACTTTCAATTCATTACTTCATGATAGTGTTTCTGTTTAAATTGAAACAAATATCCTGAAAACACCAAAAAAGGCTTATAATCTAAGAATTAATCACAGTCTTGCACAACCGCGTGATGTCACTGATCATCTTTTAGGATCTGCGGAGGTGGGTTATTCAAGAACGATCAACTCTCTGCTGAGAAGCTGATTGCCCCGTACAGCGTATCACATTAATGGATGTAATTTTATCAGTTGTGACTCACTGGCACACAACCAAAGTGCAGCTCATTTTAAATGTTTCTCTTATGATAACTGGCTTGATTATGGGGCACATTAGACATCCTTGATCATAGATAGAAATTGCCTTGTATAGTTGATCAATTCAGACTTTAAAAAAGAAAGTAGAAAGGCTCAAGCTGTACTTTCTGCTTTTGCAGCAACAGAATTTGGCTCTTTTCTGGCTCTTAAGTCTGGTAAGTAACACTAATGATATGATAATGTGTTGCATTGATCTTCGGAGGTCAGAGATGAGCGTCTAATGCGGTAGGAAATGAGTTGAAACTTTTCAGGTAACAAAATCTGTGTGGCGTTTTTCTTCTTGCTGCAATCCCACTTGGCACAGGGCACTGAGTCCAAACTCATACTTCATCAATCTTTTCCCAGCCTGATGCTGACACAAAGCAGTGATTTGTGGGAACAGAGGATATTTCACATTATCATCACTTTACCCACCAATCTGGTACTGTGATTTATAACTGAGGAAAACACTGGGAAACTGTTTCTGTGTGGTCGGATAATATCCATCTACTTCAAGGGAGAGAAATAGGTTGATCCTCACAGTGGTTTTGCGGCTGGAGACCAAATTGAATTAGCAGATATGGAAAGAATATCCCTTGGCTTCTCAATAACCAATGAAGGACCAATTTTTCTTTCAAACTCCCCTCTAGATCAGTCTTATCTGTCCCACTGATGCAAATGGCTTAGACAAATAACGGATTTCAGGATTTCAGGTTTATACAGGAAAAACAAAACAGTTATTGTTGGTATTGAGCTCTCACAATTCAGTCTTTATAATAATTATTGGCACCTCTGGTGAAGATGTACAATGAGCCATAAAAGTACATTTTTAATGGCAGTTGCAGAATTGGGCACTTAAAATTGAAGAAAATCTAACTCTTAATCCAAGAAAATTGTGGAGAAGTTTAAGAAATCTCTGTTCACATCATAAGAATTTCTAGTAAATAAATACATTTACAATATGTGTTTGCATAGTTCCATTTTTGTGAATGGTGAACAGAGTGTGAACTTTGAAATCGTAACATGTGACTTTTTGTTTCTCTGGGAGAAAGATGTGACTTGACACAGAGGCCCAATTCTCTTAGCCACTATTTGAAGTGGGAAAGAGAAGAGAACATATTCAGATAAAGTGAGGATGTGTGTTGATCTTCAGAATTCAGGAAAAGGCTGGAAAAAGCAGTTTCTCATCTAAGTTTATACGTCTGTTGTTTAAAACTCATGAAAAAGGGACAAAAAAGGCTGAACAAAGGTCAAAGTTAATTGAAAATTAAAAATAATTAAAAAAAAATACTGTGGGAACGGTAGCAAACAATGACACACATCTTCTGACACATTTATTGGTTACCTGTGGCACCAATAAATGTGAAGGGAACTGTGAGTTCATTTTTTTTTTTTTTTTTTGATTGACTGCATTGCCACCTTACTCATAGTTCAGGTCATATGCTGCTTTAATTCTCTTCACAGTTTGCAATTTGACACTTTTACATCTATAAGTATGCTGCAAATTTGGGGAAACAACACGTGCATGAAAATTAACTGTTGCGTCTCAAACAGTACAATGTAATCATACCTGATCCTTCATCTTTCCAAAATGGGGGAGAGACCTGAAGACATGGACTTGTTACATCAACCATCATATTGATCTGCCTCATCAACACCTCTGCTTTGGAGAACAACTAAGGTAAGAATATAATTAAAGCTGATTTGCTGTTTTCTATCCTTTTAAATGACACAGCTTCAACTCGTATAAAAAATGTTCTAGTGCTGCAGTAATAAACAGCATGGGTGTAAAAACATTTGCTTCCAGACTGCATTTCCTTTCTTTCTTATTTTTTTCTGAATAATCAGCCTAAATGCATGACTTCTGTTTTTTTCATTTACAATGATGTGCAGCAACATCTGATGGGTCTTTGAAAATAGGCTCAAAGCAGGAGAAAGCATTATCCTCCCACAGAAAGCTCAGAGGTGATTTCACTCTGAAGCACTTTGCCAGCCAAAATGTTATTTTGCTGACCAGAGACGAGAAGTCGGATTCAGGAAACATTGTCGATGCGTGTGACAACCCCTTTTAAAGCTTGCTCCACTTCACACCATTCATCTCATTTTACACTGACTGGTCATTTGTCTTGTGTTTGTCAACCTGTTTCCCCAGCCAAGCATGAAGTAAGCTTTGACTGAGCCTCATCCGAGAAGACCTGGGTTCTGCACGTACGCAATGAATGTTCGGTGATGAACTCAAACTGGTCTTTTTGACATTAAGAACCCACTATTTCTGAAAACCCCATCCACTTGAATCTATATTTAATGTTCACGAGGATAACCATGGATAAAATATGCAGTCAGGATTACCACTTGGTTTTAAAGTTTTGAGTGAAGTTGATGTTGATTAAATATGATGAATGGCTATGCATATTGAGACAGGAATAAATATAGATAGAGACAGCAAATTGCACATGTATGCATATTGAAAAAGTGTTGATTTATAACTGTAGTCATTTTGAAGCTGAGAGAATTAGACGTTTTGAGAAGTGTCGAGTGAAAACATCATGAGAGCGAAATGTTCTGTTCTGTAATAAGAAATGCTAATATTACAATGTCTGACTTTCTATCTCTGGATAAGACAGGGATCTATTTGCACTCAAATGCCAAAAATGTTTCACTCATTAAAGAAAAGATTGATACAGAAAAGCATTTTCTAACTGAGGACACCTTATTCTGTACCAATAATAAGGTTGCTACAGAATAAGGTGTACCAACCTTATTCTTTAAGGTTGGTACACCTTACAGAATAAGGTGTACCAACACCTAGATATCTCCTTTGACTGAATTCACTTCAGTGAGACACTACCAGTCTCTGAAATCAGTCTCAGAAAACTTTGCCCTCTTCTTCAATTTCAGCTGTGAAATGTGTGGGGTGTATCGCAGTTTCAAAACACCACACAGCGTCTCAAAAGGACTTTCCATTCTTTCCACTTTGGAAAATTTAGGGGGGTTTTTTCTACATAATTTTCCACAAACATCAACATCTCATGGATATTTGAAAACGTTTCATTTTAAAACATAAAATTTGAAATATAATAGCAGGTCTTTAACAATGACATCCACATTTTCAAAAATTACATAGCATTTGGGACTTTAAGCAAGTTTATTTGCTGTAAGTGGCATGAGGGCGATGCACATGTGATATACATGTGAAAACATGTCAAAACATGGGAATCACATGGGTTTCTTCCACAAAGTATTCCAAAATCACACGTAAACATGTGAAAATTTGTGTGGTACGTGATTTTCAAATGTGATTTCTACATGTAAAATAAATTATTAATTTTGTAAAATCAACTAAAAATCCTACTTTGCCTTTCAAAGAAAAGAAAAAGGAAAGAAAGCCTCCTCAGTGATGTGAGTCTACGACATGAACTGTTTGTCTTATTTGCTTTTGCACGTTAGAGTTGGGGACTGTGTGAACACTGAGCTCAAATGTCACAATTTGGCTTCCGGACTCTTTTATGAGACCAAATTATTATGATAAAATCTAACATAATCTAGTTAATGATCATCAGGAAATATCTTCAAAACTTTCTCCTGGAGAATTTTTAAACATAATTGCTGTGTATGCTAAAGTAATTTAATTACATCAGTTATCATTTACAAGGAACAACAGTGATGTTGAAACAGATGCAGATCCCTGTTTTTCAAGACAAAAACACATAGCAAGTGGCATTTATGAAGTCACATTTTTGTGGTACATTAATGCTAAAATTCAACTAGTTTGCCAAAGGGCTGTAAATAGAAATATGAGGAAAAAGGGGCAATAAATCATTGAGTAAAATCTTTCATCATAGTAACATATACACAAAATATCAGTCTGGGTCAAAAAGGGGGTAATTTCTCAAATGCTTATTAAGATATGGCAAACTTGTCGTTCTCATTTCTCATGTCAAAGGCAGAAACCAGGTTTTTCTTATGTAGTGTTTCTTCCTTTTATAGCAATATGGCCTTGTGGGTGACGAAATGTATTTTCATCATGATTGGCTTTGTCATCTCTTATAAACACACAGGCAAATATTTTTGCGTGTCATTTTGTTTGTAGCACAGAACATTCCATCAAAGCATTGGCCCTCACCCCTTTTCTGCTTGTCACCTTAAAGTAACTGTGGCACCTTTCCTGCCCACATACTCTCACACATGCATGTACACAAACAATCTCCAAAACTATATTACATCCCTCACTAACATTTTTTTTTTTAAAGAAAGAAACCACTAATTCCCATCGTAAGCTAGCATGCCCCTGGCAGCAAATGAGATGCTTGATGTATTGATTCTGACAGCCTGCCTGTATTTTTTGTTTTTCTTGTTACTAACTCTGACAGGTGCAAACTACTGGACGAGCGCCAGGAAATCTTTTGCATGCACTGAAATAAGTTGTTGCTGAGAGCCACTTGACATCTATCTTTGTGTAGGGTACAAAAGGTTCGTGGCCAACGTTTGACTGACATTTTTAAAAACAGACAAAACGTTATAAAATACAAAGCATGCATATTTTTGCACATCCTAGATGTCATGAAGTGTTTGTTGAAGGACCCTAAATGCAGACAAGAGCTGGAAGATCTTTAATGACAAAACTGAAAAACCTTACAAGCAAAACCACACAGGGAGCCAGTGAACACAGGAAGCCAGATCCAAAACAAAAACAGGAATCCAGGGAAAAATGACAGTAGGAGTAGATGAGAAACCAACAATGAGGAAATCAGAATGAGTTTTATATATACTGGGGAGGTTGATTATTGAACAAAGAAGAGATAAACGATACTAGCCTTAGCATTCATGCCGGGTTCGATTATGGGGAACTCGCTGTATTGTAGAAGAGAGCAAGGGCGAGAGTGTAAACAGCATGTACACAAGCATGATTGGCAATGCTAAGACCCTCCTCCTAGCTCTGATTGGTTGTTCCTGACTGAGCAGTGTTGACAGGACATTCAGGCACATCTGAGATAGGGATAGCTTCAAAAGTAATGGGATAGACTGTTCCTCAGATGTTCTCTTTGCTGTAGCGTAGAACACACCCAGTCCAAAAGGACTCTTAGCATGACAGTCACTAAAAGATGTTCATTTTCTTTTACCGATTCACTCAAAATGACAGAACTTCATTGTTTCTGTCATTTCCTCATTCCTGAACAAATATCTTATCTTTACAAATGATGGCCTCTGTTTACTAATACAAAAAAGTATTCTTTCCTGGTGTTCTGTGACCAAAAACAATTAAAGACAAGAAATGGGGTTAAACTCTACGTCTCTTCTATCGGTAAGAAGCACTCCACCCTTTGCGAGAGTAGGAGCCACATTCCACAGGAAGTTTACCCGTTGCCTTTTCCCCTCATCCCTCAGTCTTCCTGCCTCCGCTGATCTTCACTGATTGTGGGTTGGCTGGGTGGACCGATAAGAGATGCTAATGAGAAGAGGAGATGCTCAGCCTTTTTCTATTACCAAATGTTTTCATGTAGGTCTCAAATACTAAGCATTCAATTTACACTGACTGGTAAAGGTATTGATATCCCCTTTACCTATTCATATTTTATCAAGTTCCAATCAAGAATTTCAATCCATTTTGTGGGGATTTTATATGTTAAATCAAATTAAATCCAAGCAAAATATATAATGTTTGTGGAGATTGAAAAATGTGACATGAATTTGTTATGAAAACTATGCTTTTGCAAGACACTGCACAGTGCATGACACAACATATTTGAAACTTTATGTATTGATACCATACACTTAGATTCTGGAGCATCAGATTTTATTCTTTCCTTCCGTTGTTTTTGCAGCTGCAACTATTATCATCAGATTACATGGTTGTTCCAGGCAGAGCTGCCGTTTGGCACCGTCGCTATCAACACCCTCCACACCCGGCCAGCACACCTGCTGCCTCTCCAATCTAAAGTCCAATCCAAAAGCAGCCGCTTTGCCATCAATGGCCGACAGAATAGCTGTCTGTCATCATAACCTGTTGATAGAAGCAAGTCCCTGCGCTGCAAACGTTGTCGTTACACTGAGTATGAGCAGATGATACTGAGGCTTCACAGTAAAAAAGTGCAAGCATTGGCTTCTCTTCCCAAAAACAAAGTGTCTGAGTGACTTTTCCTGACTCCTCTGCGTGTCTACAGTGTCTTGCTTTTAAAATGAGATCTGGAATATTTAATCATAATGTGAATGTTTGTTGGCTTACCTGTTAAATTGTGGACATGTTATTAATTCTGTATTGTGTCTGTTCTGCGTTTATAAGCAGAAAATATAAAATCAAAACATCAAAGCATCAGCAAGAGTTGCTGATTCTTTGTTTAGTATCTGCTGGCATTTGCATGAAATATAACGCAAATCACTTAACAGTTATGAATAGAAGTCACATCTGTTGACAGGTGTGACTTACAAACAAACAGTACACGTCATTGTTTTACTAAAAGTCCAATGAGAAGATAACAAAAGGTCATTTCATGGAAAGAAAGGTCACATCAACGAGAGCAACCTCCTGCTTTCAAGGAATATCAAAGGTCAAGATATGTAAAAGCAAGAGGCTTCATTTTGCATGAGAGTTTTCTAAGGAGCAGTTAGTAATTTACAGCATTTGAGAAGTAAATTAGAAAATAGAAAGTTTAGGCCAGGATTACTGATAGACTTGGCAGATTTAGTTTTCAAGTTAGTTTCATTTAAGTAATAATTAAAATAGTAGTTTAAATAGTGATACAAATTGCTCTTCATTTATATTTGTCTATGCATTTCAATTATTAATTAAAAATCTTTATTGGTTTTTATAGCAACCACACAGTTAATTGATGTCAAGCTTTTTGAATTCCTCCTCTGGTATATGTTGCTATTCATCTTCCTACAGCTACCAACATTTTCCCCATGTTCTTGCAGAGAATCTTCACGTCTTTTATTATTATTATTATTATTATTATTATTATTATTATTATTATTATTATTATTATTTGATGTCATTTACTTTGATAAAAGATGCTGTTCCACTGTTTGGAAAACATTCCCAAAGCATTTGCTCTCCCCACTGTGCTTGTCAAATCAAGTCACACGGAAATCCCTTCATAACAAATGTAACAATATCCTCTTCCACAAAATAAAATTCACCTCCTTTAATGATGCAACTCCCACTCAGACGGGCTCCCACACACCACTAAACATTGTTGTTGATATGTGCTTACATAACGCTCACTTTTTTTTCTTTTCAACATTGCCTCTGTGAGCTATCTGAACACTGGACGCCGAATGGTAAGGATGTTTTGGTTCTCAGGGGAGCACAGACAAAATGAGAACAAAGTGTGTTTACCTTAGGATTCCTTGTCAGAAGAGATCCAGTACATTATAGACGATCAGAGAAGAAAGAACACATCAGAGCATTGGTGATTTATCACAAGCGCTCTGACAACTCTGCCGCTTAAATGGTCTAATAGTTCAAATATTCAGTTGTTCAATTACGTTTCACAGTACAGCTGGATTTAATCCAAGGCATTGACTGGGTTGGAAGAAATGTTCTGTACACTGTAAGCAAATAATGCATAAATGTGTTCATTGTGTCAATAACAGATTTGAGAATAAAGTCTGAAATGAAATGCATTTTTATTTCTTAAGCTGCTTCAAAAATCATTAACATTTAAGCAATTCAGAAAAAGAAAACATGAGCATTAATTATTGTTTTGTAAACAACGTCCAGTCCTCAATAAGAACAGTGAATTTTGCTTAATCTGAAAAAATGATTTAAATTGAGTCTTCAGTAGGAATGACACAAGCTAAAAAAACAAAACAAAAACAAAAACAAAAAAAAAACCCCAGAGATAGTCTCAAATCAAATCTGCTTTTGAAATTGCTTAATGACAGAAATTATTTTTTATACCGTCCCAATAACATCGCGTCTGAAGCCTATTAATGGTTTAAGAAGAAAAACACAAGCAAAGCACGATCATATTTAATCTATGATGAAACAGTGACCTCTGGTGGAGAAATATTCAGAAACAAGCTTGATTAATTTTAAAGATGATGTCCAGTTGTGTTTCTTTTATTCACCCACAAATGAACACTGACAAGAATAACACAGTAGCTGAAGTATAGATTTACAATGCATAATTTCACAAAATGGCTGCACAGTGGCACAACTGGTAGCTCTGTTGCTTTGCAACAAGAAGGTCCTGGGTTTGAATTCTGGCCTGGAGTCTTTCTCCATAGAGTTTACATGTTTTCTCTACGTATGAGTTATCTCCAGGTAGCTTGGCTTCCTCCCATAGGTGGGAGGTTAATTAATCTCTCTAGAAATTGTCATTGGATGTGACAGTGTGCCTGTATAGTTATTTCACAAAGTAAAAATATTTTTATAAGCATATTGAAGAAAAAAATCATCTAACTCTACAATACTTTGAGTCAATGATATCATCAGAGACACAAGAATTGGTCAAATTAGTTGTTGGTCTTATTAAAAACTGTGAAAGCTGCCATGTTTTCTCATTCTCAAAATCAAAATATTCCCTTTTTTGGCAACAATACAGAATAAAGTAAACACTATTAAAGGAGGAATTTTGAGAAAACCTTTGAACAGACAAGGAAAAGTAAAGCTAATCAGTCATACAATTAGGATGTGAGAAAGAGCCATGGAAGCAGCAGACGTAGGTCAGAAGGGAACATTTGTGAGCAGCCATATGGTTTCCAGCCAATAAGTAGTACTACGGATGCAGTTTTTGCCTTAAGGATGCTGATGTGGCTTCCATGGACTATGCTATTTGCACATGGGATTGTGATTTGCAATATCAGTAGGGTGACATTAGAGGGAGCAGATCTAAAGATATTAGAGGACTTTAGGGTAAACAGTCCAGACCAGCAGAGAAAATGCATAAGAGGAGGAAGTGTGTGCAAATAAGTTGGAGTGGGTGGAGAAAAATACCACTTGTGACATTTGATAAGAGGGTATCAGCGAGAATGAAAGGTAAGGTGTAAAAGACAGTGGTGAGACCAGTGATGTTGTGATTTGGAGACAGCACTGATGAGAAAAAGACAGAAGGCAGAACTGGAGGTTGCAAAGCTCAAGATGCAGCGGTTCTCTTTGGGAGTGACGAAGATGGATAGGATCAGAAATCAGTGCATGAGAGGGACAGTTCATGTCAGGTGTTTTAGAGATACGGTTTCAGAAGAGAGACAATGAATATATCTGTAGAAGGATGCACAGGTTGGAGCAGTTGGAAGAGCAAAGAGGAGATTTATGTGGATGTGGGGGATGAGCTTCTGAAGTTAGTTAGTGTGAGGGTAAAGAATGCTGAGAATAGGATTAAATGGATGAAAATGATTCACTGTGGAAACCACTCCAGGAAAAAACTAAAAGACAAGAAGAAATAAAGATGAAAAATTAACAATGAAAATAAATAGCTATATAACAAGTTTTTGGTGACAATGTGATTATAATTCATTCCTAGACTGAAATGAGATCGTGGCAACGGCTTGTGATTTTTATTTGAATGTTTATTGTCCCAAGTCACCAGTAAGGCGACGACTTGAGCAGCCCAACAGGAAGTCACTGTTTTGACCAATCAGAGGGAAGGACCGGAGCTGGGAAGAAGGTGCTCTTCCCCAGCTGCCTGTAGCCACGTTAGCCCAGCCACTAACCTGGAGCTGGTCAGCAATCCACAACTTGCTGCGGTCGCGTATGGGCAGTGTTTCGTCGTTGTTGTTTTTTTCGCATGAGACAAACCCACTAATGAACTGGCTAACACTATGTACTGAAGACACAAGTAGAGATGCGTTATAGGCTACTCTGGCCACCAAGGACCTACCTGGCTGCCCAGTCTATCGACTGACAGCTGTCACCTAGCTGCTTAGCTCGGGAGCTAGCTAGGTGCGCTAACGGCTAACTGGGAATTTTGTTTTTAGGCTCGCAGCCAGGCTAGTATAGCCAGCCGGTGTTGGTGTCGCTTCAGACAGAAACAATGACTTCTTGAACATTTGACTCCGCCTTTTGGTCAAACCATGAGTTAGCAGAGGTTCTTCAGACAACAGTGTTTGGCATTATTTCAAGCTAGTTCAGCTATTTTCTGTCTCCCAGGTAGCTTACTGCTATCACTCAGTTGTTAAAAAGCCACTGCAGGAGGAAAACACCGGTTCCTCAGTGGATTGGGACCGACTATAACTTGCTGTCGCCGTCGTTTCGACTCTAAGCTATTTTTTTGGACTTCGGCCTGCTCTCGATAGCATCTGGGTGAAATGAAGAAATTCTTTGACTCTCGTCGGGACTTTGCGGGCTCTGGGCCTGGTTCGGGAGCTGGCGGAGGAGGCACCGGTTCTGGCGGCGGCGGGAGCTTCATTGGACGGGTCTTCAGCATCGGAAGATATCAAGTGACTGTCGAGGAAATTGTTGCAGAAGGTGAACTACGAGTCACTTAGCTACTGTGGATTCATTATTTGAAATGGGAAAGTGAGGTGTTAGCACAAAACAACTTTATCTTTCGGAAATTGATTTGGTTGCAATCTTGCTCTTTTTTCTTTTGTTGTTTAAAAGTCAAAACTGTTGACTCAGGTACATTTGCCTGAATAGCCATACTTATAAGTGAAACGGTAACAATCATTGAAATTGTTTTCCCCTAGATAATTTTCTAAATTGTACTTGAGAACTGAGAGAAACAGGGCCGAAGTGAATTTTCAGCAAGGTTTTAACTTTCATAACCAAGTTTTTTTTAGTGCTATTTACAAATTCAGACTTTCTTGATGCTCAGATTTAGGGAACCATAGTGATTCTAACATTGTCTGTGCATTGAAACATCACTGGGAACCACTGTTGAACAGCTGAGATCTAGTATTTCTAAGTGAATAATGGCAACAAAAAAAACATGCAACTTCTATGATATTCTTAAGCATGGGGAAGTTATCAAATCTTTGAAAGGTATGCCATGTTGTTCCATTGTTGCTTGTCTTTGCAATGAGAATCTACCATGCTTTGTTAGCAAAGAGGGCCTGGGACTGAATAATACATGAAAAAAGACTGATTAATTTATCAGTACTGTCCTGGAGAAAGGCCCCATCTATTTGGACACCATTTGGTTTTGTAACCTTGCTTTTAACAGACAGTGTGTCGTATGCTTTTGTAAATTTTTCATCGTATTAACTCAATATTTTTCAGTCACAGAATTTTGCCGCTATGCTTCATTCATTTCTGTTATATATGTTACACATGGTAACATTAACACACCTGCATCCACTTGTTAGTGTTTCAAGAAGGTACAGATGATCACACTCAGGTGATCTATGAGGCCGTTTGTGGCATATTGTTTGTAAACTGTGTAGTACTTGAAGGGCCATGTGATATGCATCATCCCAAACCCCAGACAGTAGTCACTGGGAAGCCATACTATTAGTGTAATTGATAACTTCAAGATGTAATCAAGGCTTTGAAAGACTTTGCAACTGCAGATACATAAATGTTGTCTTGATGAGTTGTCCTTTTTACACATTTACATGGATTTGCTGGCACACCTGTGCAGGAGATTGGATGGTATTATCCTGACAATCGGTTACGTCAGGAGGCAGTGGCTATTTGTAGATGTACTTAGTCATTTAGTCACACAGTCTACTGTAAACATAAACCTTTGCTACATGTTGCCTAAGAGGGATTTGTAGTCCTTCTAATTTCCAACATGCTCCTCAGATTGGACGGCCAAGACAGCAGGAGTTATGCTGTCGTTAGTCTTAACCTCTGTCACACATCATCAGTAAATACTAGAGCTGCACAAAATAGTGCAAGTAGATTAACATCAGATTATCAGTCTTTATTAATATCTCAAGGGATTATTTGAAATGCATTAATGATTTCATGAGCTCATACTTTGCATGCAAATGTTTTCTTTTATTATTTTGGATATTCTCAACTGTACAGACCTACAGATTATAGGGCTTGAGATAGTCAAGCTATCTCAGGCTTGACTATAAAAGTGTCGGAAGCACAAAAGAGAGACATAAGAGAAATGTACATTTACTGAAAATGATACCGTCATAATTTCTTTACCAAATAAAATCAGTGTCACATGAAGTTGGACACTATAATCTGAATTTTCTGTTACATGAAGTCGGGGGTTGCTACCAGTATCCTCAAGTTTTAAAAAAGTCTAACTTTCAAGGCCTATAAGATATTCTTTTCTGTCATTCTATAGTATAAAGTTTTCCTAATGAGACACTAGAGTTTTGACAGGCTACAGGGAACATAGAGGCTGCCCTCGCCCCATCTGAACACTGCCAGTCAGCTGGTTGAATGAAGTATCCTACAATTTTCATTTGCTAGGGAAAATGCCGAAAAAAAATGCTTATTTGTGCTGTGAGCACCATGCCTATGATTGTAGATTACCTGTTAGGACAGATGACCCAACTAATTTGTGAAACTAATTAATTTGAAGTGTGATTAAAATCAAAATAATGGCAAAATAACCTTATAATGCAGATACCACAATCTGAATTATAATGCTATCTATTTATAGGCCCAGGCCTATTATTATGTTTACTGTGCCCAGTTCACAATAATATCTCTTTTTGATGTTGCTACTGTGTGTAAATTTTCTGCATCTTTTTGTTAAATTTCCAGTCACTGAAATCAGACCAATCACAGGTTGTTCCTCAAAACTAAACCATGCAAAGTGGTGCTATTAAAAGGTTGTTAAAATTGCTCTTGCTTTCTACTCCCCCAAATTCTGTGACAGTACAGATGGCTGAAATGTAGCTTCATGCTGTGCTAATGAAACATGAAGCCGCCTGGTCACGTGGAAGAGTTTTTGGCTTTGTGTTGCCAGACGGATGAGTCAGTGTTGGGCATGGCTCTGCCGCAAACTGTGTGAAGAAAAAATTATTCTGAAGCTCTGAAGTTACAACAAATGTATACGATTTATCATCAATGCTGCTGTGCTGTCTTAGACTTGAATTGCATACTCTTAAGATTGAACTGGAGAGCTAAAATACCTGTACTTGAGTGAAAGCTGCAGACTTCAATAATATAAATGACACCAATCAGGCATAACATAAAGACCACTGGCAGATTAAGTGAAAAATGGCAAAATCTTTTCATCATTGCAATAAACTGGATGCCCTTTGAATCAAGCATCTGTTAGACGGGCTGAACAAACACTTCTGATCCACTTCTGCTTTACAGCTCTCAATATTCCTTTCTCTTTATGTGGTTTATGTGCTTTCTTTCCTGCTCTTTTATGCACTTTTTATCTGTATTTGTTGAGGGATGTAATTCTGTGAGAATGCTTGTTGATAGAGGATGAATTTCTGTCACCAGCTGGACATATCGTAAACGGCCAGTTGTTCCTAACATTGTAGGACCAACTTGGATCTAGAGGAGTCTCAATGGGTCAGGACTGTTTCAGCAGCAAATAGTCTTAATGTTATTCCAGATTGGGCTATTCTTGTTTTTTGCTCTTGCTGTTTTGTCTGACTGGCTTTCAGTGGTTAGCTGTGCAGAACTTCAAGGAATATGTTGGTTTATTCATCCATTTACTTTAGAGATTACAGATGCTGACTGGTTACAAACGAAGACTTAGCTTCTAAGATGATGTATTTAGAAAGCTGTGTCTGAGCTCAGGATTTCTCAGAAGGATGACTGCTGTTCTTCTTGAGTTTAATGACATACTAACAATTTGCACAGAACATTTAATTGCCCTGCTGCAAAATCAAGACCAACTTTAAGGAGATTTAATTAGTCTATGCTTTAAATCTCTTGAATAAAACTTTGCACAGGAGACGATTGTTTCCTGTGTCTAACTTATTTTTTCTTCTTTTTTAAGGACTGATCAGGGGTGTAAAAAGTTGCTTTCCAAGAAATGTCTATATTGAGTTGTACCAAAACCTAGACCCACATTTTAAGCAAGAAAATCAAGAACTTCAAAGCAAGTACTTCCCTAGCCGGGGTTGTACGATAGTGAACCATTTACTAAAACAGACATGCGTCTGCTTGCAATAGCTGGAGGAAAACCAGAGAAAGTGTGACATTATTTTTGTCAGTGCTGTTCTGCACAAAGTTGAGCTTAATGTGATGCTCTGCAGCATCAACCTGATGCACTGATATGTGTCTGAAGTCTCCCAGACAGAAACAAGACCTTATCCAGTTCATCCAAAATGTGACTGAAATGCACTTTGCATGCAGGTTTTTTACAAACTAATATTGTGAGAGGTTACATTTTAGGTTTTGTGTTTTCTTTTACTACATGAGGCCAATCACACATTGATCAAATATTTCTTTGGCTTTTAATTTACGATTGTTTCCAGCAGCAGCATTTATCAGCAAATGTTTGTCGCTACACTGGAATTTACCGGTATTCACATGGGTTTTATAAATCAGAAGTGGAACGTTTTGTGCCAAAGTCTTCACCTGCTTTTGATCAGTAAGAGTCAACAAGCTATGGACACAAATGTGTCTCTGAATCAACTATCTTACCTGATAACCCAATTTGCATCATGACCGGCTTGAAAACCAAAGGCGTCGATTGCATTTTAATCTTCTTCCTGTTCTTTTTTGCAGGAGGTTTTGCAATTGTGTTTTTGGTGCGAACTCACCAAGGGCAACGTTGTGCTCTCAAACGAATGTATGTCAACAATGAACATGATCTCAGGATCTGCAAACTTGAGATACAAATTATGGTGAGTAAAAGCAAGCAACTGTGAAAGGAATTAGGCTGCTTTCAGCATTTGGCTCCACTGAGGTTTTGAAACAGTTTACTGTTGTTGCATAGACGTAATTGGAGGAGCACGTCTGAATTGGTCAGTACGCAAAATGTACCCCAAACTTTTGATTTCTGAGCTTATCTGATCGTCCAGTATCAAACGTTGAGGCCTTTGCCGCTTGGGGAAAATACGCAGTTCCTGCAGCCACACCCATCATGACTAACGATGGATGGTTATCAGAATTATTTCTGGTTTTTGGACAACTAAATGAGCTATTTAGGTGCAAATTCTAAAAGTTATTAAAATAATATTTGTCATTTTTGTTTTTTGTGTGCATGTGCTTTTTTTTCACCCACAGAGAGACTTGGTAGGCAACAAAAACATAGTTGGTTTCCTGGACTCCAGTATAGCAGCTGTGGGAGCTGGAGATGTGTGGGAAGTCTTGATCTTAATGGACTTCTGCCGAGGTAAGTCTGCACAACCTGCATCACTTTCTGCTTCTGTTTAACTCAAAGGTCAATTTCCTTCAGGGGCTCATGGTATCTGATAGCAGCCATGTCAACAGTGCTTTACATTCCTTCAGTGGTTAACTGTGCTGTTTTTCATAAAGAAATTTAGATATTTACATGTGGTTTTTAAAATGCACAGGATCAAAGTTTGGAGTTTTCTTTTTTATTTATTCAATGAAGATTTACTGTCTGTAGCAGATCTGTTGTAAAACAAAGTTAGTGTAATAAATAATGAAAGGATTTGCCCCTACATCTGAACAAAAAATTATTACAAACTTCAAAAAATTATTACAAACTTCAAAGATGTGACAAAGTGAGAAATGCAAGCTACTTCATAAGATGTGGATTTATAGAGAGCAGAAATGTAATATGTGTGTTTATTTCCATTTATGTAGCAAAGCTCTTCTTGGCCTGTTTCTTTTGTAGGTGGGCAGGTGGTTAACCTGATGAACCAGCGATTACAGACCGGCTTCAGTGAAGCTGAGGTGTTGAGGATCTTTTGTGACACATGTGAGGCTGTCGCTCGGCTTCATCAATGCAAAACTCCCATCGTCCATCGAGACCTCAAGGCAAGCTTGACTAATTATATGCCTTTGCTACTTGCTGCTGGCTGTTTGTTAGCCACACTAATTGCTTATAGTTCTTTGTCACATTTCACATTTTTAAAATAATTTCATTGTCTTTTTTTCCCCCCACATGTAGGTGGAAAATATTCTCCTGCATGACCAGGGGCACTATGTGCTCTGTGATTTTGGAAGTGCCACAAATCATTTCCAAAACCCACAAACTGAAGGGGTTGCAGTCGTAGAAGAGGAAATTAAAAAGTATCAATCTTTCAAAGTTCAATGAACACCTTTCTGTCTTCTTTACTGAGTCCAAAAGCCAGTTTTTGTGTTTTTTTTCCCCTTTAGATACACCACCCTGTCATACCGTGCTCCAGAGATGGTCAACCTTTATGGTGGAAAACTCATCACAACAAAAGCAGATATTTGGGTAAGAACTGAGTATTTTTTTAAAATTATTATAATGAAGGAAATTAACTACAAGTTTTTTTCTTTTCAGTAGACACCATAAAAATATGTCTGGCCAATATCAATATTAAATTTCTTTCTTAGCACTGACCTAAGAATTTTGACAATTTCTTCTTTATTATTGTAAAAACTTTAATACATAAAAATCTAAGAAAATTTTTTTTAATTTTTTTGATTAAGAGGTTATGAATCAAATAGAAAACTAATTAATAAAAAAAATAATTAGTCTTTCAAAATAAACATCCCTATACTTTCTCAGATTTTTTATCAGTTGATGCTGTTAAAAACTCCAAGTTGGAGGAGTTATTAGTTTTTATGCATTTCGTAAATAAGGGAAAAAATGTTTTTGGTGATAAAATCAAGGCAAAATCTCCTGATTTATGTCTTTTGTTGAATGTTGCTGCCCTTTCTAGTAGAATGTCTTGTCTTTTTAGGCTTTGGGTTGTCTGCTCTATAAACTCTGCTTCTTTACGCTTCCTTTTGGTGAGAGCCAAGTGGCTATCTGTGATGGTAGCTTCACTATCCCAGACAATTCTCGTTACTCCCAGGAAATGCATTGTCTCATCAGTAAGTATCCTCATGTTTCAACCTGATAAAATATGTCCGATACTCCTCAAATGTGTGTTAGCCAGAATGTTCATATGCTTTTCTAAAAATCAGCGTCTCATGTTTGTGAACATCTCAGGATACATGTTGGAACCCGATCCTGACAAGAGACCAGATATTTACCAAGTGTCCTACTTTGCCTTCAAACTGGCCCGGCAGGAGTGTCCTGTCCCAAATCTGCACGTAAGTCAGCATGACAGGCGTATAAAGTGAAAGATAAATCGCTTTATAACTTTGCTTATTTTTCTCTAATAATTTTTATTGAGCGCAAATAATGAACAGTGTTGATTGAGCCTAGCCAGTAATAAGAATTAGCACACAGCCATATCATAACGCAGTCGTTGTTTTCTGGTAGTGATATCGTCTTTCATTGTCTTTCATCGTCTGTCTTTTACAGAATTCCCCAATTCCTTCACAACTTCCTGAGCCCATCCGAGCCAGTGAAGCAGTGGCCAAAAAGAGTCAAACCAAAGCTAGGTGGGTGGGAGAGAAAATAAAAATCTTTGAATTATTATGGTGAACTTTTTGGAGATCTATGCACTTTTTTCTAACATGCGTCTTCCTTACTTAAATTTTCATAACAGATGTTATCCACTTGTCAGCTGTCTGTGAACAGCACACTGGGAGGCTTTCACAAATACTTTTATTTGAAGCTACACAGTGTGATTATTCTAAAAAAAATCATAGATTTGGTAGCCCTGCTGATACCTGATTTATGTTTTATTTTTTACTCTTTCTGGATAAGCTTAGTTACAACTAAAACTGAAACGATTTGCAGCACATCTCATCTACCTTTCTGTAAGGCAAGAGTTGAGCCCATTATGTTTTTGTTTGACATGCACTGTGAAGCATGTCACAAGGTGTTCAAATCAACACCAAGCAACTGAGAAAAAGGATAAAGAATAAGCAATTTTCTCACTATGTCCCCTCTTTTTTTCTTTTTTTTCTCCTAGACTAACAGACCCAGTTCCAACTACAGAAACCTCTATTGCACCTCGACAGCGACCAAAAGCTGGCCAGCCGCAGTCGCAGCCTTTATCAGGCATTCTTCCCATCCAACCAGCTCTCACCCCACGCAAGAGGCCTAATGTGGCAACAGGAACACCGCCTGCTTTTGGTACAAACTGCTTTGTTGTATTGTTGGTTAGACTACTATTTAGTAGTGGTAAAGTTCAAAATGCATCTAACTTTGTTGGATCTGATGTATTAAGTTTAGACAATTGTATTCTTACTTAAAACAGCTCTTTTTGTCATTAGTTCTTGTCAACATTGAGAAAAATATAGAAAAATATAAAGACTATTTAAAGAGTTTTTTGGGGGCACAGCCTGCTATTAAACACGCACAGGAAGTTTAAGTAGTTGTGCAACATGTCTCAAGACAAGATGAATGACCTATTTGCTTTTTTTAAGTTATTATTATTATTATTTTTGTCCATATGAGCAGTAGGAATCAATGCCGCAGCCACAGCTGCTGTTCAACCTGCACAGCAAGCTCCACCTGCACAGGCTGCTCATCAACTAACGCAGACGAGCAACAAGCAGCCACAGCCTACGGCACATCAGCAGGTCCTCATGAAGACACAGCAGGCCTCACCCTTCCTAATCCCTCACAATAACCAGCAGGTAGGAGTCCTCCCACTGCCTGAATGAAAATGCAGTTTGACTGGATCATATCCCCTGAAACAACTTTTAATCACAACTTTGTAAATATGACACATAATTATATAAGTAATTACCTGCTAAAATAAAGTGTTATCACAATATCAATATCTGCAATATTACAATTGCAAAGAGCAGCTTGAACTGAAATAAATGGTATCTAATTAAATGTTACCATGACAGTGGTACCTTTGGTAGTGCTTGTGGTTTATTGCAGCAGAAAATGTTTCACAAGGGAAATAAGATATTTCATTTCCAAACATGGATCTAGAGAAATTCAGCTTATTCAAAAACCAATTTGGTAAAATGTAAATCATAGATGCATTTTTTTCCAGTAGCTGGAATTTGCTGTGTCCATATTTGCAGGAACCCTAATTAGAAAGAAATTAGCATTGTTTAGTTTTGTATTTATGTGCTTATCCCAACTCGTATCATTATTGCAACATTTATGACATTTTACTCATATTGTTCAGCCGCGCAGAATAAGTTGATGTCAAAAACAAATAGTGGAAGCCTTCATAATATTAAATTAATAACGTTAAACAGAGAGGATCACCCAAAGTTACTGGTGATTAAAATTAGTTCTGCCAGTTATGGCATCATGGCTCGAATGAAACTGGTTTTAATTACACTTAATATTTAAACCCATGGAAACGGAGTGGTCTATTTATTTTTCCGTGTGATATTGGTTAGTTATTAATAACTTCCACAATGTAAAACTGGAATTTCCCTTTGTTTTTTTAACAAGTAATGAACAATGGTGTGACAGTAAGCCTTTCTCTTAATTGGTTGTGTGGTTATTCCAATTGACCACAGAACCTGCAGCACCAACAACAAACATCCTCCCATGCATCTGCTCTGCTGCAGTCCAAAGCTAAACCTGTTTCCCCAGTTTCCACTCTGCAACTTCAGCAGCAGCATGTAGTCCACGAACCATCCGCAACTCATCTTGTTCCCATTCCTGAGTCTGCAGTCATTGCTCCTACAGCTGCCCCACAGGTTGTGGTAACATCGAACTCCTGCTGCTGTTTGCAGCTCTTTGGGTCGGGGCTGATTATTATTATTATGAGGTCATCTCTAACAAATCACATCCTGGTTTTTTTCTGTTTTCTTCCTCATCTTGGCAGTGAATGTACAGAAATTGAGTGTCAATAAGTGTGTTTAAGTTGTAGGGAAATTGTATGCTTTCTTTTCTAGCGTTTTTCTCAACATGGATTGTCTATAAATCATAAGTTTACTTTCAGTTAACTTTTTTCTCTTATTTTTCATTAATTAATTAACATTCTACTGACATTTTACAATAATATACCTTGTTTTTCAATTCATAAATGCATACTGTTTTTTCTGATCAGTTTTTTGTAATGCATACAGCTGAAAAAACTGAGCAAAAAAAAAGTGCAGTGACGATAAATTGGAAGAAAAACAAATGAAAGTAAAATGTACATAAGTTTGAAAAGCAGGATTATTTTCCTACACGTGGCTTTTTTTGTCTTTATTGGTTCATTTAATTAACTGAAAGTAAGCAACTTATTCTTCTCCCCAGAAGTGATTTAATTTCACAGCATGATTTTGTTGATTTGATTTATTTCCTCCACTTACTTCCCTTATTTTTCCTCTAACTTTGTTTTATGTCTGGGGTTAGATTCTGTTTTGCTTTCCAAGTTGATGGAAAATTTTGTGTTGCCTTTTTGAGCCTGACCTTCTGCGTAATTTGCTTCTCGTTGCAGACTCTAGGCAGAGAGATGCGCAAAGTTGGCTCCTTGACACCTCCTTCATCACCAAAGATGGCTCCAAAAAGCGGCCACAGGCGAATCCTGAGCGATGTCACCCACAGTGCCATCTTTGGAGTCCCAGTCAGCAAATCCACCCAGCTGCTCCAGGCAGCCGCAGCTGAGGCCAGCCTCAACAAGTCCAAGTAAGCAGAATCAACTCTTTTCAGCAATCCAGGAATAAAGAGTTCTTTTCATAGTGTAGAGCGAGTCTGGGAGGGCAGAGGGAGTTCATTCATACGGCAGAACGCAACAGTAAGATAAATGTCCCTTTTTACACCCAAAAGAATTGGGCTTCAGTAGCACCAGTTAATTCAGTCTTTAAGCTCGCTTAGTGACTGGCACACACAAACACTCTATACCTTCTATCCAGTTTCACTTTGCTTGTTTAGCCTCATGTATTTAAACATGTTTACGTTCCAGATCAGCCAGCACCACTCCTTCTGGCTCCCCCTGCTCGTCCCAGCAGAATGTGTATCATCCAGGTGGTGACGCTCCATCAGCGCTCGCTGCACCGAATCCTCAGCCTGGCTGGAACCCCTTTGGAGATGATAACTTCTCCAAGCTAACTGCAGAGGAGCTACTCAACAAAGACTTTGCAAAGCTATCTGAGTGTAAGTTTTGTACTGCAGCATGTACATCTACTGGTTGTCATTAGTCTAAAACACAGTATTGTTTCTGCACAGCTGCTCAGCCTGGTGAAATAGACCTCACATCCAGTGAAAGTCTCATTCCAGAGCTTGGGGCTTTTCCAGGTAAAATGTTACAGTTGTCTTCTCTAAGCTGTCCAATTACTACATTATTTTACCCAAAAGTCTTCTTTGAGATTTGACTGTGAATGGGTCTGTGTCTCCAGCAGTATTAAGTGGCTTTGCCAGAGGTGATGTGTAGCAATTTTGTTGCTCATTTGCGCTGTTGTTGTTTTTTTTTTAATGACAGTTTGATATAAACTCATTTAGTTGCACCTCTCAGTCATTTGTTTTCCTACAGTTTTATTTACTCACATTTTTTAACATAAGGCTCTGGTTCTGCTCACTGTCCTGTTTTATTTCTTGTTTCTAAAAGCAAAATCAGAATGTATCAGGTCTTTGATTCCCTCTGACTTTTGGACATAAATATTGTACAGTGTGGTGTAAAGTTTTAAGACCGCCAGAAACATTGTTTTTCACAGACTTTACTGTTACTCCAATGTTGGATTGTTGTTTTTTATTCAAAATGAATTAATATATGAACTTCAAATACTTTTATCTAGAAATGCACCACATTTCTGAAAACGTAACAGGTTTTATTGGAATTAAGGCTTGGGGAGTTCCTTGGAATAGACCCAGCTGTCAATATTATAAACCCAGAGGTACTTGGTGATCACCTTTTGCCCTGTGATGCTGTGTTCCATGGTGGAAACACCTGTATCCATCACCAAATCGGAGTTATTGTATACAGTTGCTCTTAGAGTATGTTTGGATTCCACTTTTAATTTATGGCATTGTTTATGCAAGGTTGTAAGAGACTGTTAAAATGTTCTGCATGGAGCTTAATTAGAGAAAACGATGGTCAATCCTGGTTCTTCCTGGTTCTTCGTAACATTCCAGCATATTATGAAAGTTTCCACTTCATTGTATTTGCCGAAACACTTAAACCTCCTTGCTGCCATTCCTTGACGAGCAAAACAATCATAGTTGAATAGTTTTTAGGAGATGGACTCTATTAGGGGCTTTGAAACTTTATTTTAAGTTTTGGGTGATTTGACAAATTTGCATATTTGGTTTTTATTAGCAGGAGCATCCTTGCATGTAATGTCCATTTTATGTATATTTATGTATTTTCCTTGGAGGTAAATAATGACTTAATGCACCACTCCCTGTTAAAGAAAATTATTCTGCTGCTCTTATTCCATCAGAATGACAGCATATATATATTAGCTGTGGAATTAGCATTATTAGCTTCTCTGACTATTTTAAATCTTTCCCTGGAACTAATTATAAAGTGGTTGAAATTATCCTACCAGGTCATTTTATATCAAACTTAAATAAAACATAATGCAATTTATTTTTTTTCTAATTGAATTAATTTGAATTAGGTTTTTGTTTCATCTAATCATTCCACTTAAGATAAACTTAACGCAAACTGCCCACACCAAAACAGGAGCAGTGAAGTTTGCACATCGTGCTATCATGTTGACGCAGCTCACATCCTCACAGTGGCTTCTTGTCCATGTCCATGAATAGACACCTTAGATGCAGCTCGATGGCATCTCACATGCAGCTCTGCGCTTTCACTGTTGCATGGCAACGCGCAGGACAAATTCCCTGTTGTTAATTGGATTGCTTTACTGCAGGAAGAGGGCTTACCAGAAGAGCCACGAAGAACAAGTGAAAGTTAATTATACTGTCATGTTAAAGTGATGATCCAGCATGTGAGGCTCTCCATAGATTAACCTTTGAGCAGTAATCATTGTTGAATGTTTGAACTACTTTGTACAAGTTCAAAGTAATTTTGTTCTATGCAAAGAGGCTGTGTTTAATCTTTCACACCCTCTCCTGTTAGATTCACATTAATGTTTACTCAGCTACCAGTCACCATCTTATATTTGTTGATGAGGCAGACATTCTCTGACTAGTTTTATGAAGCACTTGTCAATACACAAAAAATAGGAAAAAAAAAAACTTTATTTCCAGCATCTTTATTTTTTACAACTCAAAGATTTGTGTAAACCTTTTGATACATTTTGGCCTTTTTTTCCTCGTAGTCAGGGCAGGAAAAGGTCACATCTGCTGTGTCATTTCCTGAGTCAACACATTCCTTGTGTTAAGGTCTCTTCCACACCCCATTTTGACTCATAGCACTTTAATTGTAAGTATGAGCAGCAGCGACTGATTGGTGGTTTTGTGCATGGATTACACCCCACTTCGGTTTGTGTTGTCCTGATAACATACGTTTTAAATCACCAGATTTAAAACTATTGTATGTGACATGGCAAGCTATCTTAACAAATTTTACTGTAAGTTCTTGTGATGAAGTGTCATTACTAGGATTAAATCTTTTTATATAAAGGAATTGTGCTAAAATATGTTTAGTACAAGGTTTGGAGAAAGAGATTTGGTGCCCTCATTTTTTCAGCATAGCATTATTTTGCCATTTGAATGGACAGCATTACTAACTGTTGTGTAGTGTGTGGCAGTGTTGACTTGAACTAAATCAATTAAGAGAATGTATTTTTTACAGCTGTGCACTAAAGTTTTCAATTAAGACTAATGGATGTCTTAAATGTTATTCAGACTACTTGAAAATCTAAATTTTGTGGCCGTCTGTACTTACTGATACTAACATTTAAATGAATTTACTCACCAAGAACCCATCCCATACAGAGCCAGCTGGTCATTTGTTCTCAGCCGTGCTGTTGATTAGAATAAATGAGCCATGCCAGGACACACTGCGACTGTCGCATATGGAGGCATGGATGAAATGCTTCCTATTTGCATTAAGTGTTATATTAGCCATATGAGCACAGCTGAGAGCTTCGGTTAAATCAGGAAACACTCTCTTTCTGCAAACTGTACTTTAAGGTTCAGCTGTTTTGGATTCAAATTTGATAAAAGTGGCTGACGAGGACTTTCTTCCCATAAAGCGGGTCCTGATGCAGTCAGCCAGCTCCCTCTAACAGCGTCTCGGAGCCACCTTATGCCCACCTTAGCCGTTTAAATTTTGCTCCGACTGTAAATACAAACTTGTTCTGTAGGACTGCTATTACTCAGTGATTTGCAGATCATCTCATATGTATTTAGTGGATTGTCATCTTTTCTTCGCTTTGACAGAAGAAGAGGTGGGCTTTTGTCATACTAATACTCCAGGAAGACAGAAAGTACTGGACAACTAATTGAAAAGTAATTAGACACTGAGATCCACTTGAAAAAGTGAAGCATAAATGTAAAACTGCTTTGCTTACATTTGGATTTTTAAGTTTGCCACTAATCTTTGTAAGCTTTTTTTTTTTTTGTTATTTTCCAGAGACATTTCAGGATAAGATTATGCTAGTTTTGTGGCTGTAACTTCAATTTTAGCTGAAAATTAAACAAAAAAAAGTATTGCTTATCTTCTCTTAGTTATCTATAGATGTGTAATGTCTTGCCATTACTTTAATAAAGTCTAAGCAATTCAGACTTTATTAAAAAGTCCACTATAATGGAAAGTATTTAAAACGCCAGTATGCATCATAACTAGTAACAGGCCCATACACATATCATGTTGCATTAACTTTCCAACTGAACTTACTGGAAATTCCCCACCCAGCCATTGGCTGTCTCTGCTCCCTCACCAGGCCCTATTTTCTGTCTCTCACTCATTTAGAAAGTGTTACAGGGACTGAAGTCTACTGAGTTTTCTCTGCTGCTTCCTGACATTTTACCCTTTTCTGTGGCTCCTTTAGTACTTTTGCAGAAAGTTTTATGCTACTGTCCTCATGCATTTCCTCCAAATTTCACATCTTAGGCCACTGAAACACATTTGAATGTGTTCTTAGCTTCTCCTATGAGTTTCAAAGGAAATGAGGCCAAACTGCATTTATGTTTTCATGTCTATTACTAACAATCATTTTTTCTGTGTTGGTGTAGCAAAGGCTGAGGTGTGTGTGGATTCCTTGATTCCTGGTTTGGAAGCTCCTCAGCCTCAGCACCATTCAGGTCAGCCAGAACGTATTGCTGCCAGCATGCCAGGTCAGCATTCTGGACCACAGATAAAAAATAATAACTATAACTTGTGAGATTGAATTATCTGAGGCTGATCTTTAGTCAGGATATAAGATTACGAAGCTGTTGGGGAAAAAATGTTGTTAGCAGTGATGTTTGGCTCTGGGCTCTGGACAGAATGGGTGCTTTAGTGTGGCACGCTACTTTTGGAAGAGATGCTCTGAGATATTGGCTGATGATGAAAATCTGCTTATTTAGCCTGGTTGGTGAGTCTCAGTGAGTCAAAAATCCAATCTTTTTCTGAGCATAGAACACATCATATGCAAGTACAAATAGGTCTTGCTGACAACAACATTTTTAATGTGAAAAATACAAGATAGATTTGCTATCTTGTATGCTGTCTTGGAGATCCTTAAAAGTGAAGTGAAAAGAAACAAAATTGAAGAAGCTATTTTTTCTGCTGATGAATGCTGACTGTGTCATGTAGCAGATTACAGGAAGGCGACAGTTACTCTGTTTTATTTGTTAGGAGTAGTCTACTTCTGTTGCAGACTGAACTTTTAGAAAATGATGGTATCCTTTTGGACAGTATTCAGAGTTGAGCCAAAGACCTGTTTTCTCTTGGGATAAATGGAGACTGTTTCTTTGGGCATTCTTGCTAACCATGTTGATTCCTACTAAAAGATGCTAAATCACTTCAGCTGCTAATGTAGCTATTAAATCGTCAGTGACTGCAGGCAGGCTAAAACATGTTTGAATGCTGTTCTTCAAATTGTCCTTAAAGAATAGTTTAATTTGCCAAAATCACCAAAACAAGGATCAAAAATCAACCTGATTTGTTCATCTTTACTTTTTGGTTATCAAAAGGTAAAGATGATTACTTTTTGTTTCCTCAAATCTAGAAAATTCAGCATTCAATATTTAGTCAAAGCAAACATTAATATTTTTTTGAACTCATTTCTGCTGTGTTGCTCTGTTTTGTTGCTTTACTAACCGACTGCATCTTTCTTTGCTGTTCTAACATGTTGATTTTCCGTTGGTGCTTTGGCTATGCTTCAGATTCTTTCACTGGGGAGGCATCTCTGCTGGGCTGTGATTTGCTAACTCATACTTCTGCTGGAAGCCAGCCTGTTTCAGCGCTCCCTTCCTCCTTCTCTTCTGGCCCCCCTGGCTGTGGCTCCGGATCCTGTCTGGAGGATCTGCAACCCAGTCAGGCTGCCGGTAAGCTCTTAGTTTTGCAACTGAGTGTGTGCTGGGTGTGTGAGCCTGTCACTTAAGTACCTCAGAAAGCAAAGAAAGCAGTAACTTAGGTATGTGTCATAGATAGTAGAGTGGATAACACCCTCAGGAACCTTGGCTTCTTTGTTGACACTCTCAAAGCTGTGAAACTTTTGATTCTCAGACTGACTTCTACATCATCTGTCTCTCTTTATTTCCACACACTACTTTTTTCCTGGCTTGTCTTCCCTCTCTGAATTAACCATTTCCTCCTTCCATTTCTACCTCACTTCTTCTTCCTTCGCCACAGACTCTTTCCTCTTGTCTGGTGGGAAAAAGGGCAATGATGAAGAGTTTGACCCCATTCCTGTGCTTATTCCCAAAAACTCAAATCAAGGTAAGTTATAAAGAAATTCAGGGATTTCACTCACACCTGGTAAGACCACAAAGACGAATGAGCTGATCCCTAGTTAACTCACTCCAGCTTGTAATAGTGATCATGAGGGTGTGTTTGTCACATCAAGGCCCCCCAACCCACTGCTCATCAAACTTTCACCTCTTTTCTTTCTTTCATCCCGAATGTTAAACTGCCATTGTTTCCCGATTTGAAGGTGTATTGGCTCTGTGTAATTCATCTCAAGACTCGCTTCATATTAGAGCGGAAAGTCCTTACACTCACCTATGATGATGCAGCTGTATAAACATGACCCCAGCTTATTCTTTGCTTCTTTCTCTCTCTGCCTCTGTTCATACTTTTTTTTTTCCTTTCTGTTCTGCCATGATTTTCCTTCATCCTCATCCTCATGTTCTTACTCATAATTTCCTTCATACGATCCACTTTTATTGACTCTTTCTTTTGCTTGTCTTTCAAAACCTCCCTCGGCTCCTCCATGTCCATCTCTGTCTCCTCTCTTTCTTTCTGGCACGTTTTTCAGGTGGTCACTCTCACAGCAACAGTGGCAGTTCAGAGTCCAGCATCCCCAACTTGGCGCGCTCCCTTCTGCTGGTGGATCAGCTCATCGACCTCTAGAGGGGTGGGAGAGGTCGAAAGGGCAGAATGCAATCCTAAAAACAAAATGAAACAAATAAAAAGGGTGTTGGAGAGACAGGCACTTGCTGTATCAACCTTTTGAAGTGAGGAAAAGCCAGCATGGATTGGTTCAATAGAGCCATTCTGTTTATGTGCCTCCTTGGCCTCAACTCCATCTCTAGCAGCGTGATAAGCTGGTTTCATGCATCTCTGCTGGCCGTTGACATTTCCACGCTGGTATTTTATTTTTTTTCCTTTTCTGTTAATGGCTGAGAATATCATCTGCTTCCGTCCTGGCTTCACCATGGTCTTTTTTTGTTTTTTCATGCTTCCTTGTTCTTGCAATAACGTCCCTCATTGATTTTTTTATTTTTTATACCCATGGTGATTGACTGTCACAGCAAGCACTGCTTGGTCACAGGTCCTTGGTGTGTTTTGTTCGTTATCATGGTTAAATCTTGAAAGAACTGTCAGGAACATTCCTGCATGTCAAGAGGTCGTTGAAGAAGTGAAATTGAGAATGATGTAGACCTTATGAATACCATGGTGGAGTCTTTATTTTGAAAGATTTGGACTGGATCAAACAAGATGGAACATTAAGGAACCACTCAATCATTTACTGCTGCATTGAACAAGATTTTTTTTTTGAGCAATACAAAAGGGCATTTGTTTTAGTTAATTTAACCCATTGTGTGGAAACAGCTTCAATTGGATTACAGAACATATAGCCTTAGGAATTTATATCCATTCAGTCCTGTGCTGCTATTCCCATGTGCATCTTTCACGTTCAGGTAGGTTATAGTGCCTTGCAAAAGTATTTCTATACCTTTAATATGTCAATTTTTTGTTCATATAGCAAACAACTTTCAGTGTATTTTTAGGGGGATTTTATATGATACACCAGTCCAAAGTTGTGTCTTTATTGAAGTAAATTTAAAAGGATTCAGTGTTCAGTTTTTTTTCTTTAATCACTTAACTAAGAATTGAGGCACTTGGCATCAGAAGTAACTTAGCTGTTAAATTGAGTCAAAATAATTTTTTAAAAATATGACTGATACCAACATTTGGGTCAAATGTTGGTATCAGTCATATTTTTAAAATTTGATTGATTTGACTTGAACCTTTCTGTTTGTTCGCTACTTTGTGCTGGTTCATCACATAAAATCCCAACACAATACATAGAAACTTGTGGTTTTAACATGTCAGAATGTGGTATAAATGCTTTTCCAATGCACTGTATAAGTAGGTGTGTGCAGATTTCTTTTTCTGAATATCATGAAGGGTGTTACAAATGTTAAAACTACAACAATAATGGTTATGATCTTTTGCTTTTTAAAACATGAAACGTTTGAACTTTGGCTGACTAGTTTGACGCAAAGATATCAGCCTTTTTCATAACACCACATATGTGTATTACTCAAACTGGTGCATTTTCATTTGTATTTTTAAATTTTACAACTCCTATAGCACTAATGTGAACAGACGAGAACCAAAGTGAAATGAGATTTTGTAATCCTGCTGTTAGCGATGTAACGTTCTGCTCTCAGGGTCAGTATGAGTGAGCAGACTTTTTCAGTAATCATCCTGACACTGAAGGAGGTTTAGTGTAGATACCATCAAATGTTTGTTTTCTGTGGGGTAACCATATTAACAACAATGACCTACCATGCTCTTGCTCAATTCCCTCTTCCTTACTCATTTATATGTCTAACTTCAGTGCAAAAATATCCTATTGCTCAATTTCACTATTTTTAGCCCTTTTGATTTTAGGTTGTTGTATATTATTTAAAGGCATTTTATCGGTCATAGTGTGAATAATAATCATAGGAATTTAGTAAAACCTGTATGAGCGATCTCATCATTTAACATGTTGAACAATTTACTTAGATTAAACACACATTAATTACAGTGTATTTAAAAGTGTAAATGATGACCTAGCCTGTTAAATTTTCCGCTGTTTATTTCTCTCCATTCATGTCGATTATTCAGCCAGAGCTTTCGATGTTTATGCACTTAATACATGAAATGGTGTGCTTCTGAGTTGTCTGCCCAGATCATATTTTTAGCACTTTGTTCCTATTGTACCATTGATATGTTACTGTTATAGTGACGGCAGATTGTGCTATAAGAGATGTTATGACGGAGTGTTCTTCCTGATGTCTCTGGAGCACCTTTGGTTCCTCATGACTGCCTGTTTTTATTGATCAAATAATGAGAGAAAGTTGAATGGCAGCTGTACAAAAAAATGCATTACATTTGCTGACAATCATTGCAGTTTATGTTGCTATATGTAAAGATTCCACCAAGTTCTACTTTGAATTAGGGCTTTTATTTTGTCAAGGAAGTTTAACTGCATTGCTGTCTATTGTAAGCTTATTTTTAAGCGTAGTTTGACCTTGCACTTAACCTTGAACTGCACATTTCCTTCTGTTTTGCCATCACTGCTACAGTTAATGGTTTATGCATAAATCTCTTTAAGAAATCAAGTCTAATTGCTTTCATTCACTGAAAGTCACATGGTTAAGAATTAGAAAGGGAATTAACACCCTTTGGAACTGTATTATTCAATCATTTTATACCTAGAGATGCACTAATCAGAATTTTGAGATTTATGATTCCCAGTTTTTGTAAAACTTTGACATTGTAGCAACCACTACCTAAATAGGTAATTATGATGATGTTAAGTAATAAACTGAGCTATTGGAAATGTAATAAGGCAAATAACATTACCAATAATTTTAAAAAGTTACGGCATCATTTTTATTAGTACCAATCAGTAGTATTAAAAAAAATCCTCTGTAAATGTAGCCTCTTTAGCCAGTAATGTAATAACACAGAAGTAAGGCCTCATGTTTTAAAACTAACACTTTCTGCAGTTTTTGTACATCATAAATTGCAATTTTCTTGTAGCATATTCAGTCAAGGTATTTAATATAAAGTACTCTCCGCTCTATCATTGATTTTGTAAAAGCTGATTTAAGATTTATTTGTTGTACAAAATCTTAATCTACAATATTGCTTTAAATTCTTATTTTATATGTAGGAATATTACTACATGTCTTAGTTGCAATACTTGGCCTGTGCTGGAATTCAGAAAAATGATTGCGTGTTTGTTCAGGGTTAGATGAAAAAGGAACAAAAAAAATTGAATAATGTGTCAATTCACTCTCTATGTTGAAAAGCACCACACTCTGGTTAATAAGTCATTATAAGTGATATCTTTTTGGAAATTACACCATAATAAATTATCTCTAAAATGGTCTTGGCCATTATTACATTAGTTGCTACAAATCTGTCAATGTTTCTTTTTTGTCACATGGTAGCTGTGTCACATGAGTTTTTATAGTGAATCTTTTTCAAAATATTAGAAAATCTTTTCCTGGTGCTGTGGAATGCTTTAAAACAGAGGTGTCCGAAGTCCTGCCCAGGGGCAGTTTGTGGCCCCAGCACTGATTATGTGTGGCTCCTGACTACAATTTAAGAATGTTAAAAATGTAGCATGGCACTAAATCTCCAGAGACTGTTCTTTTTTGTAAATGGAGAAAGAAACTGCTGAACGTATTGAAATGTGAAAATAGAAATTATGAACACAAAGTTTACATTCTTTAAAAATGATGCTTTTTGATTTCTTTTTAATTTCATAGTAAATAGGACCAGAAATACCTAGCGACTTGTACTCAAAAACAGATCTGACTGTACCCAAATCTACATTGATAGGTCTCTTTAAGAAAATAAAACCCCTGTCAAAATAAAAAAAAAATAAACTATGTATTTCTTTCAATATTGCAAATGTAAAAATTATTTCCCTCAAAAATTACTTTTTCACTAAAATATTACATGTGTAGTAAATTGTTGACCAGAAATAAAGTCCCAAAATTGATGGGGTCTTTAATAATAATAAAAAATATCATCATTGGGCTGTTATTCATCACAGCTCAATAACTTGGGCTGTGATCAGTGCAAATGTGTTGCATTAGAAAGCAACTGCAGCATTATAAAATAGAGCAATAAAAAAAAACAAGTATTTTTCTTTCAATGGCTTCAACTAACATCTCTGTGAGAACTACCAGCTAACACCTTCTGCCAACACCTCTGAGGTAAGACTCGCCTCCCTCCACTAATCTGTTCTAACCTGTCTGTCCCTATTTTCAGCTTATCTGTGACGATTTTCCCCACTTGTTTCCACAGACTTGCTAACTCCATCTAAACTCCTCACATTTTAAACAATTCTTACTAAAATTTCCAAATACTGCTTTATCCCTGACATGGTTTAGAAGGGTTAGATTTACAGACCCGCAGCTAAATTGTGGAAACAAGACTTTTGATAGCATAGTTGCTAAACTTGTCTGTCCTATGTGGCTTGTTCCTCATAGTAGAGTTTATTTTGTAGTCTTGTGCTGGTTCGTCATCGTTCCGTCCTCTTGATCCATAATTGACAGATGTGTAGAGAGGATTTGTTGGTCACAGGTGTGAAGTAACTCTAAAAGGCTGTTGGTGTGGTTGACAAAATGTTCGGCTTGTTACTTTCTGTTGATGTTTGTATGATGTAATTTTTCTCTTTCTTCTTTTGTGTCTTTGTCGGATAGAAGTGCAAGTGGAAAGTAATGGCTACACTGTGCTCGAAGAGGGACAGGAGGCTGAAGAGGTTGAAGAAAATGATCCAAATAATGAAGGCTGTGAGCACTCCAGCGATGAAGACGAGGAGGAGGCAGAACTTAAAGAGGAGCAGGAGGGGAGAGCAGTCGAGAGTATCGTTGCTGTTCAGGACTGCAGCGGCTCTAGACCTCTCCTGATGGACTCTGAAGATGAAGAAGAGCATGGACCTCTGGTGGCTCCTCATTCATCCCTGCCCCCCAACACAGCACCAGCACAACCACCTGCCGCCTTCCGTCAATTGACGTCAAGCTCCTTTGCTCAGAATAATTCCTGGAATGTAGCAGAGACGGGTGTCACTCCAGACGTCTTCTCCAAAGCCCCCTTCCCGTCTTCGCAAGAGGACTCCGCTGATGTCTTTGCCAATGCTCCATTTCCACGTGCCCCTTTTGTAGCTCAGCATCAGCTCGATGTGTTCTCTCAGGCTCCCTTTGGAAAAAGAAAAGAGGTCTTGGCTGCGCTGCCAAAGACCTTGTACCCCCAAGCAGCTGGGGGTCAGACGCTAGCGTCCGATCAAGGAGTGCTGGGACAGGTTGCTCAGCAACCGTTCCGCCCTCAAGCTCTGGCCAAATATTCCCGACACTTTGAAGGATCCTCAGCCGAGCAGACGGTAGCAACTCCCAGTTTGAGCAGGCAAGCTAGCGGACCGCTTCAATCATGGACGTCAGAAGTTAATGCTGTAGACCCGTTCGTATCTGCACCCTTTCACCTCAAAGCACCGCAAGAAAAGCCCTGAACACACACTGAGGTAGCAATGTAGCAGAAATTTGCACCCATTAATTATGCAAACTGCAACTGGCTTTACTGCATGCTGTCACCAGTGCTGCAGCTGGACTGCAGGCCTTGAACAGATCTCAACCTCAACTTGCTAAAATGAGATCCGGTAGTGCGAGTTTTCCTTCCCTGACCCTTCAGTTATCTTTCATCCCAGTGTGCTTCTACACTAAAAACAATGGTGGGTCAACCATTTGATTGTTTTCCTGTCTACCTCAGGTTGTGAGGGAGTGTGTGCAGAAGCGTTTGCAAAATTCTTTTCTGCACATTTAAGATTGACTGTAAAACTGTGATCTGTTAGCACCCCATGCAGTTGTTATCAGAGGGAAACGAGTCGGCGTCATAATTTCACAGAAGCTTAACATGCAGTTGAAAACAGATTGCATCATTAGAAAATGTACAAACCATCTAAATGTCTGTTTTAAGGGCCTTTTTAATCTTACTTGACTTGTTAATGAAGTGGATGCTGGAAAATAGACAAAACAAACATTTCCATTGTTTTTTTGACATAAAATCTCTTGATGTAATTTGGCTTTTTATCTAAACTATTTCCTTTTTTTTTCCTTTGTTGTTTGATAGTGAGATGTATGTAGCTCTGATTTTACAGCTAAGATTCAATGAAGCAGATCACAAACGTCTTTATGTGGGTTCTCAAAACAAAAAAAACCCAAACATTTTCAACACATTTGAAAATGCTGCATGAAACATGTTTTGCCCATCTTAAAGCTGCTTTCACATTTGATTGCACTTGCTTTCAGTACCAAATGCTACTACTGTCTTTGGTGCATAACATCATAACGTAACACGATATGAAACAAATCTATTACTTCCAAAATGTGCACAAACTGACACATGCAAGTCTGTAAAACTGACGTGAAAATATTTGACTGTCTTCAGCACTTAATCTTTGTAATTCCAGCCAGGGATTGTAACAAGTGTTGTATGAGAGCTTGAGTAGTGCCTGATTGACGACGTGTCGTTTAATTTATATCATTCACTGTTAGACAATATTTTGTGGTTTTTCTAGTTTATGCAATCTTTTACACTAATTGTTTCCCACCATGGCACTTTTTTGGAGAGGGAATCCATGCTGTTTCAACCCAAAGGATAACTTGTGTTTCTCTGTTTGAAGTTCTCCCCACACAGTCTCACTCAGCCTAAACACAGGAAGATTGCACAAAGTAACTGACACAGAGTCAGGGTTCTGTAAGAATGTGTTCTGTCAGCTGTAAAATGACTTTTGAGTGCTGTTGAACACCTAACCTCAGAAGGAAGAGCAGAAAATCCTGTTGGAGAATAAAAAAAGCACTCAGAATACTTGTTATGCTGTACAGCCTGCCTTTAAAAATGTCATAAACAACAAAATATTAAATGAATGTACATGAAAGTGTGCGCACGTTGCTTTTCTTTCTATGTTTTATGCCGGTTGTCAAGTATTTATGTTCTAACACTTTAGTTAAAATTAGTCAAGTGTCACTTCCAAAGCCCAATTGATCAATCAAGAAAATCCAATTTCATGCCAAAAAATATCCACTCACTCACTCACTCACTCACTCACTCACTCACTCACTCACTCACTCACTCACTCACTCACTCACTCACTCACTCACTCACTCACTCACACTCTCTCTCTCTCTCTCTCTCTCTCTCTCTCTCTCTCTCTCTCTCTCTCTCTCTCTCTCTCTCTCTCTCTCTCTCTCACACACACACACACACACACACACACACACACACCTCATCGAGGAGGCGTCCAGGAGGTATCCTGACCAGATGCCCGAGCTACCTTAACTGGTTCCTCTCAATGCAGAGGAGCAACGGCTCTATTCTGAATCCCTTCCAGATGCTCATCCTATCCCTAAGGGAGAGCCCAGCCACCCTGCAGAGAAAACCCATTTCGGCCGCTGGTATCCGTGATCTCGTTCTTCAAATCTCAAAACAGCACTGAACCTGCACACCTTGCAGTGTTCCAGGGTAATTAAATTTGTTTCAAACAGTTTAAGGAAGCGTCTGTTTTTAAATACTTTTTCAACTGAATTTGTACTTGTGACGTGTGTACCTGTATATCAGTGCAATATGTAAAGTATAATAGATTTTACTTAATACACATAATTACAAATGCATTTATATTATTGCATGCTAAATTATTTGTTGACCAATTTGTTTATTGAACTTTGGCACTTTTGCCTTTCGGTTATTTAAAGGCGTCTCAATACTTCAGCAATATTGAGGCTGTTTGGTTAAAAGAAGACTTTAATGACGTCAGGCAGTTAAGCCCTAGTTATAATGCGCTTTAATTTTTAAGCAAACTTGACTCTTTCTCACGGGTAGAACTTCGCCTGACCTTCCTCTAGAGGGCGCCAACACACACAAACACACCGGATGTGACTTGCCAACAGCTTCAAGAAGAAGACGAGGAGCAACAAAAACGGGGTTTTCAATGAAACAAAGCTTCTGAGAATGCATTGAAGAAGTAAGTAATATCTGCAGTTGGCTCTCGTATGAATAAACATTCGTACTAAAAAAACAAAAGTTCTGTGTTAATGTCGTCATGTGGTTTTTCTGTTAGAGACTGAAAGCTTCCAGTCTGTTTTTCAGTTATTTCTCGGTGCTTGAACGTAAACGGGCGCAGCTGGTGCTGCTGAGCGTCATGGCGACCCAGAGAGTTCTCCCTCAGAGCAAGGAGACTCTGCTGCAGAACTACAACAAGAGGCTCAAAGACGACATCAAGTCCATCATGGACAACTTCACGGAAATCGTCAAAACCGCAAAGGCAGCTCTCTGGTTTCTCTAAACACGTATTTTTCTTCCACGGCAGTAAAATCTGCTCAGAGTTCACAGCATCACTCTCACAGTTTCCACCCTCCTCCTCGTGTTTTCGTCCAGATCGAGGATGAGACTCAGGTGTCGCGACCCACTCAGGCAGAGCAAGACCACTACGAGATGCACGTCAGAGCTGCAAACATCGTGAGTGAGACGCAAAGCGTCACTGACACAAAACCATCTGCTTCCTCTGTAAACGAGAAGAATTAAAGATGAAAAAAGTTCCTGGGGTGTTCATGCCTTTGCGGGGCAACTTTGTCTTAAGTTGCTAGTAAATGCAAAAGAAGTATATGAAAAGAAATTCAAATCACAGCAACATTCATTGCATGTAGCATTTCAAAAATAGCATTTTGGACACAGAAAGCATATAAGAAAAATACAAAGCGGGTCAAAATGTACTTTTCTGGTAAGGATAGTTGGTTATGTTGTGAATTTACAAATCCTCAACCGATACATGTACAGAAAACTTTGTCTCCAGAAAATAAACCTTAAAGGATTGGCCATGTAGTTTATGTTTTTCATTCTGTTTTGCTGCACTAGGTTCGTGCCGGCGAGTCCCTGATGAAACTGGTGTCCGATCTGAAACAGTTCCTGATCCTCAATGACTTTCCCTCGGTGAACGATGCCATCAGTCAGCAGAACCAGCAGCTCCGTGCACTGCAAGACGAGTGTGACAAGAAGCTGACGTCGCTCCGAGATGAGATCGCTATCGACCTCTATGAGCTAGAGGAAGAGTATTACTCCTCCAGGTACAAATAGGCTCAGATCCGCCCCATCCTGCCGCTCCTGTGTCGTCCCATTATGTACTGTCTCAGCTTTGTACCCGGTTCAACGGGTCTCGGTCAGATCTATTTATCGATCCAGACAGATCATCCACAACATCCACACACATCTCAACTGAAGGTCTTATTTACATTTTCTCTAGTGTTTTCACGATGATACTGTTAATCAAGTGCCTTTTGGTTTGTTTTATTGTTTTTTTTCCCAAAGTAAGGTCCGTAAAGGGGCAAACACTACATATCAACTTTACCCGCATATCCAGTTCTCAGTCTGCTGGTCAACATGTTTGTGACACACATCTGTTTAATGTTCATCACACAGTCTTCTATAAACCAATGAGATTGATGTCAAAAATGCTTTGCTAAAACAGTCATACTCTGTAAATATTGTCCCATTTTGTCACATTGGAACCAAAACCCTTTTTTAATTTATTATTTTGTGTGATCAGCCAACTTAAAGCAGCAACAAATAAAAAGAAGTGGAGGAAAAATTATGCATGTCTTTAATATTTTGTAAATAAAAATCTAGACATTTGCCATGCATTTTTAAACAGTGTCTTGAGGATCAATTTTCAATTGAACTGTTGGTTTGATACTCTTAACTTTTAATGGAAGTTCGAAGGACAGATTTATTATAACGTCTTAAGATTGCTTTGTCGTTGTGGATTTATGTTGAGGGTTGTTGTCTTGCTGAAAGGTGAACTTCCACTTGAACCTCAAGTTTTTTGCAGGTGCTAAAAAAATGTTTTGTTTTTTTTTGTTTGTTTTTTTTTTTTTCAACCATTGCCCTTCATTTAGCTCCATTCCACTTCCCTTTCACTATGAGCAGCTTCTACAGTCCTGCAGAAGACAACCATCCCCAAAGCATAATCCTGCCTGCACCATATTTCACAATGTAGACGGTTTGTTAGTTGCCGGGCTCACACGGTTTTACCATTTGGAGAAAAGATTTTGGGGTATTTTTTTTTTTCAGTTTTGGCTGATGTATTGAATTAAAACAGGTTAGGTGGTTGGTGGCACTTTATTTTATTTAGGGGTGTCATGCATAATTTTTCCTCCACTTCTCTACTTTATTAAATAAAACCTTAAATGAAATGTGCTATTTTTCGGTTGTAATATTGAGATGTGCAAGGGTCATAAATAGCTTTGCAAGCCACTGTATTTACTGCTGTTTTTATTTTTGTTCAAACTTAGAACTGTCCTCAGGATCCAATAGATTTATGAGACATTTTAACTTTCATGGCAGAGATAAGTATTGAAATTGTAAAAAAAAAAAAAAGAAAATCTATAAATTAAATCTGTTTTGCTCATTGAGTTGTTGGAGACAACACAAAGTTTTATATGAAGTTGGAAAAGATATTAGAAGAACTTAAGCAATATAAGAATATTTTTCTTGAAACAAATGAAAAATAGTTTGTGCTAGACTTCATGAGTTATTTGTATTGTTGAACCCAGACTGGTTTTAACTTTTAACAATTAGGTTGAATCTCAGCCTAGTGTTTTTTATGTAGATGTGTTTTGATAAAGACAATTAAGCGCCAACGTTTGTAGTGTCCATCCAGTCAGTCTGTAACCATGCAAGCGCTTCAGAGGACTTAAAATTATTGAGAAATAAAGCGAAGACAAAATGCTGAAGCAGTTTCTTTGTTTTTTCTTTTGTTTTTTTTCTTTTTGAAAAGTGCAAAAAGTATCTCTGGAGCATGGTTGACATGGACCTAACTTTCTTGCTGTCCTTGCACTGCTGTCTTAAATAGCAACTAATTTCATCCTTTTGCTCATCTTAAATCAAATTGTAAATCCAATCAAAAGCTGTTCAACATTTTTTTTTTCTGTGCTTTTGCTTCTAACGATTCTGTGCTTTCATGTTGCTCTGCTATTTGTATGGGTGTGTTTATTCTGACCTGCTGCTCTCGTCTGCTCCTCTCTTTCTGCGCTGCGCTGACTCTTTGCCTCCAAATTCGGGTTTCTGCTCTGCTGCAAAGCTACAGTCAGTGGAACAGCACTGACCTGCCTCTGTGTGAGGCCTACCGCCGGCGGGACAGCTGGGCCTCTCCAGACAGCAGCTCCAGCTCGACCCAAGACGACAGAGAGGAGGCCGACAGGACGCCGTCGCAGGAGGCAAACGCCCAACATCACGTCAACGGACACGGGACGAGCGCCACGGAGAAACCATGAGGGGGAAGCAGGGATATTTCTGCTAAATCTGGGCACTAGTGGTTTAGATGTTACCAGTATAACTATAGAAAATAGTGTTTAGTTTTGTTTAATCGAATTCAATATGCTATTTACTGGAAAAGCAGAGGGAAATGAAGTGTACTGAACAAAATAATCTGGGAGGTCCAGTTATCCAAAAATGTGAGAGTTTTGACAGCAACATTCCTCCTGATATTGGTTCAATTTGTATATGAAACGATTACTTCAGACATTACTGAAAATTACACTGAACAATAAATGGAATATATTGCAGAGATCCTGGAAGTTGGACCTCTCCAGATCCCCCCCAACTGGAGAGGATCTATCTGGCCCAAAAATATAAACACCTCTTAAGCTGTTTATATGTATATAGTTTTTATTATTATTATTGATGCATAAATCAGGAAGGATGTTTTTGTTAATCTGATAAAGGAAAATGTGGCCTATTCTGTTTGTTAGCTGATTAGTGCATCACATTTTTAATTAATACTCTACATGCATTTGTTCATCCCTGGATTTATATTGTGAAACTTGTTTTCTCTGTTAAAACTAATCAGCTCACATTAAAGAACATGCTGTTTGTTTTTATTTTTTACTTGTATATTTTCGTAGGGTGAGTCGTAGCTGAAGTCGTAGCTGAAATTGAATGCTAAAAGTGAATACTAGAAACTCAGCTGAAACTGTTAGCTTACACAGTAATGGATAATTACTCTGCTGCTGACACCAACATTAAAAGTGCGTGGGTGCAGCAAATGGGATCCAATGCATCAGATTTACATCTAACAGATGGAATTTTTCACCAATAAATAAAAGGGCCAATGTTTATTAATATTAGCAAACAACACAGTGCATAAAAACGTGTAAAAATAGTTTAAAATGGCACAGGCTAATCCAGAGAACTACCTGAAAGGAAAATTAAAAATTAGGAATGCATATAAACAAAACATAATTACTGTAAATATGTACATGGTGTTTATCAAGGACCGTTGAGCATCCAACCAGCCAAATCGGAATGAATGAATACAAATCCATGACAAGTGTAAATGTATTCACACAAATTTTGCATCAGAGCAAGTAGATTACAATTCTAATGGTTACTTAAAAAACAACCAAATATTTTAAAAGTTAAAACCATGATATTGATATTTGAGCACTTTTATTGAAAAATATTGAAATTGTTTTTAAATCTGAAGAGCCTAATTTAATGGGACAGCACAAAGCATTACATGCCTGACAAACCACATATGCTTTTTACAATAACTACAAGGTAAAACACCGTCAATGTACTGTCATCATTACTCTGTAGGTAACCAAATCCAGGAGCTGTCATTATACCTCAGTGTCGAGGAAAGACAACATGTTGAGAATTTCCATGCTAATATCTTCGATTCATCTTCTTAAACTTCTCATAGTGGTAGTCATCTGTGGCTTTTTCGTTGTTGGGACGTTTGCGGTGGTTGGGTGGTGATGGCGCTATGGATCGACAGAGAAAGCGTCATTTAGACTATTACAGTTGTCCTGCTTCACAGCAGTGGGTTTAACAGGATGTGGCTGATGTCTCATACCTTCTGGACCAGGTTTCTCTGTATCTCCCACCCGCAGCGGTCTAGCTTTGGGTTCTTCTTTGTGCCTGTGATGCCTCTGTGGTGCATTCACATCCTCATGGTAGACTGAGAGAAAATAAATAAAACCATTCAGTTTGTCCACAAGCTAATTACCAGGGCTTTTAACACCACAGCAGGTGGAAATGAACTCACAGCGGTTGTGTTGGACGTAATTTACAGCAATGTTTGTGGGGACAAAAGAAGTGCCCTGGTCTTTCTTTTTGTTCCTTTGTTCTGCCAAGAGTTTGGCTTTTGCTTCTTCTGTCTGGATAATATTTTTTATCTTTGCACTGAGAAAGAAATATAAAGATTTTAGCGTTAAAAGGAAGTGACTAACTGCAAAATGTTCTAAGAAGGTTTCCTCTGACAACCTGAGCAGGATTAGTAACGAATGATCTGAACGTACTCAATGCCAAGATCAACTTCAGGGATCCCGCTCAGCATCTGATTGGACAACATCTCTTCCGTCTTCTTGGCAGAGTTGACCCTGATACTCTCTGGCAGCTCGTACAGGTGGTCCTCTGCATTTTTCACCTTTACTTTCTGCTCCTCAGCCTCCACCAAGCCCTTCTTCTTTTTTAACTCGGTCTCAATATATTTCATCCTATGAAGACAAATACATAAAGCCAATGCCTTGCTCCATCAGTTATACGCCACATTCTATGTCACATCTACAAATTGTTTGTGAACATCAGAGAAATGCTCTTTGTTTGCATCTGATCTGACTGAATCAAATACATTCAAGTATCTATTCATCAGATCCACTGACATCTAGAGATATTCTAAATGATCTAAAAGTTTAATCCTAGAAAATAAGACCAAATCAGCCGTTAAAATAAACTATTCATCGCATTTTAAACAGTTCCATTGTTTGTTTGTTTTTTACACTGAATAATGTAAGCACTTATTTATGTCTATACATTTATTCTAATAAATAAAGGAAGCATACATACATGTCTGCATCCTCATCTCTTCTGTTAGTTTCCGCTGAGAATGATGTGCCAAGGTTCAGGTCTGTCTCATCTTCCGTCCTGTAATTGGATCAGTCACATTGTTTAACAGACGGCGTGCTTAGCTATGAAATCAAACCACTTTATATACACAACACCACCCTCCATTCACTTACATGTCTCTGTTCCTGTCTTTCACTTTCTTCATGTCTACAACCCCTCCAGTCTTCAGTTTGAAAGGATCATTCTGTCAGAAATGTTCAGTTTAGCAAACAGAAATTAAAGCAAGTTCTCCATCAACACAAAAATGAGGATTTATTGACATGACTTACATCTATTTCAGCTTCAGGTGGGAGTTTCTCTCCAACCAATAAGGCAGTTATACTGTAGAAATTATAATGTAAAGTTACTAATCTGTAATCATTTTTACATGCAGGTCTTTCCTCAATATATTGCCAAAGTTTATAAATAAACCAGTTCAAAACTCAAATCTAGATTTATTAGACATATTTTAAGCGTTCAATTACAAGATAGACTGCTGGCATGACAGTTGTCCAGCAGACAGTGACAGGCATCCTCTACAAGGTGGATAAGCCACAAATGATCATGGCTAAAGAAGATGGCAGTTCACAGAGTGCTGTATAAAGTGTAATAATGGAAAGCTGAGTGGAAGAAAAAAACTGAACAAGCAACCGGGGTAAGTAACTCCAATTTTGAGAAAGACTCCCCTTCAAAGGTTTTGCTGAGATTCACATGGCATGAACTCTGGTTAAAGTGAGTGCTTCAAGAGCCACCGCACAGCATCTTACCTGAGCTAAGGACAAAAAGGATTGAACTATTCCTCAAAGTTTCAAAGTCTTCTTTTCAGATAAAATCACATTACCTGACTCCGCTCTGTCGTTTCCTCAAGCTCTGTAGCTCTTTTGCCTCTTCTACTTTCGATCTGAAAATATATTATGCAATCTCACTAGTTAAACAGCTTATTAAAAATCACTTATATCCATAAACTACAGTTCCTCATTGCTAATGCACAGCTTGTTGTGTTAGCTAACACAGCGTTAGCTTCAACTGTATTTCAACCTGCCTTTAAAGTACTTACCTAACTTCTTCTGTAGTCCCATGATCTTCGTCCTCGTCGTCCGACGAATCCCTTCTCCGTCTGAAATTTTTGCCACACGGCATTTTCACGCTGTCTGAGTATTATTTTTGAACCTCCTGTAAAACTGCCCTGTCAGTTACCAAGCTGTCGCTTGTATCTGGAGGAGGAATATAACACGCGCACAATAATAACACGTCACTTCCCGTTCGTAGGACCACTACTTCCGTCCCACTTAGTTAATGAAACAAACATGGCGACTTATGCACAAGTCGGGAGGTTGTTGGGTGTTTCAGCAAGATTTTTGCGACCGTGAGTATGTTTGTTTGGTGAACTGGATGCAGGCGCTCTTCGCTCATGTTGTCTGTTAAATATTTATTTGTCTTTTTTCGGCGTGTGAAGAAACGCTGAGGGCAACTTGCTGGTTAAACATGGAGTGACGCAGACGTCGCTCCTGGGCACGCCAAAAGAAATAATAACAATTAATAATATTTAAAAAGCACAAAAAAAACCAACAACAACAAAAATTCATAGTCTCCGGAGAACGTCTGGTGACATCGGAGAAAAATAAAATAAAAATACTGACCACGACTTCTTTTGATTTGTGGACACGTTTCAAGAATTTATGGCCACGACCTAATAACTCGTGGGAACCACTTGTTTAATTCATGGACATGGACTTATCATTAATAATTATCATTGTGTACCATCATTAATACTGATAAAATATCCGGCGGTCCTGTGATGGACCGGCGAGCTATCCGGTTTGTACCCCACCTGTTGCCTGTTGACCTCTGGAGATCTCCTTGAGGATAAGCGTCTAACAAAATGGATGGATCGATTATCCAGCTATAATATCGTATTGAATAATTTCAGTCTCGGAATGATTTATAATCACATTCTTAAGACACTTGCAGTTAGTATTTTTTTTAGCAAGAGACATTTCTTCAAAGTCAATCTGAATTTGTCCCTAAATTTCAGCCTTGAGTCCGGATCTCTGTCTGTTAACTCTTATTATATCACATTCTCAAATTTACTGCTATCACATTCCCAATCTGGAATACACTAATGTTTGATATTAGGGTTCATATACTCATGTGTGTTTTAATGTGTTTCTCTAAAATTTCAGACTGGCCAGCAGTGGCTGTCAGACCAGTAGAACCTATTGGCCCTCAAAAGCGACTGGAGTCTCCAACAGATGGCCACAAAACGCAATCTGGCTGGTTCCTGGTTTGTGTTCCTTCTCTCTTTTTTCTGTTGTTCAACCTGGATGCTGATGCAATATTGATTGTTTTGAATGTTAGTGTGTGCTAACAGCTGCTCACGTACTGTGAGAAAATCTTATATGTGTACGTAGAAGGCAGTCACAAAGACATCTCATCTCAAGCTGCTCTTTGTGTTTTGTCTCTTTTCAGGAAGGACCATGTTTGTGCAGACACAGGACACACCAAATCCAAACAGTCTGAAGTTTCTGACTGGGCGGACAGTTTTAGAAGAGGGGACCATGAATTTTGCTGGCCCCCGTGATGCATTCTGCTCACCATTAGCCAGGTTTAGGAAGTTTTCATAAAATGTTCTCAGAATATTGTTTACTTAAGCACAAATGGCACAACAGGCACATCTGATAGTATAAAACCTCCACTTTATTAGATAAATTTATATTTTAAAAAACTGCATGTGCTTTTTTTCCCCCTCATATTGAGTGTGGGAACCAAAAGCCACTGTTCTAAAAGAAAGTTAAAGAAAAAGAAAAACTCTCAGATTCTTTTGACTTCTCCATAAGCTGACTGTTCCCTTTCAGTTTGATTTAATTGAATTGCTTTTTTTTTTCAAAATGTTTGATAATTGTTGTGTACATAAATATATGAATATGAACTTGCGTTATAGATTTATACTTCTCAATTACTTTTTTCTTCAGACAGTTGTTTAGAATCGATGGAGTCAAGAGTGTGTTCCTGGGCCCTGATTTTATCACCATCACAAAGGTGAATTTCAGTGCAACGTTCAGTACCTCTCCAAACTTTAAATACATGTATCATGGCTAATAATGTCATGCACTATAATTCTAATGTATATAATTTCAAATGTCTAAAGCAGGTTAACATTAAGCTTCTGAAATTGCCAGAATCTATTTTTCATAAAAAAAAAAAAAAAAAAACGTAAATTAAGCCTTAACTTTTGGGTTGGTACCAAAAAACTAACCCTTTTTTTAAAAAACATTTTAGCCTTTTTAAATAAGATGTATGGTTAAAATAACAAACCATACTTATGTAAGTTGGTTGTTGAAAGCATTGGGAGGAGGTGAAATTTTAAGACGCATCATAAAAAGCCCAGATTTATACAACAGTCATACTTATCATGGGTCTACTTAAGCTTCTGATTGTATTTGAATAATTTATTGTAGAACAATATAACATCATTACATTAAATAACTTGATTTCTCTTTCTCAATTGCTTTGCTTAGTCCAATGAAACAGTGGAATGGAAAGTAATTAAACCTGACGTTTATGCGGCCATCATGGACTTTTATACTTCTGGACTTCCAATTGTGAATGAAGACAGCAAGCCAAGTGCAGACACAGGTCTGGATTTCAGTCTGCTCAACCTGTAAGATGAGATGTTTTTTTTTAATTGGCAAATTATCATTGTTTCTGCTCTTTTCCAGCGCCATCAGAGGATGATGATGAAGTAGTTGCTATGATCAAGGAGCTGCTGGATACACGAATAAGGTAGTGGGTTCTAAAGATGCTTTCGGACTGTCTGTTTCTGTGGTTGGTCGCTGTCTCACGGATGTGGATGCTCTCACCTTGCAGGCCAACAGTGCAGGAGGATGGAGGCGACGTTCTGTATCGAGGATTTGACGATGGCATTGTTAAACTGAAGCTGCAGGGTGCCTGTACCAGTTGCCCCAGTTCCATTGTTACTCTGAAGAATGGAATCCAGAACATGCTGCAGTTTTACATACCTGAGGTTGAAGCAGTTGAAGAGGTTTGCATGTTTTGGATACTTTTTCGTTTTTTGTTTTGTTTTTTTCTGACAGCTGTTTTGTTAAAATGACTGAAATTACTATGCTTCATCTGGTTACTCCAGTGAGTCTTTTAAGAATGATGCTTTGTTTTAGGAAAATGAAAAACTCAGTTTGCCGTTCTGTGTAATTTCTTCATTTGCTGAGCTTTATTATAGATAAAGTACAGGAGACAAAATATTAAATGCAGTAAATAAACTATTCAAAAATTTTTGCCTAAAGATATATATAAATATATATACATGTATATTTTTTTGCAGGTAAAAGAGGATGAGGAGGCGGCTCAAGTTTAAACTACTGAAACCAGAGACATGTGTCAACATGTTCACCTCCTTCAATCAAAGCCATAGATGTAATAAAAGTACTCAGCTCTGTTCTGATGACAAGAACTCATTCTCAGTATTGTTCCAAATATTTGCATTTTGTTTTATAGTTCTGGTTTGAGGAATTGAAAGATACGTTGGACACAATTCATAGAAACAGCTTGTACAGTTGAAATAATTTGTATTTATTCTTCCATAGTGTTACACGACTTCTGAATCAGGCAGCAGTCAACGCTGCCTGTAGGCTGAAAATTCATATGGGATATTTTATCTTTACAGAATGTATGCTGTCTATATAAATAAATATTGCTATAATAAGTGTTGCGGTGTCTGTGGCTTATATTTGCTGTTCTACCAAAGGCTTGTTGTAAATTCAACAGCATGGAGGGATTGGAGCCCTACTGAATAATGCTTTTACATTTTATTATTGTTTTCTAGTCTTTATGAGTGACTTCGTTGTATGACTTTGGACTGAAGACCCAATGTTTTCTTTAAATGTTATTTAATAATTCTTTTTTTAAAATTACTTTGTAAGAATTGCCAAAACTGAATGCGGTGCAAGACTATTATATTGCAGAAAGGGAAGGCCATTGCAAACAACCAAAACACCAACCACTAGGATTGTAGTGATTGCTTAATCTTTAGTTTCAGAGTGTGGAGTCCATTGTCTTGGAAAAACACTTTGGTGTGAGATTGTCAAATTTAATGTCTGAAAATATCCTGATCATTCAATATTGTCATGGTAATCATACTAAAATTAGCGTGTACAATGTAGATGTGTGCTTGAATATTTGCATTTGTGTATATTATTGTGTTTTAGTGTTTTGCTGTATGTTTGTGCATATTGATGTTGGGGTGGGAGGGCCTAAAATATGACTTAGATGTAACCGGATCCGATCTGCGTTGTGCTGGTTTTAAATGATCAGGCCGTGGTTCACCTTTAAAAGGGTTTATTCTGACAAGAATAAAAAGTAGAAAATAAATGCCCGCTCCAAACCCTACATAAACAAAAGTACATAACAGAAATTAACTTAATAAATCTATAAATAAACCGGATGTATTTAGATTCAAAATAAATAATACACACCTCTCCCACAGAACATGACAAAAGGGGAGGGTCTAAGGGACGCAAACATTTTAAAGACAATACCACAGAGGAAGAAACAAAAGGGGAGGGGCTTCCGTTTTTAAAGTAACACAGTTAAAACAATAACAGATTTTCAGTCAGGTAGGAACCCATACAAATAACCAAAGAAAAACATTTTGAGTAATTATAACAACAGATAAATTCAACCAGGTTTCATAGACATAGATAATGTCATGTTGCCAAATTTCTAGTATGTAATTCTACGTAAAAACATAAAATACTACTACTTCGCAAATATGGCAGCTATCTAAAATAAAAATTATAAGATTTGTAAAATCACTGAAATAAATAGAAATGCTCTGAGTGGCGATGGTTCAAATTCCAATGAATTTAATGTCTTCCGCTTTATTAGTCTAGACATTTGCACATTACAATTAATTGCGCTTATGGTTTAATAATTGGTTTCACGGTAGCTGGAAGATTGCAGGAAGTCCAGTCATCCCATCACTGGCGATGTCAATTTCTCATCCTCATGCCACGTCATTAGTACATACGTGTTTGTAGGCGCAACCCCACTGACACGACGCTCGACCAATTGGATGCTGCTGTTCAAGAAGGAGGTCGGCCTTAGCAGTCGCGTCGACCAATCAAAACGGGGCTGAAGGAGGCGGTTCGAGCTCGCTAGAGTCGGAAAGGGGGCGAGGCTAACTGACAGGCGTCCCCAGCTTCCTTAGACCTGAGTAGCTGAATCTCACAACGGCGCTGCAGTCATGTGTGGTGAGTGCTTATTCTACTCGTGTATCATTCGTTTGGAATATTATGCTATCATCTCTTATATGGGCGTGAAGACAGACAAAAATAAAACGGTGTCGACTATGTGTTTGGTGTAAAAGCTGTTAGCTGGGTGGCTAACCTCTGTCCAGTTAGCGAACATGAGCACCATGGTGTTACTGATGCTGCTCGTCAGCTAAATATAAACGGTCTCATTTCTTTGCTGTTTTTCACTCCGTTTTAACATGGAAGCTATCTTTGTGTGTATGTGTGTATTCGCGAGTAAGTCTAATATAAGTGCAATTCCTGCTTTCTTCAGTCTAACGTCAGACGGCTAATGGGGCTGTCGATGACGCGTACTAACTTTTCCACTTGCTATTTTGTTATTTTTATGTAATGATTAAAATGACTGAGAGTACCTTTTATGTTTATATTTAGTCTAAAAGTAGCTTTTGTCCTGACACTGAAACTTAACCAGTAGCTCTGTTTGCTTGTGTTTCCCCACCCGCATTATGTTCAAGAGAAACATGTTAGCATACATATAATGTTTTTGTTTATAACTCGTTTGTAAGAAAAGCATTTAATTACTTTGTTAGTCTGTTTCTTCGCTTTCATTTGTGACTGATGGCTCGTCCTGGTCTCCCGTCACTGTCTTTACAATCTGAACAGACTAACAGGACCTGATAAACTCGTTTCTGTTTTTTCTTTTGACACCTACCACCACTTTTTTCGACCTTTTACTTTTTTCACCCTCAATGCTTCCTCAAATATTGCTCCTGTGAGTCACTTAGTATTTTTCCCTGCCCCTCACCTCCTTGGTCTGTCTCTTGCTATACTGAATGAGGTCTCTGTTTTCAAGCTTTTTTCTTTTTTCCAAGTTCAAGATTTGCATTTATCTGTGCCTGCATAGCTAAAAAACTCTGTAATTTCATACTCTCTTCAGGCCATGAGTTGTGTCCTTGCTTCTGATAGCCATTGACCTGAAATGTGGATGGTCTCAGGGTGAAATCTTTATTAACCTATTGCGCTGATACTAAATGGCTTCAAATCAAAATGTCTCAGATCTTTTCCACTGAGCCACTTTCTGCTTCCTGTTCTGTAAAGGCAAACAAGGACAAATAGCAATGTCTGTTTTTAGACTCCTGTAAAACTGGTCTCCAATGTTTGTTGACGTTGACAAATTGTTGAATTTCAAATGTTTGACTCCTGGTACTCGCCAAAAACGAAATAACATTTGTGTACTTACAATTTCAGAACTTACCAGTCTGAGTTTTCCCAAATGTAATGGTCATTTATTGACAATTTTTGTTTGATAAATATTAATGTTGGCTGTCAGAGAGAATACCCAACATGTTTCCTCTCTGTGTTATTGTATTTGAGTTGTATTTACATTGTGAATATGAACCGGACCCATTTTGTTGTTATTTGGCTCTATATGTACATCACTGAGCTAAAAGTATTGTACCAGCTGCTGAATAACCACTATAACTGCCACCTGATGTAGGTATTTCAGCCTAGCAAACATTTTGCTTAATTAATCTCTTTATTTTCTTTCCCGTTTCTAAGGAATATTTGCTTATCTCAACTACCATGTGCCAAGGACACGCAGAGACATCTTAGAGATCCTCCTTAAAGGTCTGAGACGCCTGGAATACAGAGGCTATGACTCAGCAGGTAAAAAGATGGTGGAAGGACATAATAACCACAACTTTGTTTTCCCATGTCAGGCCATTGTCTCATTTTTTTGACAATCAAATTTAATATAATGTTTGAAATGAGGGAAAATAGGTTTTATGCTGGTGTGGCTGCTGGTTTAGAACATAATTTGTTGAAAATGTTTTTGTTTTTCATATGTCAAAGTACTGAGAGCTACTAGTGTATCGGGGAGTGTGTTAAAGACAAGTGCACTCTGGATATAAGAAGTGCACCAACACATTGTGTATATGAGAGAAGATTGCACATAATGTTCAGGGCTTCAAGCTTTCAGCAAGACTTAAAAACCACTTCTATTGACTCAAGTACTCATTCAGCTATCCATTTATGGCTTTTAATAACATATTTAAATTGTTCTGTATGTCAAGATGGGATGATGATGAAACACACCTTAAGTGAATTAAAACAAAAGAACGAGATGCACACATTTGAATTTATTGAGATTTTCATCAAGGAACATTTTGCAGACATACACACAAGCTCAAACATACTAATATTAATATTTGGTTAAATGTTTGTCATCAGCTTGATCACATGGATTTTGTTGCAATCTACAAGATTATTTCTGATGGTTATTCACTTTAAATAAATTTTTTTATCTAAAGTGATTCAAGCTGATTTGATAAATTCTGTGGTTAGTTTTTGTGGTTCTGGATTTTTAGTACAGTTAAGGTCAGGGCTTTTCTAGTCTGTTTTATTCATTCTGAAGGCATGCTGTTGTAATAGCCAGCTGTGTTCATTTAGACCATTTAATAAAATGGTTTTCTTATCTCTAGTGGTATTGTACTTGACAGCTGTCAGACAGTAAAGCGGGCCCATCATCACTCAAACTCGTGACGACCGCATTTAGGACTAAGGCCTCCATATATGAGTCACATGCTTTTACTCTTGCGCCACCGCCGGGCCCCATTTAGCCCAGTTTTAATGATGATTAGATATTGATTCCAGGCACTGGCTTTAGCAAGGCTTTTGTTTTAAAGCAAAGTCTGCGCAACAAAGCAGAATAATAAACAACAGACAAATTCAAATTGAATTTGTCTATTGTGGCAAACACTGTTTGGATATTGAGCTCCAGTTATTCCAGATGAATCTTTAACCACACAGTCTAGATGTAATTTGCTAAGGTACTTAATTAGGTATTTAATTCCAAACTTTGCTTTTTTCTTATTGCCAGGTGTCGGCATTGATGGAGGCAACAGCAAGGACTGGGAGTCAAATGCCAAGTCTATCCAGCTGATCAAGCAGCGTGGAAAAGTTAAGGCTCTCGATGAGGAGATTCACAGTAAGCTGAGATTAAGCTTTTTCCAAAACAGTCATAGAACAATCTGCATTTTAAATGTTTTGCTGTTTTTTTTCTGTTTGACCTCTAGAACAGCAAGATCTTGACCTGGATGTGGAAGTTGATGTTCACCTTGGCATCGCTCACACCCGCTGGGCGACCCACGGCGTTCCCAGCCCAGTCAACAGTCATCCACAAAGATCAGACAAGAACAACGGTCAGTTGTGTCATAAAGGCCAAACTAAACAATCCAGCTCAGATCGTTTGAACTGTGTGCAGCTGTCATGGACTTATAAACATTACGATGTTCTCTCTGGTTTGCAGAGTTCATTGTGATTCACAATGGGATTATTACCAACTACAAGGACCTGAAGAAGTTTCTGGTGAGCAGATGTTTATTTTGTTGTAAAATAGACAAAAGTCAATATGATTTTCTTTGTCTCATAAAAACGACTCATCCACTCACATTAAATCCACAGGAGAGCAAAGGCTATGAATTTGAGTCAGAGACAGACACTGAGACCATTGCCAAGCTGGTGAAGTACATTTATGACAATCGGGAAAGTGATGACATCAGCTTTGCCACACTGGTAGAGCAAGTGATCCAGCAGCTGGTATGGGAAAGCTACTAAAAATATGCGCCTCCGAGACGCACATTTTGTATTCTAGAATATTGTATCTGTTCTTGAGAAACAACGCTTTTCTTAACATGTTGACCTGGGTTTTACCTGGCAGGAAGGAGCTTTTGCCCTGGTTTTCAAGAGTGTCCATTACCCCGGAGAGGCAGTTGGCACAAGGTACCGATACAAGGAAAATATGACAATAAAGATTTCTTTATTTTAATCATAATGATATAACATCTCTACTTCTTTGCTTACATTAGGGACCTACATACTGTGAAATTCTCACTTACGTAAGGTGTAACGTGTTTTATGTGCAGGAGGGGAAGTCCTCTCCTGATGGGAGTGCGCAGTGATCACAAGCTGTCCACCGATCATATTCCAGTGCTCTACCGCTCTTGTAAGGATTCTTGTCTCTTTTTAGTCTGAATAAGTGAGATTTGATAAGAAGGTTTGGAACCTGAACCCTAATTGTTTTATTTTGACAGCTGGAAAAGAGAAAAAGAGCTGCAGTTCCCTGCCGAGGACAGACCAGGACACTTGCCTGTTCCCACTGGATGAGAAAGCTGTGGAGTACTACTTTGCATCTGACGCAAGGTAAGAAGACGCCTGTGTTGCTGCTTCCCCTTTCCAATGCTGAGAGTACTTTGCAAGTACTCCCCTTAAACTTTTCGAATTTTCACATTAGAACCACAAATGTGAATGTATTAGGATTCTGTTGGACAGATCAACACCAGTTGTGAAGCATTGTGTGGTGGAACTAAAAATATGTATACTTCTAAAATTATATTTATCAGTAAAAATCCAAAAATTTGTGGTGCAATTTGTAGTCTGCCCCCTTTACTCTGAAACCCATAAACAAAACTGTGGCACATTTTGCTCTCAGAAGTAAACTAATTTGTAAAGTACACATATTTGTAATTTAATCCTGCTTTTCTATGAAAGCTCCAGAGGTCTTTTAGAAAACGTTAGTAAAAAAATAAGTGCATAATGAAGACTCCGGGAACAAAGAAGGGAGGTCAGAGAAACGGTCAACAAATCCCCTCCACAATCGGCTACAAGCCCTGTTGTGGACACAGCAAACAGGTGGAACAAGGCGCCCCGATTAGAAGAAGACGAACACTCCCACACTGCATTACCCAGATGATGCATGATACTTCCTCTATCATTCCATGGTAGAGGAAGTATCATGCTAAAACAAGACCAGGAAATCTGGTTAGAGTTTGTAGTTACCAGATGTCCTCCCCATCTCTCTCTGCTTTTCTTCCTGGAACATTATTAATGAATAAAGGCAACTAGTGCCAAAGAACCTTTAAATGAATTAATAAATGTTCCTAGAATTAAAATGTTTAATTTAGATTCTGGTTGATCTCTTGTAACGCCAGCGCTGTAATCGAGCACACAAACCGAGTGATCTTCCTGGAGGATGACGATGTTGCTGCCGTGATGGAAGGCCGACTGTCCATCCACAGGATAAAGCGCCGGGTGGGGGACTATCCGGCCCGCGCCATCCAGACTCTGCAGATGGAGCTGCAGCAGATTATGAAGGGTGAGTGAAGGATCAACTTTTTGTGTTTTGTATTTTCTCTCATCTTTCCATTACTGATTCCAATACCTTTGCAAATAAATCCTCTGCACACTGCCTTGTAATTTTTCCTAAAATCCTGTTGTGAACTCAGCTGCCATAACAATTTATCTTCAGGTGAACTGTGTTATCAATCAAACAGTTAAAGCATTTATTCATTAGCTGCATTACCCAGATGATGCATTGTTGATAAATTATTTTCTGACTCTGTTACACTCTGACTGAGTTTCATGTGCATATAATATGCTTTTTTTTTTTTTACTAACCCCAGTAAGTGAATATTTCTTCTTTTTAGAATTTCAACAAGTTCATTTAATCATTCATCAAACTGTACAAATATTAACTGTAAGTGGGCAAATCATCTAAAAAAAAAAAAATCACACTCTGTTCCTTCTCCTTTGTTGCTTTTACCTATAAAAATGTTTTGAAACAATTATGTACAAGTCGCATAATATAAAGGTGAACCCTCTTGCACTTTGTTGTCTCTAGCTCCTGCCAGTTCAGTGTGCAACAGTGCATTCTCATCTTAATTTAAGTGAACTCACCACAGCAATAATTTAAGGTTAAACTACCTTGCTTGCTTTTTTTCCCCCTCTTGCTTTTCCAAAATAGTCCAGCAGGAGGCAGTGGCAGAACTGATGTTGATTCCACTTCACATTCCTTTATAGTCCTGTCATTACTCAGCCTCTCTCTCCTCTGTCTCTTCTCTGGAGTTTTTCTGCTGAATAACCTACTTTGCGTGACCCACATTGCTGTTGAAGAGAGGCTAAAAAAACAGCAGAGTTTCTGACTGTCACGGTTTGTTTTTGTTGAGACAAAAACATCTGTTTTAAGTCTCTTTATTTTTATTGTAGATTTTTTCTTAAAGTTGCATAATTAATCTTAATTCTGAACACACACGTTAGACTAGAAGGAGATACCTTCCTGCAGTTCTACGAAGCCAGTGAACAATTAGTGAAACGCTGTGAAAACAAAGTTGTTGGATCCAAAAAGCAAAAGTGTTGGAATATGTTCTAAAGATATCACAGCAATGTTTTCCCATTTTCTGTTCCTCATCTCTCAGGCAACTACAGCTCCTTCATGCAGAAGGAGATCTTTGAGCAGCCAGAGTCTGTGGTGAATACCATGAGAGGAAGAATCAACTTTGACAACAACACAGGTTAGAGATTTGGTTAAATTGGCCTTCTATGGAGTGCACTGATGATATTTCTCATTTTAAATGTTTTACTTTTCGATTATCACGATAAGTCAAAAAGTACTTGCACTCTATTAACTTTTTTTTTATTTTTATGAAGCTCAACTAATTTTATTGGGACTTTTTTATGATCCAATGTTATGAAGTGAAGAAAGTTGTACTTTATTGCAGCACTGATTGCATTCAGCCTGCCTTGGTCTATGCTTTGCAAATCTAAAGACCAAACATTTTGTCCGCTTGTTTTGTAAACAACTTTAGCAAGCCGTTCTTGCCATTGCTGGAATGTTTTGATCCAAACCATTCCAGTGTAGCTCTTCCTGTGTGTTTAGCATTATTGTTCGACCACAAGATGAACTTGCTTGCTATTCTCGAATATTTCGCATCTTCAAACAGGCTTTCTTCCACGATTGCCTCCAATCATTCTTTTATCAACTCTACCCAGCTTCCCTGTCCAGGCTGAGAAATGAGCATTCCCAAAGCATGATGCTCTCAGCATTATGTTTCACAATGGCAATGGATTGTTCAGGACATTATGTAGTGTTTTTGTTCCAAGTTTCACACATTTCTTTGCATGTAGGTCAAGAAGTTAAATTTAGTCTGTTCTAACTAAAGGACTTTCTTCCACCAGACACTGCATGGCTGGTGGCTAACAATGACTATTGGTTATGAATTAATCCCATTATTATTTCCACTCAGCAACAAGAGCCAGATTTGTACAGATTAACACTCTTAAGCTACTTAAAGGTGAACTCCTTTATTAATGAGATGAGATAAAGAGAATTTGTTGTGCTGTTTTATTTAGTAATATGGAAATAAAGTGGGCTGACTACTAATGCAGGCCTCACTTTTCAGATTTTTGTGTGTGTGAAATATTTGTAGCATCATCTATTTTTAACCCACTTCATTACTATGTTCTGCTTTTGGTCACACTGAAATGTATAATGTCATAAAATGATGCAAAGCTCAAGAGGTGTGAACACTTTTGCAACACAACAAAGGTTTTTGTTTTTTTAATTATTTCCATCACACTATATTGAAATAAATCATAATTTCCTGACTGGAAGTAGCTGTTCCATACAGTTCTTAATGCATCATTTCAGTTCCTGCCAGGGATTCCTCTGATTTGTGGTCTCATTTGGCTTTTAGTTATACTGGGCGGACTGAAGGACCACATCAAAGAAATCCAAAGATGTCGGCGACTAATCCTTATTGCTTGTGGCACCAGCTACCATGCTGGAGTAGCTGTAAGTACTACTTCCCCTTGTCACAATTTTTGCTCACCAGTTACGACTTCTCGTAATTGCTTTGTGTGCTTTGTGGATGCAGGCTGGAAGTTTACGTTTGACCACATTTCCCTGCTTTGAGTTTGACAGGCTCGTTTTAACAGAAGGACACTGTCTTGTTTTGTATCCCTTTTTCAGACCCGCCAGGTTCTGGAGGAGCTTACCGAGTTGCCCGTCATGGTAGAACTGGCCAGCGATTTCTTGGACAGAAACACCCCGGTCTTCAGAGACGATGTCTGCTTTTTTATCAGCCAGTCAGGTGTGGATCTGTGTGCTGTCTGAACCTGATTAACTCCATACTCCCCATTTGTACTCTGCTCTCCCTGTAGAGGAGCTGTCTGTCCATTGTGCTCTGGAAGATCAATGAGTTTATTTTTACCTGAGTGTGTGACATTTCTATGGTGGGCCTTGTGGTCTTTCTTATGAAGCTTTCTTAACTCAGAGACCTGCTTCTGGTCGAATCAGTTCCCTAACAGAGCATTTCTCCCAACCCTGCAGGGGAGACCGCCGACAGCCTTTTGGCTCTGCGCTACTGTAAGGAGAGAGGCGCTCTGACTGTCGGTGTCACCAACACGGTGGGGAGCTCCATCTCCAGGGAGACAGACTGTGGAGTCCACATTAACGCTGGCCCTGAGATTGGAGTAGCTAGCACCAAGGTAAAGCAGGGCAGCCAGAGCTGCTCCTTCAGGCTGTATTACCACTGTTTTCACAGAAGTGTTACTATTCTAACAGAATGAAAGAGAGCTCATAGTATCAAATGGATCCAAATCAATAGGTTGTTTCTCCATGACTTTGTGAAACTTGATTCTTGGACACTGCTTTTCACAAATTAATAACAATAAACCATATTTTATACAGAAAAATCCAAACTTTGAGTAGATCTACATAGAGTAAAAAGTAATTACAAATAGTTTTTTTTACAAGATAACAGATTCTAAAATTGACACTGCAAGCAATTCTTGTAAAGAATAATACTAATAATTATGATAATAATTTAAAGTTAATTTTTTAAGTTTATTAGATCCATGACCACTTGTTTCCCAGGGGCATAAATATGATGTAGCACATATACAGGGGAGTAACCGTGATCTCAGAAGAGAGGATGCATTTTTCAGAGATCTATTCATTGATTTATCGTCTCATTTAATTGTGCATCTCCATAGTGTTTATGTGGCTAAACACGCACATAATCTCTAATAGCCACAGTTTGACACACTTTGTAAAATAGGAAAGAAAAGCGAATATAACATTCAAGCACAGCTAATGTGTTGGTTTTTATAAATCAGGACATATTAAAAAATGCTTCTGGCTTGAACTTCTTCGTATCTACAGTCGGTGCAATTATTTAAAATCTTAAAACGACCAAAACTGTGATAGAAAAGACAAGCAGCTGGGTTTATCATACCACCAGACACAATGTGGAGGTTGGTTGAAAATCTGCTGCATAATGTGGAATCTTTGAGTTGCCAAGTCTGTAGAATAACCATCAGAGCCTATCTGGATGCCAGTCCACTGTTTGAGAAGACATACTCGGAAAATATCATTCCTGTCCTATCACCACTAACATAAATTTGTTGAGTTTTACAAACTATTGACATCAATGGAAACCATGTACTGTTGTCATCTTATCTTGTCGGAGCTTAACATTGACTCCATGCAGCAGAGGAGGGTGAAGAACCCCAGCATTATCAACTTGTCTCATGAGAATTCAGTTCCACTGGTATTTATGCCTCTCCCTCTTCTCACTTTCATAACCACAAGGATTTTCCAGCTGGGACTGAGAGCAAAAGAATAAAAAAGTATCTGAAGGCCTCAGTCAAGTTTGTGTAAGAAAAGAGAGGGAGCGAGAGAGTGAAGCAAGTCTTTTCTTGGTCCAGATTTTCATTTTGGCTCAGGGATTCTCTTGCTGCTCCAAAGCCCCAGAGCACACCTCAGAGACGCCATCATTTATGACTGTGTGAGCTGAGCCATAGACCCACCTTCACCAAACAGTTTACAATCCAGCTCATCGGATCCACAAGGAACATCTAACTCAGTTTTTACTTTTAATCCTTTTTTTTTTTCCAATCGTTCTTTTCAAGATTCACGGTAAAAGTGCCGAATTAAGACTAAACGCTTTGATGCAAATCCTTTTGTCAGATCTGATGACGGAGCTTGGAAGATGTCCACTTTATGAATTACATAACAGCAGTTATTGGGATCTTGGAGGGTTGCAAAGTTTTTCTTCAAGTTACAGTAAGAAGGAGGGTTGTTTTTTTTATCAGACAACTGTTCTGAAGAGAGCAATCGTCATGCAGTGCTTTTAAAAACGTAGTGAAATGTAGAATATATAGTTGCATCACTGCAGACAACAGTGACGATCAGATTTCAGAGGGTTTGTAGCTAATGTGGTATCAGGGGAAAAAACAGGTTTTACTGCTGTTTTTTTTTTTTTTTTGGTCCTACATACTGGCTTTTTTTCTAAGCCCAGTGGGTCTTGTGAATCAACTTGGCTTCTTTTAAATTTCACAAGTAGGCATGGAAAGTCTCCAAACACGCCCAGAGGGCGGGTGGTGATGACGACGGACTTGGAGGCTCAGATGAGCCTGTGGCATTTCTAGAATGAACAGAGTGGTATTTTAAACCTAATTTTACGAACTCATCAAGTTTTCCAGGATGAGCATTTTGAAGCCGAAGCCCGCTTCTCCTTTCCTTCCCCATCTGGGATACATTAGCATCAATCCCATTAAAAACAGGGAGACGATGAGTTTCACAAAAGGCTCAGTTCTTCAGGTTCAGCATGTTGATGAAAAATAAGAAAACTTCCAGGCGATTATTCATCTACCAACGGTATTCCACTATCCTGTTGTAGTCATCTCAATAATTAAAATCATTAATATGACTACATATAATGAATAAGCAAAAAACGTTTTGCGGTCTTTCGTTATCTTTTTCCCTTTTCTCTCTGCAGGCCTACACCAGCCAGTTCGTGGCTCTGATCATGTTTGCGCTGTTGATGTGCGATGACAGAATTTCCATGCAGCCCAGACGCCGTGAAATAATCCAGGGCCTGAGAGTTCTTCCAGGTAGATTCAGACACAAACACTCTATATAGTTCAGCCAGGGAAGTCCTAGAGCTGTACAAGGATGAAATGCAAGAAGAAAAGGTGAAAATCAGCTGTCAGAACCAAAACGAAAGAATTTTCAGAGCCTGTTATTTATTAGAGCAACTAAGACGCTTGGATGGGAAAACTAAAAGAGTCAAGAATGGAACAAAAAGGAGGAGGAGGGGAAGGCACACTACTGGTTGACTGGGTTTTGGCTTGTTGTATGCTTCCTGGACCTGAAGCACATATTATAGCAAATAACTGTAATAAATTGTCAACAGACTGAACCTGTGTAGTCCAGAGTATTTCTAGCTGCACAGATGGTCAAAATCACCTTAAAATGACATATTTGCATTAAAGATTTATCAGTCATTAAATAGGGTGATAAGCCAAGAATAATTTTGTAGATGAGACTTAAATTTGACTATTTAATCATGTTTTCCCTACTGACGATGGCAGATATTTGTCAATATCTAAATTACTCAAATATTATACACTTGTATGGAGATTATTTGGATAATTATAAAAGTGCCGTTGCTCTTAATCACCCTTTTCTCAGGAGAAAAGAACAAAAAGCTTGCTTTTTTTGTTTTGTTAGATCTGATAAAGGAGGTCCTTAGTTTGGATGATGAGATCCAGAAGTTGGCGACTGAGCTGTACCAGCAGAAGAGCGTGCTGATCATGGGCAGAGGCTACCATTATGCAACATGCTTGGAAGGAGCGCTGGTAAGCAATTCCAACTTAATTCTTACAAGCTTTATCAGAATGTTCTTTCATTTTCCTCCCCCAGTTTTATTTGAGCCTTTTAATGCCGCATTTAATTTATGCAACATGCGATTTGGAAGGAGTTTAGAAATAAATCCGGTGTCAGGGGATCCATCTAGATTTAATGTCTGTGTATTATGTGGAAAAAAATGTAGTCTTGAATAATTCTTGTATCAAACTCTTCATAAGACTGCTGAGTCTTGTGTAGTCTTCTCCTTCTGGGTCTGGTTTACAACAATTTGAGCTTCATCTTTGTTCAATCTGTGTCTGTTTTGCAGAAAATCAAGGAAATTACCTACATGCACTCAGAGGGTATCTTGGCAGGAGAGCTGAAGCACGGTCCGCTGGCTCTAGTAGACAAACTCATGCCCGTTATCATGATCATCATGAGAGACCACACCTACACCAAATGCCAGAACGCCCTGCAACAAGTCGTTGCACGTCAGGTAAGGGCTATCTGAACTAAATGTTGAAAATATTTACAAAAACTATCACAAATGGCACCATTGCGTGAAACGAAATGGGGTTGGTTTAAATACGTGTATGCACTTCTTTGGAAACTGACAAAATTCACAATTAATGACGTTTCTAATACAGCGTCCCTTTTCTTTGTGTATGTCAGGGTTGCACAAAACCAGGAAAACGTGTAACTATTGCTGAACATTGTGACTAAAACGCATTATCATGTTTCTTTGGCTCAACAATATCAAGGCTCAACAATATCATATGCCATTAAATATTCATGCAATATTGCATCCAAATAGTCATTTGCAGTTGCAATATTGCATGCACTAATATTGCAATGACAGCTGTGATTGTGCAGCTCTGCCACACAATCAAACGTTCCTCAGCCTGATGTGACCATGAGGTCACTTATTTTATCCCTTTTTGAGCCACACCTCTGATTCTTCATCTCGGTCCATTTTGGGGAGGCGCGGTTATAACATGACATCAGTTCCCGTGGTAATATGCAGCACATGTAGCTTTAAAAGAAAGACGACAGTAATCTGAGCAAGGAAGTCTCTTTTTGTTGCTTATATTCAGGGTTTTTTGTTGTTGTTGTTGTTTATTTTGTTTTGTTTTCCTGCCTCTCTTGATTTCCAGGGTCGCCCAATTTTGATCTGTGACAAAGACGACCGCGAAACCATCAAAAACTCTAGCCGCACCATCAAAGTGCCTCACTGTGTGGACTGCCTCCAGGGCATCCTGAGCGTTATCCCTCTGCAGCTGCTGTCCTTCCACCTGGCTGTCCTCAGAGGATTTGACGTAAGTGCTGTCCCAGAACGTGACTTCAGTCACCACCGACTTGAAATGTACCTGCGCAAACTGATCCCCAAGGCTTCCTATTTTCATTATCTTTGGTAAAAATGTTCAGTTATCGCCAGAAAAACTATTCAGCAATACACTCCAAAGGTGTTTCTTTGCATATTCCTTGCTTTGTAGGCAAACATAGCAGAGCTCCATCACCAGAAATAAACACTGTGTTGGAAACACTTGGACACAAAAGTGTTTCCAACTGATTTTAAAAAAATAATACAAGTTTTTCATTTAATGATAGAAACTTGCAAGATAAGATGACTTTACAGGAAAGGTCTTTTTGAAATAGATGGGTCATGTTGCAGTACTCAACACTGATGCCTCCATTGAAGCACCAAAGAGCGACATCGTCATTGCACAATCTTGCCGAAGCATGACATAATTTGTTGTATTATTGTTAATTGCAGTTTTGCAAAGGAATGAAAACTATATTGAAGCAGTTCTACAACAATAGTGCTGACAGCCACAAACCTGAAAGGATTTTATTGTGACAGACCAACACGACGTGGTTATTGAAAATGATACTTTACCAAAAAAAAAAGTATGCTCGGCATTAGAATTTAGCCGCCTTTACTCTTTACTATTGCAAGCCCGTGAATACTTGGCCTTGCATGCTTTATGCTTTTCTCCAGCAGAGTTGGAGCGAAACACTGGGGAACTTTGAAAGAAAACCTGTTGGCAGCAAAGAAATTGAGCCTGAGATGAAGGTTAACCCTTTAGTCCAGCAAATCTGAACTTCAGTCCTCAGGAACCACTGCCCTGAATAATTTAGATAATAATAATAATAATAGTAATATGTCACTGTTCCGGTACCAATGCAGGGCATTGGTTCCGAGCGCCTAAACATTCAGCCAAATGTGCAGCAATCCTTTATATCAAAGGGTGGCCCAGTCGAAGTCCAGACGTTTTTGAAGAAGGGGCAAAATGTTAAGTTCCTAAAAGTGCAAAGCTGATGGAGACGAACCCTAAAAGACTCGTGTCTGGAACTGCAACGAAAGGTGGTTTCCTTCTGACTCAGAAGGGCTGAATGCAGCTGTTACAGATTTTATTTGTAAAGAGAAAAAAGAAAACAACTTAAAAGCCATTGTACCATTTTACTTCAACTTCACAGTTCTGAACTAGCTCTCCAATAAAATCCCAATAAAGTTCTTTTTTTCTTCCCCCCCTTCCTCAGATTTAGCTAAATTGTCTTTTGTAGTTTACCAGCAGCATTTAGTCATCAGTGAACATCTTCTTAGCCTATTATCCTTATTAAATCCAGCAGCTAAAGGTAATGTGAAGTCCCGTTGTGCTTGCTACTACGTTATTAAATATTAATCTGTTCAATTTTCCTGCTTGAATTCAGGTGGACTGTCCAAGAAACCTGGCCAAGTCGGTGACTGTAGAGTAACGGCCACCCTCCATCACCTGACGACAGAAACCTGGCAGACACACGTTCTAACACTGACATCAAAGGAGCATCTGTACAGAGAAGAGAAGAGAAACCTACATCCCGTTTGGGTCTCCCCGGTTGCCATTCTTTTTTTTTTTTTTTAATGCGACATTTTAGGCGAGTCTTGTGAATACCATTGTCTCATTTTATTTTTAATTCCTTAAATTCTTTGGGCGTCCTCGTCAAATTACTGTCAGTGGAGATTTATCTGGCCTAGCATTTTCGTTTTATTTTAGATATCAGTGAGCATATGGTTACGGTTGTGTTTAGAAAGTTGTGAGCAAGTTTTGTTGTCAATTGGTCTCTGTGGGAGCTGATCTTTCAAGCTGTTGACTCAGAGTAGTTACTTTAAAGAGCTTCCTGGCTCATTTTCTCTTTATAGTGCAATGATTTGTAGGTTAGTTGGGATAACTTTCCTTGGCAGCTAATGATTTAAAGCGCTTTATTCCATGGCTGAAGGAAACCATAGACTGGAATCATTCCGAGGTCATCACTTCGTAATTGCAGCTCTGTTTTGTATCCGTTTCCCATCTCCGACTTTTCTTCTTCTTCTTCTTCTTCTGACGATGTGGGAGTAGCACCGTGAGTCGGACTGTAGAGAAATGCTTTTTTTTCCCCTCCTTCTGTATGTTACAGATCCTCATTATGTAATAGTATGGATACAATAATATTTTCCTGTCTGTTGCCTTACTGAGATCTTGTCACTGACTTTTGATTTTATTTGCAATCAAGTGATGAAAATTTGGCTTATCTGAAGTTGAAGCTCTCCTGCCACCGTGAGAGTTGCCATTGCTTACTGGGACCATTTGTTGCTTTTTTTTTTTTTTTTTTTCCTCATTTGTTTTCTATTCTTTTTAAGTGATTTTGTTTTATTGTTGTTATGCAGGGTACTTTATTTTATAAAGAGAATGTTACTGATTCAAATATCAAACCAAAAACGTGTGTGACGGCTTTGATGATCACAAACCAAAACATGTATATTCTGTCTTCACCCGCTGTGGTTTGTAGCAAAGCTGGAGTTTAATGTATGAAGACGTGTTTAGGCCTGTAATGAAGGCAGTTTACGTAGAACAATCATCAAGTTGTGTTTACCGATGCAGAAAGTCATACATGCTTTACGTGTCCGTGAGCCTTGGTATTTTTTATTTTATGTTTTTTTTTCCTTCAAATGCCTGGGAAATAACGACACTCGCACAGTTCCAACAAGCAATGAAGTAGAAATGCAAACTTCAGGTTTGAAGATATTTATCACCTTTACAATCAATCCTTAACGGGTCCTGAGCCAGGAAAAAAAAGGGGGATCGAAAACTGGATTATATGGTTGCAGGTAATTTTATAACCCTTATTTTTCCCCTCTTTGCAAGATGAAATGACCAGTGGGACGCTATTAGAGCTGATGCAATAAAGTGTCTGAATTTATTTGGTTTAAAGATGCAATCCAGAGGAGCAATTTTATTTTATTGTAAACTGACAAGCAGGAGGTGCAAGCTCACAAATTGGCGTTTACAAACACAATGGTGGATGAACCAGTTTTGTTAGACAAATTCTGAGACATTTATGTCTCAGAGTAAATGTGGACATATTGTTAAACTGAATGACCTGAGCCATGATGGACGCCAGTATCCATGGCAAAGCTGAAGGATATGCTGAGGATTATTTTTGGAAATATAACTGGTATAAGTCAATTGTGTTCCATCTTATTGGTTTTTGTGCTCATCTGCCCTCGTAGAATGAATAAATGCCGTATTCTGCTCGTTTCACTTGACTTCATACTACTTTAGTTAACTTTCGTGATTACAAAGCCATTGGAATTTGTCCTCACTTCCTCTGGTGGTTCTAAGTGCACATGGGCTCAGCAACCTTTACAAACTGGAAAAACTACTCATGTCCTTGTTTCTGCTACAATAAAAATGTAGGTAGTCCCATATGTACACCTTCATGATCTTTTGGGAGAATAATAACTTGCCAAGTTTCTAAAATGTTTCATGGTCAAGATTTGAAAACTATTAATTGGAGGTTTGTTTGTGTGGCAAGCTTCTTTATTATTATTTTTTTTCCTGAAGCAACAGTTCTGCAAAAAGTGTGGAATGAAATGAATGCAAATCAAATGTTTTGACTAGGCTCAAAATAAATCAATGAGGAGCTTTGAGAAATCAGCCTGCACTGGTCTAACAAACCACTTCCATAAGTTTTCTGCAGGTTCCTGAAATCCAAATGTTTAGCTGCTTCTGCCAAGTAAAATAAAACATAGCTGAAGAGAAAGTGACTTTAAAAAAATAATTAAATGAAAAGGAGGGCTGGGATGGAGGTACACATGAATGTAGATGGAGGAACTGACCTTTTACCTTTCATGTCGTCACACCTGGCTTGATTTTACAAGAATATCTTGCTTGAGGCTATAAGATGTTTCTGATCTAATTTATTACAATTAAAAACTTTCACAATACAGTTAAGAGATTTTAATAGTGTTAAAAGCTGACATTCACCCCTTTCTTAGCCATTTGGACAATATAGATAGAATTCAAGTACATGAACTCCAATCACAGATTGGAGCCACCAAGCGTCTGCAGTTTTGTCCCCAGCGGCCTTGCAAAGGTCCAAGCAGCTGTGTCGGTGGAGACGAAGGGCCAGAGGGATCTGGACTCAGCCGAGGGGACCGGCAGTATCATGTGGACGAGCCAGTATATTGTAGGCCTACGTGCAGCACCACAGGGTCAGACCTGAACCACGGTGCGGCTCTCCTCTCTTCTGCACAGACCAGAGAGGCGCTGCGTTTCCGGGCCTCAAGTCTAAGCAGAAATAGTCCCGAGTCTCCAGCAAACAGTAGCTTTTCATGGAAAAACATTGTGTGAAGCAGCAGCTCGGCGTGCAGGCCCTCCTTCACCAGACAGGATAAAGCGGCGCGGCAATTGACCGGGTGAATGAATGCTGGTGGTGCTGTGTCGTCCTCACCTTCACTTATTCAGGCTCCAGCTGCATCTCAGTCAAGCTCAGCAGTGAAAAGCAGACCTTTGACAGCAACGCAATTCCAAACATGAAGCTCATATTGACGATACACGATATGTAGGCTACATCGTGCATCTTGATACACAATATACATGTACATAGACGAGATGTGCATCTCGTCTATGTGATACATATTGAATCTTAAATAAGCTCTCAGCTGAAATAAACTTGGAGCTTATTTCAGTTCATTTTGATAATTGCATCTCCGGCTAATGGAAATTTGAATATTACAACTGATTTTAACACGGAATGTCAGCCTACATCACATTGTATGTAAGTACTGCACAGCATATGCTCTCAATAACTGTCTCTTTTGTATGAATTACTACTACATATATGCAGTGTTGCATAGAGGAGGTATAGAAAAAAGCCCAGCTTCAAACCCAAAAAGACAAGTTCCTTTCTTTTTTTTCTGCAGTTTGTCCACATTTCCTGGGGATTAAATGGAGTCTAATATTTTCCAGGGTAGGTCGCTTCATTCCAGCATGCGACATTAATGCAACATATTGACATCTGGAATGTGTTAGCCATGCCCTGCATATGCTTTCACGGGGAGTAACTGAGGTCTTCTCTGCTTCTCTGCACTCAGTCCCTCTCGACTGTGAGATCCTCAAGACGATGTCGGCTCTATGTTGTTGTTGCTGGCAAAAGAAAGGAAATGGAAGAGGCAGGATTGCACACATTCTGGTCTTATCGTAAAATATTGCAAAATAAAGGGCATATAAGAATACTAGACGCTGAGTGACCCTGCAATAAGCAGTAAGTGGATACAGAGACAATAGATGGATGGATTTAAGGTATTAAGGAATAAGACAAAACTCAATATGTGGCATACTTTGGATAGAAAAAAGATCTGCTGAAGCATTTCTATATCAAGCAAATATTCCACTTTTTTTATTACAACAGCTGTTGTCTTAACCTTCCAAACGTTAATAGTGAAACCTAGTGGTAAAAGTACAGGAATGTAGTTTTGCATTATGCGTTTGTCCTTGTGCCGCTTTCAACTGGGTACAAAAGGTAAAATGATTTGCAAACCATCGTCTGTTTCTTCTTTGTTTAGTTTTTCTGTTAAAAAAAGAAAATTTTTTAGATATACATTATTTTAAAAAAAATGTAATGAAAATATTATTTTAAAAAAGTAAAACCACAACGCTCACAGGAGCTTTCTTTGCATGCAGTGGCTGAAACCTAAAACAAATGTCAAGGAGTTTCAGATTCCTGTAAATCTGCTGGAAACCAAAAAAACAAAAGAAAAACATTTGAAGCCTGAGTTTCTTCTCTAATCAGAAATATTACAACTGACAAGCATGCGTTTTAATGTCATGACCAGTACAAGTTAGCTTCTTATCGAGGGCTGACATTGCAGACATTTTAGTCCACGAGGCTCCTGAGGATTCGTCCAAACTTATGAGGTGTTGTGTTCTGTTGCTCCTCTGAGCATCATCTGCACAAATGTTCTGGAGCCAGTCTGCATGATCTCATTTGTATGGACTGTGGAGTGTAATTCAAGCATCCGAGTAATTGCACTGTTCTGCTAGATGCGTACAAAAGTCAGTGTAGACAACTAGCTGGATAGAAGTGTTCCTGGCCAGCAGACTCTCGTGTCCTTGCTTCAAAAGCACAGGAAACATTCTGCAAACTGATCGCTGCTGTCCTTCAGTTTTGCGTCTCTGCTGTGTGACGCCACGGCCCTACAGGCCGGGACGAGGCGGCGGGCGGGCGGGTGGCGGGGCTCGCCCGGGCGGAGGTCCTGGTGGAGGAGGAGGCAGCGGGCCGGCCGGAGGGGTGGGTGGGGACGCTGGCGGAGCGGGTATGTACATGGTGGTTGGAGGAAGAGCTCGTTTGGGAGGCGGCGTGTGAGGGTGGGGCATGAGGGGTGGCGAGGGAGAGGGGGAGACAGGAGGAGGAGTTGAAGGCGGCGATGGAAGCGGGGAAAAGGAAAATGACTGAGGGCTGCCAGGAGTCGGCGGCAGGGAGCCCTGTGGTGGAGGAGGACTTCTGCTGGGGGGGCTGCAGATGGGTGAGGGGTGGCAGTTAAAGTCGGGGTAGCGAGGAGGCTGTGACCTTATGCGGGTGAAGTTCATACATCTTCCCTAAAAATATAAGACAGAAAGAATTCTGTTAGAAGAAATAAATGCACTTTCATTAAAAAACCCTAAACCAAGACAGTCGTTAAAACAGTGTTCATTTTAACCACTGCAAAGTTGTTCTTTTTACACTCACTGCTTTACTTTTGATTGACAATTTACTCAGAAATACTTGAATTGTTCTTGCTGATCTTTTGCATTTGAAGATCACGGTTGGCACAAAGCCTCCAGTTTATATTTTCCATGTGAATCATCCTTAGGTTTTTTTGTTTTATTGTAAATGTGATGACCATTTAAAAGTTTAAAAAACATTGTTCATAGAAGTTAGATATTGTTTTAAGATTTGCTTTTATCTTGGTCCCATTTTAATTGGTTGTCAGCCTCCAGGACAAACTAATCTTGATTTAAATTAAACGAAAACACGAGAAAAAATTGTTCCACAACTGTCACTTTTACAGACTTTCATGTTTTATGATCAGTGTTGGTAATGTTGGTCATTTGCTTTAATCAAATGAATGTTAACATTTAAGGTTTTATTACGGTTAGGAGGAAATAGCCTTCTTCCCCCAAAGACTTTTTACAAATTAGTCATTTGCTGTTTTCTATTATAAGTTTTAGGAGTACTTTAAATAATGTCGTGACTCATACTCATATAAGGACTGTACCATTACTATAAACAGGATACAGAATTTTTTTTTTTTTGCAATTAGAAAACATTTTACCCATGGGTAATTGTGACATGAGAAACCATGCAACTACTTAGCTGAAGGTGGATTCTGCAGCTAGTTTTGACTTTAAAATTAGGTAAATAAAAAAAAAACATCTGGGGTAAAACATGTCAGGTCATGCAAGCACAGGAGCATAAGCTTAACATTTTATTTTAATCCTGATGGAGACTAAATATAACAGCTTTATTTGTGTCCGTTTTCTTTCCAACCAAATTTTTAAATCCTAATGAAGTCATTTTTAACACATGCGTGTCCCTTTGTGACGTTGATTATGGTGTCCCTCAGGGTCCAGTTCTGTTCTCCACATGCTTGTTTTAGACAATTTCATCAGGATGCACAGTTTTACTTCCACTGCTACACCGAGTCCGTACAAATATAAACCCCACGTGAAGACCTGGATGACTTGTACTTTTATTAAATTTAAGACAAAAACCAATAAGGTTGTCATCCCATGGCCCCTACAGAAATTCAGAACATCCATCAGGTCTGGTAGTTTCTCTTCATGCCGTCTCATTGGCATTTGGTCAAAAATAGTTGTCATTTTTACCAGGACACATTAATCAAGTCAGTTAAATTGCTTTCAACTATTCAGTAACTTGAGGCAATAAGTTAAAGAAAAAAGTTCAATCTTACTTACTACCAGCTTGTTCATTGTTGTCATAAACAATTTTTTTTAGTCGTTTGCAAATTTGATTGTATGAATAAAATGGCCTTTTTTGATTTTGTTTTAAATGTTTCGTTGTGATGATTCTAACTAGATTTTTTGATTACTCGATGTTTAATGAATGTTATAAGTTGCATTAATGCTTTAAAAGGGTCACATTAACATGACAACAGGACAACATAACAACTCATATGAACCCCACTAAAATTATACAAAAATCTTGGAAATGAATACATGCAGGGCGCCGACTTCAGTTCTCCTTTGGCCGTCAGCAGGAAAAGAAACAGGTTTCCACCCTCCAACCACTGAACTCATTTTTGATTAAGTCATAAAGTCTGGGCCTTGACATGAGGTTTCTAACTGCAATAAGAACCAAGCTCTTAACTTCTTCAGGAAATTAGGTCCAACTGTTCTTCTTTAAAGATTTTATAGGAAGGAAGTCTTCCTGGTTTCATATAATTACAGAGTTGTTGGTAAACTGTAGAGAAGAACGTTGTCCTTTAAACTTTGATTTCAAAAAGCATGATGGACATTGACTGATGTGAAGCTGTACATTCAAGTAGGATTAACCAAAACCTGTCAAAAATGAAAATAAAATGAGCTTTTGTTCTATATGTAGTGGCATTGCAGCCAGGTATCTGCAGGGCCAGATTACCTGGAAGTCTGCCACCTTTCAGCTGCTACAGGTAGTTGCTTTTACATCATGGGAACCCAATAAGCTCTAAATAGTTTTGGAGAGAGTGGTGGTAGGTGATGCATAAGTTCACTGCATGTTTTATAGTTACAGGTTTAATGAGTTGTAAAAATGGCAGCATTTATTGTAATGTTTGCCTGCCGTCTTTGGGCAACTAAACTCTGGATTTAGATCGGTGGAAAATCTCTGAAAATTTAGAAAAAAAAAAGAAAAGAAAAACACGTGAAGCTCACAACTTTTAAACGACCAGCAGTCTGTTTTTCTGGGTGTTGTGATCCTACACACACTGCTCCCAGAGTATTAGGAAATTGTTCAATTTGGGTTCAAGTGCAATGAAATGACAAAACTAATAAAACAGAACTGTAACAGGACAACATGATAACTTAGAAGAAAACACGAGAAAGAAAACAGATGCAGAATAACATAGCGCTGGCTTGGAGTCCATTTTCCCTTAGAAATGGAAAGATCTGCTGGATTTACAACCCACATGTAAGTCTCAAGTTGTTATGTGGCTGCGTTTTCATTACAAATGTTTCTATATTTCGCAAATGTAAAAAAAAAATAAAATAAAATACACAATTTCACCTTTCTGGTGACTCCATTTCAATAAAAAAATGACATAAAATTAAAATTGCACGTGAATAAACCTGTCCACATCATAATTTGTAAAAAATTATGGCAGCAACAGATGTAAACAGTTAAATGAAATACAGACATAATCTCGCTGCGCTGTTGTCGCTCACCATCGGTCACAAAATGATCAAAAAATGTTTTGATTTTTTTTTATAATTTCAATTTGTACAATTTTATGGCTAATGGAACTGCAGCTTCTGTCTATTAATTAACTGACTTATGTAGTGACTTGATTAAACTAAACATAATATTTGTAAAAATTGCAAAAGCTTAACTTTTGATTTCCACCTTCTAATTTTAAATTCTCTGATGGATCACGCAAAATTCAGAGCAGATAATTAATTTGTGGCCATAACTTGTAACGCGACAACATGCGTAAATGCAGCATGAATAATTTTGAAGGAGACCTCGTTTTATTATTTTGCTAAAGTTTGCCATACTGTTGAGAAATTCAAGCACGCAATAAAACGGTATGTAAAACCAGCTAAACCTTTAAAATGAGTCCAGTAAAAACGCTCTGCTCCTATCAAACAGTCAGACATCACCTGTGCATCGTATATTGTTTTGCTGCTTAGTCACATCAGATGGAAACGATTTGCTGCCATTGTTGCAGGACCTGATATACATTTCCTCCCTATCCACTTGGCATAGTGTAGGTAAAACTTCACTTTGAAACACAGCTCATAATGTTTCACCCATTTAACGTGACATCATGTCTAAGTGGTGCTCACATGGATGTAAAGTAAAGTCAGCTGTTTGTTCTTTGGTGAATTGAACCATCCACTCATTTGTCAATAACAACAATAGGACCAAATCAGGCCCAGACGATACAAAGGTGAGTGACCATGAGTCGTCGTTTAATATCACACTTTGGAGATTAAGCAAAAAGGTCAAGATAATTTACGTGAGGATTAGGTCAGGTTGCTGTTAAAACGTGCAGCTGGGAAATGAGAGGAAAGGATCTGAAGATGCCTTGATGTTCTTCAGAGTTCGCCGTCTGACGTATCCAATGTGAAGCACTACCTAAACTCTTGCGGTAAAGGACTATTGCAAACAAAATTCCCTCAAGCTCCCTCTTTTCTTTTTTTTTTTTCTTTTTCACATCTCAGCTGCCAACTTTTGTCGTCACCGCATTGTTACCGTCCCACTGCAGCTGGCTTTGCAGCAATTACTCTGGCCTCTTTGTAATGACTTTACCAGACAGCCTTGCATTGCAGAACTCTCTGGCCAAATGTTGTGCTCAGAATCTTAACTCACCAAGCATTTTCCCAGGAGGCTTTTTAGCTCACGCTTCACTGCAGACAGCTGGTCTGTCTTTTGAGATGTATCTTTTCGGATGCAACAGACTCGTTCCTAATTCCCATCGTCTTTAGTTAAAGGCCTGAGTCGGGTCGGCCCAAGAACCAAGACGTGTGATCCACATTGAGGTTTTTTACCTTGTCTCCTGGATGAGGTCTCATTACAGACACGCGGTCGTAGCCTTTTTTCAGCAGAACCCACAGGGCGTCGAGTTTGCTCTGCAGAGAATCAGAGATCAGACGTTACTTTAACAGGAAACTGTAATGTAACACACAACAGATGAAGTCTTCTTTTGTGGTAGAAATTTAAAGCCAATTCTTACATGTTTTTAAACAGATTTGGTGCAAAGAGTCTTCTCATAGGTTTTTAAAAACGGTAAATATTTCAGGGATGTGTGCAGAAAACACAGCTGCTTTCCCTCCCAAACTGCTGGCTTTGCAGTCCTCCTCCCCTGGAGGTCAGTCCAACAGCACTCTGGCTTCTATTAGCAATCCCCCCGCTGACTGGAAACGCTGCACTCCATTAACCCCGAGCTGGCCTTCAAGGAAGGCACTGCATCCCGGCAGTCACCAGACATTATTGCCTTCATGCATCTCGAAGCTTTTTCAACGCGACAGTACGCTAATACCTGATTATCTTCATCCTAGCATGAAATGATTTTCAGCAGATGTTGCAGGTTATGCTTGACACATGCTCACAGCTTTGTCCCTGCAGAAACAGTTCTGGATGTTATAGTGAATTAGATGGCTGCTGAAACAAATGCGAGATTTGTTTAGCAAGTAGGCTACTTCACAGGTCATACATCTGAGCACTTGAGCTCTGTAGCTGTTCAGGGTTGTTTTGAGTGAGAGCTATCTGCCAGAGTAGGAGAAATGGAGGAAAAGCTTTAATCTCACTTCAGACAAGCGAGGTTTGGAAACCCTGAGTAACTCAGATTTTTAGTCATCAACAGTTCATTGCTGAATTTGCTGCAAACTGCTGCTGTGTCACCTTAATGGGCGAGTACCACTTGTGTGGTGGCGGAGGTTTCTGCATCCCGTTGTTGAGAACCCGAGTGGCCGGCAGCTCGTACTCCTGCTCCGGCATCTTCACTTTGGCATTTTTGGCTTTCTCCAGCTTCGCTCCTTCCTCCGTGGAGCCTTTCTCTCCCCAGCGGACCTGATGGGAAGCTTTAATCAATGATTTATTGCACCGTCACCCAACGTCTTTTATGTTTGACGCCCCCCTTTCTCTGAGGTTCTCACTCAGAGCTTTCGAACAGCGTCGGATTTGCTTGTATTTTACCTCCATCCTTTTGATCCCCCCCACTCCTCTTCCTCCATAGTAGGAGGCATCGACGGTTGGCCATTTTTTCTTTGGGGTGTCAAAGTCCTCATCATCCTATAAGAGAGCAACATGATAAACCTCGATTAGTACAACATTATTTCTCTATGTCGTCTTAAAAGGAACCCTTTATTCAGACAAATGAAAAAGCTAATTGTCATTCGGCGCCTCCTTCCACATTTCTTGGCACCTGAACAAAGACGTATGAAAAGCCTTATAGTAGTTCAATGTTTAATAGCAGTTTTCTGCCCTCTGTCTCAACATCGTCGTTGTCCATGGTGTTCAGCTCAGCTTGTTCCAGCTCTTACGCCCTTAAGCTATTGCTCTTACTGCTGAGAAGCTGCATATATTTAGCTCTTAACAGAGACTTGGTTGCCTTATTTTATCATCATGTTTTCTTGTCTGTCATGTTGTGCGGAGTGGCAAAGAGAAACGTCTCTCCTTGTCACATCATTTAAACTGAACTTCTTGGCAAAAATGCTTTGTCCAAATGCACAATGACCCTAAGCACTCCACCAAATCAGCTGTAACATGGCTAAAGGAATGTAATTTGGTCAGGCGGAATAGAGCAAGGTTCCAGCAAACTTTCATCAAGCAACGAGATGAATTGCAAAACTTGCATGTTATTTGCCTAAAGTCCCAGGAGCTGTGATTTAAAAGACAGAAACTGTCAAATAAAGCGCAAGGCAATTTTTCTCTTCTCCCATCAGGGCGCTAAGTAACTCACATAACATTTAATGAATTATCAAAACGAGATGCAGGAGTTGTGAGCCAGAACGTGGATGAATGATGCGGCCTGGCCATTGAGGTTTAAGCTGACAAAGTCGGCAATTAAACGGCAATTTAATTCAACTTAAACACTGGCAGCTTGCGAACCCGTAAATCACGAGCGGTCTCTCTCTCTCTTTTGTTAGGTCGTAAGAAACAGACTTGGATTTGACTGTCCATACCGAGCTCTCCTCCACAGGTGGTGGTGGCGGTTCGTGGATGATCTGTGGGACAGGAAACAAAACGTTAGCACAAGTTAAAGGTCAACGGCAGATTTATCAAAATGGTTTTCAATAAGTACGCACAGCAATGTGTCCTGTATTTGCAACAAGATAGTTACACAACAACGAGGAACTGTTGTTTGTTTGATTTCAGTCTTCGCTATTTACAAGTTCAGTGTGCTAACCTAAAAACCTGCTCTCCAGATTCCTTTGGCCTGAGCTCATCGATTAGGAGGAACGAGGAGTAACCGGGTCGTAAACGTGTTTATTATTATGCACCAATTTTATTTATGAAACAAATCTAAAGCATTATTTACTTACTATTTTAACTTGAAGACTTTCCTATTTGATCAAAACAATTTGATTAACTCTATTTTTTTGTTTTTGTTTCACTGTGTAAAGATCAGTTTTTATGGGGTCTGAAATAAACGCAACCTTCATATTTTTAAATACCATTAGTTTTTGGAGTTTTTTGTAGGTTTTTATGCCTGCCCCTTGAAATCTTGGACCAGCCTGGGATTCTCCATGGTAACCTTGCAACATTTTTCCAAAACACTTTCTTGCTGATCAGACTCGCTAAATGAACAAGGACAGGAAAACTACACAGAGCGAAAGGCACGCCGTAAAAGCTCACATCTCTCCCTGGCATTTCCCAGCTTTCTAGGTTCCAGCACTGGAAACTCCAGAGGGGATTTTGAGGAGAGGCTGACATTCAACTGGTGGTGACAAATGTATTTAATTCCACTGCTGGTAGCTTCTCTTCTTTCTAAATAACAACTAAGTTATATATATATAAGTGATCCGTCTATTTGACTGCATCCAAATCAGATGTTATTAAAACTTCTCGTACGCTGTCTTTTTCTCATGGTAAAAAAGACATTATCCTCCAAAAAAAGTTGTGGGCACAAAGTGTTTTTCTTTCCACAGTACTACTTGGAAATTTAAATTATTCTGGGCTGTTAAGAGTGCACCCATTTTACCTTTTTTCAGTGAGTATTTAGTAGGGAGGAGAGCTCACAGGTCACCTCCTGTTACCTCTTGGAGCCATGAATTATATCATCAGCACAATAATTGCTTATTCATGTATTACTTCACCTCTTCTGAAGACTAAATTCACCTCTAAGGATTCGCAGAGAGACAAAAATATTAACGTTCCTGCCAGTATTAGTCTTTGGGCTGATAAAAGGACCTGAAAGTTCACAAGCAGTATCTGGATATTCTGAAAGAATGCATTTATCTTCAGCGTGTTTAAACATTATTTGTGGGTTTCTGGTTGGCCCGCAGATTGTGACGTTGGCAAACAACAGCGATGGACGACAAGCTGCTTCTCTTGGGAACACTGCAGCAAATTTTTGCTTTTAAGAATGATTTGATGCGACTCTGGAAAAAAGAGTTTTGTCGTGTGCAAGTGGCAGAACAACGAGTTGGTGTGTAACCACAGCTATCCAAGCCTAAAGTACAATCCCCATGTAAAAGTTGTGGCAGCAAACGCAGGTGTCATGAACACGAACATCAGGATCCACATTTATAAAGTAGTATTTTTTCCAAGAAGTCACATGGATGATTAGGGATTCTTGGAACGCTTGGCAATAATGTCACGATGCACCAATCTGATGCTCAAATAATCTAAATAACATATCACTATCATATTACTATCAGCAGCAAAAAACAAAAGGAAATTAAAAATGCTTATTTTGTCAACCTAGAGTTTTTGATTAAAATGCAAATAATTGCACTTAATTAATTACAAATCCTGCTGGAAACAATAACACATTTGTGACTGGGGTTGATATTCACCTTCCAACAGGACAACAACACTAAAAATGCAGCCAGAGCCACAATGAGATGGTTTCGACGTGTTAGAATGACCCAGTCAAAGTACAGACCGAAGTCCAGTTTAGGGTTTGTGGTAAGAATTCAAAATTGATGTTCTCATCAAACTTGAGCTATTTTACAAAATTACACCCTTTCAGATACCCACATACCCCAAAGGATGCTGTCGCAGCAAAACGTGGATCTAGAAAGTCAACATTTTTAACGCATTTGTTTGTCATGGAGTATCGCATAAAACTCCAATAAGCTGCATCGAAGCTTGCGATTATTCCGTGACAACATGCGAAAATCTTCATGAGGTAGAAGCACTTTTACAGCCGCATGTAAAATACTGCAAAATGTAACCTGCTGCAACCTGAAAAAGCTGCATGAAAGACACATAGAAGCCTGACGGATAACTCACCACGGTGCAGCAGAGGGGCCAGAACCACCAGAGGAGAGCCAGAACCAGGAGCAGCATGAGGATAAGCAGAGCTATGGCCAGGATGGTCCCGTCAGACTGTAACGGAGACAGAATCATCAACATGGCGTCGTAAAACACTGAGTGCTAAAAGCCAGCCAAAGCTTTTGGCTTGCTGCTTTGCACTGCAGAAGCTCTTTTGGTTTTATCTATCACAGAGATCAGATTTCAGGACTTTATTGCTGCACAAGTAGTCCTTGGTTTAATTTGCAACTGGATTCTTCAGACACGAACCTATATTTCATTTAAATCCATTGTTCTAAGTTATTTTTAAAAGCACACCATGTTACCCTTCTTCTGCTGCTTCAGAGAACTATACTCACACATTTCACAGTGGTAATGGTGACTGAACTGGAGATAAAACTGAGGCCCTCGTTCATACTGACGTCCAGATTCGCTGCCCTGGAGAGGAAAAGAACAAACATCTCAGCTGTCATTTACAGCCGTTGCTTTTTCCTCAGAATAGCAACGAGCAGGTTTCTTATGAACCCCTTGATTTGTTTAAATGAGCTCAAGGACTTACATCCCCTCCTCCTGAAGGACTGGGGCGGGGCAGAGGAGATATGTGTCCTCAACAGTCAGGGGCTTCATCACTGGAGAAAAACATTTAAAATGAAAAAAAGATGATAAACTGCTGAACCCAGATCACAAACTTAGATGATTGTGTTGACAGAAGCAACCATGGTTGGTTTGTTTCTGTATTGATTGTGGTGAAGTTAGTCAAGAGATGAGAAAAATATACTACGGGTACATCTAAAAATAATGTGAATATTGTGAAAAAAGTCCAACATTAGGAGTGAAACTCGTGTATTATGTAGCTTCATTAGTCTGAGTGAAGCCTTTATTTATTGTCATTTTGATTACTGTGGGCTACAGCAAATAGAAACCCCAAATTAAGCATCTCTGACAATTGAAATATATATATATTCACAGAAAGGTTCTCAAAATGAAAAAAATGAGTGGTAGGAAAATATACACCAGCAGCGGGGATGGCTGCAGGACTGGGAGGATTGTCAAACAAATTCCTTTCAAGAACAGAGGAATAAATGAACTGCTGCTCAGTGGTCCACGTTTCTCCTCTCAGATGAAAGCAAAGGTTGACCTTCATTTGGAAATGAAGCTCTCAGAGACAAAAGGGAGAGCGGAGAAATTCAGCGGCGTTTCCTCAGTTAGTGATGATTTCGAGCTCTATGTCAGCTGCTGGTGTTGGCCCACTGTGTTTTCCAAAGTCCACAGTCAACACAGAAATCCACCAGGAGATTTCAGAGCAGTTTGTGCTTACTTCTGTTGGCAAGCTTTGCAGAAATGTTGATTTTATTTTCCAGCAGCTGGTTCGGTGACCGTTACTGCGCCTGATTGGCCGCTAAACTCTCCTAACATGAATCTTGTCAATTATTGTTGAAAATTTAGGAGTTAAATCAAAATATGGTAGTTGACAATTATGAAATGGAAGGAATCACAATCCATCGTTTCACCATTTACCCTATCTTAGATTTGATGGAGAACGTCTAGTAATTCTTGTTCAACTCTTAAAATGGATTCTGGTCTGGATTTTACCTCGACTCTAAAAGATCTTGTTCCCTTCATGCTCTCTTAATCTATTATTAACTTCCCTATCCCTGCTTATAGAAAAACACGCTCCAGCATGACGCATCCACACTTTGCTTCACTAAAACTTTATTTAGGAGCAGGTGAGTAACGGCGAGGAGAACAAATACCGAGATTTAAATGACCTTTTATTTCCACTTCACAGCTAAACAAGTGTGAAAAGCGTTGCTCTCCAAAATCAACCACCAAATGGCACATGAAGTTTGACAAAAGCTGAACGTGCTTAAGGGATGTGATGACTTTTGCAAGGCTCTGGAAGTCCACCTGTTGCTCAAATAATTGCTCTAGAAGTTTCTCTAACAAGCGCCGTCACCTGAGCCTCGTGCTCGTCATCACAGGGGGAGAGCAAACCCAGGAACCGACCGGATCAACATAAGAAGCCGTTTTGTTTTTTCTACAGACACAAAGAGCAATGCAGAGGGAAGGCAACAGGGGTGGAGGTGGCCAGTCACTGCCAGAAATGACTCCACGTTATGACAAACGAAGCCAAGCATGGTAATGGACTCAAATGATCCATTGAAAGCAGAAAAACAAAACTGTATAGGAGAAAATCCCAGTTCAAGAGTTGATGGGAAGGGATTTGCTGTCGTCTGCAGATTTTCCAGAGAAACCCTTTGAGGAGAAGGGCTTTGGCTCAGCGTCCTCAGTCTGCGTCACAATGTTTTATTCGACTGGTTGCTCCGGGAGAGGTCATGTTTTGCTGTGAGGTGCAGACAAGTGGCCAGAGTTGAGAAGAAAAGGGATAAACTTTGGAAGAAGACAAATATATAAACATTGGGATGATGCTGGCAACAGCAGGAAAAAGTTGTATGTTTGAAAAGCTGGAGAATTGGCTTTGAATTGAACATTTGTCAAATTTACTTGCTGGGATTTTAGCAACAAAAATAACTGTGCATCTGCAAAGGACTTCAGACAGGGTTGGCAGTTCACCTTCAGCAGCAAAACAATCTGAAACAGAACAATTATTGGATTGTTTGAATCTAATCATAACTATTTGTTAGAATGGTCAAGACGTAAATGCAGTGGAGAAGACTTGAAAACTTGCACGAACAGATGCACTTCTTCCAATGTGAGTATGAGACATATTCACCAAAACGAGGGGGGGGGAGCCAAAGGGTATGAGCACTTTTGCAAGCAACCGTAGAACTGGAAGAACAGTGTGTTATAAATGTGATAAATGTTTAACATCCTTGAGCCAAAGATAAACTTGTCTGTTTCATACTCTGTCCAACTGCAAATAAACAAAACAACATGGAAGTTATCTGCTTTTTAAATGAGCAGAGGACAAAATTGTTTACATAGCTTCATTTTGCACTCAAAATGACAGAAGGACTTCCAGAGTTGGTCCATGTTTTGCAGTAATCACCCACTGCTCCACTCGAACATCTGTCACCGAACAGCGAACAGCTCAGGACAAGACCTGCCAACTCCCCGCGGGCCTGACTGTTTTTTGCTGCTACTTTTTTCCTGGAGACACAAACTCAAACATCAATTCATCTGTTTAACACATGTCATGGCACAGCTCTGCTTTTCCTTTTGTACCACTTTGACGAGGTCTTTAACCTCGTATGCAGGAGGTTAAGGACAAACGCATTGGCAAAAGGAAAAAAAGGCTTTTATCTCTGGGAGACCCAACCATGACCCAATTATCTTCCTTTAAAGTTTACCTCTTAGGGGAAATAAGTTCCAGAAAGATTGTGTGCAAACATTCTCAAGAAGCCAATTGCCCTGAGGAAAGATAGCAGGGCGGATGCAAGGAGGTAGCTTCTTTGCAGGAAGCTTGCGATAATAATATAATCGGTCACATAGAAAAGAGAAAATGAGTATATTTGAAAAATACTGACCAATTATATCAACAAGAAAGCACAACTTGGCCAAGATGGCAAAATAATTTCCAAGAATCAGGTTAAAAAGTTCACAATCGTTTGTGAGTTCAACTACAAAAACTGACATGTTTGAACTCCGCTGATGGTAAACAGTTTTCTTTGCACTTAATGCAGCAAGCGTAGGACGGCGGCTTTTACTGCCATTACAGTAAGCCGCTTGTAAAGACCAGGGGGGATCTGTTTGGATCCATACAGACCTTTTATCTCTGTTTGCCCTGTGTGCGGTGCAGCCGTTCTTTTATCGCCTGCTCTCCCCCTTTCATCAGCCTATAAAACAGCCCAAAGTGTCGCCTTAAAAAGGCAATAATGCCGGTAGCAACAGTAAAGCCGCTTGTTTGATCGGGAATGATTCCAGCTGTTCAGATGACTCTCCACGCTTGTTGCTCCAGCTGACTTCACAGTGAAACAACTGCGTTCCCTGCTCTGTAGCTCCGGGTCATGTGTGGTGTGTGTAAGACCCATTTTGTTTGGTGATGGTTGACTTACTCTTGGTCACAGTGTCGTTGATCCGGAAGCTGCACAAAACTTTGTCGACGTTTCTGGCATGGAGGAACCCATTTCCTGTTACCACAACCTGGAATGACTCTGGTTGGAGATCGAAAGACAGAAACGTACAGTACGTCAATTCAACAGCATTGATAATGGACAAATGTAATCATATTTTAGTCTTAAAAGTATGACATTTGAATAGAGCACAGTTGACTTTCTACCGCAGCAGTTGTTTGTGAGCACAAAGTTTCCCAAGTTGTCAAAAATGCTGATGTTTCATCATGGCTTTTATGCTTTATGTGTCCTCTGTCAGTATGCATTCTGATTTATTAAATTAGCTCAATTAAATAAGCTACTTCCATGTTCCTCCTACATGTTTACCTACAATGACCAGCTGCAGCAAGACATTATCTTTTTGTCAGTGTTGTACCTTAATAAATGGTAACTTGTATAACAGCATTTTAACCTTTTTTTTAAACATATTTCTCAATGTTAGATATGGAGATAATTATGATCAGCTACTATCCTGAACACAGCCAAACAGGAAAAGTTATAAAAATAATGATAAGTGTCCCAATAATATTATGCAGCTGTCAAGTTAACAGATGTTGTTAAATATAATTCAGCTTCATTTGCTTCTTATTCATTTATATATGACATTAGAATCATTCTTTATTTTCTTACTTGTTGCAGTGAGATTAATTTATTGTGATATTTGTATTTTGTCACCTTCAACAAAAGCAAATACAAAACCATGCTTTATGATGTGCTCCATTACACCTTGTTTTCATTTAAATGTCAGAAAAAAGTCAGACTTTGTCAAGCTATGGGGAATGGAAGCACTCTTGAACGGGGAGTTATTAAACAGACAGAGGAAGTGAAAGAAAAGCCTCGTCTTTCCCGTCCTACCTCCTGCACATATGCTGGAAGGCTCTGCTGCCAGAATCTCGATGCAGGACTTCTTCAGAATCTGAGGAGAAAAACAGAAAACAAGCACAATTTGTGTCTTTCAGCAATACTAGAGTTTGTTTTTCTCACAATGTAAACCAGTTTGAACCACGAGGCATTTTGAGGTTCATGTGTGGTTACTGCTGAGCTGCAAAGGATTGACCCACATTTATCTAGAAACATGTACGCTGTGACCCCTACAGAGGAGGAGGGTTGATTCATAACCCAGTGGCACACACTCACACTCACACACAGACACACACATTGGTAAGAAGCTGCAGCTTTCAGCTTGCTCTTAATTTGATCCAGATGTCTACAGCTGTCTGACCTTTACTGCTTCTTAAAAGGAAAAAAAAACAACAACAAAAAAAAAATACACGTTTCCACTTTGTTATGCATGTTCTGACGTGTGATACTTTCAAGGAATAATGGGGAACTAAAGATGAGGCTAATAGGAGAAGACCAATTAAGTAACATCATTTTGTTTTCTTGGTATTAAAATCTGCTCTATGTGTAAATGTGAGTGTGGCAACAGAGAGAAGCTTACCGAATCTATGACTCCTTGCAAAGCCTCAAATCCACCATTTACAGGAAAGACGTGGTCTTTACTGTCAGCAATCTTCGCCAACTAGAAATGAAACAAATCATTACTGCTCCAAATGACAGGGGGAGATGGTCTGGTTACAGCTTTAGCACATTTGTTTACTCAACTAAAGAGTTTGCTCTGTCATAATTTAGTTGCCTTCTGAAAATATTGATACCCTGTGAATATTTTGAATTTACAACCACAAACTTCAATGCATTTCATTGGGATTTTATGACAGGCTAACACAAAGAGGTGGAATATGAATCCAGTTGTTATGTGAGGGATTCTGGGATTTGTTAGAGCGCATCAATGACAAAACAGCATCATGAAGACCAACACAGGTAAAGGTTTGAAGATGATGAAAACAGACAGGCTACTAAAATAATTATGATTGGAACACGATCACAAAACATTGTTGAATAAATAATCTGAAAGTAGATTATGTGATAACTGCAAACCTGCCAAGTCAAACGTCTGTCTACCCAAAATGACAGACCAAGAAAGGAGTTCAGAGAGAACTAGACAAAAGGCCCATGGTAACTCTGGAGGAGCTGCAGAGATTCGCTGTGCAAGAATTTATTGACGTGGCAAAAATAAAGCCACAATTGACCCTTATAAGTTATCACTTATAATTGACCAAAATAAGTTTTGCTTGCATGTTACACATCCATACGAGACACAATAACACGTAGAAGAACATGTGGAAGAAGGAGCTCTGGTCATATGAGCCGTTTAGCAAACATTAAAATCCACTGGGTTAAAAAAAAAAAAAAAAATCTTCTCTGGAATATATTTTGAACCAAATATGTTGTGAGAATTTGTTGAAAAAATGTCCCCCATTCAAGGTTATCAGTTTAATATGAACATAATTAAGTCTGCTTCCTCTGATAAAGCATGGTGGTGGCAGCATTATGCTACTGAGACGTACGTATTAACATTATTAACTCAAGGTAGAGTTAATAACGAGATGAATGGATCTACAGTCACTGCAGTCCTGGAGGAAACCTATCAGAGGCTGCAAAAGGCTGGTGGATTAAATGATTAAGATCAAGGTTCATGGGGAATATAAATGCATGCCACACTTTTCAGATTTATATGTGTCCAAAAAAAACATGCATTGTTTACCTTTGATCTCATAGTTATGAGCTACTTCGAGTAGGTCTATTACGTAACATCCCAATAAAATAAATTAATGCTTGTTATTATAATGGGTCAAAATGGGGGGGAAAAAAAGAAAAATATGCAAGATTGTTAAAAAAAAGACCTCTTGGCTTGACACAACACATTAATCGAGCTAACAAGCCTCAAATCCTGAATGCACAACTACTTAGTCTTTGCAGAAATAAAATCGCTTAATTTAGATTTTCAAAGCGTATAAATTTGTGTTTTGCTGACGTTGGAAGTTGCAACTCCCTTCAGGCGACGCTTTGATGTCATGAGGCAAAAAACAAAAGCCAAAACAAATAAAAAAACTTCAAAACTACACACCTGTGTCTCATTGAAGTCCTTGACTCCAACGCAGTAAACTGTGGCACCCAGACTTCTGGAGCGGTTAGCCTGTCAGGTATGCACACAGAATCACAGTGGAAACAGGAAGAAGCTCCATGCCTGGCTTCAATTACACCTCAGCCTTTCGCAGCGTCACCCTCTAAAAACGATTTTTGCCTCTGCCATGACTTTACAAGCAGTTGAGCAATTCTGTTTTAAAGCATAACAACACTCAAAGGCCTAATGACACAAATGTTACACTGTCATTGTCTGTCTGCCAAACAAAATATGTAGGTCTGATTGTTCATTTTGCAGGAAATTATCAACCTGGAGTTTGCAGTTGACAATTAATGACATTAAGACCCCCGTAATTTCCAAGAAACTGAGATTCCAGCTAGCGGGAATCTCAGATCAGCCTGGCGATTAAACATGTATCAGGCAATAAAAGCGAAGAATGGAGGGACGGCTGCATGCAGAGTGCCTGCAAGGTCTAAGGAGCAGATAAATCATTAGACCTCAGATAGCAGGGAGGTCAAAAGATGATATATGTCCTGACAGCCTTTCATCTGGCGTGTCAGTAACACGCTAAAGTTTGTCATATTCTCTGTTTTTACTGCCTCACCTCCCTCTCTGCGTAGAAGAAAAAATCCTCCAGCAGCTCTCCATCAGTCAGAGCTATGATGACGCTGGCTGTGCGGTAACCTGCGCACAGAAGCAATCAAAAAAATGTACTGTTGTCATGGCCCGTTTTATTCTTAATATTATAGGAGAACAAACGCAGGTCAGTCGGTCAGGAAGTTTCAAAACAACCCAAAGACATCCATCCCTCAGGTTGATCAAAACCTAGAAGACGCTGCAACGACAATGATGTTTCAGTCCATGCAAAATTTTATGACACAGCCCAATGTATGGGACATTTAATCATGCATTGTGTTTGGACATGTCCACATATTTTCTATTTTAGAAAATACAATTCAATTCCACTTTATTGTCAAGACTGTCAAGACACACACAGAGTTTAAATATTGTTTCCCTAATGTCCCTGGTACAAAGAGCAATTCAAAAAATGATAAAAGTGCTATGTGAAAGAGAAAGAGAGTCGAAACTATTTACCATCACTTCAACCAGTTCTTTGTTTCCACAAGAGACATTTTAAAAGACAAATCAAAATAATTTGCAGAAAGTAGAGGCGAAATATTTTCCAACTTTGAAGCTTTGTGAAAATAAAAATCCTTCCTCACTAGGAGTTGAGATAAAACCCACCTTCTGTGTTTCCATGGTAAATCTGCTCACTGGCCTGTAAAAATAAAAAAAAATCCTGCATGAAACAGTGAAGCAAGCAGTGAATAAAGTGAAGCCCCTTCCTGCTCCAACACAAGAGCCATGCGGGAGCTCTGGACTGTGTGGTTCCTGTTTCTGGAGCCGTCGAAGCGATGAGACCCGAGTTAGCTCTGAACTGGACGCTGTTCACTCACCCGCTGGATGCCCTCATGCATATAAGTGTCTCCTCCTGGTAGAACTGCCTGGAGCTCCTCCAGACCTTTACGGATACGTTCCCTGTGCAGAAACCCAGAGTAACAGATAATGGTATCTGATCAAAAATATTTATTCTGTCAGAATCGTTTGTTGATTTATCTCCCCACTAAAGCCAGACACACTTAAGTTTGGTCACAGAATAATAGTTTCCATAACAACAGTCCTTTGAGAAAATACAAGCAATGCTTAACAGATGTGTAAAATCCAATCAGTACAAATGAGGCTTTGCAAAACTAGCAGTAAAGGTCAAACTTTTGACACATTTTTGTCGCATTTAAACTACAGACTATTTTATTTGCACTGCACGTAAAAAACGGAACCAAATTACTGCATGATTGTGTGGTTAAAGAACATCCACAAACTGATGGTTTATATATAGTTTGAGTCCAGTCAGATTGGATGAAAAGATGTGTTGTGCATCTAAAGGTTGCAGAGCCGGGGCCCTGCAGGTCTGGACTTTGACACCTGTGATCTAAACCATTCCAGTGTAGGTAGCGTTGAATTTTTACGCTTGTTGGAAACTGAGCCTCATCTCAAGTCTCAAGTCTTTTACAGCATCCAACAGATTTTCCTCCAGGACTGTGCTCTAATTAACTGCATTCATCTTTCCATCAACTCTGACCAGCTTTATGTCCCTGCTGAAAGGAAGGCATCACAAAAGCATGACGCTCCCAACACCATGTTGATGGAGGGGATGGAACCATAGCATTTATTGCATGATTTTTTTTTTATTTCATTGTATTTTATTTATTGGAAATGGGAAACTATATCATTAACAAACATGACTAAAAATACTAAATGTGTAGAACTTAGCGATAATTTCCTGTAATTTCCATCTATAGTCCTGAGCATATGAATGGGACAAGAAATAAAAAGTGAAGAAAAGAGAGAAAAAGAAGCAAAGAAAAATAAACAAGACAATAATCAACAGACAAATATTAGTATTAACAAAACGGGACCCAGTCAAGCAAGAAAACTGGACAAAAAACAGTGACTCGATAAAGTTAGACTGAAATGCAGCATGCAAAAGGTAAATTGTTCATGTTGTTTTCTTAAATGTTTCTCTGTATCTGAAAGCAGGACTTCTTATGACTTTCTTTCACCAATGGATTTCTTCTTGATACTCCTCCCTAAAAACCAAATGTGCCGAGTTCACAATGAGTGGATGTCCAGATTCTTCCATTTGATATATGGATCTCTGTAAATCCTCCAGAAATATGCTATTTACTACTAATTTTATATAGTAGCATAAGGGTAAAGGAGGCTGAAGGTATACGTAAAGTACACTTTTCACACTTTTCTTTGTATAAGCATTTAAAAACACTTGGATAAGTTTTCTTCCCCTTTAGAGATAGTCGCCATTTTGTGTTTCTCTATATAATGACTTCTGACAGCCACTCAAATTGTCAGCAACCTGTTTGTCTACCAACATTATTTATGACGGAAGCATTAAACCTGCAAGAAGACGGTCTGCATGCTCAGGAAATATAAATCCATGAAGTGTTCACAATATGTCAAAATCAAATGATAAAATACTTGCCCCGACTTGCAAAACTATCATAGCAAGAGACAGTATCTGTCTGGATTCTCTGCTCAGTCATAAAAATTGTGTGTCATAACTATCACATCTGTCCAAATCTGCAGCTTTACTGTTTCCTTTAAGCTGTATGGCAGAGAAGCAAAGGATTTTCAACAAGTTCGGGACATCTGCTCCCACCTGTCTTCTGTCAGCCTCATCAAGATCCGTCCCTCGTTGGAGAACACAATGAAGGACATCCGCAACTGTGGGCTGGGGTGAGAAGAGCGGAAAAATACAAGATCAGTAATTAGGTCATACCAGCCAGTTTCTCACGGACACTGGGCTATTACCTTATGAATTTATGTGCCAGGTGTTCGACAAAACTGTAGATTTCATTCCAGTGATTCTGCACACTTCCAGATCTGAGAAGAGAGCGGACAGCTTAACGCGAGCAGAATAAGCTTCAGCCTCTGTTTGAGCGTCTAAGGAGTTGACGGTGATGGAGGATAGTATGCAGTGCCTTCAAAAAGGATGTTACCTGTTTTTATTAGGATTTTACTTTTATTTAATCATTCCAAAGTTCTGTCATTTTGAAGAGGGAGAAAAAGTATGCAAGCTTTTTCGATTAAACAAAAACATTTCAAAACGTGCGATCCATGTCCCTGAATGAACACTTTGAAGAACAAATCTTCACTACAAATACAGCTACAAGTGTTTTTCTTATGTCTTTATCAGCTATTTTCATCTTCGGATCCAAATAGCTGTTCATTGTTCTTTTCAACGTAGCTCAAGCTCAGTCCGATTGAATGGAAAGTGATCAGCTTTTTTAACTCTTGTCAATGGATCTCAGTTTAATTGACTGGACCTCAACCGAGACATTTGAACACATACATATTTCTTGCTTTAAAACATTCAATTGCAGCTCTGGCTGTTTATATATTTACTGACTTGCTGGAAAGAGATGCTCTATACTAAGTTTTACGGAGTCTAGTAGGTTTTCTTGCATAATTACATTGTTTTCATCCATCCATCTTGCCATTAGCTCAGTTCAGTTTCCTTGTCAAAGTTGAAGAAAAGCATCCCATTGACTGTTTTTGTTAGGCATTCTGATTTCCCTGTCCAATTTCTGTCCATTTTGTTTGACATTCATTAACTATTGTGTTTTGTTGAAATCTTCAACTTTTATTTCTCTTTGCAGTGTTTAGTAAAATGCAGAAAAAGCAGCTGAATCCATGAAATTGTTCTGAGCTGCTTTACCTCAAGATGAATCAATGATCCCATACTTACTTGGGTATCAGTTTTCTTTTAGAGGACTTGGAAATCCTCTAAAAGTAACTGAAACATTTTCCAGTTCCTGCGTAATCACTTCTCTGTCAGACGGGACATTGACTGATGGCAGCTGTCTTCTCCCCAATTAAATAATCTCACATCTGACCTTTCCACTGTCATATTGTAACGTCAGGATTTAATTCCCTTGCACTGTGATCATGACAAAGGCCGCTGTTTCCTGCTCTGCTGGAAGATAAATACCATTTGGGAAGGATCTTATGGCATTTGCGTGCTTGTCACCGCTGATTCCTATCAAACGATCTTTCATTTAAACCGTGTTTTCATAAGACCTTGAGTTTTCCTAATACATATTTTTCCAGCGTTACCATGACACAAGTCCCAGCTCAAGCAGCTGTGCCAAGAGGCTCAACATCTGGATGAAATTGAGAGAGGCAGAGCTGACAGAGAGTAAGAAGTAGTGTCCAGGACGAAGAAGACATTGGGGGCAGATGAAGGACATCAGAGAAAGGTTCATTTGGAGAAACAATATGTTGAAATACGGGAAGAGGAGGAGTGTTTTTAGAGAACTAATGCCCAACTTTTTATTAAATCAACAACAAAGAGACACGTAGGAAGGAGGGAGCTGGAGAGAACCCATGCATAAACATGGAGAACATGCAAACTCGATACAGAAAAACATCCTGCCAAGACCTTCCTGTGGTGCTATCAACTGCGTCGCTGCGTAGCCCACCAGATGTGCACCAAGACAACAGATTTTAAAAAAAATTAACATGAGTCAAAATGGCCCAGTCAAAGTCCAGACCTAAATCCAGTTGAGAATCTGGGGCATTCCTTGAATATTAATGTCCAAAGACATTTTCCATTCCATCTGACTGAGCTTGTGTTGCATTACAAAGAAAACGGACCCAAATATAAAAGTCTCTAAAGCTGCAAAGTTTAGCGAGAACACACTTCAAAAGACATGGAAACTCAACAAAAAGAATTAAAGACTCAGGGGGTTGAGTCAGTTCTTGCGCGAATTCTTCACGGTTTAGATTTTTACTTGTAAACCGTTTGAAAAATCATTAATGTATCAACAAACACAGCCAGATTTTAGAATTTACTTTTAAAAACCTCCAAAAACCATCCCTCATTTCCCTTCAGCCTTAGAATTGAGTATTGTGAGTGTAAAATCACAGCATGTGAGAAGCATTAAGACACTAGGGAAATTGTAGACAAATGAGAAAATGCACCGCGACTATTTACCATGTCTTTGGGGATGGTAAATGCTACTGAAAAGGTTGTAACCTACATTTGAGCACAAACTGAAATTGCTTAAACACACATTTATGCATCTTTCGAGAACTTTACATTGACTTCCATTCATTTTTCATTTATGTCCATAACCTCACCATGCCCCTTACAGGAAATGCAACCATTGTCAGTGCATGCCTACCCTGAAACCTAACCTAACCTCAATTCACACCTCTGTCCTAAACCTAACCCTCAACCCGACAACAGCATTTCTTCTTATGGACTCTGGGCTTTGGACCCCATTAAGAACCAACAAATAAGTCCAGCTTGACTTATTTGTTGGTAAAATGGGCCTTACATGGTGAGAAATACCAAAACGATGAGTCAAGCCCAAGTTAGACAAACACAGATGTCTGCATGTCAAAACCAAACAGGCTAGTTATCCTAGCTCCCTGGTCATTAACAAGCATTTGGAAATTTACTGCAGTGAAACTGACACGTTAGACTTAGAGCACAAAGCACAACTTGATAAAACATTACAAATCATTAATGTACAGTGCACTCTGCCGCCATGGAGAGTATAACTAGGTAACATACTTTGAGAAAATATGAGCTGTGTGTAACTGGCAGGGGGACTTGCATGCCCTGTCACTGGGGATACATTTCTGTTACATTATTTACCATTCTTGTCAATTTGAGCTAGTTCAGTCAACATGTGAAACCATTTGCTCCCCTTGCAAGAGTGCCAGGTAAAGTGTTGGCCAACTTACATGTCCAGAACAAAGTAGAGATCAAAACCTCCGAAGCATGAGGACTGCTGAGCCTGCCTCCTGCCCTGGTTTGGTCCAGCATCCACAGCAGTGAGCAGAACCAGTGTGGCACCAAACACAACGGGGAACCAGAGCCTCTGGCTCCAGCACTGAGACATCATTCCACTTGGAGAAAATCACATAACAATCAGATTTAAAAAAAAAAAAAAAGAAGAAGAAGAAAGGATTAATCCTTTTTGCAGATTCTTCTGTCAATCCTCCACTGATGTTTTCAGATGCAGTAATCCAAGGGGAAAGCTGTGAGTGTTGCTCAGTGTTTGAAGAGGAAGACTGAGACAAAGCAGAGGTGCTGGTGGCACCCCCTCATCTGCAGGTTCAAGGCAACATGCACATGGATGAGAGAAGCTCCTCAAACTACATCTGAAGCTGCTCTTTTGTTTGTGCCATGTAGACAGAAAAACCCTCCAACCCTGGATGTGTTTGCAAAAACTTTCCATGTGTTTCTCTCTTTTTCCCTGGATCTTAATGGGAAGAGTGATGAGGACAACGTTGTGAAAGCCCCACAATCTTCTGACTACTCCTGCCACCTAGTGGAAAGGGCTGCTTTGCACTGACAGCAGTGACCCCACCAAACACTGTGTGTTTTGGCACTTAAGCATTTATCCTTATCTGTGATTACAGGTCCCTGGCTTTGTGTAAACAAAGAAAACCCAACACATCAAAGAAACACCTGGAAGGAGTCTGAAATCACGTGTGAAGTGGTAAATATGTTTTAGTTTCTTGATTTTTCTATTTGTAGAATATGTTTCAGAAGTTACACGAAGCTACAAGATGTCAATGAAAATCCTCAAATATACCAGAAAAAAAAACCTCATACTTGGTCTGCAAATGTTTTTTTTTCTTTTCAGATACTTACTGTCTCATCTCATCATGCCTGGCTGGAACAAATTGTCTCTGATTATTGGCCATTCGTTTTTATGCCTTGCTTGTGTTCAATCAACCGATGAACCAATATTTTTTACTCACTGCATTCCTTTGTTTGTTTGTAAAATTGGCAGCCAAATCTCTCGAGCTTTCCAGACATTTGTTGGACATGTGTTCCTTCTATAAGACTTTTTCTCTTTTTTATTTGCATTGCTTGCTATGAAGTGTATCAAGCCAAGTGTGTGAGAGCACTCGAGTCTTGAGCTCTAAACAACTTTAGAGGGTTTTTTTTTTTTTTTGCTTTTACATCATCTATTCTGGATTAATACCGCATAACATTCTCGCAGTTCAGAAGTGATGGAAAAAAACAAAGTGTCCCTCCTACAAGAAAACAATTCGTGAAGAAAAAAGAGCATTTGTACTAATTTTATGCGATGAATCAAAAATGCTTTCTGTATTTAGTAGCCAAATATGTGCTAGCAAATAAAAACAAAAGGACCAGTCCACAGTGAACCTGTGAACGGCTGACACCAATATTCAAAGAGTCTCTGGTTTGTGACCTTGCCTGTCTCCTGGTAAATCTCTTCTTTAGTTTTTTCCTGATTTTCATCCAGTCACGACTCTCATCTCTGTTTTTTCTCCCAGCAAAGGTTTTGGACATCAGAGGTTCAATCCCTGGGCCTTCTGTGTCACTGTGCCTTTTGGAGATGAGCCTTGAGTAAATATTTGAATCAATAGTTAGATTTCAGAAGGTCAAACATCTTTTATTTGTGCAAACACATGACAACCATGCTGAGCTATTGTATTCGTTTTTATTTTTCTGTAGGGATGTGAATGTACTTTACAAAGTCAGATTAAAGGATCTTCTTAGTATTTTATAAAAAAAAACATCATTAGGATGTTTAGATAAACTATTATTTTCCGACAGCAGCAAAAATGGGACAGAGCACAGATGAGTTGTCTTTCTTGTGGACAACATACTGGCATGTCTTCTGGTCAAACACAGAAACACAATCTTCAGGGAACATTACTGGAGTTGCATACCTGAAATCAGACGGCAAGCAGAAGAAACTATGAAATGCATGCACATCTAACTCTTCTTTTGTGTTCACAATAACATGAAGAATTTTTTTGCACATACCCATAGCAGCATTCGTCACAAGTACAATTTTGACATACACTGTTCCTCCATTTTGTCTCTTTAGGATGCCATGTCAAATCCACACCATCCTGGCAATGAGTCTCATTTTCTCTTTCTAGGAGAAACAAAACCAAGATATGGGTTTGAATATTTAAAGCAAAAAAACCTTATCATAAGAACCATAAGTATTCTGTGACTGTTTCGTTTTACCGGGTGTCCTGAGTTTGAAAATGCACTGACAGTCTGACAGCGACATCACGACACAGAGCAGCACAGCCGGTGCCAAATATTTCTTTGGATTTAAGTGCACTTTGATAAACAACTGGAGAAAATTGTCATGTAAATAATCGATCCTTTGATGTAAGCATGCACATGCAAACAGAATCATAAAAAATGTAACAAGAGTTTTAGAAACCCTCACAAGGAACTAATTGCTAAATAAAACTTACCATTTCTTACCAAACTTACCAAATCAGTGATTTGTCAGGTTTGACTTTGTCCAGGTAAGGAAAAATATGCTGAAATGTTTTTTGAGGATTGTGTCCTTTAAATATTGCTTTTTGCAGAGACCTTTGGAATCAAACATCAACATAGGAATGTTGACTTAATTTACTTGAAGGGGTCAGAGACCGTTGGGGGAAAAAAAATAAAAAACATAAAATGTGCCAAATAGACAGTTTTTTTGGGAAGGTTGTTCTGTTAACTGCTTGACCTCAATTTTGTGCCTGCATGACCTTCAACCTTTTGGATTATTGGTGCCTGTGGAGGTGTGATTATTTTAAGATGGTGTATGTAGAGGTGAATCGACACAGACTTGGAATTTTATCAGGATATTTTATGTATTGTGATAAAGATAAATGTGATCATACATTTTTTTAACGGTATGGCACTCGAATTACCCTGTTCCAAATCGTTTTATGATTTTAGAGAATTGTTGCTTATGACATGAATGAAAGTGAATAGTCATACTGTTGATCTGAACAAAGATCATAATTAAGGCAATTATTATTATTAATATAAACATATAAACAGCCTCACCGATCTTTATGCTTATCACATTTATGGGGGGGAAAAATACTGCCAGTGTAATTTTTATTACTTTTTTTCTGTATTTTTGACCAGTTTCCAGATTTATGATCCACTGCAGTGATCCAGTCCATGTTTTGCGTCACTCTCTGAGGCGCCACAAACTGGGTTGCCATATTGGGTGCATTTCAGCTTCTCCTCTCCTGCCTATGATCAACGAGAGGAAAAGGGGGGTAATTGAAGCGCGACAGGGCAACAAACCAGACAACAAAAGAAAGTAAGGGCTTCACGCAGAGTGGATTTATGTTGCTTGCAATATTTTCATCACATTGTTTCACACAAACCTCCTTTTTACTTACTCGGCTCGGACGTCATACCATCAAAGATGATCTAATCAGATGAGAAGGTATGTTTCACTGAACGCTGAAACGACGTCTTACGTCTTTGCTTTTAGCTTGCTATGCTAACATCCTTCTGCTAGCTAGGCCAGCTCTCTTTAGCCCTCAGTGTCTTTAGCCTGTTCAAGCTAAAGAACAGGCTTAATGTGGTGTTAAATATTTACTTAAACTAATAGTGCGACGTTGTTCGGTGGGGGTTATCAAGATTTACTGACTGTTACACAAAACTCAAATACGTATTTATATGACAATTGTCTTCTCAGTTTGTAAGTTATTTTAGCCTTTTTTTTTGTTTTTAATTATGATCTTAATCCCACGTATCCTGACTGCACATGTTTCTAATTTGATCATTTGCTTATGATTTATGCCAGAATATTAACACATGGGCATGAATAGTAACAAATCTTCTGGGTTGACAAGATTCTGTGTATGATTTTTGAAGATGTGGATTCAAATGCAGGCTTGACAGCAGAGCAGTTTCAACAAAATCACATCCAAGGTCATACCATAATATTCATATAACTCTATGCACACATACGACGACGTGTGTGTGTCAATGTATTGCGTTTTAATTGACACCAATTAGACGTGTAATGGTTCAGAAATAGGAAAGCTTCTGCATCTCAAAGGCAGAAGGTCTGGGTTTCTAAATTTACATTGAAGATTGTGGAGTTGAATATTTATTTTATTAACATTTTTCTAATTCTTTGGGAAAATCATATACAGCTTTGTTGAATAGAAACTTCAATTTTAGACTGCACATTATTATTATTATTATTATTATTTAACATAGTCACCAATAAAGTGTCTGGAAAGTTGCTAATAGTGACGTACCTGCTGTTATCTCTTAGTGGGACAATCTGCAATTTAGTTTGTTCAGATTATTGTAACATGATCTAAATCTGTACTGTCTAATGCTTTGATAGTCGCCTCTGTTTTACTTGTTTCACCTCCAACATGATGATGTCTCTTACTTTTTATTTGTGGGTTCAAATTAACATAATTTATTTTGTATAAATGTGCTTTTCAGTGTTCACTTAATGCCTCACATTGAACACAATTGGGACAAATAATCCGACATTAAAGGTGAAATTGGTAAACAAGAAGCTGGATGTGCGACATCTGTCTCTCTGCGAGAAAAGCAGTAACGCTGGCTTGGGTAGAATGAGATTGTTGACTAGTCTCTGAAATGTCACAGATGATTTCTCCCTCAGAAGCCATCGCAGTGAGGATAATAGTGGTCTGCATAACTTTGCAAAACACAAAGTTTGACATTTATTCCTCAGTAGGCATTAAAACAAGAGAAACATTATTTTCTCATTTCTTTAAGCGTCTCTAAATGCTCTCCTGTTCCTCCTCTTCTAGATTCATCTAAACGCCCCACCAGTGGCTGGGGTCCGTTTTGGGCCGGGCGTGGCTCAGGAAGAAGATGCACCGCGGGGATAAGGACTTACAGTCATCTGCACGCAAGATGGGGACGTCCTTGCTTTTCCAGCTGTCGGCCTACGAACGGGAGCTGGACCTGGTGTTTCTGGACCACAGCTACGCCAAACCATGGAACGCTCACCCTGATGCCAGCAGCGCTCGGCCCACAAGAACGCTGTTCGTGACGCCGCGTCGTCAACCCGAGACCTTATTGTGAGTTTAAAAAAATGTTTTAAGTGTTCTAAGGAAATAGACTTTTTTTGTTTATTCATTTAATTTCTTTGTTGTTTTTTTCCCGTACAGAGACGCAGATTCCCTAATAGATGTGGAAACGATCACTCCAATACCTGTTCCCCTGTATGACAACCACAAGGCTCTGAGTGTGATGAAGGAGTGTGAGAGGCATGTCCTGTTTGCTCGAACAGCCGCCGACGGCCCCCCACCTCCAGATGACTGGGAGGAACACATAGACAAGTAATCAGACATGCTTATCAATCACTTCTGCTGCAATATTTGAAGCTTTTAAGTGTAACACACCTATCAGCAGGTCAGTATTTTGAGATCATTTTTCTTTTTCAGGACGGGCTGGTCAGTGACCCAGAACAAGTTGTTTAACAAAGTCCTTAAAGCTCTACAGGGAGAAAGACTGGCAAGACTGGCCAATGAAAATGTAACTTTTTCTTTTTTTTGCTGTTGTTTCTCTATTAGTTTTCAACTCTAGACAGTTAATGTGTGTGGCACGCATCGAAATGTTTTTTTTTTTTCTTTCTGTGCTTGAATATTACCATCGCCTTAAACTTCAGTTTTCTGAGTAAAAGTTGATGCGTTTTTCTGGATTCGGTATTTAGACGAAAGACCCCGCAGTGCTGCACTTGATCAGCAACGACATTTTTTTTCTTCATCTGTACATTTTAGGCTTCCAACGAGCCCATTCTGCGGAGGATAGCTGTAGACAAGTGTGCCAGGAAGGTGAGGCACGCGCTCGCCAGCGTGAACTGGGAAGCCAAGCTGACGCAGTGGCTGCACACCACGCTGATTGAGTCGTTGAGTCTCCCCATGCTTGCAGCTTACTTGGATGTGCTGCAGACTTTAAAAAGCAAGGTCTGATTTAGTCACTGAACACCAGGTCTTGGTGACCAACACGGTGTTTGTAATGTTTCATGACTTTCTTGGTCAGAGAGCTGAATTTTGTTTTGTCTGTTTATGCAAAGCTGCCGACGCTCATCGACAGAATGCTGCTGCCGTCTGCAAAGACTGGAGCTCCGAGTGCGGAGGCTTTGTCTCTGCTGCTGAAGCGTCCCTGGGATCCTGCTGTTGGAGTTCTTTCGCAGAACAAACCGGTAAAATCCATGACTAATGACAAAGGAAAAAATTTATTGAATGTGTTGTTTTTTTTCAGTGTAATAGTCAAGTCTTGAATAAATTATAACAGTTTTTCCTATGCTTGTTGAGTCTAGCAGTGACTTATCTGGGTCTGTAGTTGGTATGAAACCAACTATAGACCCTTTTTATTTATTTATTATTGTTATTGAATATTTCTCCTACATCAGAGCCATAGTTTTAACTTAAATTTATTTTACTACAATTTTATATGAAAAAAAACTAATGTTTGACTAATATAGTGAGATGCAGCATGTTGCTCAGATATTGTGACTTGATCCACTCTAGCATCTGTATGTTGCAGTGCAAGCTTCCTGGGTCTCCTCTGATTCTCATCGCGCCGTCCAGCCCAACAAATCCGGCTCTCTCCACCTCACGGAGAATGAGGTTTTGGCAGTCGCAGCTCTCCTGCCTGGGAAAGGTTGAAAATCTCTCTCTGTTCTAGTTTTCCATTTGGAATGGAAGTCATTTTATTTTCCTTGCAGGTAAAAGTTTTAATGGGTGCTGTTTTTACTCCAGGTCATCCCGGTGCACACTCATGTGAACAGTGGGGCCAATATTGGAATCACACAGTGTTTGGAGCACATGCTGGGAACGGTCAGAGCCAAAGTCATGGAGGTGTGTCTTCATATATGTGTTTATCACTGTGTGGTTGCTTCCTGTGGGTGTTTTTAAGATGTACATTAAAAATAATTGTACCCATAAAATATCATATTAAGAAGTTGCTTTTGTTTGTAAATGTAATGACTAGCCTAACAAAATCCTTGTTTTTATTGATTAAATCTATGGCTCTAAAGCCAGGAATATGTTTTTAATATTATTTTGTAAACTTTGACAGGTTCACAGTCACTTCCCACACAAGCCCATCATCCTGGTCGGCTGGAATGCTGGTGCGCTTATCGCTTGTCATGTAAGAGTTGGATAATTGTATCACAGTCATGCATCATGACACGGAAACTTGTGATTTTCTTTTTCTTTTTTTTTCTTTTCTAAATAAAAACTTGAAGCTATTTTCTGCCAGGTATCCCTCATGGAGTATCTGACGGCTGTCGTGTGTCTTGGCTTTCCGCTCCTAACAGTCAACGGACCCAGAGGGGTGAGACCTCAACTCCCCTACTCGCCGTTAAAAAGTATGAACTTCAGCGTGAATTCAGGTCTGTGACGAGCTGCTGGTGTGCTGCCGGTTTGCAGGACGTGGACGACCCGCTGCTGGACATGAAGACCCCCGTATTGTTTGTGGTTGGGCAGAATGCGCTGCAGTGCACCACAGATGGCATGGAGGAGTTCAGAGAGAAGCTGAGGGCAGACAACAGCTTGGTGGTGGTCGGAGGAGCAGACGACAACCTCAGGTTGGTCACCGTCTCTTCGTTAGTTAACTTAAAACCCTCTCTGTTATGTTGAGCTTAGAGAATCACTGTGCGGGGAGACATTAATATCAGCCCATGACTCTTTGAAAAAAACATGCAGCAGTTGATGTGAAGATAAACCAGCATCAAGAGATTTTTATATTTTACTGTCTAATGGCAAAAAAGACTTTGCTATTTTTGTTAAATGTAGGCGTCTACTGCTGTGAAACTGCATATTGCATCAACATACACACCTGGAATATGTTGGCCCACTCCGCTGCGATATTAATATTGCACATACTGATGTTATTGCAATATTTTTTGTAGTTCTACATTTTATTTATTATTGAAAGTACATGGTCTTTTATTAAAATAAACAACATGATATTTAATAATCTATGCAATCTTGAGTAGTCTGGAAAATGAAAGTTTAGAGTTCCCAGAGTTTCACATTAAATTTTTTAAGAGACATATTTTGCTCTGACCTTTATTTTGTGAGTAGAGGGGCTTTAGCATTGATTTACATTTAGCTGATCACCTTTTTATCTGCAGTTTATTCATCACAACTCATCAGATTTTGCCTAACTCACTGATTGTATTGATTTCTCAGCTGCTAACAGATAAACGCATATTGAAAAAATGGGGATTAGAAGAGGTCATTTCACTTCTATAGGATTTTAAACTGGGCCCAATTCATTTTGAATTGAAACATTTTTATGAGTCCGAGTGAACGCTTTATAATCCCAGATAGCTGATCTGGGATCAGGACAGGTAGCGCTGTAAAGATGAAGCAAAGCTCCGTTTGAACCTCTGTGTCCGTGAAGCCGAGATGCTCGCTTGTAGTTTTTCCTTCTAATTTTTGCTCAGCTGAAGCGCAGCGGATCCAGTCATTGATTTTCTCTACTGCTTCATTGGGGGCGTTGATGTGCTGGTTTGTTCACTGTCTCGTTGTATTATTGGAACGGGCTTCTCCTGATGTTGCAGTGACTCAGTTGCTCTACGACGCCAACATTTTTATGTGTAAGCAGCACAAAGCTGGCTCAGTTTGGTCTGTGGATGAAAAGCCAAAGAGAACAAGAGGCGACAGAATAATGATTTATTTTTCTCCTGCTGAGAAGACTCAGCTGATGTCTGAAAAGAGATTAAGTAAGCCTCTCATTGCAGGTTAATTTATGCAAGTTATCAAGATGTTCTTCACTAAATAAACGTAAATTCTCTTACAAAAAAAAAAAATCTGTATTTTATGTAAGGTAAAGAGACTGTAAGGAGTTAAAGTGGCTGTACCTTGTACATGACTTTCTGTTTTTGAAAAAAAAATCTATGAATTTCTCACAGAATCAACTCGGCAAAGATGAAGTCGGAAGGTTTGACGCAGACGATGGTGGACCGCTGCATTCAGGATGAGATAGCTGACTTTCTGTCAGGGGTCTTGACCCGGGCAGAGGGCCACAGTCACGTCTCCGGAGAGATGCGAGACCTGGACACGGAGAAGAAGAAGCGGCCTCGACGGGAGCTTCCCTTTGACGTGGAGAGAGGTCGACCTTCGTCTCCGGCTCTTAGAGTTCCCATTTCACCCTCAGGTTCAGAGGTTTGTTACAAAACTGTATTTATACAGTAGCTGTTCTTCCATTGACCAGAAAATTGCACAAACTGGAATTACAGAAATAAATTTGTTTAAAGGAAACATTTTTGAACAATTGTTGGGAAAAATAAACAACTTAAGTTTTTTGGGGAAAAAAAGTTTTCGCACTACGAGGTGATTATTATTATCATTTTTTATTTTTTGGTCATCTCATAATGAGTGTATTTCGCAAAACTGCAATGGAAAAAGTTTCAAATCACACAAGTCATGTGATCAACAACCACAAGTGGTAGGAGGATGATGGTGCAGCTTTTTTTAATGTCTTGTCGCATAAAAAATATGTTTTGTGTCTCTTATTTAATGGAAACAAAGCATCTGCAGATTGTGGGGGTTTTGACATTAGCGGAATAGCGCCAAAGTTTTGTGCACATTTGTAATTGAATTATAGTTTACAAATTTCCTTGCATGGGATTTAGTGTTTTGGTGTGTGTTTTTGTATAAATTACATACACATGACAATTATTACCATTTTCACCACAAACAGCTAATTTGTGGAATGTGAGGACATTTTCCTGGTCCTCACTTTTTTCAGTTGTACTGAACTGTGCTAGTTATGTTTAGAGGTGTGGTGTGAATAGGCTTTGATTAAACATAAATGTTTCCTGATGCCAAAACATTAACGAGTAATACTTTTTTCTTAAAATATTTTTTTTCTTTTCTTTTCAAAGTCAAAATTTATTCTGTGTAGATTTATTCAGGTGAAGTGAACATCTATTTTGTATATTAAAGTAAGAAGTTAAATTTTATTTTATTTTATTTCAAACAATAGAATGCAGCAGGTTCACAAGACACAGAAGCCAAGATAAATAATTTACAGTTAAACTTGGGAGCATTGTTGTTGGTGACTCTGTCCTCCTGCGAGAGAAGAGTGTAAAAATTGATGATTAGCTCCAGTTTTCTTCTACATAAAAGAAATCCTGGATATTTCAGTTGATTCAGAGCTGTGGCGTTTCTCTTCGGTTGTCTCAGGATTTGTCCAGCGTCTGCAGCAGCCCCACTTCCAGCCCCAAACCGAAGACTTCTGGTCTGTCTCCAGCACAAAAGTCCAGCCTGATCACAGCCACGCAGCTCCTCAAGACGCACATGCAGCGCTCCGGCACCGTGCTCACTCACAAGCAGGCTCAAGGTTAGTTGATCTCCCAACTCTGGATCTATTAAAACGCTCTGTGAGCTTTCACATTCCTGGTACCTGAGCATAAACAACCCTCCCTTTGTCAAAATATTTTTGGAAGCTAATCGCCTCAACTTTGGCTGAACTTTGCACAAGCAGACGCCGTGGTATGCGAGATGTGAAAACGATTGCAGTGTGTTTTATTGTGTCACGACATCCAACGGGGTGAGAGGGAACGTGACTGAAATGCTTTCCTCTCATCCTCTTGTCTCCTCTCCTTCTGCAACTTTCCTTTCTGGCTTTTTTCCGATTCGTTCCAGCTCAGTTTGCTGCTTTTATGAAACAAAACATGCTTGTGAGGAAAAATCTTCCTCCTGGCACCCCTCCTTGTATTTTTGGTAAGTATCTGTCTGTCTCTCCTCCTCTTTTCTGTCTTCTGGTCTTTTCTCTCCCATTTATTTCTTCATGAAAATTCAAATAAAGAACTACAAAAATATATAGAAATGTATTATCAAAAGAGAGGTAAAAATTATCATATTTGTCGGCGAAGGAATTAAACCCTTAACTCGGTTTGCCTCAGTGCTTCTGTCATTGTTTATTGATGCTTCTTTGCCTCTGCAGTTCCAGTGACCAGTGATCAGCTGGAAGGCCTGGACAGAGACGAGCTACGTCCTCACGGCAAGAGGAGGCAGACGCCAAGTCCCACGCCCAGCAAGGCCTCCAAGAGAGCAAAGATTAAAGTTACCATTGTTTCCCAAAGTGAGTCAGCAGGAGGCGCCATCAGCCCTGCTGAAGGTAGAGAATCTGGATGACTTCTATATTTCCACATAGAGTGTTTTGGTTTGTGCTTTCCTGTTGTAGAAAAGTGCAAAGTTTTGTGTGTTCAGCTTCACTTGGGAATCTCTTTGTTTGAAATCATCAACTTTGATTCATAAATGTGTAATTTGCATTTTTAGTTATTTATTTATTTTATTTTATTTCACACTTTAAGCCCTGAAATAAAATTACATAGCTTGTGCACTTATTTTTCTATAAAAAAAAAAACAAGACTTTATCTTTAATTTGCTGATACTTCTCCTGACATCTATAGTTTGGATTATTCTTTCAGAACTATAAATGTTTTTTGTTTTTTTTATCTTGGCTCAGAAGTTCTTTGGGGATTCAATGATAAAATCACCAGAAATCCCAGCAACTGACTAATATTCAGATTTCAAGACAAAATGACAACATCCAAAGCTCTTTTGTTGTTGTTCTTTGGTACTGCAATATTATAGAAGCAGAGTATAAACATGATGTTATGTAATTCACAGAAAGTCAATCTACTGTCTTCCTAAATCCATCTGTAGCTGCCTGTCCTGATCTTGGGCTCTGTTTCTCTTCTCCCAGTGGGTGTCTCTGGCAAGCCTCTAACTGTGGCAGTGGGACAGACTGTGCCGGGTGCCAAGGAGCTTTCTGGACTCCTCACAGGCCAGCGGTAAGCTTGCCCACTCTCACAGGCACAACGTAGAGCTCCTAAAACCCTTAGCGTACCTACACCCATGTCCACGCCTCCCCCTGTTGGACGACAATGTGTCTGGTGCAGAGGGGATCGATGAGAGGTGGTACTCAGAATTTTGAGAGCTGAATGACGGCCAAGCAGCCTTTGCTGGTGTAGCTCCTGAGCAGACTGGTGGTGTGTGTGTCACTGCAGGTCTGGTAGTCTCTCAGAGGTGTCTGGTGCCATGTCCCCAGGCTCAGGCTCATTCAGCAGCGTGCAGCCTTGCATGGTGTCAGTGTCCTCCACACCAGCCCAGGTGCAAGCTCCAGCTACCGCCCAAGGTATCTCTGTCTTGTCCCGCTTCGCACGCTCAGTTGCACGCAGCTGCGTAAAGAAAACGCGGCACGGCAGCTCCAACACACACACCGTAATCTGTTGGCCTGAGTCAGACTGCAGTTCTGAACACTGGATGAGGACAGTGTGTGAGGGCAACATACTTTAGCAAACATCATCATTGATCACCTCTTGCGCCATTGCTGCTGTTTTGGATGTAATTGTCCTTGTTTGTGCCTGTGTGTGTGTCCATGTGTTTTGCCTTTTGGTTTCTAAAAGTATTAGTTTAGTCCTAATATCTGCTTTTCAAATTTAACTTGCGTATTTGCTGTTTGTGCTTTTATTTCCTCTGCAGCGCCAGCTTCCGCCAGCAGTCTTCTGCAAGGCCTAAGTTTCAGTCTGCAGGAGATCGTTACCAAAGCTCCTAACCTTCCCTCCACAGCAACAAGCACAGGCAGCACTCAGGTACACGAGGAAAGAAACTTTATGCTTTGTACAAATTATAATGACGATGACAAACGAGGGTATATTGGAATCAAACCACTGCAGTTGCTGTCAGAAGTTTGCTTACACTTCATTAACATGACTGTAATAAGGATCCCAAAACATAAAAAACTAAAATTCATCTTTGGTGACAAGTCTTTGAATCTGGAAGCCTGCCTATCCATCAAGCTAATCTCTTACAAAATGTCTGATAAGACAAGTCCTATCTCACAGATTTCTTTTGTCTTTCAGTCTCCTAATAATATTTTCAAAACTAAATTGATTCTATGAAGCTGGATTGAGGAGAGTAAATAAGAAAAATTTCTCAAATGTTTTTTGTTGCTTTTTTTGTTTCCCAGGAGGCGATCCTGAGCTCAGTCAGTACCGCCGGCAGCACTCTGCTCCGGGCAGTACCCGTGGTCACAACAGGAAGCATCTCGAAAACCACCGCCATCCATCAGCTGCTCACCAACGGTGGACTGGCCAAACTGGCCAGCAGCTTGCCCGGCTTGGCGCACATCACCAATCAGACCGCTGGTATGTGTCGAACTGCCAAAACGCGACGGCCACGTTGAACGCCCCGGGGTTCATTCGCTCTTTGTTTTGGAAACAGTAGTTCAGGACATTTTTAGACCAGAGAGGATTACGGCATTGCAGAGGACAGCTCTGTGGATGAGCGTGAAGACGGGCTTACCCGGAAGGAGCCGACCGGTGGAAAGTTTGCAGAGTCACACGTTCAGCTGACTCTGCATCAGTAGAACATTTGGACTCATGTTTATGGAAAAGTTGCCTAATTATTTGATTCTCAAGAATTGAACATAAAATTATGTTGGATATGTTTGCTAAATTTATTAAAACTTTCAATCCAGCCTGCTGCCATTGTCAATCATTTGTTATAATTATCATTGCATGTTTTTTTTTTGTTTGCCTCATTATCTCGTAACATGCTGCGAATTGTTCCTTTCAATCATCTGAGTTAAATAACATTAACACATGGCATTATTCAGTTCCTGTGCCTGTTGTAATAAAGACTGAAATCAAACTCATCTGTCCATCGTTTCCTTTTAGTTTGATTTTCCTGTCTAACCATTGGGTACAAAGCACAGTTATGTTCTCTATGGAGTACTAGCATGTCTAGGTTGTTATTGTTACAGGGTTTTTATCTGTGTGTTGTTAGGAGGGCAGAAAGCTCCGGCTTCTATAACGGTGACCCTCCGTGGAGCTCGGCCGAGTAGCGCAGCAGCTTTCAGCCACGCAGGTGAAACTATGACGTCAGCTGAGCCCCAGGTGCGTCACTGGAGCCCGGTGAAGCTTTTTAGTTCCTCTGAACACAGCTTGGCTTTATCTTGCCCTGTGCATCAGCACAAACAAACTATTTTAGGAACATAGGTCTGCCTTAAAATGCAAAAAAATGTATCGAGGTGAATTACAACTTGCTCTTGGAAACAGGTGACTGAACGCAGGGCAAGACAAAACTTCTACATATAAAATCTTAACTTGGGTTGTTGAAACACATTGCATTAAACTGACACGCAGCCGTCTTTGCTCACTTTTTCCTGTGCTCCTGGTGAACTGGCGGAAAAATGTCTCCTTGCTTCCAACAGACAGAAATCAGGATGTTTGAACTATTTCCAGTCACAAAATCGCTAACGGAGTGGCACTCATCACTCTTGCTCAGAGTGAAAACTGTTTACTCCTTAAAGAGCAACAACATATTGTGCACAAAAAGTACTGAAAAACTGCTGCTGAATTTAGTGATTTTTAGTGTAGATTTGCTTCAGTTTGTGTTGGAAACACAATAAATGTTAGTTTTATAAAGATTCTGTTATTTCAACAGCAGTAGAAATGATTCTTTTCAAATATAACGAATTGGCCGATATGACATTTTTATTTCATGTCTTTTTCTTTTATTGTGAAACCAATATTTTTAACCAACAATTGGCGAGAATCTGACGGCTCGCATAATTACATCAAGCACTTAAAGGCAAAATAGGGAAGTGAACTGATTGCTCCTGCAGATTGAACAGAATAGTTTTGTCATTGGGTTTCACTGTGCCCTTCTCACAGCAATGAACCTCTCTGCTCACCGTAAGGTGATGCTGCATCGGCGACTGTTCTCTGCAGTGATGGATACAAAACCCCACATCGTGCAGAAAACACAGCTGCCTTGTGTCCTCCAGAGCGGTGTCCTGTTGAGGTGGGAGGAGAAGCTTGGAAGTCGTGATTGCTGTGTTTGTAGAGCCGCAGCGCAAGATTTCCTCATTGTACTTTTAAGTAGGGCATTTTGACAGCAAGATATATGACTTGATCACATGTTATCCTCTGGAGAAAATTATATTGTGAGTGTAAGCCACAAAACTACCTGCGTTGTGGTAAATTAGCTCTGACAAAGGCAATTGTCAAATAAAAATAAACTAAAATGTTACTTTGACGTTTTTTATGCACTTCTCATTTTGCCGAACCCTGGATTATTGTTCTCTCACAGCTTGTTGTAGATGATTTGAATGTCACAGAAAATTGTTTGGGATTTTTGTTGAAGAAAAAAGTTAAGTTTCAGTTCAATTTCAGTGTGATGTGTTTCAGCACCATTTCTTAAAGCATAATGTTCTTTCTGCTGGCTGGGGAGCCTTGCAAAAAATATTTATACCCTTTCAACTACAAATATAAATGTCTAATTGTGACATAAATTTCAATTCAGTCTCCTTTACACAATTACCGCTGAATAAAATTTGGTCTACCCAGTTTCCTTCAGAGGTCACCTACTTTAAAATAGTCTATACGTGTGATTTTCCCAATTTAAGAAATTATGACAGTATAATTTTTCTTACACTTTGCTGTTTTTGTCATTAATTCTCATGAAATCACAGTAAAATGCGTTCAACTGTGCCGTCATAATATGACAACAGAATGGTTAATAGGGTATGAATATTAAGGCAAGCCTCTGTACATCATGTCAGAATTCATTTTTTGACTGTTACGTGGTTTCTCTGATATGTCTTCACATTTGTGCTAATCTAATTTCAAATGTCATTATTTGTTCATAATTGTAAATAAAAGTTGTTGAACACGTTCCCATGGAAAACTCACATAAAACTTTGTTCCATCTAAACCACCATTTAAGTGTATTTGGTTTGTACCGTTTCATCGCTTACATTTTATTTGGCCTTCTTGTTTGCACTGAACTGCTTTCTTCCCTCTGAGGACATTTGCTTTGCTTGACCAATCTAAACACTTTTTCCTGTGTGTTTAACAAGTAAAGAGACTCTGGTGTTGTATTTTGAGGGATGGATACGATTTTGTGTTTACAGAGACTGTATAAATACAGCGCCCTCATTGCAGCAGACTTCCTGTCTTCAATTCCACCCAGCAACAGCAATCAGATAAGATAAAGACACGATGTGTTTCATCCTTCTTATGTAAGCCTGAGAAGTGCTAAAATGTGCAGGAAACTGGTGCCAGACATTAAGAAAAACGTTGTTTACTTTTGCTACCAGCTCCAGTAACTGATAGTGGTTTCTGAGGCATCCAACATGTTGATATATGAACCTCTCAGAAGTCATGTTTATGTGTTTCCGTTTAGATGCAGTGTGTTGCCTTTTCCCACGTTACAACCACAAGCTTCAATGTATTTTACAGGGAATTTGTCTGATAAGTAGCAGTAAGTAAGTAAAGCATTACAATTAGCTATTCATAGAAAGAAGCAGAAACATTCGTTGTATGCCCCATCTATCCTTTGGGGGTGAACCATGGACAGGTTGCTAGCCCATTACAAAGACACAGGGGAGACCAATTAACCGGTCAGTAATTTAAATCAACCAATTAACCTTTCCGGAAGTGGAAAAAAAACTGAAACATGCATGAAGGTGGAAAACATGTGAGCATCATTAGCACAGAATAAAGCTTGTCAGGGTTTTTACAACTTCTCAGTGAGTTAAATAAGTAAACAGTGTAAACTGTGTAGTAGTATTTGCTGTGTCATAAAAGAAACGCCAAAAATAATCGTAGTTGGCATCAAAGTTGCGCAGCTTTAACCTCATTTTGTTTCTTTGTCTTAATTCGTCGTGTATTTGTTTTAATTAAACGCCGACAGGTGGCGCGCTAATTGCATTCTTCTCGCAAAATGCTGGAAAGGTCAAGCAGTCTGAGCGCGTGCGTGAGGGACCGCTGGCGCACGTGCGAGGACTAGCCGAGTGCGCGAGCGTCGTGTGCGGAAGTAAAAAAGGCGCACGGAGCTGAGCGCGACCAAAACTTTAATTCAAAGTGCAGCTCTGGGATATTTGACACTTTTTAGAAACCAAATGCCACCGGAGCAAGAGCCCGTAAATCATCCATTAGCTACATATAATTTACTCCAGTTCGTTCCTACCAACCTAAATTAAAGGTTTTCCGAGGCAGCTGCTGCTGGTCACTAAAACGCAGTGAACCACCGTTACGCGCTCGTCGGGGCTCCCAGTGGGACCAAGAAAGTAGCAATAAAAACGCAGCCGGGCATCAGCGACTGAAGGAGCTTTTTTTTTTTTTTTTTTTTCATTGCCCTGGTGGAGCTGCTGCCATATCATCAAAGTTTCTCAGGCGGTAACGCAGCTCCGGCTGGAGGAGAGAAATCACGGCCCCCAGAGCCAACAAGACACCGGAGAGAGGGTTGGATTTAAAACCCGCCCCCGGCGGGATCTCGTTCCCCCCCCCCCCCCCTGAAAAAAAAGAAGAAGGAAAAAAAAAAAGAAAAAAAACCTCCCATTTTTCTCTCTCACTGTGTCTGTTTCTCACTCACTCTTCTCTCTCTGTCTGTCCCTCTGTCCCTCTCTCCTCCTCTACCTTTATCCCTCGCCTTTCGCCGTCTCCCCCACCACAAACATGGATCTCTCGGCGAGGTGTTTGCTCCTTCTATCATGCCTCGGCGTGATATTGGCGATCGATCTGGAGGCGATTGATCCGAGCTACTATGTGGAGCCCAGTGCCACATCAGAGGCGATCGACTACAAGGATCCCTGTAAAGCTGGTGAGATTTCTTGCCCCCCTCAAGGGTTTTCTTTTTCTCGTTTGCGTGGAGGTAGAAACACGCCGCTCGCACAGATCGGGCAGGAAAAACGCTTTTCGTGGAGATGACAGCAGTGGATGTAGTTTTCAGCAGGATCTTGAGAACATTGTGTGCAATTGTTTTTGTGAATGGCACAGTTTCTGCAGTTTGAAACATTTGAAACAGTCAGATGAAACCATCTGGCAGGATGGAAACACATTTTGTTTTTCCTGAAAAGAGTTTAGATTTCATTTGCAGAGGCATGAAAAGTTTGCGTTTCCAGTGCCGGTTGAAAAGTTGCTGCCTTATCTCTGAGAAATGTCAAGATCTTCTCGATTTTACAGTTTGTGGTTTTTGACCTGTTTAAAAATCTGTTGATTTCTGGACTTTTATATTAAAACTTCATCTCCCTTTCAGCTTCTCTCCCCCCCTTCTGGACAAATAGTCCTTTTTTCCCCACCGTCTGTTCACACAGCCTCTAAAAAAAGTGGAGGAGGGGAAAAAACAGAGTACAGTGGAGCTTAAATATTATGCACATAATTCTCTTAACTCGCACACCACAGTATAAACATGTTTGTCTTCTGCTTCCAGCAGACAGACCATTGACTTGTCCTAAAGATACCCGAGATGCCATTGTAAGCTTTTTTCTCTCCTTTTTTTTTTTGTAATCTGAACTCACTGTCTTGCCAAATCCCTTTGGGGGGAGTTTGAGCAGATTGTGTTTTCCATCTGGTAAAAGTATTCAGGTTACGGATATAGAGAGCTGGCTTCAGTCGAAAATGACCTCTGATGTCCTGGAAGTACTTCCCAGTTGGGAATTTAAATATTTTTTGATGTGTCAGCTCAGTACAGAGCACATTTCTACGCTGCCAACTCAGTTACCCAACTGTGTTTTTTTTTGTTGTTTTTTTTCCCCCTGTTTTTTAAAATAGTTTCTCATCTGTCCAAGAACATACGCTGCACGTAAAACTTTTTGGAACTACTGCAGCTGTGCGTAAACACGACAAAGGTCAGACTCCAGTTGATCGGTGTGTCATGTTCAAGTCATTAAGTTGCTGCTTCCTGCGTTTACTTTGTTTATGTTGAGTCATTCCAGGATCAGATTCATCGGACACTTGCACTTGATGCTCTCTGTGATAAGTGTTGTTTTTTTCTGATTTAGTTTAGAAATAATTGTTGATATTACAGCTCTGTGTCTCAGCTGGGACATTCCCTCCACACGATGACTAGACATGACTGCTGTTTATCTTGGCAAGGACGTTATCATCAATTTCAGCTCAGTTTGTCCAGGCTGTCATTTCGCCATACTGCAGTTGTTTTTCACGGTTTTCCTCAGGGCGCGCCTGCAGGCAGGTGGTTGGAAGACGATCACCCATATAAACTTCATCCGTCCATCTCTTCCGACCCTTGAACTAAGCTCCTCCTGCCTCAGACAATCTATTTTGCAGCACTCATCCAGAACAGCGAGTGCAAGGTGGCCATTCTTGGATTATTGATTTTTTATTTTTTTCCCTCTTGTATTTTTCCCATTTGTCTCACCGCGCCGTACTCGGTCTGTTTGATCGCTCTCTGTGACTAGGGGTCAGCATTTCATGTTGCAGTCCTCCCACTTAGGGAAATGCTACGTTCAGCAGTGACCAGTGAGGGGAGGTGGGAGACCCTGTCTTAAGACTGCTTTACAGATATCCAGCTTTTCACTCATTGTTGTGCAAATTAGCTGATACACAGAGATTCAAGTTTGCTCTTGGAATATTGCATTTATGTATATTTTGCAGTGGCTTTTACCTAAAGTAACGCATGACTAGGAGGAGATGAGATAACCTTGAGTAAAACAAAATCTAATGCTTTTATTTTAAAAAAGAAAACCAAAAATGCTGCAAAAATAAGGTTGCATAATGAACTTCAGGTTATGTATTCTGTTTATGTATTATTTAAATTTAGTTGCACAAACTTCAATAAAAAAAATATAGGCCAGCAGTTTACAAGTACTTATCATTTCTGAATATTATAACCTTTTGGCATTTTGCTCTTTAGAGACTAACACAAATATGCAGGGGTGACATTAGCTGACTAAATAGTCTTTTTTATTCAGCCAGCAGATGGCTGCTTTACATACAACCAGTAGCTTTTAAACATTAAGTTAATAAAAGTGATGGATAATTCTCCTTCAGGTTCTTGACCATCCTTGTTTTTCAAAAATAGAAATTTTCTCAAACAGCCATTCAAGTGTTGTAGCCTCCTTTCATCCAGCTGACCATCAGTATACAGCAATACGTGAGGAGGGACAGTGCTGCATTATTCTACACAGCTAGAAAAAACATGCAGTTCAGCCAGGTACTTAATAGAAACTTTTTGCAGTTTTGAGACTGAGATTTAAAACATCCATACATGTCTTGTGGATAGTCAATCCTGATTTGTCAGACTATAGATTAGAGCTCTTCTGTATTGAACTTTGGAGTCTTCAGCCTTAGAAATCGGGTTTGGAACTCAGAATAGAGCCTCTGCTTCTCCACATCAAAAGGGGACGCTGCTTCTATTTGTTGAAATGATCTCCTTGATATTTGATCGTAGCTCATCCTATTCACCTCTTGGAGATTTTCCAACTGGAAAGAGATGCGGAGGAAGACATGGGTATTTCTGGAGGAATTGTATCTTTTGGAGAAATAAATGAATAAATATGAATTGAGCGGTAAATGGCTAATAATATGGAGAAATGCCATCTTGTCGAATCAAAGTAGAAAGGACTATATTGTCTAATATTAAAACTACCGACTTTCATTGCATCTCCATCATGATGGAGATATGCACTGACTGAAGCAAGCAGAACAATAAGCGTAATTAGCAAAGGTCTAAACCAGTGGAAAATTCCTTGTTTTTGCTGAGTTCACAACTTGGCAGTGTCCCAGGAAGTCAGTTAAATGAACCTCTAATGTTAGACCCACTCACTTTCACAATTAAAAATGGATGAGAAGCAGACATGCTCGTTGTGTTTTTCTGCTCAGATGATAATCGAATGGGTCTCGGTGGTTTGACTTATGTCTCGACTCAAAGCGCAGACATCGTAATATACTTAAGGTTCCTGTGACGGGGCTGGCTGAGCCTGTGCATCTGAGCCTCTGTGCCGTCGTGGCTGGAGCCACAGACAGGTCAACCTCACAATCCCATCCCTTGCTCGTGCAAGTGATTTTTTTTTTTTTTCTTTCCCGCAAGCCTCAAGCTCTTTTCTCTGATTGGCTAAAGCGCTTCACACAGACAGAGTCATTCACCTTGTGCCAAGGACTTGCAAGGCCAGCCACACTCTGCCATGCCACCTCAGGTGAGGTGAGTATAGGCCATTCATGAGGGATTCTGGCAGGTTCAAGCCTTTCCTTTCAGACAGAGCTTATGTCATTCCTAACACCATTCACTCCTGGTCATAAACGATAAATTATGTTATCTGTGGAAAGCTTTGATGATTGTTTTAAATAGCATGGCTAATACAGGGGAACTGCACATACACAGACCCTGAATTCCTGCTTTTTAAAATACGTATTTGCGTTCATCTTTTGTGTCCCAGAATAAATTCAAAAGGATGAAGATGCAGGATCAGTGGAGTGGGGTCGTGACCAATTACAAACCATTCACTTAAAAATATGTATATATTTTAATCTCTCACCCCGCAGTCACATTTTTTTTTTGCAGTTTTTCCCGTAGAACAGTAAATTACAACAAAACAATATTTTTTTCCTTTCAAATTTAAAACATTAACATTACTGTGTTTAAAACATTAACAAGAATGTGTTTGAAAATGCTTTTCTATGCTTTTCTAATCTATAGTCTGACAATGTTAAAACATTAACATTACTTTAACATTACTGTCTTATTAACTTTTTTATTATGACTGCATGATATTAGACATTTGTGATGTTCATGCAGAATATTGCACAATGTTAACTGACTCAGACAATTAACCTGCATTCTCCTGACTTTTCTTTTCTCCTGCATCATAGTAACATGAGCTTAATCATCACAGATATTAAAATAGACCAGAGGATTTGGTGTGAAGGGCACTCAGGGTCCATCCAAATGGTCAAATCTATTGTTAACATGCAGAACTTGAATGCATGGCACTTGAAGTATATTAGCCTAGCCAGTATTCCATCCAAGCAGCCACTGGTGTATTTCAGTAACAGCTGTGATTTAATCTATTATAAAGCTCAAATTTCTATAGTAAGATAAAACATTGTTTTCGAAAACTAGCCAAAGTTATAGAGCTGTGCCTCTCTCAATCGCTGGAAATCTGCAAACAAAGCAAAATCCTGCAGGTTGTGGGACAAAGGTATCTGCAAATTAAAGCCATCTGAAAAGCATTTTCAAACACATTCTTTGCTCTTTTTGTTTGACAAGTTATAGTTTTTTTTGTGCAACTTGAAATGTTTTCTACATGGTCATTTCAAAATAAGAAACAGCTGAGGTCCAAGCTAACATTTGAGACAGGAAAAGCTCAGACATAGGGTTACATGTTAGATTGTTAAATTGATTTATTGAGAATACAGAAGAGCCTTAAGCAACCTTCCTATTGTAACTAGTTATTAATTATTCACTATTCACACTGTTAACTTCAAATGTCTATAGCAACTTACATTTGCATTTTGCACGATTACCAGAGAAAGTATGGGCCTCTGTTAGCCAATCCCGATCAGGTCTAGTCAAGTGTGAAATTGTTCGATTCTGTTACATAGCTAATATCTTGGTGCATCTCTTAAAAAAAACAAACAGGCAAAAAAGAAATAAAAAATTAGTCAATAAAAAACTGTGTCCCTATCCTCAGACTGAAAGTAACCCAAATTCACAAACACATATTGCTGAGAAAACAGAATACCTTTCAGATTAAGGTTGAGGGGATTTTATGAATAGGCTGGAGCCTTTAATGGCCTAATAGAGGGTATGAGTCAAAAGACAGAATTGCCTCCATGACGTGTCAGCAGGTTTCGTAAAGACCTGGTGATTAAATGTTCATTCCACTCAGGTGTGCTGGAGCTGGGATTCATCCAAAAGTTGCCGCAACCTCTGGTGGTATTAACACGATGAAACCTCACTAGTGTCAGGACAACAAAAAACAATCTTACTTACTTAACCTGAAATTGTATGTTTCGAAAAGTATGTGACAATTAAAACGTAGAAACTGGTGTTTAGTGAAAGTCGTCGTATTTTCCTTCTGTACTGATGATCATCTGTCTTGCGTGGCCAGAGATGGGCGAGTTGGTGAAATCCACATAGCCCACATTCTGTTCCCCAGAAGCTTTATGTCTTATGTCCTTATTTAGATCTTTGGGGGAAAAAATGGCAGCTGGAGACAGATGCTGCTCGTTATCCAGCTCCTTCCATCCTGTCACGCTCTGGCAGGGTGATGGGTCTCTGTTCTGCTGGACTGCTGCTGCAGGATTGGGCCTTTGAGCAACACTTAAGCAGATGCTTTTCTTTTATCATGGAATGCAGACTCTGTAGCTGAGCCCAAGCCGAGTGTTGAGGATTTTTTTTTTTTTTTACATGACAGGACCCCTACCTTGTCCCTCTCTGTGGGGTTTGGGTGATTAGGGAGCTGATCCATTGGCACGGTCTCAGTGCATTAGTTAGAACAATATGTTTGTCGTCAGAGCTAAGTAATAACTAATCTTGCATAACGCTAATACCAAGTCTGGGTGTGGAGCCGAAGTAGCAACAACAGCTTTGTTTGTGCTAATTGAAAGGCTTTGAGGATGCCTGTTCAGTGCACTGCTTGATTCAAAGACCAGATTCAAATTTTACTTTAAATTTTCCCTCTTCTCTCTTAATGCTTTGCAAATATGCACTTGTTAGCTTCATAACCTGTAATTGCAAAACCAGGTTTAGGGGAAAATCTCTGAAAAGGTTATGTTGAATAATTCATCCCTGCAAATGACAAAATGATTGGCAGGATGATGAATCATTGGAGGGAGTTCGACCGGCAGTGGAGTGTATCGGTAATCAGCAGCGGCGGTGACAGTGAGCTGGGGAATCCAATCTGCTAATGGGCTTGATGGAGTGTGAAGTGTTAAAGGTGAGGCAGCTTCTTGCTGTGCGCCCTTTTAACTGAAGCCGCTCTTTATTTTGTCAGATGGAAGCTGCCATGCGGTGACAGTAGCTCCAGCTGTGGTTGCTGAGGCGTCGGGCTATATCAGAGAAAATGCAGCAGCCCTGCATGAAACAAGTCATCATATCCAAGATGCGTCGCTTTTGACAAAGTTTGCCTTGAAAGTCATGCTTTGCAAGGTTGGTTGTGTGAAAAGTTCACAAAATCTTCAGGTAAAGGGCAAACACAGACCTCCTGGTGAACTGCTGAAGACTAAATGAGCGATACTCACCCTGTCATCAGATGGTAATCACCCTAACTCAATATGCTGCCGGCCTCTATAAGAATTCAAATTGCCGCGCTTGTTTCCTAACACGAGCCGTGAAAGGCGGCGCCATTGCATTGTGATGCATTTAGGGTTTCCGTCGGTTCTGGAAAAAGGCCGTCCAACTGTCCCCCCGTAAGCCCTGCCTCCCCATGGAGCTGCTCCACCAAATATAGGCCGATATTTAGTGTCCATAGCAGATTAGTATTGATGTTGGTGCAGGTTTCCACAGCAGATGTCCCAATGCGTGATTCCCCTGATAGAAATTTATGGGAACGGTCCCAGAGGTCAAGGAAAGGGCGTCACACAAATCAATGGGATTAATATGATTGAGTTCTGATGGGTAATCCTTCTGGCTGTGGTGGAGCAGACGGAGATGAGCGGGATTTTGGTGGTTTAGACGAACAAAAATAACATAAATAAAAATATTGGTGGACTTTATTTTTGCATATTTCTGCATCTCAAAGAAGAACTTCCACCCTTCTGCTGTCTTCTAATTACAGTGTACACATATTATCGTTTTTATATCCGCAGCTGGTGACATCTACGTGATGAATAATGTTTGGAAAGGGATCCAGCTCTGCACTCTCCTGTGATCACTTGCCATCTGCCACATTAGCTTGGCTATAATCTACGGTGCGACACAGCAGTGTCATTGTGTTTGCGCTTCACATTATTATACAGCCCCTGTATCTAGTTTATCGCATTTCTCCACAGCATGGCCTCAATCCCAGCCCTGCACCGAGAACAAAAAGATTCCTGAAACCGTGTGTCTGTGGATAATTAAAGCCAGGAGACAAGGGGATTAATTCACAATCCCCGTGAGTTTTTTTTTTTTTCCACAAACCTGCAGCACCGTCTCTGACGACCACTGCACCCAGGGGGAAATGGGCCCTCAGTGTTAACTGGGCTGTACATGATCACACTTTCCTGTTTAAGTTTGCACTCATTTTCTGTGGGGCCCTATGAATAAATAAAATACCCCCACTCCCCACACAAAAAACACACATGGTCTTTAACCATGTGTGGATTTTAACACATATTTTGTATATTTTACACTTCAGGCTGCAACAAAACACGCTATAGACCATCTTTACACTTTTGAAACACTTGTATGAAACTTTTTATTTTTATTTCATTCGTCCGTACCGCCTCCCGCGCCCCCCCTGCGATGGCACTGTGCTCCCCAGGGGGCACGCCCCACACTTTGGGAACCACTGGGTTAAACCAACACAAAGTGCTACATAATTGTGAAGGGGAATGAGAGCATTAATCAAATAAAGAGTCAATGGTGCTAAGGTTGCTGCAGATTAGCTGCTGAAAGTTAAAATCTAAAGTCTTGTTTGCTGTTTGCCACGAGCCAGTTCAGGAGGTGATTTCAAAGTGCTTTTAGTCAAGCTAAGTTTTCTCATCCTGCATCTTGTACTTGGAGTACAATTCTGAATAACTTCATTTCTTTTGAAAATTAAAATATGACTACCTGGAAGCCAGAGATGACAACATAACTACATTAAACATGTACCTTTTCTAAGCAATATCTGGTTGTTATTTTGATTGTTTTGTTTTGGACATCACAGTGCCAGGGTGACGAGAAATGGAAAATTCACCAATTGGCTTCAATGTCACACATCTGCTACTCTTAATAAAAATATCATCCCATTTTTTAAATGCAGACTGGACTGAGCCAAGTAGGGGAGAGAGCTAACATGGTGAGGAATTTGATCAGTTCAGACGAGGCCAAACTTAAACGATTTAGGCTTCACTCAAAATGCTACGTGCGGCAGAAGTAAGCACTCCAAATGCCTTTAGTACAGTGACACGTGGTGGCAGCATCATGCTGTGTGGATGTTTTTCTTCAGCAGTGACAGAAAAGTTGGTAATTGTTGATGGGAAGATGGATGAATCTGGATGAAGGGCAGTTCTGTGAGAAAAGCTGAGTGGTTCAGTCAAAGTCCAGACCTAAATCCAATTGGGAATCTGTTGCAAGACTTGAAGATTGTTGTTCACAGATGCTCTCCTTCCAGTCTGCCTGAGCTTTTCCAAAAAAATGACAAATAGTTTGGGCTCTGAGATGCAAAGCTGGTAGCAAATGCTTGCAGATATAAATGCTTTTGAATAATAAATATATTGAACAATAAGTGATAATACAGTCTAGGAAAAAAAAACTCCATATGGTTCCTTATTTAATCACTTCATTGAATAATGTTGAACAATATTTCAGACTTCTTCTCTGCATGTGCAGCTCCGGTACTCTGTTCATTTCAGCTTTTCTTGGAATCAAATAAAGAACGTTAAGATAAAAAAGAACATTTTATTCTTCAGGGACCTCATCCGTCCTTTTTAGAATAACATCTGGTAGCTTCTCTGTATTTTTTTTTTCTTCCTTTTTTTTTTGCAGATGACTCTCTATAAGTCCTGGCTGCCTGCGCTTAGGTTTGTCTCTCAAATTTGGTCATGTACTGTTCTTTGAACCACTGGACCTCAGGAATTCAGACCCGTCATGCCCAAGACATGCCCTGTCTTGCCCCTTTTCTTATTGCTGTCATTAACCTTTCATCCTTTTCTTATGTGCAACATCCTATGCAGTTTGCAGGGTGGCTGGAAGTCGTTTGCATTGAACAAAGTTGATTCCAGAAACTTTTAATCACTCTTCTTCAGTTTAAAGGGACTTCAGCCAAATTTTTCTCTCCATTTCATTTTTCCTTTCTTGACGTGGGCCATCTGTGTCTCCATGTGCAGATAACTGAGCATGATTTGATTCGCAAATGCATGGATTTGAAGGCATTAATCAATCAGCCAGGGTTTGGAATTGGCCAATTTTCCTAAAATCAGTTGATTGATGAGCAGTAGGTGTGAATTTTTATTTTAGTTTTGGTCTATTCATTAAATGCATCAAAATTCCTACAATTTTCAGTCAGTAAATCCAACAACCAACTGTATCCCAAAAATTTCTCTTTAATTTTTTTCTCTTTGTTAAAAAAATTAACAAAGAGAAAAGGTTAGGGACAAATGCTTTGATGTTTAAATGGGGATTATTTTGTAATCGATTATTTTTTAGTTTGAAACTGAGCCATAAGTCTTCTACTGTTAGAAGAGGAACCATCGAAACTATGAGGCAAAATGTAAAATAAAACTAAGACTTCATAGCAGTATCTCTATTAAAACCTAAGCAAATACAATAAATTGTCCACGTGTGTGTTCAGCAGTGGAGAAAGCTTTTCTAAGGGCGACAGTATGATTAGAACAACTACCAAAAAGCACCTCATTAACTCAAATTTAATTGCACCCCTGGGTTTTTCTGGCTTTCTACCAAACTGACCAACCAAACAGGCATGCAGAGGCCTGTCATTTTCCACTTTGCTGCACATCTGCCTTTCCAATTCAGAACCGTGCTGAGGGCAGAGGGGATGTGTCTCTTTCCACTAATTTCTTCCCTTCTAGATGTCATCTCCTTTTCAGAAATGAATCGTCTGCCCTCACTCTTCCTCCCCTTTCCAAGTTCCTAGAGAAAACTCCCCCACCTTCTCAAACTCCCGCATACAAACTGAGCCATAAATCCTGGAAACATGCTGCTGTTAAAAGCCTGTAAACTTGAGCACCCCGTCTCTGTGGCAAAGACTTCTAGCAAAGGAGCGCTTAGTAGGAAATCTAATAGCGCACATTCCTCATAAAGTGGGACTGTTTGGTTATTTTCCACCTCCTTGGCCTAATTAAAGAGCTGCTACTCGTTCAAGGTGCCCCATATTCTTCCAAGGAGGCAGTGTCAGCATGTCATTGTTTCATATAGTGCTGAGAAAAATGATTTACCCACTTACAGATTTTCTTGGGGTTGTTTCTCCTTAGAAAATGCTTCAAATAATCAAGGTTTGTTAAATCTTGATCTTACAGTAATGAACCACTTTACTGTCCAGTTTCACTAGCACAGTAAATCAAATCTGATCATTAAATCATTAAATCTGTTGAATCATCAAGTCACTTAAGTAGAATTCTTGAAGCATAAAGTAGGTCAAGAGTGTGAACACACTTTCTGCAGAGCTTCAAGAAAAAATAGTGTTAAAGAAATTCAAGAACAATAAGAAACAAATACGTCAGCGTCTGTCAGACACTGACGGTGGACACTGTTCTCCACCATAGAAGAGTGGAGAACCACCATAGAAGAGTGGAGAACCCCTGTTTTTGGGGTGTCGACTGACCAAAATTACCCCAAAAACACAATGACAGTTTATTTAGGAAGTCACAAAAAAACCCAGAACAGCTTCTGAAACCGTCCAGGCCTCGCTTGCCTCAGAAACCATGAAAAAGTCCAGCCATTAGCTTGTCACCTTGAGCTCAAGGAAGACCAACTGGATGGCTCATTAACGGAACAAAAACCACAACAAAATAGAGGTTTCATAGTGGCCTAGTCAAAGTCTGGATTTAAATCCAACAGAAGTGCTGCATCTTCACTTAAACAGCTTGTTCACGCTCAAAAACCTTCAAATGTGGCTTAATGTTAAATAATTCTGCAAAGAGTAGACAAAACACAACTTATTACAGAGATATCACAACCAGTCAGTAGGGGGCGATCACTTTCTCACACATGGAGAGATTGCTTTCATTAGATTTTTTCCTGAAATGTAAAATTGATTATTTGCTTTTGGGTTTACTAAGGTTGTCTTTGTCTGATTATTAATATTTGCTAGATCACCTGAAACATTTAAGTTTGTCCAAAAATATCTGACTGTATCTGATGATTCTTCTTCACCACATTAAAGTGTTTGAAGATATAATGTTCATTGTTTGCTGGTTAACATCTAAGCTGAGTTTCAGCACCAGCGTTGCAGAAATCAGTGCAATTCACATACCGTGTAAAATGTTGCTCTCTTTCCTTCCTGTAGCTGAACTGAGATACGGCTGCCCTGGAAACCAAAGCAACACACTGCTGACCCGCAGCTCTAATTTTATTTCTCTGCAAGGAAACGTAAACAGAACTGAGTCAAATAAAGAAAAGTGTTTATTCTCATCTGTGTTCCTCGACTGTGTGCAGCCTGCTCGATCTGAAGTGACTGAGTGATGCTTTGCTCTGTTAATCCCAATTCTGCTTGTCTGTTTCAGCTGCCTTTCTGGGAGACATTGCTTTGGATGAAGAGGACTTGAAGTCTTTTAAGGTGGACCGAATCATCAATTTGGCTCAGAGAACCGTCCAGACCATAAATCACACGGATACAGGTAATGACAATAGGCACTCACTGGACTAAAGAGACAAATAGCAACAATGTTTAGGATAATTGCTCGAAATCAAATTGTGTGAAAAAGCCATAATTGCTACATTGCTGTTGTATGCTTGTGTTGTCTGAGGACATCATGCTGCATCTGTCAAACCTGCAGTCATGTATGTATGTATGCGTGGGTGTGTGTGTGTGTGTGTTTTAAGCCCTCTTTAAATGTGCCTAAAGGTGGGTTATCAGCACACATTGCTACACCTCTGAGATAAGGTTTCAGAATAATTGCTGGGCTTTGTGGAGCTGAATAAAAAAATAACAGCTGTGAGTCAAAGCAGACCAGAGGCTTTGCTGCTCTGTAAGATCCAGGCAAACAGGAACCAACAAGTGTGTCCAAGTCAGCATCTGTGTTTGAACAGGGCTAGTTTGCTGTTCTTTTTATTTTGCTAACAGGCATGTAGAGCGAGAGAGACTCGTTGAAAGATTAAGAATATATTGCAACATCTTAAAATATTACCCTGAGGGTTGATTTGTGGCGTGAATGGGAATCCCTCAGTCGCAGAACTGGAGCGGAGACAGACTGTCCGTACGTACGCAATGGACCGGGTTAGTCACAGCACATTTCATTTTTATGTAGTGAAAAGCTACTCTAATTTTCAGAATGAGCACCTATCAGCTGTAGTTCTCCATAAAATGCATCACAATCTGGAAGCAGCATTTCGTAACAGTAATGTTTCGTGGGTTGCTGTTTGCATTAGTCATTTTACTGTCTCCAGTACTAATGCCCCGAGAACTTCTTCATATTTTAAAGTGGAATGTCATACAACAGACTGACTACACTACTGCATCATTCTGAAAGGGAAGGAAAGGGCTGCGTTCAGGTTATTTAATAATGCAGAAAGTGTGATGTGCATTTAAGTTTAGCCCCCTACATAAAATCCGTGGTTGTCCATCTAAACTGTACAGAAAATAATTGGAGCCACTTTAAACTCAGAACGATGATTACAATCTCAGTTTTCTGATGTCAAAAATCTGTATTCTGAGGGGAAAAAAAGTCAGAATGTATTGTTTTTTTCCAGTGGCCCTAATTTTCTAATGTATAGTTGACAGATTAAGAAAGCCCACCATATGCTGACATTTTAAAATGCATGTGGATGTAATGTAGGAGCTTTAATTATTTTGTAAAGTTTGGAGAAGAATTTTCAGTTTCTGACACCAAATGCATGATATGTACAAAATAGATTTCATGCTTCATCAGTTGTATAATAATAGTATTAATAATAATAATAATATAAAAAATCAGCTATTACAATTGGTTTTTGTGCTTGCTTTGTCTCTGCATGTTTTATCAGGGAACTGAGATGATTTGCCTGTTGTCAACATTTTTCCACAACGTGTGCACAAGTGAACGTGCTAATTGTTCTCACCAGGCGGCCAGCATGGATTTCTGCAGACTGAGCTGCAACAGAATAGATTTGTCCTTTACAGATTGTGCATGTCTATTAAATTGAAAGGAACTCAGGAGCTTCATGGTGCTTCTACAGCTGCTGCTACAAATGAACAATCTCATAAGGGATGACCAAGCCTGTTGCGGAGATTCAAGTCAACAGTGACTGTTTTGATTTTGTGGTGGATGAGAAAAAAATAAAGAGACAAAGGGGCGTTTGTGTCACTCGTTAAAATGATCCCTTTTTATCAACAACTCTAGGATTGGAAGAAATGATGTAATTGGCTTTCTCAGCAGTTTTTCAGTCTTGCTCATCAGACTCTCATCAGTTTCCCCTCCTACACAGATTTACTGCTTCTCTTTTTTTATTATTTCTTCTGTTTCAACAATATGTTGTTTTCTCATTCAAAAGTTCATAATGAACTTTTAAAATATATGTTTTTTAATTTGCTGTTTTAGGACTGAAAATCCAACATGATCACACATTGTCTTCAATTGTTCCACGTTACAACCACATCTTCAATCCATTAAGCTGGGATGTTATGTGTCGGACAAACACAAAGTAATGCGTAATTGTGAAATGTAACAGAAATGATTCAAGGTTTTTAGAGGTTTTCTTTCTAACAAATGTAAGGTATTGGTTTCTGCTACATTAAAATCTTTTGGAGGATGTCTCTACTAGATTAGGTCATTTACAGACTGGAAATTGTTCCCTTTGCATTTCTGCCAGTGCCAGAAATGTTCTGGCACTGGCATTTCTGGCACTATTCCATCATAATCCTGGCTTATTTTAATTCATCCAAGAAGTTTCTTTCTGAAAATGAACCTCTGCTCTTGATACTCTATACAACAATATAAAAGAAACATTACTTTAAAAAAAAGAAGTGTCTTCTTTTTTGTTTTGCATTTTTATATATAAAAAACACCTTGAAAAATTGTGTAAATTGTTTTTTTTTTTTTTTCACAATTGCAGGACACTTTTTTTGTTGGTGATGTTTTGAAAATGTTAGTTTTGAGAAAAACGTCTATGAGGTTGCGAGGCCTCTTTTCCATCACCTTAATCTTTAGCTCCCTTCACAGTTTCTCTGAGATTCAAGTGAAGTGGATCACTTCAGAGCATTAATATTACTTCCAATCAGACGAAACATGTAGTGAATAATAAATTACTTTAGGTTTAGGTTTGGAAAGGAGTTTCCCATCTGTCCTCCTGGTGCTGGAGAAGAAAAGGTAAAGAAACTCAGTGAATGCTGTTAAAAAAAAAACCTGAGGCTGAAATTGGACCAAAGTATAATGCTGTGAAAAATTATAGATTTTTTGGATTTTATGTTTTTATTAAATTTGCTAATGTATCAATTGTACATAGTAAGGTATTTTGTGGAAATAGATTAATATAACAAAATTTGGCATAAGGGTGCAACATAACAAAATGTGGAAAATGTGAAGCACTGAATATTTTCTGGATAGACCTTATACACAGATCAAATCGGAAAAGAAATGTTTCTTTTGTTAATCTCCGTCTTTAGGTTGGGGCTCGGTCTCCATGATAACATTCATCTCAGGTTGAGTGACATTAAAATAGTGAAATTAATTTGCCCGAAGAGTCTGCCTTCTCTCATATTAACATAACAGGGAAGAACAATGGGAAGAACAATGCTGCTTGAAAAACATGCCTCTTTAAGTAAAAGTCAGAATTTAAAATGAAAACTAATTATGCTTGAAAGCATCAAGGGTTTAAAGAGACTCTTTGAATAAATGCTCAATAAACTTTCACCATCGTCTCAATGGAAAATGTTGGTTAGTTTTTGCCGTCTTAATTAATCGAAGGATTGTTTTGTGGTCTTGTTTTGTTTAAATCCACAGATTCAGTTAGTAGCAGTGATCCAAACAGGCAGGCCGCACAGCGCAGGAAAAGGGCTGCCACCTCCAGACCTGAGCGCGTTTGGCCAGAGGGGGTCATACCCTACGTCATCAGTGGCAACTTTAGTGGTGGGCAACAACAACTGACTTGTTACGTTGTGTATCTGTTTAAAATATATGGCATCATAACAACAAAACCTGAAGGTAATATTTGTGAGTACAGTAAAAGTGAAGATAAATGGCTCTTCTAGTCATCACTATGGTTCCATTTGAGAAGTATTTGTCCATTCAGTAACACAACCTAATTTATTTTTTCAGAAAAACAGTCTTATTATTCTTACAGTGATCATTGGTAATACATAAGAGGTAAATTACAAATTACATCTTTTTGCCATATGATTATCAGTAGCTATTGCAAACAAAAAGGAGAAATGTGTGGCTTGTGTTGAGGCTTTGACTTGCTCATAAAGATATTGTTTAAGAACTTATAAAAAGTTCTAATATTTAAGTGTTTGGTATGGTTAGTGCTGCTAGGAGACAAAAAACACAATGTTGGTGTGTATTTTAAAAAGATTGAGAACATTTCAACAGAGGTTGAAACATAAAGTGGTAAAGCAGAGCACTCTTTAACCTTCCTGTTATAGACTAAAAGTCTTACTCTCTCACTCTGGGTTCGTAAAGCCTTAAACATCACATTAATGCTAAAAGTATCTAGATACTTTTGAGTCTTCATTCGGTAGCAGGGTCCACACTAAAGAGTGCTTACCAGTATTAGTCTACAGTTTCTTAGTTGGAAACAGTCTTTATTCGTTCAGCTGTGTTTTCTCATCCTCTCTGTGGTCCTTTTCAGGCAGCCAGCGGGCTATTTTCCGCCAAGCCATGCGGCACTGGGAGAAGCACACCTGTGTGACCTTTATAGAGAGGACCCAGGAGGAGAGCTATATTGTCTTCACTTACCGTCCATGCGGGTGAGTCAGCGGGTTTTCATCTTGCTCATGTAGGAACTTAACAATGCTCATGCTAAAGGGATTCGGTATGCACAGCTAATTATTTTTGCGCGTGAGTACTCCTCCCTGTCTCCTGCTCAGCAGCCTTGTTGGTTCCCTCTGTCTGCAGCCTCTCTGCAGTAGGTAAGGTGCTGTTTGGCCCACTGACAGCTCTGAAAGTGACAATCCTTTGAGTGAGCAGGAATTTCCGGTGCCTCTTCATTGAACTTCAGGACTTGCTGAGTGTCTCTGAGTCATTCACGGCGTACAGGACAGAGCAGAAGGAGGACATGTCCCGTCAGCGTTTTTCCTTTTCTCCGGGGAAGTGCTTATTGTGTTGTTGCTATGCGACTGGTTTCGATCTGTTTAGACATGCAAGGTTTTTGGGGGGTTTTTTTTGGGGGTTTCCTGATGATTATTTTCTCATTAAATCTTTTAAAACATACGATATTTTTAGCAAAAGAGGCTCAAGGCAACCTCAACCCACAAGCCATTAAGCCATTTGCCTCTTTGGACTGATTTTTATCATTCGAAACCAACAGTCCAAATAAGAGCAGATGCAGCTCCTGAAACTGAACTTTACCAGCTGACTGCGAGTTGCCATTTTTAGCCTGCTAGCTGGCCTTTTAAGCAACAAGGATGACATTATCCGCAGGCGGCAGCGGTTAGCAGTGGGAAAGCTCGACTCTGCTGCATATTCAGCAGGCCCCCATCTGTCCTGTGCAAAGTTCAAGGCGTGTCTCAAGAGAGTCCGGGCTGGCTTGCAGTAATTAGAGAGCGGCTGTCTGGCCCTCTGAGCCACTATATGTGTGCCTGTCCTGCAGACTCCCACAGTGAACCTTTCATGTCACGGTGAGGTGGGTAGCTGCATGCAGCAAGGTTCTGGTGCCACACTCAAATTTTTTATTTTCATTTCTCAGGCAGATGAGTGAGTGTGACACCTGTGTGCATGCATGATGGGTCACATACCCGGAGATTATTGAGCTGTTCATAATCAACTTTCATTGGAGTCATGACAGAGTTAATTGTGTTATCCTTCATTTCTTCATACTGTGCTTCTAAGCAGCCAGACTGCCTGATAATCTTCTAAATTGGGCCCAAGCAGTAATTCTTCAGACTTTCTGGAGTGATTAGATCCAGAATTAAAATTTCCTCTCTGCTAAATATTCCAGTCAACTATTAGTGGTATTATAGCAAAATGTAAGACAGCAACTCGACCATGAAGTGAAAAGGCATATAAAATCACAAGGCTTGCAGATGCTTGCGGAGAGCAACTTTCTGGTGATTTAAAAGCTGCAGACCGCCGACTTCTCTTGGCTTTAAGATTAGCCCAAGAGCCATCTTCATAGAGAGCTTCATATAATGAGAGCAGCTGCAGCCAAGCCTTACATTGGCAAACGCAATGCAGAGCATTGGATGCATTGGCACATTTTGAACAATTTTATGCACCTGACTTTGTGGGACCAATTTGAGGTTGACCTCTTCCTGCTCCAACATGATTGCACTCCACTGCACAAAGTAAGGTCCATAAAGTAATGGAAGTACGGTTTCAGTGTGGAGGAACTTGACTGAGCCTCTGCCTCGATAGAATACCTTTGGGACGAATTGGATTGGAAACTGGCAATCTTGTCCAACATCAGTGTCTGACCTCAGAAACAATGGCAAGACATTAAGAAAATCTCACTCGGAAATGTTGCGGACAGCTTTCCCAGAGGAGTCAAAGCACAAAACTAAAACTGATATGTATTTGCTTAAGTAACAGTTTTTTATTTTCCCATGCCTGCTTGGAAAGAAAGTATGGAGAAGTCCATCCATTCGCATAGTTAAGTAACAAACGTCTGAGCTGTTAGAGACACAATTTTTTTTTGTTTCTCCTGGTATCCATTCAACTTGTTAATAATTATTTTATCCCTGAAGCATAGAGTCTGGTATTTTAATGTTTGTCTTGGCTGTGTGTGTGTGTGTGTGTGTGTGTGTGTGTGTGTGTGTGTGTGTGTGTGATGATTCATAGATGCTGCTCCTACGTGGGTCGCCGAGGAGGAGGCCCCCAGGCCATATCCATTGGTAAAAACTGTGACAAATTTGGCATTGTGGTGCACGAGCTGGGACACGTGATCGGCTTCTGGCACGAACACACCCGGCCTGATAGAGACGAACACGTCAGCATCATCAGGGACAACATCCAGCCAGGTAGAGGAGCACGGACCTCGCCTAGGAATGTTCCCACAGTCTTGCACAAAATCCCCATCTCCTATTTTTTTTATACGCAGAAAGAGTGAACTAAGTTGCAAAACAGCATAAGAAAAACCACAAAGAGATTCACAGGAATTTTACATCTTTACATATGTGTGCTGAGATCTGCTTTGGCAGATATAAAAGTGATCTCACCTTTGACACACTTACTGATTTACAGTCTGACTCTGTTTCATAACTCTTTTTTTTTTTCTCTCCCTCAGGGCAGGAGTATAACTTCTTGAAGATGGAGCCAGGGGAGGTGGACTCTTTGGGAGAAGTCTATGACTTTGATAGCATCATGCATTACGCAAGGAACACATTCTCCAGGTAGGCACCAGGGAAAGTCCGCCCCCCTATGTCTCTAAGAAAATATTAGTCTCGGATAAAGTCAGACTGAGCTGTTTCTCCACTCTGCTCTACGCTTTTAACCCAGTGCCCTGTTTTCCATTTCAGCGCATATCGCTGAAAGACGCGTCTCAATCTGTAAGCACCAGCTCTGTATCCACAGGCCACTGCTGAGTAATATGGCAAAATTCCCAAATCTTGGGAAAAGGGAATAATTGAACTCTCAGTTCTTCTCTAGTAATAAATCACAAGCAAAACACGTTTTTTGAGCTAGTTCTGCTTTTTCAAAAAAAACCTTTTGTTTCTTTAAGGTCAGTTTGGATCTGAGTGTTTACTTCCTGTAATAAACTAGAGAATTGGTAAGAAAAAGAAAATCTTTGAATCTAAGTAGAGAATGTTACAAAACTTTCGAAGTGAAACAAGGATCCCATCTATTTCTGAATCCATCTTTTGACCTTTTTTCCTTACGCTGCAGTCCCTATGGGAGAACCCTAATGACAAAATCAATTTACATATGTGTTTGGAATTACAAATTTTATGAGCAATTGGATTTGTCTGGATCCTTTTCCACTTTCCTCTTTTCAACTCCTCTGTGCTTTACAAAAGTTTTCACACCCTTGAACTTTTTTTAACGTTTTTTCACATGACAACTCCTGGAACGTGAAGCTCCATCCCAACCTCAAACTGTTTACAATCACCTTCAAATCAACTCTGAGCAGCTTCTAAAAAATATCTCGCTGCATGTTGCTGCCACTACAGTGTTATCACAGTGAGGATGGAGTGTTTTGAATTTAGGTCATCTTCATCTTCTTCCTCAAGCTTTGCTCTCTCACCTTTACATCTTGTTGAAACTTGCAAACGTCTCTTGGCTTTCTTCTGACTAATTTTCCATATTAATCTGATTTGTGTAGTGCATGGCTAGTTAGAGCTGGGCGATAAATCAGTAATTTTGATCATTCTAATTCTATGTTTTTAAAAATTAATTTGGGGAAAATCAGGATTTTCTGCTGTTTTGTTCTTGATAGCTGATTCAGGTGAGCAGCAGCATCTCTGTTTTGTCATAGCAATATGTCTTAACACCTCTTTCGTGGTGATATGGAGCTTCTTGTTAAAGCTGTGCTCCTGTCCCATAAAACACGTCTTTATGGTCCTGGAAGCTCTTCAAAGAGGCCTTCATGATGAATTGGATGGTTGCATAGGAACTAATTTCAGCGGCATCTGCTGCAAAGCGCTTCGGCACCTTTCAAACACTCAGGTGTTATAAGGGAAACATATTAAAAGCAGACATTCATCTGCAGAACTGGAGGAAGTTCATTGACGTTTATTGGCTAAAGTTGTTTCCACCTGGCTCTAAATGTGTTCATCATGGATTACAATTGATAATTTCACAAAATAGTTGTAATACATCAGCTAGATTCTGGAGGAGTGTCACTTAAATCTACTTAAATCTTAGATATTATCAGTTGACCTCATTCCTGGCTCTCTGTTGAAACCTACAACTGAGCACAATGTTCAGCTGTCCTTTCTCACAGGAGTGTGCAGGTTATTACTCTCTTACTTTAGTAAGATTGTAAAAAGCCTTGAAAGCAGCTTGATCTCACTAAATTATTTTGGAAGGTAAAAAATTAAGAAATGGTTTTATTGGAGAGGCTGGAGGATTTGTTGGTTTTGCTTAGTTTTTTCCCTAAGCTCTCCTAACAATTTCTTTACAAAAAAAAAACTTTTGCAGTTTATACTTTTCCCTTTTTAAATTAATGGAATTGTGTAAGAGCTGAATTGGCTAATCATGACTCCATGTTTTCCTGTGTTATGAATATGCGTCTTTTAGCAACTCAATTGAAAAAAAAATATAAAGTTTTGTGTCAACCATCATAAGTCGGGAACAGGCTACCCTCCTAAAGTTGTTCACATATACAACCAGAGCGATAATTAAAAAGACTGAAACAACTAGAGCTGTGACAGACAGGAACAGACAAGGAGCCACGTTTATCCTGCCACCACAGACTGTCAGAGGGAAGGTAAGGGAGGAAAGCAAATCTGCAAAGATTATTGGTTGCAGATCTACAGCAAAGAGTGGCACCTTGGTTCACCCAATCTCCATTACAACCACTAGACCGATGGTTCCCTGGTACAGATTTGTTCCTGTTGCAACACGGATGAATCAGACGTCTGAATTACCGCCTTACGTCTTAGAAACACTCTTGGTTTGTTTATAAGAAGTAATGGATAAATATGTGGGAAAGTCCCTCATGTCCATTATTAAGTACGGTAGAGGATTTCTACCATTGTTAATGGCATCCCTCTGTTGGTGTTTAGCACCATGCAGCCCTTTGGCACGCAATTCCTTTCTGGTGGCTCTGCCCAAGAAAAACTGGAACTGGTTCAGCATTTGGCCTTTCAGTAAAAATAATTACCCAAAACAAACACAGCAATCAGCGCAAACATAGTTTGCCAGATAAATACAGAGAGGGAGAGAAAGATTGCTGTTCTGCCTTTGTCTGCCTGCTACAACCTTTTGAAATTTATAGAATCCAAGTCCTCTGGTAGCTCCAAAAGAAGAGTGGATGAAATGTTCAATAAAGGGTGATATGAAGTGTTAACTAGCTGATTTTAATAAAACAAGTTCCTTACTCATGATTTCCCCGCCCGGCTTTCTCACGGTTTCATATTAAAGGTTATGTTTTTCCTAAAAGTTTTTCATCAAGAGGTTAAGCTGCCGCCATAAAAGATTAATTTATTTTAAGACTTTTCACACATCTTAACTTACCAGCTGGGTGACAGCAAAGCCAAACTGGACCGCTGCAGAGAGGCTGGCTGATTCATTAATGTAATTATAAACACACCCTTTGCAGAACGACTTCTTGCAGCGTTGCCATGTACAAGCTGTGATATTTTAAATTCAAATGGTCTTCTGAGGCTTAAACTATGCTTCTTCAGTAAACACGGACAATTTCAGAAAAGCGCCAGCATCTCTGATCAGCATAGCATTTCCAATCTGATCTCAAAATTTTAAGCAAGAACAACAGAAAAGCAAAAAGACGCAGCCCAGACGACGATCAGTGCATCCTCCGTCTGATATAAGAAGCAGCTGTTGGCTGTTCCTAATTGGCCCTCGCTGTCAGCTGTACATATATGCCACATCATAGCCTCTTTGGGTTTACCCTTTCGCTGTTGTGGCCTCTTCCCACATCTACTGCTCTTGTGGCAAATGGATTCTGGGAAGCAGAGAGGGAATCTTTGTCTAAACAGACGCTGAGGCTGGATGTAGGCCAACGTACAGAAATTCCTGTCTGGCCCTGTGCATGCAGGTTAAGTATGTAGTTCATGCAGATTAGAAGTGAAATATGGATATTGTTTTGAGAAATTAAATTTTTTTTTTTTTTTTTTTGGTGTTAGATTGAATGCTTTTAGTAAACTAGGGGAAAACCGCTCAATTTTATTGCAACTTTTGTAAAAGGTGGTATTTGGTGAAAGATTTGATCCCGTATTCACTTTCTGCACTATAAGCTGTTGTCCCTCGTGGGTCAAGATCTGGATTTAACCTCTTAATCTTTCAGATTTGCAGAACACCCTCCAGCTTTCTGCCAAACAGGGCCAATCAGTTGCTTTTGTGAGGTAATCCACCCCTGCTCAGTTTCCAGTGTAACTTCATTCCTGCTCTGATTCATGGGGCCATGCCGATCAATAAGAGTGCTTAGGAATTAGAGAATGGTTGCCTCTAGGAATCAGAGAATCAGAGAATGGTTGTTGGGGAATGTTTCACACCGCTGTAATAGCAAAGAAGAGGCTCCTGTTAGCTTTTCTCAAGTCATTCCAGGCACTTTTTCTTAAGTGATGATTGGCTGGTTTACCTGTGCCAGTGTCATTCTGTGCTGCCTTATTGTTAGCCGGCGTGTTTGCACGGTGTTTTACAGTAAATCACCGTGGGAAGCCAGAGTTTCTGCCTGCGGGTGTTGTTCAGAAGATTTCATGGCTCGTCTTGATGTTTTGCCTTGTCTCCTGGGGACGATCAGGACTGATCTCACGCGTTTTGTCTAGCCTTTAGTCTCCGACCCATAGCCCCTGTGTTCCCCCATCCGATATTTTTTTTTTCAGGACAGGAGGATGGACCAGTGCCAACTCAAATAGAGATCAGCCAGTGCTCCCATTATTTGTTCTGACACTGGTTGAGTGGCGTCCTTTTCTCTCTCTTTTTTTTTTTATCAGTAGCCAGCTAACAGGCTTCTGGAGACTCACAGACAGTCAGACAGGCAGAGTCCAAAGTGTTCGCTCAGGCTGCTCTGTTTGCACATGCCTGGCGTTTGTAGGCATGTCGCCATGGGAACGGTCAGCAAGCCAAGCCTCTCCTGGCCAAAACTTGGAAAAATGAAGATGATAAACTATCAAACTGTCAAGTTGCAGCAATTGAATCTAAGAGTGTTTATTTCCCGCACAAACTGTTCTAGTATACATTTTTTAAGCTAACAGACACCCAAATAGATCAGTTTTATGGTCTGCATTTTAAGGAAGAAAGTGAATTGTGCCCACAGCTCATGTTGTTCCATACGGTCATTCAGTAACTCTGGAGAAGTTGTTGGTGTCGGCCCAGACACGCGTTTGGAACGATATAAGCTTTTCTTTTTTATATATATATATCTCTGTAACAAATGGCTTAGTCCCTCTTTCACTCTTGATAAGTGTGGAAAAGTCTGGACAAAGAAAAGAATACCAGAAATATTTCTATCCCAGTCTTTCCTCCCTTTTTCATTCTCCACAAGAAGGATGTTTGTATACACAAAGCTGCTCCAACTAGTCTGTTATAAACTAGAGAAATAAATTCATTAAAAAAGATGCACGTGGAATTTTGCATCATTCTTCTTCCAGCCATCAATTCTTCCATCTCTTCAGCCGTCGGCTCTTCCGTTCATTCATTAGTCTTTCTTTATGGCTTGTGATCTATTGTAGTTTCCATGCTTGCAGGCTTACCACTGTAAAATAATGTGAAATTTTGCCTCTATGGCTGAAATTCAAGCACTCAGAAATTGAGTGATTCGTCTGAAAAAGTAGGACAGTTTGAAAACTCTAGAGAAACTCTGGTTTGTCTCCAAGCAAAATATTGTAGATCACAAAAACACATAAAGTAGAGATTTAATAATGATAATAAAAAAAACTCTGAAAATGTCCAGATTATGCTTGTGCACACATTAAGCTTTTTCACTTTAACCTTTACTGAAAATCAGAGATGAAGTGATGCTGAACAATATCATTATATTATTAACACCCTTTTATATTATTAACACCCTTTTGTCCAGATGAGCGTTGATGAGCGCAGTCATCCACAGGTGGTTTTGATACTACGATTCCTCTGAACTACTGCCAGGTTCATAAAGACATTTAGGTTCTTGGCCTGGAAACAGATTGACTTTGGTAGATTCATATCAGAAAGCTTTTGTCAAGCAGAATTGGATATTTTATAGAAGCATAAAGTATTTTTTAGCTCTAAAATGCTAGCTCATATGGAATACCAGCATGTGAATCTTGTCTCAGGGCCATATTTTTCATATGCAAAATTTATGATTTGCAGAATATATGAAGTGTGATTGATTCTTTACAAGCCTGGTTTAATTTTTTCTTCACCTGCTATCAATGGTGTCCTGCAGAGCTGTGTCTTAGGGCCCCTTCACCTTCTTTTTCTTTTTTTATGCTGGTGATCCCCAGTTTTACCTGTTTACGTCCTTATTGTTTGTCAGTTATGCTCATTTGCTTATAATAATGGTAAAAATTATAAACATCCTCTACTTACTGTACATCTCGGATTAACTACTGCATAGCTTCTACATTTTTAGTGCCTTTTTGTAGCCATTTTCTGCATTCTGTGATTTTTTTTTTTTTAATTCATGAGTTTCGAATGGCACCTTTAATTTGACTAGCATTATTACTAACATTATTATGATTTTTATATATAAATCATGCTGTCTTGAGTGCTAGTGTTTTGGTTTTGTGCATGTATGCTGGAATGAAGTGCTTGCCTGTTTGAGTTAAAAGCATCTCTTGGCATCATTCTGTGTTTCCCCAAACAACAGAGGCATCTTCCTGGACACCATCCTGCCACGCTACGATGTGAACGGAGTGCGACCACCCATCGGCCAGAGAACCCGTCTCAGCAAGGGCGATATTGCACAGGCACGCAAACTCTACAAATGCTCGAGTAAGGTCAAAAGAGCAGATCCTGCCTCCTGTGTGCCTTTATCTTATTTTGCATGCCTACGCATTATAACCTGAGAGTATCTTTCCCTAGCTTTCCCTTAATCCTATGAACTCTGTGCACATCTACTGTTAAATGATGTGTCCCCTTGGCTACACTGTATAAGTCTCTCAGGATGGAAGGTGTGTAAACACAACCATGAGAAGAGGGGGAGGTTAAAACTCTCCCCGAAACAGATGAAAAAGAACGAACAGCGTTGTCTTCTTTTTTGGAGACAGAAACTTGTCTGTAAATCACTGGTTGTACAGTGTATAAAGTGTAGCTGCTCACTAAGCCTGGCCTTTTCCCCCTGGCCAAACAACAAGTTTGTTCCTCCAGAGATGAGAAAGAGGGAGTTCAATACTGCTGAGTAAAAAAGCTTTTACACCTTTAACAGAGGTACACAGCCGGGCAAACATACTCACTCACATACTCAAAGAAGTCTAACTTTACAAAGTTCCTTATTGTGATTTATGTAATAGACACTTAGCCCCATAATTATGTATTTGAAGTAAAATCTTGACTTAAATAATTCATTTAATTTTACAAATTAAAATCTGAAAACATGGCATGAATTTACCCTCTTTACTCTGATCCCCATAAATAGATTCATTTGCAACCATTTGCCAGAGTCAAACTTGACTCAATTTATTCTCAGTATACTTTCTGTTGTTCTGTAAAAGGTTAGGTTATAAAACAATATCCCAAATAAACGTACAAAGACATTTCTGAATAAATTGCCAAGATGGTCACAGAGAGCATTAATTAGCCGCCAAGTTATTCTGGAGGAACTGCAGAGATCCTCTGCTCAGGTAGGAGTATCTGCTGAATGGACACCCATCATTCATGTAATTCATGATTGATTGCCTACATGACAATGACCTTTAAAAGCCTTAAGAAATCCCAGTTAGACATAGAAAAACGTTTTTTTTATGTGTTCAATCTTTCCTTAATCACAACAAATAAACCCGGAGCTGGGTTGCCACAGATGGACCAGCTCATCTGATATTTACCAGGACGAAGGCGAGGTTTGAGAGCGAGCGTTCAGCCCTGTTACTCCCGTCTGACTCAGCCTCCCGAGGAAGAATGAATGATGTGGCGCACATTGAGGATATGATTGAGTCTCTCCACGTTTTGTTAGGGGAAACAATTCTTAAAGAGACCCACGTCTCCCATTCACGAAGCATTCCTCAGAGTTTTTGTCATCCCTGGTTATTGGTTTAAGACTGGCAGGCCTCTGCCAAGCATGACCACACTCTGCTGGAAGCTCAGCTGGTAGCTTTATAGCTTACACACAATGCCCAAGAGGAAAAGATGTTTTCCTAGCTGGCATCAAGGTAAAACAAGACAGAGTTAGCTGTGAATTCATTAACGCTTCTTGAGATGGACAGCTGAAGACAGCCAACCACTCATGTGTTCCTTTGTGACTTAATTAAACACATCTTTCCTCAATTTGGCAAGAGGCTCTGTGGGTCTGGGGACGATGCTTGGAATAAAACCATGCACACTCGAATGCTCATGTTTCCAGTCAAACTAAAGGCTGTTTCTTTTTATTATTTTATTTTGTTTGCATGCCTTTTCTTTTTTTTTTGCCACTGGCAACATGTACATAATGCATCACCTCCCCCATGGGACTGTATTATTTATAGAGCAGCAGGTTTATTTTCAGAGGATGCTCATAAACAGTGTTTTACACACACACTTCTACTCTGTGTAATCATCATCTGGAGTGGATGGGGGGGAGGGAGCGAGGATGAGGATAATATTATCAGCAGATGTGCCTATAAACATTAAAGTGATGCCCTTTGTGTCACATCCAGTGATCTAATCCGGCATCTGTCTCTGAAGCAAAGTTTTAGTGTGTGTTTGCGGAAGGACGGGGTCACCTCGGAACAGTTTGCAGTCTGGTTGTCGGCTGGCCTTGACCTTCAGCTTTCTGTGTGTTTTTGCACAGAATGCGGGGACAGTCTGCAGGACAGCAGCGGGAACTTCTCCTCCCCTGGCTTCCCTAACGGATACTCGGCCTACATGCACTGCATCTGGAGAATATCAGTCACACCGGGGGAAAAGGTATCAGCATCCAGACCCCCAGCAACTTTGAGGTGTTTAAGTTGCACTTGGCTCACTCTGGCGTCATTGTGCAAATAACTGTCTGTTTTGAAACTAGACGAGTTTGTCACGCCAAGTGATGATAACTATGGAATCTTCACCTTCATTAAAATAACCTTTTTCTAGTATTATTATGAATCTCTTCTGGTTGTATTGTGACTTTGTCATAATATCATGACTATTTTCATAACTCGGAAAAAAAACCCACTCTTAACCTGGCCCTAATACTCCACCAGAAGAGTCAAACTTCAGGATATCAAAAATTTCCAAGGACTGAGGAAAATACTCATGCCTCTGAAAGTTTTACACATTTTCTTATGTTTTATGTATGTATGGAATTATGCACAAAGTAATGCATGATGGCAAACGAGAAAGAAATTGATAAATTGCTTTCCTAATTATTTTCTTACGAAAATAATTAATATGTGTAAGTAGTAATAGTACTTACAAATATTATTATTAGTTCACATTTTAGGTTTGGAAAGGTTTGCCTTTAGAGACTTATCAGAATAATTTAGATCAAAAGACGTTTGTGCTTTAAAATGGTCCAGTCAAATCCAATCACGTTAGTAACTGTACTTTCTATGTTTTCAAGATCATCTTGAACTTCACCTCCATGGATCTGTACAGGAGTCACCTATGTTGGTACGACCATGTGGAGATCCGCGATGGATACTGGAGGAAGGCGCCTCTCAAAGGTCTGTTCTGTTAATAGATTGTGAAACTGGGAAGACATTGTTGACCAGCAGTCCAAAATTCAAAGATATGTATAGAAAACAAGAAATTCTTTTGTCTCAGAGTTAGCTTTTATCAACCTGGGAACTGCTTTTTGTGCAGCTGTAGCTGCTGTCAGACTTGGTATTATTTGTGTTGAGGAAATCAATAAGGATTAGTTTGGGAGATCAGAGTTCAAAGAAAACATAAAAAAGGCATTGACTGTACTAGAGAAAGAAATGCTGATTGGTGGATCTCTTAATTTCAGAGATGCAACAAACCAAAACTGCCATAAAAACACAAGACAATAGATTAGTTTCATCAACATAACAGATTTCTGTAATTAAATTCATTGAGTAAAACATACATGATTCATGAAGTTTGACGTCCAGCAAAATTTTTGCACATTAAACTTTTACCCAGGTCGATTCTGTGGCGACAAGCTGCCCGAGCCGATCATCTCCACCGACAGCCGACTGTGGATCGAGTTCCGCAGCAGCAGCAACTGGGTCGGGAAAGGCTTCTCCGCCGTCTATGAGGGTTAGCGTCGATGATTTTCCTGTGTTTCTGTTGTCGGATGTTGACTTAAATCACAGCCACGTTTTTGAAATGTGACCAAAAGCTGCAGCAGCAACGTTCACCGCCTTCCTCTGGCCTCTCTGACGCTGATGTGTCAAGAACATTATGTTGCACTGATCAGACTTTGGCTTCACATTCAGCTTCACTATTTCCACATTTTGCACATGGATGATGTCTTTATGTCTCTTGTACTGAAAATTGATCTTTTTAAACCGTATTGCTGTTAAGAGACCTTTTTTTAATGACGTATTTCTGTGCAGCCATCTGTGGTGGCGAAGTGAAGAGGGACAACGGTCAGATTCAGTCCCCGAACTACCCTGATGACTACCGGCCCAACAAAGTGTGCATATGGAAGATTTCTGTTACTCAGGGCTTCCACGTAGGTCTAACTTTCCAGTCATTTGAGGTACGCTCTCCTGTTTTTTTTTTCATTTTACTTGAGTATTATTTTACCTGTGATCTGCCCTTTCCTTAACACCGAACTCCGCTTCTATCTGTAGATTGAAAGACATGACAGCTGTGCTTATGACTACTTAGAGGTGCGTGATGGGCTTTCTGAAACCAGCCCCCTGTTGGGCCGCTTCTGTGGATACGACAAGCCAGATGACATTAAAACAAGCTCCAACCATCTGTGGATGAAATTTGTTTCAGACGGCTCCGTCAACAAAGCAGGCTTCGCTGCCAATTTCTTCAAAGGTAAAGGGTCAGAGAGGGCCTATATTCTATCCCTTCCAGGAAAAACAAAAAAACCAACATATTCTAGGAGTCGTTCATTGCTCATATGTGTCCTGCCTGCTCCGTGTGACCAGCTTTGACCGGCTCGTGTTGTTTTGGACGATTTCTCCGCTGAACTGAGGGGGCCCCAGCCTAAAGGTCGCTAACGTGTCTTTGTGTTTCCAGAGACGGATGAGTGCTCCAAACCGGACAACGGTCGCTGTGAGCAACGCTGTGTCAACACGCTAGGCAGCTACAAGTGTGCCTGTGACCCGGGCTATGAGCTGGCGGCTGACAAGCGCAGCTGTGAGGGTAAGTACAGGGGAGGACAGCCAGCAGCCCCGCTCACCATGTCATTTACACCCTAAAGCTCTTCACACACTTAGCTGCCCAAATACAATAAGTACAGTCATTCGTAAACACCTAAAAAGATCCCAGCAGAGTGGACTGCGTCGGTGGGGGCGCTGTGATTTTAGGGATTTGTGTCAGAACAACTCAAGCTTTATTTCTGTCTTAAATTATAGGTTGTCGTTTAGAGCTAATTGCTAGTTTGCAAGAACTTATGCACTTATTTCATTCCTGCCCCTGGAGGAAGACAGGTGCCTCTCCATCTTGGATGTTTAAATAAGAGGCAGAGATCAAATGTGGACAGCACTGGTATTCTCTGTGGTACTAATAAACTGTGCCTCGATAAAAATATTCATACCCCTTGAACTTTTTTACGTTTCCCCATATTATAATCCCACCCTTTGATGTACATAATGGGATTTTTTCTGATAGACCAACAATTATTCACAAGTAGTTCAAAATTGAGCAACGTTTTCAGAATGTATTACATGTAAAAAGTCAAGCATTTATATTTAGGCCTTGAATTAGCAATGTAAAACTGCTTCTGGTTACAGCTCTGCTTCACAAACACATGCTATTTGTGTTTGTTTATCACATACATTTACTGTAAAATCTACTGAACTTGCAGCTTTTGAAAAATGTTTGAGTATTAATACTTTTTCAGCGTTGATTAATTTTAAATGCATTGCAAAATCCCCATTAACTACTTCAGCAGATAAATGTGTTCACAGTTGAAATAGTGCTCATTACCTCATGAAATAATATTTTGAATTTAGTCTTTTTCTTACATGTAGTGAAAACCTAAAATGAGTCAGAATCTAGCGTCTGCACGAGCTGGTAAAAATAGCTTCATAGTGTTGCTTTTATGACTCCAACGTTCCTCACATCTAATAACTCCTTGTGTCAACACAGCCTGTGCTGCAGTTGCTAAGAATCAACACTGCACATTAATTTCTGCCAGGAATTGTCAGGTGAGGGATTCTGTGCCACAGTTTCCAACATTGTGTGTCATGGAGCTGACAGAAAGCTGCTAGGATCTTTAAAGGAAGATCGTAACGTTGTTTTTCTTTTTTCTTTCGCAATGCTGAAAATATATTTCAGGGGACAAGTTTAAATATATTTTTTTCTTTCTTCTACACAACTGTTTCAGAGCCTCACAGTTTGTCCATGTGTTGTGTCCAGCTGCCTGCGGTGGATTCATCACCAAGCTGAACGGCTCAATCACCAGCCCCGGGTGGCCCAGAGAGTACCCTCCGAACAAGAACTGCATCTGGCAGCTGGTCGCCCCCACGCAGTACCGCATCACTCTGCTCTTTGACGTCTTCGAGACTGAGGGCAATGACGTGAGAACTGGGGTTTTTATCAGTCGATACGGGGCGGGTTTGTTCGGTGCTCAGTCATCTGTCCGCTCTAACGCTGCAGCAGATAATCTTCCTCTTCTTCTGCCTGCTATTTTATGCAGTTCTTCTCAAAATAACAGCGACGTGTTTACATTTGTGGGTAAAGTTCAAAATCCATACTGTAGCGTTTAGTTCAATATGCAAAAAGGGATTGAGAACACTGTCTTTTCTTTTTCCAATAAAGATGTAAACAAAAGAAAATCAAAATTATTATGTTGCTAGTTAAGGTAAGGACAAAGGAATCATAGGCTATCAAAAAATATAGTGATACCTGCATTTCACTGTATCAATTAAAAAAAATTCAGTGAATTCCTGAACCAATATTTACATGTGCGTAGAATTGGTGACTAATTTCTGGTACCTCTGATCTGGTATTTCAGCCCGAACCATTGCACAACATTGAAGAATTCCTCCGTTTCTTGGTTTCCTCTTAGCTTGGCTTCACAAAAATGTATTTTTTTTTTTGGATCACCCAGAACCTGATCATTGGAAGAGTCTTTGTTTTGTGTCTGTCTGTTGTAGAGCTTTTAAGATTGTTTTAGCATTCTTTATTGGTTTTCTCTTCCTCTACTACACCTACTACTAATTTATTTGCCAGGTAGAAATATGCTTTCTATCAAAAACAATGATCGATGGACTGCTGTTGTCTTGAGCACAACCTCTATTGAAACCAATCAAGCTTTGCCGAAGCTCATCGCATGCGTTGTTTCTCTGCTCAGGTCTGTAAGTACGACTACGTAGAGGTACGCAGCGGGCTCTCAGCAGACTCTAGGCTGCACGGGAAGTTCTGTGGAGCAGAAAAACCAGAAGCTATAACCTCTCAGTACAATAACATGCGCATAGAGTTCAAATCGGACAACACAGTCTCCAAAAAGGGCTTCAAAGCCCAATTCTTTTCAGGTAAGTCCTCTCAGAAGCCATCTGTTTTTCATCTGCCGTTGGTAATTGTGATCTGCTGGTATTCAGCAAAAAGAGTTCAAGTGTGCCACTTTTATTTTTTCCATTTGCTGCAGACAAAGATGAGTGCTCTAAGGAGAATGGCGGCTGTCAGCACGAGTGTGTCAACACCTTTGGAAGCTACAGCTGTCAGTGCAGGAGCGGCTTTGTGCTGCACGAGAACAAACACGACTGCAAAGAAGGTATCCCACCTCAGATTATTGCCTCCTGTATTTTGTGGCACAGAGAGCATACGCGTCATCTTGTATTAAAAACATAATCACATGAATTCTCACTTCTTCTTTTTCTTTTTTAACAGCTGGTTGCGACCACACTGTGAATAGTGTTAGCGGTGTTATTACCAGCCCTAACTGGCCAGATAAATACCCCAGCAAGAAAGCGTGCACCTGGGCACTCACCACCACTCCAGGCCACCGCATCAAAATAGTATGAGCCGCTTCCTCTTGCTCTCAGCCCAATTCCATCGCTCATTGTTTGTGTGTTTATTTGTGCACTACTTGTGTGTGTAATCGAGCTGCTTAATATAACCAAGGACATCTGTGTATACTGTGCTCCTGTTAGAATCTGTTCTGGTATTTCTACTGATGATATGTGGCTCCCCCTTCTGACATTTTCTACATTTTTGTTCTTTCTTGTGCCGCATAGACTGAGCATACCCTTCAAAATGTTTATGTTAAAAATGCAATTAATGTATAATTTTCTTAACACAAGAATCAAAATCAAGATAAAGTTGATACCAGTTGTTTTTTAAGGGGGCAGAGAACATGACGTTACCACTACAGTAATGTAAAATTTGAAAAAACAAGCATATTATTTCATAAATGCTGTGTGAATGTAAGCTAATAAGACGAGCTTTTCTGTCGATGACGCTGAACTGATGGTTCAGCTCATCGACGGCTCACATTTGCTAAACTATCTCTAAAAGAAAACGTTTTTAAAGAAATATGTAAAAGAAAATAAGTTCACAATTTTGAAATTTCTGAAATTGTTAAAAACAAAACATTGTTGTGTGAGCATTAGCCTATTAGCAACATTTTCCAATTAGCAGACAACATAGAACCAGGAAATTGTCATCCAGACTACGAACCAGATGACATCGAAGAATTTATTCACCGCCGGCTTTGTGATTTAAAAGCTTTCCTGTTCATTTCTATTGGAAAAATGTTTCAAAAAAAATATTTTAAAACTTTAACATCATGGAAGTTCTAGCTACTATCCAGATAATGATTGTTGAGAATTATAAAGTCTGCAAGGTTAAAAAAATTGGGAAAATATGTCAGCAGCAGGGGGAAAGGGGGTGGGGGATCTAGACATTATCAATGCCATATTATATTTACATCATCATTGTGAGTTCTGCTCCCCATCCATTTGATCTAATCTCACGTGTCGTGTTTTGTGACAGGCCTTTAATGAGATCGACATGGAGGCTCACCTGGAATGTGCGTACGACCACATAGAGATCTACGACGGGCGAGATGCGAAAGCCTCGTCTTTAGGTCGCTTCTGTGGCTCCAAGAAACCTCCTCCCATCATCTCAAGCGGCAACAAGCTGTTCATCCGTTTCTTCTCTGATAACTCGGTGCAGAAAAAAGGCTTTGAGGCGTCTCATACTGCAGGTAAATGTAAAGCTGAGGAATCCTCAGTTGTGTATACATCCACAGATCTTCTCTCTCTTTGTTTGATTTAGCCTTTAACTTCTGTCCACCTTACTGTCCAGAGTGTGGAGGTCGTCTAAAGGCTGAAGTTAAAACCAAAGACCTGTTTTCCCACGCCCAGTTTGGAGACAATAACTATCCTGGGGCCTCCGACTGTCAGTGGGTGATTTCAGCAGAGAAGGGATATGGTGTAGAGCTCATCTTCCAGACTTTTGAGATAGAGGAGGAGGCCGACTGCGGCTACGACTACATGGAGCTCTTTGATGGAGCGGACACCAAGTCTCCTCGACTCGGACGCTACTGCGGCTCAGGGGTAAAAACAGCTCACTATCACCCACTATTCAATGAACAGTTTGACTAATCAGTATAACACACATAACACATTGCAAGATACTAATGCAGTACTTTTGTCAATTTACAATTACAAACTTGAATATTGTAATAGACCAACAAGAAGTAGTGCATATCTGTGAAACCAAAGACAAATAATGCAGAGTGTTCGTAATCTTTCACAATTAAAAATCTGAAAAGTGTGGAGTACATTTTGTATTGAGCCACTTTCTTTTGCAATTAAGGCAGCGACTCTCTCTGCCCGGGCTTTAACTAGGCCATTCTAACATTTCAATAAGCTATGATCTAAACACTTCCATTGTATTTTAGGGTTATTCCAGGCTTTAACAGGCAGTATACTGAGATTAAATTACATAATTATGTGAATTTGGGTTACCAATTAGGAGACTTCTAAAGCTAGCTGGCTGCTCTTTTATTTCATGGTATCAAATTAAGCGGGCCAAATACAAAGCCATGACACACATTTCAGATTTTAAAGATCATAAAAACTTGTCCTTCCACTTGACTATTATGTGCTACTTTGCATTGTGTGACTCTTTCACACTGAATCACAAAAGAAATGCATCAAGGTTCAGCGGATTTAAATGCTTTTGCAAGGCACTGTCTGTCGCCACAAGTAGCAACTCCTCTGGTGTTGACAGACCACGGTGGTCGCTGGTGCAGGATTGTAAATGCAAAACAATAAGCTAAAGCAGAAATCGCAGCTGGAGACTGGAGCAATGAAACCAGTCGGGAAAAGAAACACAAATGTCCTCGTCCCAAAGAACAGCTTGATTTAATTTACATACTTTTACAAGAAAAGCTGGCCGGTTACTCACGCCTGATCCTATGATTCATCCTCTGAGGGGGGCATCACTCCATCAGTACACTGGGGAACACATTCTCAATCAAGTTTCCTTTTATAAAGCAAGTAGAAATGAAATGACACCATTCTATCAGGAGTATGGTGAAAACTCATTATGATTACAAGAGGCATTCTTTTAGCCAAAGGCCTTTCTCAGTAATTTAACAAAGTTTCTGGATCCTCAATCAAATTTCTCTTTTCTTTTGTCTCTCAAACTCCTTTCCTGGGCGTTCTGGACCATTGTAGATACAGAACGTTATTCATGTTGATTGGCAGCTTTAATCGGCAGCCTGGTGTTCGTACATCTGCCTGCAGAAGCTTCAGCTGCTCTGGTGTTGCAGCGCTCGACAGACCTAATTATTTTTCAGAGTGATGTTTGCATTTAATTAGAATGTGAATTTATTTTTTTAGATAAAAATCACTGAATATTTTTATGCTCACGTAAAGAAGTTAATTGTCCTTTTGCTCTTCTAGGAACTATTTGGCAGATGTAATCCTGCAAAAAAAAGTGTTGAAACATATGAAGTGATGTGATCTGCGTGTGTGTGTTGCATAGCTCAGCTTACGGTTTTGCGAAGCTGTGCATCTGGATATAATCAATATCTGACTCGGGAGTTATTACAGTTCTATGGAGAAAGGGTTATAGTCCTTGAACTTTTCACATTTTTGTCACCTTACAATCAGAAACTTCAGTCTACTTTATTGAGATTTTATGTTCTGGATCATCACAAAATAGAAAGGAATTGTGAAGCGGAAGAAAAAGGATACAATGTAAAGTAAAATGTCTGAACAGTGTGGTGTCCATATGCATCCAGTCCACTGAGTCAGTGCTTTGTAGATCCGCTTTTTGCTGTGATTTCAGCTGTGACTGTTTTGCCGTTTATCTCTACCATCTCTACCAGACTTTGGCCTGATCTTCTTTGGTAAATAACTGATACACATCATCTGGGAACATCAGCTTTCAAGACTTTCCACATTTCCTCAATTGGATTTAGATCTGACCTGTGACCGGGCCATTCTTACACATGAACATGCTTTCATCTAAAACATCCCACTGTCACTCCAGCTGTATGTTCAGAAAGTTGTCCCTCTTGAATGTGAACCTTTACCAAAAGGCTCAAGTCTTTTGGTGCTTCTTCAGGTTTTCTTCACTATGTTGAGCTCAATCTACTCAAACACTGATCAGCCTGGTTGTATTTAACAGACCATTTGAGATCTTCAGAGATACAATCATCCACAGATGGAGTTGATTTATTACATCTTAAGTATTTATTAGGTGACTTGTAAAGGCATTTTGTACCAACTATGCTACCCATATTTCTTTTTTTTTTTTTGGTCAACACTTTGACCAAAACCAAGTATTTCAATTCACAATTGTGCACTTATTTGTGTTGGTCCATCACATAGCATAGGATTTGTGGCCTGGGGAACTGTGTTCAGACAGAATACCAAGGCGTCCGTTTGACCTCAGCTCCAGTGTGACAAAAGTTTTGAGTTTTAAGTTGAGCAAACTAGCAGAAAGCCACCTGTGACTCTGTTGTTTCCTCCTTCCTGGCAGCCCCCAGAGGAGATCTACTCGGCCGGCGACTCCATTGTCATCAAGTTCCACTCTGACGACACAATCAACAAGAAAGGTTTTCACGTCCGCTACACCAGCACCAAGTTCCAGGACACACTGCACTCACGCAAGTGACCAGCGGGGGCCGGAAGGGGCCGTGCAGGGCAAAGGGGCAAAAGGAAGGGCCCGCGGGGGAGGCGCCAGCCTGTCGCTCGGAAACCTTCGGCCACCAAGACGAATCAGACTCGACAAAACAGCCGCAAGACCACCAACCGCACCTCAACACCCAGGGGCTCTGGCTCCCCCCACAGACTGTGAGGAGTAAAGCCATTCTGCAGTACACCTTGTTTTTACCTTTTTAGGGTTAGGGTTGGGGTGAGAGGATGAACAACTACTTTAGGCAGACAGTAGGGGAAAATGTATGACCCACTCCCCTCCAAAAAAAAATGTTTTTTTTTTTTTATTCTTTTTTTTTAACATGCCTCCTGCTTTGGAGGCAAAAAGGAAAACAGTGGATTCTCAGGACCTGTAGGAAGGCAGGCATCAGCTGGACAGATCTCTGCTTTTGTCAGGCCAGCCCACCACATGGCGGCGGGGGGGTTGGAGAGGAAGAGGAGGAGGAGTATGGGAACATCTCCTGCACTCTTCGGTTATTGCTCTCCTCTTCTCTCCTCTCACTCTCATGCCTACGGTGCATGGATTCCTGTCCATAAGAGGATTAAAAGGACTTCACTTGAGATTTTTTGAAACTGTATGTCAGCCAATTGCATGTAATTACAAGGAGTGAAGGAAAGCTGTACAGCGGCAACACCAGCATTTGTACTTGGCATTGTCCTGGCAGCCAGTGACAAGATTCTTGTTCTTACCATTAACAAGGAAATTAGGGAAGCAGTTACCTTATTAAAGGACTAATAAATGAAATGTGGTCCATGTCTTCTGGTTGGTACTTACTTCCCTGATGACTGGCTATTTCTGTACCTCCATGTATAAAGTAATGTGTTTGATTTTTTTTTTTCTTTTTTTCTAAGGGAACATGTGCTTTTTTTCAGCTCGAACCAGTTAGCACTTTACAGTGAATTGTTCCAAAATCATGAGCTTCTAAAACTTTGTGAAATGCAATGCCAGTTCACTTATTTTTAAATGCATTTTATCTCTTCTTCTTCTTTTTTTTTTAAGTGCTCCATCTAGTTCCTCAGGCATACTTGAACATTGTGTGTGCCCTGTAACATGGGGTGAAATAAAGGTATGACTTTATGTTTCAGTATAACTGTTGTTTTGCAGTTCTGATGTAAAGTAGATTCTCTCGAGAGCAACTTGCCTTTTTTTTGGTACAATGAAACATTTCTCGATGACCAAATGAGCCGGGGTATTTATTGTTACGCATATAATGTAAAGGTGGAAAGGATCCTATAAAAGCCTTCTAATGTATAGTCATTTGTGTTTGTTTAATCTATGCTGTTACTCACCAACTTTCTCTGTTTGTCTTTCGGCTCCATGTTTACAGAACGCACTGCTGTTCTTTTGTTTTCTGTCTGAAGCGTTTTTTTCCCCCACAGGCATAGTTTGAATCAGTTCAGAGTATCCAAAGATTGAACCAACCTGCTGTGAAAGTATTCAGTCAGATGTGTGAGAAGGTAACGAAACTTAAATGAGAACTTAAACCCCAACAAACGAACACAATGACTCTGGAGTATTAATATCTCTTGGATTTGCTATTTTTAGATAGAGGGTGTCGCTTCACAGAAATTAGGAAAGTAATGTCACATTGTCATGTATCTGCCTTGCATTTTGATGAAGATCAAAACCACCGTTTGCTACCCAAAATATTTCGTCTCGTCATAAAAAACTCCCTGCAGCAATTTTATTTTATTTTTTAAATCTTATGTCCTTGTTCAACAAAATTTGCCTAAATTCAATACAAGTCATGGCAACGACCTGAAACTTCCATGCTCTTCTACGCAGGTGTTCAGTCTACACTGATGATTGACTTCACACCCAAACGCTTAAAATGGATCTGAAAGTCGGGGTGAACATTTCTTTTAAGATTTCAACAATTATTTGATCACTTGAGTGCAGAAGTATTCATTTCAATGAAACGTGAAAACCTGATTTTCACAAATATTTTTAATGAAATTTCCACCTCACTTGGAAGCTACTGTTACAATGTTTATGTAAATTTCATATGAAGGACCAAATGATGCAGTTCTGCTGTTATTTAATCTCGTTCTACATTGTTCAGAGGCTCGGTCAGCACCGATTCAGATCCAATCACCTCTGAATACTTATTTGATTTTTGGTAGCACAATAATTTCTTCAGCAGTGGAGTTTTGAACAGCAAGTGTGCAGATGAGTCATTGAGATTGTGAGCATTATGGATTGTTTTGATGTGAATAACTGTACCTGTAATTTTCATGTCTTAAGTTGCTCCATGTCTTTTGGACAACTCTTATTTTCACTCCTCTGTCAGAAATCTTAAGGGCACCAAGGTGTGCGCTTGGTTTATGGTAAAATCATTTTCTTTACACTTTGAGTATATTTCCAATGAGGCTTACAGTAACATTCAGAAGTTTGGAGATACGGCTGTAACAATTTACATTAGTATGTTCTGCAACTTTAATCCTTTTCATCACTTTTTATTTTGATAAGTCGCACTACTGTGAAACGGTTCATATTAATCGTGCTGATTTTAATTTGCACATACCAGCTGTAGTGCTGTTTAAACACATTTTAGCTGCATTCTTTGTGCTAACCCCTCTCACAAGACTTTCAATACTTATTCCCTGCGACATTTTAACTTTTTACTTCTAACTTCATTTGTTGACTGATTTGCACGTATTGTTTTTTTACGTGAGGATTTCTTGGGTTATTGCAGACCTCTGGTGTGAATTTTACCCCAGTAGACATATTTCAACAAAGAAAACCTGTTTCTCAGGTGTAAAACCTATTACTGGTATTGTGTCTTTCTGTGACACAATACCAGCTTCACGTAGTACAGAAAATTATCTCAACTCATTATGTAGTAAAAAAAAAAAACATTCAGAGTTGTACAAATACCTTCACTGACATTCGGATAATCCATGACTCTTTCTGCTGCAACATATTTCATTTTACAACAATACACCAAGGCCTTTCTGACTATCAGTCATGAACTACATGACAGTATGACACCAAAACATCATTCTCATTTTGCTTTTCAGCATAAGAATAAACTTCTCTCCTGTTTACGGAGTCTGAGTTGTTTCGCATGGATGATTAATAGCGTAGCGATGTGACGCTGGAGCTCCCACTGTAAGTATGCGACTGTAAGCAATCAGTGACGCCTCTCCATCCTCCTCCGTTACACAGCTAAGCAGAAGGACGCAGCTCTGACCTTTCACTAATGAGAAGACAAATAGCTTTCTGCACCTGCTTTATTTGACATTCACAAGTGTAACACACACACACACAAAAGTCCCAGAAACGTACCACTCTTGCCAGGACCGAGTGGGTTCCTCTCCCTCGCCATTATCGTGTTATATGGTTTGATAAATGGTCCTCACCTTCACTGCAGGGCAGCGCGTGGCTGCGGCTGATTGGTGTTCGAGTGGTGCTCTTTGCTGCGAGGACAGGAGACTTTTACACTGAGTGCTTTTAAAATGTGATGGAGTTTACACCTGAGGACAGGAAGAGAGGATTCTTTCCATTTGTTTTTTTTTTTGTTGTTACAAAAACCTTAAAGCAGTTAAAGATTTGATCACATAAAAATAACGCAACATTATTCACAAGCACATGTGTGCTGGCAGCTTCCAAAGGTTCAGTTCAGAACATTTACATCACACAACACGTTTTACCAAACAGTATAAATTCTGTTAATACGCCTGTTTGTCCAGCTGCGGATGGACATGGTAAAAGCTTTCCGAGAGAAGACGCGGCATTAAACAAAAATTAGGTAGTTTCACAGACGACCATAAAATCCTGTAAACCGCCAACACTACAGTCAGACGCTGTGTTGAATAACCCATCGGCAACTCTTTACAACTCAACGTAAAGCAACAACGTTTTCCAGGAATTACTCAAAGCTGAAGAGAAAACGGAACCAAATATTGTGTCTTGCAAAAATTATCCAACCTCTTAAACTTCCCTGCACTTTGTTACAAACACGACTCCAGTGTGTTTTATTGGGATTTTATATAATAGATTAATACAAACCAGTGTTAACTGGATATGTGATTTTTCAATATTTTTATGAACGCAAACCTGAGCAGTGTGGTCTGCAAAGGGAGTAGGGGGGGGTCACCCTAATTTTGTTGAACAGCTCTATAGAATACAGAGCAGCCAAATTACTAAGAGTTCACCGGTGTGTAATTTTAAAAGAAGTAACATCTCTACATATATTTTAATATCTTGCATGGAAATTAAGAGGATGTCTTTACTGCAAAACAACAGGTCCAGTCAGAGGACCAATAACGGGAGAAGCAGCTGTAGAAACTGCTGTTGAGGTCTACAGCTCAGGTGGGAGAGTATGCTGAGAGGATTCCTGTTAGTTGCACAAACTAAAAAGATTCTGATTATTTTTGTTTTATTTCTCCATCTAACCAGAATGAGACATAACCAGGTTTAGATTTGCAAAGCATGAATAGTTTTTCTTCCACAGCACAATTATGTGTAACTTTGTGTCGGTCAGTCATATAAAATCCCACTGTCGTATGTGGTTGTAAAAATAAAAACAAGCACAGTACCATAACCCAGTCATCATGTCAACTCAGAGGCAGAACAGAACCGAGTCACGTAGTTACAAGAAGACACTCAACAGGTGAGGGATTGTTCCCCTGTGTGTCAAACTCACTGACAAGTCAAATAAATCTGTTTTTAGAAAACAAATAGCTTTCAGTTGCTGAGACAGTGTTGACATCTTTGTGCTTTAAAGATCACTTACTGATCTGATATTTCTCCTGAAGGTAAAGGAAAATACATTACTCTTGTCTGACATCAGTGTGAGCCGAGGACAACAGTGTGTTCATGTGGCGAGGGACCGCCAGGCCGAGGCCCCCAGCCGCTGGCCCGTCCAGCACAGGGCCCCCACCAAGACCGCCGCCGCCGTCACAGCCAGGCTGGCCTTCAGCACAGCGCCGGGGTGCCTGCTGAAGCGGGCCGGGGCCACGCAGGCCAGCAAGGCAGAAGTCACAGACAAGGTGAACAAAATGGAGACGGCCGTGTTGATGGCCACGATCTGACCGAACTTGGCGAAAGGCACAATGACGCAGAAGAAAAGGGGGACGGTGGAGATTGCTGTGGTGACGGCGCTGGACACTATGGCAACGCCCACATGGTTCACTGCCTCCAAAGTTCGCCTCTGTCTCTCGGCTGAAGGCTCCTGTAAGCAAACCACACAAATAAAGGCTTGATTTAAAAGCATGTTCTTTCAGCACTGCGAATCTCTTGTTCATCTGACATGAAGGTGTTTTTTTTCTTTGTTTTTTTAAATAAAAAGCTTTAAGAAATTATTATAAAATTTACAGTGTCTTTTCACACCCCTTAAACCTTTTCAATATTGGGTCATTTTAACAAACAGGAACTTCAGAAAGTAGAACATAGTGGAAGGAACATGATACATGGATCTCAACACATTTTCCCAAAATAAAATTTAATGCAATCACATTTTCTACTAAATTATGAGCACCTATGTGTAATTTAATCCAGCTGTTGTGTGACGGCCTCAGGCTTTTGTTCATAAGAGAGAGAAAATTGAGTTTCAAGATTAAAGCAGGATTGCATCACTAAAAATTCTCCAAGATTTTGAATATCTTATGGATAATTTTAACCCATTATCTGACAGTGGAAAGAGTTTGGCATGCTTTAAACCAACAGAAAAGGCAAGGAGCGCATTAATCAACGAAGCAGCCTATGATGACTCTGAAGAAGCTGCAGAAATCAACAGCTTAGGTGGGAGAATCTGACAGCAAGAGAACTACTGGTCATCCATTCAAATCTTATGGAAAGGCAAAAAGAAAACCACGAACGCCTCGAGAAATGATTGCTAACATGGGGGACAAAATGCTGATGCAAATTAAAACAAAAAGCGGTATCTGAGGTAGCAAGTTAACACTGAACACAATATGCTAGTACTATGTTGTGTTGATGTTTTTTATGTAGGGGAAGCTGGTCAGAGTTGAAGGGATGTATGGAGCTAAATCCAAGACAATACTGTAAAACCCTGTAAAACCCTGGAGACCAGTGCGGAGGCTCAGCTTCCAGCAGGACAACATCACTAAACATACAGTCAGATCTACAGCTACATCATACAGATGTGTAAATAAACCAGTCAAGTCAATGCAGTTATAAATACCTGGCAACACATTAAAATTATGCAAAGTCAGTACAAACTATTGATGATGATGAGATTTAAAAATATCTATTTTTTATAAGAATGTGATCAGATCTGATCACAATCACCGTGTGATTTGTTAGAGCAGTGACTGTGACAGAAATCTGCTTTCCCTTACAGAGTTGTGTCCAGGCAGTAGGGAAGCCGTCTCGCCAGCCAGCAGGTAGCCCTCCACCAGGTGCAGACAGTAATCCACTGAAGATCCGACAAGTATTGACAGAGAAATCGCTTCCACCGCTCCCATCTCCCAACCCAGCCAATACATGACAGCCACAACCAGACAGATCACTCCTGAGGTGGGGGAAGGGGAAAAAAACAACAACAAACAACATGAAGCTCGATACATCCACACTAAAGGCTTCCAAACACGTACACGAGCTGCTTCGTCTCTTACCTATAATTGTTATGAGCACCGGCAGCAGCAGCAGAGGATGAGCTGTAAACACAGACACGGCGGCCACACAGATCGCGAGAGAGAGCAGGAGACTCCAGAGGGCACTCTCCACACCTAAACACATCAGACCTCATTACATTTATACACACACTTCTCTAATCAATTAGCGGCGAGAATCAAACACCTACCTATAATTTCCATGAAGATCTGCTTCCAGTGCTCGCATGTCTGGAAACCACGCTGGAGAGCCGAAGTCTGTGGGAGGCTGGCAAGCTGCTCCTGGATGAAGTTCTCCCACTGGAGGAAGTCTGAGTAGGTCTGAAAGGACGATTTCCCCTTGTATGTGGTCTTTGGAGGGGAGACGGTAGGGATGGCCGGTCAGACAGCTTTTCTTTATTACACATGCGGAGGGAAAGCTGCAAGATTACAGGACTTACAGATTCAAAGGCCATGGACAACCAGCGGACCTTGCCGCCGTGCATTCCCACGGCGCCGTGGGAGAGCTGGCCCGGGAGCAGATTGGGTTCGGGGAGGGAGTGGCACTCAGGATGGAGCAGAGGAAGAACTGAGGAGAGCTTGTTGCCTGCCGGGAGCAGAAGAAACACCATCATCCACCCCCTCGTCTTTACCCTTCATATATATTCAAAACCTTTAGAACATTTCCACAGTGTGTCACTTCAAAGTAATTTGTGTAAATCGTGAGAAAACCAACACTGCACCAAAAAGCATGCATGGTGCTGGGGGTGGCAGCATTATGCTATGGGGATGAATGTCTTCAGCAGGTACATGGAGGCTAAGTCAGAGTTAAAGGGGATGATAGATGTAGCTGAATACAGAGTACAGCTGAAGAAAACTGGCTAGAGGCTACAGTTAATTTGATATTCTGCAATGTTAAGGTTTTTATTAGTAAAATAATAAAAAAACATATAAAAATACAAATGCTTTATTTTCTTTGAACTTTCAATTTAACTTTCAATTTGTGTTGGTATGTGGTATACAATACAATACAATAAAATGTGCATTTTTAAATAATAGCGCTGACTTACAAAGCACTGTGTCTTTCTTTGGCCAATGTTTTATTTTTTCTCACATTTTAAGATGATCTTTTCCTATTAATTTATTGTGATTTTAAGACCACAAATGATTTTAAGGCACTCAGAAAATCTCAGTATTGAACATGCATTCAATTTTCAATTGATTGCCGTGAGGCGCGCAACGCTTTGCCTTCCTTCACATTTAGCTGGTAAATATCTTTTGGATAAAAAATAGTGCATCAGCGTTAACATTGCGTGAGTTTTACCTGAAGGCAAACACTGAGCTCCTCCCGGCTTCACGAGTTTTCTGTTTGCACCAACAGCTTTGCAGATTGTGCAGAGATGGCCCATCTCCTTGAAAATATCAAAGTCTGGATCCAGGATAACACTGCCCTTTAGAAAAAAAAGAAAAATTAAATAATGTAAGAGCACTGATGCTGCGAGGTTTTACTAAATGTCTTGCGATATGGATTTGCAATCACAATTCAGGCAACTGTCATTTAGACACTGGGGACAACATGGAGATCAGCATCATGCAGGGACCCTCACCATGTCTCCAATCACATGGTTTTCCCTGTTCTCGCTTCGATTGACTCCCAGGATCCCGAACACGACGAAAACCATGGCCCCGGTGTCAACCAGAGGACGCACAGCTGGGCGACCACAAGTGCCGCCGCTGCACGGGTTGAAGCCAGATGTCCTGGATGCTTTTGTCTTGGCAGCGGATGAGGAATCTTTGAAAATAGAACAAGAGGAAAATCTTTCAACGGTGTTTGTTTATTCAGTGTAAAAATAGCTGCTGTGGGAAACAAACAAAAAAAAAACCCACCAGTGAGTTTACAGAGTGCCACTTCAAGAAGCTGCATTTCAAGAAGCTGTCATATCACAACATTTTCTTGAGTCACAACATTCACGATGTGGGAGTAAATGACAAAGACATGACAAGGGAGAGAGACTCGTGCAGTGTTTTCCTAATGAACTGAATAATCACTTTTATGTTGACAATGATCTCAGACAAAGATGCTTGCATACCGATGGGGAGGGGGGTGTAAAAGGATCCCTTTAAAGGTCCGTCAGGCCCAGAACTGAAGCCACAACCAGGTGTTTTCACACACAGCCTGCTGGGATGAGGTCTCTGATGGCACTGAGCAAAATACAGCCTCCTGAAGGCAGAAGGCAGATTTAATTTGACAGATATGCTGCTAAAGCCTCCGGAGAATCTGAACTGGAGCAGAGGATTTGTTATTCCACCTGCTATTCTGCTGCGGAGACGCAGCGACGTAGAAGGAAAACTCTTGGGTCCAGCCGTGGCGGGGATCGCACGAGCCGGACGTGATCATCCAGCTGGGGTAGGGGCGATACTCTCGGGAAACGCACACCGTCATCCTGCTGGTGTAATTTTTCTGGGGATGACTGAAAGCCTGTTCAGACAAAAGTAAACGATTGTTGTGGCGGTACGCGCCAGGAGCGGATCGCAGAGACGGCTTGGTTCGCTCCCAAACCTGGAACGACGACACCTCGTCACGCTCCGCGCTGCACACTTTCCACGGCGACGGGATGCTGGTGTTGAGCGAGAACCTGTAGATCGTCGTGGAGCCTCCTTGGGCCAGCTTTGACATGTACACAGTCAGCAAGGAGTCTGACACCAAGAAGCACATGAAGACATCAAGACCAGCACTCATGCATATGGAGGACCTTTTTTTACCCTCCCTACCTGTGTTGTTGGTGCTCGGGCTTGTGTTCATGGATGTCTGGGAGACAGTCGAAGCTGTCGTGCTTTGACTTTGCTGATGTGTGGAAAACCTCAGCCCCGACGAGGGAGTATGCGTGTAGAGCAGATGTGGTTTTTCCATGAACACCCCTAACGTGATAAAACGTGGCTTTAGGGCAGAACGTCTCAAACTGTTTGTAACAAGTACCACAGCTGGAAATAAGTTTCCATGTACAAACATACTGAAACAGTTTGGAGCTGTTTTAAGCTCACAAAAGGGCCCTGGAAAATGACACATAAAGGTTCTTAACCACAGAAACTGCAATCGTATGACTGCACTGCCACATCCTAAATACAAGGATGTGATTTAATTATGCACGTTTTTTTTCCCTCAGAGGCTGTGAGGTCAACTTCAGGTTAAAAAATATTAACAGATTTATGTTTCTGAAGTCTGAATCTTATGTTCTGAAGCAAAATTCAACATGGCTGCCTTGCATATAGAAAAATATGAGACACTGTTTATTTTCTCTTCTGAGAGTTTGCATCAAGTTAATTTTATAAAACACTCACACAACAAGACGTGGAGCTCATTTACACTGCATTATTGTTTAAATTAGACAGTTTAGTTCTACTTCATTAATATTCTAGACTTTAAATGACGACGTAAAGGATGTTGCCTGCTTTAAAAACCTTTTTTAAAAGGAGCCTCTTTAGCTGCTGTGGTCTCACCTGAGCAGGTGGGGCAGGAGATGCCCTGACCACTCAGGTTGCTGCGCAGGGCCAGCAGCGTCTGAAGGTTTGTTTCCTGTCGGAACAGGAGGGGGGCGTGGGTGGCCGGCCTCAGGAGGCAGCAGCAGCCCGCAGAGAAGACCAGGACCAGGAGAAAGACGCCTGGATGGGAACCGAGACAGGGACAGACAGCGGCGGCTAGAGAGGAAGGTCTGACTGAGCAACATAAAGAAACTCCTCAGGAACAATGATACAGGATGTTTACTGAAAGACGCTTTTCGTTTCACAGCTTTAATCTCACCGGTTGAAACGCAACAGATGCAGATGTGGGCAGATTTAGTGGTTGCCATGGTGAAGATGCGTAAAAACGCCCTCGCTCTCTTAAGGCCACTTAGAGGTCGAACTATTCCCTGGAGAAACGGGGCACTTGCTCTTTAACCTGATGCACTTTCAGTTCTCTCTGATCTCTACCATGAAAACATTCCCAGCTCGGTGAAAATGTAAGTGTGGAGAGAAACAAAACTATTATAACAAGAGGTGAAATTGTGTTTGGCTGAAGACTCTCCGGGTGGTTTTTGGTATAAAACAAAGGAAAAGCACCTCGCAGTCATTGTTAAACAATGGCGGACATGTGATGCTGTTTTTCAAAAAATGGGACTGCTCAAAGGCAAACTACAAACTAGAGCTACTAGTGTCTCTTCCTGCTAAATAAATGCTTTCAATTTAAAAGTTGTGTTTTCCGCCATGTTCAGTGTGAGATTAATTTACTGAAATAAAATATTGATCTATTCATTGATTTTTAAGGCCGTTACATCTTTACCAGAGGCGCAGACAAATATGTCTGTGTTTCTATGTGTACCGAGTATTTTAATCACTCGCATGGCTGCAGCAGAGTGAATTCATGTCTCACCTAAAACCGCTTTCCGATGCTTCACTGCCGGCTCAGCCACTAAGTGCTTCAGGCACCACTGGAGGTTTGTGCTCACCACACCCATCTGATGCTGTCCTGCAGCGGATAATGGTGTATCCACTGTCAGGGAAAGAATGGCTCCGTCGCTGTCTGTGTCACAGGAGCCTGACAAAAAGGAGAATGACCTCAGCAATGCCTGAGCAGCTGCGCTTTACAGCCTGGATTCGTTCCCTGTCCTGTTTCTCTCCCAACAAGCCATCCCTTCACTGTAAAGGAGATAATAATCTCACCTGGCTCCATGTCCACTGACAGAAGTGCCACATCATCATCCTCATCTGACAGAGGGCTGTAGCTCGCTGACAAGCCCAAGAGCAGCTTCACGCTTCAGGGAGAGGACAGTTTAGGGTCAGAGGCAGCTGGTGGGAGTGCGTCTAAGCGGCGCGCAGCCACCACAAATAACACCTTCCAACAAAGTGAGGAAATAGGAGCTCACCAGTTCATCCAGTCGTGTTCGTGAGGCTCCACATGCCGGGTCCAGATACACAGGGCTGCTGGCATCATGACAGACACCCAAAGCCAGGCGCAGCTGACAATGAGGGCCATGAATAGGCCAAAGTCATGCACGGCTGGGATCTGAGTGTCAGTTAAACGCAGCACAGTGTAAAGGACCTTCAAACATTCAATTTGTGCTTATCGAGTGAAAATGGCTGTCTGCTGAGAGCAGCACTTCTATTCATCCTCTGCAGAGGAGTCATTTAGACTTCAAGCAGACATTCAGTTAAAACGCCGTGTTTCTCTTTGCCCGATTACCTGAGAGAAGGTGTTTGCGGCGTAGGCGGCCGCGGTCGTGAAGGAGGTGAGGAATGTCGCCCGGCCGGCCGTCTTTATTGTGTAGATCATTCGCTCCCGGGGCCGACGGAGATGGGAGGCCTGTCTGAAGGTGCTGATGAACACAAACACATCATCCACCCCTGAGAGGCAGAGAGCAGAGATACATCAGTTGATATCTGTGGAGAGGCGCATTTTGTTTTGTTAATATTACAAAACCTTTGAATGTTGTCATTCGTCTGGAAAGTGGAATGCGAATCAAAACGGCATCGCTGCAAACGTGCGTTGAAGTAAAAAGCTCAGCTTAGCACAAAGACTAGAAAGTATGGGACATGATCAATTTTTCAAAGAGGCAGTTTTATGTGGGTGTCGTTGTTGCACATTTTGGTCTGGTGGAACAATTTCACGTCTTAAACAGTTAACTCAGTTATGAGCAGCTGTTAGGACGATACAAGATCCACGAAGTAGCAATCGTTTTTACTGTTGTGGTAAAAAAGAAAGAACAGTCCATGTCAACCGTGCAGCTATAATCTGGCCTTTACCAGGTACTGAGATTATTTAATTATAAGGCCAAGTGTGCAAAACAAGCAACACACAGGTGACTCCACTTTGCTAATATTTAGTAAAGAGTAAAAAAGTTAAAATTGTGCAATATTAAAATGCAAAAAACATTAGATGTGGCAAAAATATGTAAAACCTTTTCCATCTTAAGAAGAAATTATGACATTTGGTCACATTACAACCATAATCTTTAACTTTAACTGTTTTATTCAAATCCCCACAGCATGCTGCTGCCATTACCACCTTCCACTGTAACGATGCTATTGTTATCACACATAGGCACTAATTTGTGTTGGTCACATCAATACCCAATGAACTACAGTGATGTTTATGATTGCAGTGACACAAAATAGTACAAAATTAAGAGCGTTAATAAGGCATCTGACGCTTCTCAGAGGAATTTGAATCTTTGATGTTTGATATCATTTTTTCCTGCTAGCTTCATTGATCAAATTATATAGATTTTTCATAAGGAGCTAAAAAAAAATTATACATACAACCTTTACATTCAGTCGGCTGCTGGACAATAGTTTTCACTGTCGTTGGTTCATTATAGTTGATATAAAAGAACATTTTCAGCTCAAACAGCTTCCACAAAGTGTAGACAGTCCAGATCCATGTGGTAACAATTTGATCAAGTTAGCTTTTTGAACAGCCTTTCTCCACTCTAAAGAGAAAAATCTTTGATCTGTTGTGTTTTCTGGCACATGACAGTGACTGTCACTTCTGGAAAAGAAAAGAAGCCTAGAGAACAAGTGTATGTCAACACGAAGAAGCAAAGCTAAAACTGTTCTGCTTCTCTAAGTAGCTCTGCCACAATTTTCTACTGGAGTCACTTTTTATCAGCAAATAATAACCAAAACCAAGTCTCAGCACCTTTTGATGTACTCTAAGTTCTCTACATTTACAGCTTGAGGTCCTGATTGACTTCACATTTAAAATTCCCTAAATAATCACATTAACTTATGCTCTCAGTACATGTTCAAACATTGCTTTAATAAAGGATATAGCTGAGACTTTTTTCTTACTTTTTAGAAGCTAACAGGGAGAAAATGTTTGACCCATTTGAAAGACACTTTCAACAAGATTTTAATGACTCACCAATCCCAATGATAACAAATGCTGCGACTCCGTTGAGAATGCCGAGGTACCTCACCCCGAAGACAACGTGGTATAAAAACAGAGCCATCAAGCAGCTCAGCCCAATGGCGGCGAGTCCAAAGAACGTCAGAAAGACTTCAAAGAGAGCAGAACGTCAGCCGGTTAATATTCCGAGCTACTGCATGAGTACAAAGAGAAGTAAAATGGGAAACTGCTCCTACTGTACCGGAAAACGAGGTGAGGATGTAGACGAGCACAGTGATGCAGACTCCGCTGATGACAGCCAACATCATATCATTGTAGAAGGTGTGTCTCACTTCATCATCAAACAGCTCCGTCCCCCCATACAGCACCTTCACTTCACTGTAAAAGGAGATGCAAAGTAAACAACCCACAGGGGTGACGCGTCCTGCGAAGCGTTTAGTGCTCCAGATGCCTTTGTCTCTGACCTGGTAGACTGCTTGGCCAGCATGCCTGCATACTGAACCACAAAGTTTTTGAAGCGAGCTCTCTGCTCGTCTGCTCGGTCCTGCAGGGAGTAGTAAGACGGCAGGGGAGCCCCGAAGTGGATCTCGCTGCGCAGGAGAGCCGAGGAGAGACGCTCGGGGGACAGACTTTCATCCACGTACCAGTAGAACTGTGGGTGGGTGATGGCCAGACTTAAGGAACCTACAACAAAGCACCAAGAGATGAAAGCAGGTGATAGGTTAGCTCCTTTCAGGAAGTCTTTGATGACACAAAACACTTCCCGCACCTTGAAGTCTTTGACATTTTGTCAGTGGGACCTTGTGAGGCCAACACAAAAATATCACAAATAACTGCAGAGAGAAAATAAAAGCCCATGTAGCTTTTAAAATATATTTCTTTTATATAATACCACTCTTAAAATGTGGCATGCAGTCATGCTCAACCCACTGAAGGAATACATGTCTCTACAAAGATAGTTTGACTCTACCAGATTTCCACATACAGATTGAAATGCAGCGTCTTTTGTGCTTGTAAATATCCCAGATTGACAGATTGCACAGCAGTTCTCAAGTGTTGGGTTCTGGGCTTTGAGTGCACCGTTTCAAACCACAACTTGTCATGTAAATCTATTCATGGTAACTCTCATTCTGTGATAAGGGTTGTGGTTCTTCTGATGGAGCCCTAATCCTAATCCTAACCCTCACAGCATGATGCTGCCACTACTTTGCTTGATTGTGTTTTGAAGAGTCAGTTTCCACCACATATCGTATTTTGCATGCAAGGAACGACAATTTTGGTTCAAGTCCTACAGGTGCACCTTCTTCAACCTTATGGAGTTCACAACAGATTGTCATACCTGAACTGAAGATCTCTGCAGCTCCTCCAGAGCTACCTTGGGTCTATATCTTGTTTAATGCTCACCTAGCCTATAGCTTGTCTGTTAAGGTGGCTGGCCAAGTTTTGGTAGCTTTGCTACTTAGTGGTGTGCATTATTAAAAATGCACACCACTCTGACACCACGATGACTCACCTTGAATATCAGCCAGATCTGGGCCCATGCCATCGTAGTATATCTTCCCCGCTCTCTCACTGGGGTAGAGGTAAGACAGAAGAGAGCTGGGTGGGGAGCAATAGGACGGACCCAGAGGCAGATCCCTTAAAATCTCCATAGGTTTCCAGCAGAACTGATGAAACTGCGGATGCTGCATGAGGAGACGTTCTACATGGTGGATGGTCTCCAGGCGCTCCGAAGTGAAGATGTTGCGCTCCCCTTCCCCCTGAGCCACAAACACCAGCTCAATCCTCCACAGAGCCTGGCTCTGCATGTAGTAATTAGGAGCAAATCTGCGCTTCCTAATGAGTGGAAGAGAGGAGTTTCCGTCCCACAATTCCTGCTCCTCTTCACCTCTGGGACTCTTGTCCCTCCTCACCCCCTCCTGACTTGAGTCAGGCTCAGCTCTTGTTTCTCTGGCTTCTTTTGTTTTTAAAGTGCTGCCTGTTTGAAAGGAGGGCTTCACTTTCTTCCCCTCTTTCCAGTTGAAAACTCCCCCCTCCGCCATCTTCTCCAGGAGGAGCTCCTTGAGTTCCTCAGACTCCATGTCATCGACGTCCCGCCTGCGCCTGTCCCAGGAGCCCAGCTGAGTCTTCACGGCGATGGTGAGAGCATCAAAGCGTTCAGCTGAGAAGTGGCTGTGAACCTCGAAGGCACTGTAGGAGAGGTCTATGTCCAGAGGAGGGCAGTAGAGCAGCATGTAGGCAAACAGGGCGCAGGGCATGAGGAAGGCCACCCCTAGGACCACCCCGCTGGCCCAGGGTTGTGTGTAGACCCACCCAACTCCCTTCCACAGCCCACAAACCCTCACAGTCCCCGAGAAGCAGCCACGCCCTGCAGCCTGCGCCACCCCGTCCTCCTCCTCCTCCTCTTCCTCCTCATCATCACCCCAGCTGGTGCGAAACAGCAGCGCCTCGTCCTCCACATCCATGCTGGCACCTGTGAGCGACACATTACACCGCTTTATTATGACTCGCTCACGGCTCTTGAGTCGCCGCCTCTCTCCCCTCTGGAGAGCGACCGCGAGCGTGAAATAGATGTTTGAACTACGAACAGTTGACACAAAATGAAGGACAGGGGGAAATCTGTCCTGAGCAAGCAAGGGTGTGAGGGAATGAAGTTTGTTCTAGAGCTGCTGTGGGCCGAGGTCCTCCACTGCTGAGCTCATTTGGAGAAAATTAAAGGAGGGGTGAGGTGGGAAGGGGTTCAAGGACTCAGAAAAGAAAAGAAAGAAAAAGGTTGGCAGCTTTCTGCTTTGAGATGCTGCTCACAAGAGCTTGAGGGTGAGACAGGATAAAAGCTGTGATTTGATTTTCTTCCTCTCTCTGCCAGCCCTTATCACCTGGAGAGTCCACTGGTACCTGTCAAGGTGCAGCTGTGTGTGTGTGTGTAGAAAATTAAATAATCTCACCTGTCTAATTACTGGCAAGCGGGGTATTAGAAACAGTTGCTGGCTTATCTCCTGTGACGGACAGGTCTTGCCTAATGGTGTCATTGGGTGCCTCTTATTTAGACTCTCATGCTCTTGATATGCTGCTGCAGACGGTTTGCATTCTGATGGAAATTCATCTGCACTCCTTAAGGCCGAACTCTAAGGTCAGTCAGGTGAGGCACTGAATCACCATTAAGTGTGACCAATAGCTGCGCTCTGCCCCCATCACAAAAAGGAATGAGCTGTTTATATTGCTCGATCAATATCACGAATGATAAAGAAAGCGGAGACAAAGGTCTCTTCGCAGACAAACCTTGAATTCATAATTAAAAGCCAGGCCAGTTGATTTATGGACTTTTTTACTTTGCGTTCTGAAGCCGGACTGAAGTTCACCGTGTTCGATTATTCAAAGTGTGCCGAGGTCTCGAAAACGTCAAGACATAAAAACCACCAACGTGTTGCCTTTTAAAATGAGATGCCAGAGAAAGTGACATATGGAGGAAAAAACAAAAAGAAGCTGAAACACTTTTCTTTCACCCAGAAGGACTAATGTGGCAATTTGAAAATATAACATCAGAAGTTATGATGTAGAAATGATTTAAACCATGTTTTTGATGAAGTCAAGAGGCATTAAAGATAATCAAAGCTTTAGAATGTAACTTTTATTCTCAAAAAAGTTTTTGATATATTTCTTAACATTGCCACTGTGTCGTGACATTATAAGAAATAATCTGCTTGAAAATAAATAAATAAAAATAAACTATTGCCATATGCAGCAATGCAGTCAAAACAACCAGTCAGGTTGAAAGTCATGGATCATCTGATGCACATTCACCATAGGCTCATTGAAAGGAAGATGCTACAGTGTAGCAGAGAGCAAGAGCAACGCATACACAGGCATGATTGAATGTGCAGAAACCCTCCTCCTGGCTCTGATTGGTTGTTCCTGCAGATGACAGTGGGGCCAAAGGGAGCTTGATTTTTTCAGATTATCTGTCTTATGTTGCCACAACATAATGACAGTTTTAATAAATATGTAAAAAACGTTTTTTATAAATATTACTACTACAGCTTTAACATCAAAATCAAAATACATTTGATAGATACCTTTATTGTAAATACACTAATATTGAGCCTAGGCCACACAAGAGTGCATGGGACACTTTTATGGCCTAAATAAGTAAAGCCAACCTGCTGCTATGGAGCCGCTAACCTGTCTTTCATGGTGCTTAAACTTAATCTTTGCTGAATTGTACGTGAATATAACATACATTTTATTAGCACAGATATGAGTAGATCCAAGCAGCACTAGATATTATCATTTATTTTTTAGGAGTTGCTCTCCATTTTACAATTTCCCCAGACAAGAATAGAGTAAATTTAATCGAGTGGGGAAGTTTGTTTCTTTTGGACACATTTATAAGTTAGAGGCATGTGTGAGTTGAGGAAGTGGGTTACACTCCATTAAAATCTCGCCAAATCCTCCCTGTCAATGCGAAACAGCTTTTGGTAGAGGCAGCATCATCATGTGGGGCCGTGACGCAGCATGGTGAGATCCTGAAACCAGTCGCAATCCAAAATCTGCTCTTTGTGGAACTTTGTCCTCCAAGATGTTCAGCACTCGCCAATACCGATTATTACATTTGCTCTTCAGCAGGTACGTGTTGCAAGCAGGGAGTAAGGGCAATTCTGTATTTGATCCTGTATCTACAAATAAACACGGAAGAAGGCCATTATGTTGTGTTTTGTGTTTGCAAGAGTCGTACTGTACACAAAATGTTTTCCCAGGTCTGATACAGAAAGCTGTGGATGATTACTCAATTGATTCTGCAATTGTAAGATTTAAACTAGAAAATATTTGCCTCGTTTTGTTTAAAGCTGGTCTTTTTGTTCAATTCAACTTTTCTTGGGGCTCTGATATTATTCATTTTGCATATCAGATTATTAAATATACTTTCAGCAGCAGAAAGTATATTTTTTTCTTTCTCTACTTCAAATAAAAAGAATCACATTCTGCTACCCATATTTCAGTCTATGCTTGTAGAAATACAGTGATATCTCACGACGTCAGGCCGCCGTACGCAACAGTTTCACCCAAGGTTACCGTGACCAGAAGACTCGTGCCAGTCCATGCATATTGCTCACTGCGGCTGAAGCAGACGATGTGTTCATGTTTCCAGTGGAAGAAAAAAATCTCCCACAGTGGGACAAAGTCAGACTGCAGCTAGTGCGGCGGCTCACAGACATCTGTAATGAGTCCATCATTAAAAGTTTTTGCTCTTCACTTTCCGAAAGCTTTTAATATCAAATGTTCACACGACTCAGCCGGGCTAATGCTGTTTCATGCCAAATTTTCTCCTTTTATGTAATAGATGATAAAGCCTTTATAGAGGAAAATTGAGAGCTTCACACTGAATCCAATATTCTATAAAGGACACCAATTTTCAGCTATTTTGTTCATCTGAACCACGGTTGTTTTTTTCTTTTTGTTGTTTCTTTTTAATTAAGAAAAAGTGGACTTTTAAAAAGGGGAGGGACGGCGTTAATGTGAACTTCCTGAACTCTCAAGGGAACAAATGTATTTATGATTAAAGCACAACGGCAATTATTGAGTTATATGGCTAATTTGTTTTCAGCTGCTACTTGATTACACAGCTTCTAATTCTGAATTAACAAGGATAGAAGAGCTTGTGCCTCTTCAGCCTTTTCACTTTGTCAATACTTTGTCAAACCACCGTTTCTGCAGCTGCGGGTCTTTTCAGCTTCTACTTTGGAGGGACTGAAGGTTTTCCTTCTTCAATCTGTTTGGGGAAAGTCTGTGAACATTAATTTTCACCTCTTATTTGGACAAACCTTTGAAAATCAAGTATTAATTTTTTTTTTTTCCCCACTTCACAATAATGAGCTACTTTGTTCTTCTGGTCTATTGCATACAATCCAAATAAACACTTACTGTGTGTGGTTGGAAAATGGCAAATTATGAAAAACTTCAATAGGTATAATTACCTTTACAAGTTGCTGAATAATTTTCTGTCCTTGGCTGCAGTCTGAAGGTGGAGTTATCGGTTACCTGCAATCAGCAAAAACCATTGCTGACAAATGTTTTATGTACTGCAATATGCCAGGCACCTCTACAGAGGAGATCAATTATGTGATATTTCCAAGACAAATGTGTGTCCTACAATTCTTTATTGCCTGCCAATGAAACTGACTACAGCTGGTGGAGTTTGATGATCGGATCCTCCTAATCCTGTTACGTTTCATTTATGTCTCTCTGCCTCGTTTTAATAATGCCACTTCCACTTCTTGAGTCGACAGGAGAGAAGAGAAGGACATAATGAGAGGAGAGGAACGGAAAGTGGAGAGGAGAGAACAGCTTGGCTAATGACCACTAAAGTACACAATCCTGCACTTATCAGCTGTTCAATAGCAAAGATATTAATAACAGAGAACAAACTGGATTAAGAGTGTACGGTTACATTTCCACGGCTCCATTTCTTTCCACATCCATATCCAATTTGATGTGCTGGTTTCCTGGAGCCAATGCAGAGTTTCATAGAGTCTCTGTGTATCGTAAGTGCATGTCGGTCGTTACGCAAAGCTTTGCGATTCCCTTCATCTGTCTCCATGAGTCTACAGACACCTGCCAGTGAAGGGGAGCAGAGCTAATGAGAGCGATGCGTGGCCTGAGGGACGCATCCTTTCTCCCTCTCTGATGAGTCTGATGCTTCTTCGCATTCAAGACAATCAAGAACAATAGTTATGAGCAAGGCACAGCTGTAAAGCACTGCGAGCGCTGTGGCGCCGTGGTATAACTAATGTGTTTACAAGCCGCCGGATTTGTTCAACGTTGCTGTTTTTCTGCAAAGATTAACAGAACACGGTTGATTTAAATCCTCATGCAGGTGAGGATTAGAGCTCAATTTGACTTCCCGCATTGTGTGTTTGTCGGGATAAAAAAAAAAGAGCTGCCTCCCAGATAACGGCTGGATTATTAAAGCTATTTTGTCATTAGTGAATCACCGTTTTGTGCTTTTCCTTAAAATGCAGCACCTGGATCTAAAATAGAACTGATAAATGCGTGAAGCAGAACAAAGTGAATCTGTGTGCATGTTCTGAGAGGAATGAACATCCTCTTGTATAATGCATGGTGTGTTACTGGATGACCTTGCGCGCCCTCATGTTGGACTCAGCTGGGAACTTTTTCTGGAGCTTTAAATATTTATTTATTTATTTTCAAAGTTTTGTAGCTCAGGTGTTGTGCTGTATCTGTCTTGGTGTGGGAAGAACATGAGCTTCATGTGAGAAGCGTAGGAATGAAGGAGGCGATGAGCGAAAAAGAAAATCATAAATCTTAAATATTTAATCTTTTAGGCGCGAAGACAACGTGAAAATTAGGCAACAGTTTTTTTCCTTGTTTTCCAGGGCAGCAATAGCAGAACGACGTGTCTTCAGATGTGCTTATTTTATTCTTGTCGGTTTGCTGAAATCAAACTGGCATCAAAGTCACAGATGCATCTCAACAAACTAGAATATCAGAGTTCATCAATTCTGCTCAACACCTGAACGTCACATTGATTCATTAAAGAAAACAAAAAAAAAAGAACAAGACATTTCAGGAATTAATTGTTGCTCATTTAGATAATTCTGGCTTACAGCTCGTGAAAACTCCAAATTACAAATATTACATAATAAGGAAGAATTTTTAATACAGACATATCCATATCTCCATGGATATTTCCATATTGCACTCAATACTTGGTCACAGCTGCTTTTGAATGAATTACTGTATCAGTGTGGCTCGGAGAAGACCAGATGTTGCTTTAAGAGCATCCATCAGTTTGTCTCCGCTGTAAGGTTTGGTGTCTCTCATCTTCCTTCAGACTCCCTGAAGTCGTTTTCTCCTTCAAAGCGGTAAGAAAGTTGTGGGCTTGTCTCTGGTTCCTGAGCGTCTTAACATCAGGAATACGACAGGTGGAGTCCAAGTTCTGCATACATCCATGCATAACCTGAAGCCATTTATGATTTTACTTGTGTTCCAGGATTTGCTTTAAAATCCCTTCAAGTCTGTGGTTATCCCCGTTGCTCGTACATGTTTTTCTAACAGATTTCTTTTAAACTTCGCATTGATATATTTTTCAGCACTCCGAAAAAGCAGTTTCTTTAAGTAATGAAGTCTTGTTGCTTAGTATGCTTGCATCTGACACCAATGACTGCCTGCAGTACGACTACCAGCTCATTTCTTCCCACATTTTTGTTGTTCACAACACAGCATTTATGTATTAAAAATGCTTTCTATTTTGTTTTTAGAAACCGAATGTTAGATCTGCACCAGCAGTAACCCACAATTATGAAAAATAACAAAATGCTTGCAGTCGCTTCCCTGTGCATGTTTTTGGTTCTTTTAAACAATCTGAAAAAAGGATGGTATTCATCAAAGGACAGCGCATCAAGAAAGAAATTAGAAGATCCATGCAGATGTGTAGCATTACAGAGATTAATAGATTAAATATTTGTTTGCGATGATAGATTATTATCTGTAACTATATTTTAACCAGAACCTGAACTATCATGTACACCGTTGAATTCAAAGAATGCAGTACCACGCTGAAAGCATGTTGGTGGTGGAATCATACTGCGGGGTTTTGTGAAAACAAACAAGAAAAAAGAGCCGATCTCCAGATCTTAATCCAACCAGATGTGGCGTGAGAAGAATGAGGCAGATCGGATTTCTGCCTCTTCCCAGTGACTGGAGATCAGTTTTAGCAAAGCAAATAAAACAGATTTACTTGTATGTCAAACAACAAATCTAAATCAAAGGAAGCCTGATCAAAAATCCATCAGGAACTCCACCAGAATCTTGTTTGTGTCTAAGCACTCAGTGAAGCAGCAAAAACTAGGTTTAATTAACCAATTGCAGGGTGTGCTGTTTTTTTTTTAGACCCAATTAATGACTAGTTGTTACAAACCCATGTGAGATCAGTTACTGCTAACTATTTGATAATATTCAAGTTCCTCTTGACTGGATATTTCAATGATGAGGGACATTTAAAAAAAAGCCCCAGAAAACAACCCCACCGAAACTCAAGACAGGAATAATCACCTGTCTTTAAATCTTACAGTCGGTGTCATGGGGATGAAGCAGTAGCTTGTTGCAGTGCCAGCCTCTTGAATCTTTCAACTATCCCTGTTTTTCGCCGAGCACTAGATTCACTTTCTGCCTTTCACTCTGCTGCTCTTCTCTCCACCCTTCAATCTTTCTCCTTTTTCTCTGCGTCTTCCCCTCAGAGGTGAGAGATTTTTAACCTTGCCTCTGACGACAGCTTTGAACCTCCCTCCCACCTCTACCTTCTTCAGTTTATCTCCTCTCCATCTTATCTGATATGGACACCACATGCTACCTCTCTTGGTCTCCACACACACACACATATACACACTCAGGCTGATGTAAAGTCAGCTGGAATAGCACCCAATTTAAAGAGGCATTGATTTCCCCCACCGGTGCTCTATGAATACATTTCTTATGCATGAGCGCCCAGAATGATGTTTATATTCGGCGTGCTTTCTATTCTCCACCACGGCCCGAGTGTTATGCTTCGACTCAAACTCTCAAGATCCAATTTGGGCGAACAGAGGTGCTCATTTCTCTCATTGTTGATGAATTGCTGCTCACGCTGCTGGAGGAGCAGAAGCAGCATGCAAGGTGAGTGAAGCATGGTGGAGATGAAACATTTATGCGTTTCCCCCTCCTTAGAGTCTGAATAATAAAAAAAAAAAACTGAGTAAGTAAGCCCTAAATTTGTTTTAGTTTTTCCTTATTGGCTGCATAATTTACAAATAAGAACACACAGTGACACTTATTAACCCAAACTTTTAGTGATTTATGAAACCAATTAGCTCACGTTTGTTTAGCCAGTGAGTGCACCCAGCAGTCAGCTCATTTGCATTTCCTAAATAAGTAAACAGCAAACACCTTGAACGGCGAAGGAAGACTTACCTGAGGCTGATCACACAGGAATCACAGGTGGAGCGTTCAGGCCTGCCTGGTCCACTTTTATAAAGCTGAACTTGACCTCTGCAGCTTCATCTGCTCCATGCGCCGATATCTGTACGGAGAGATAATAGACACACACAAAGATTAAACTGCTGTTTTTTTTAACCTAGTTAATAACTCACAAGGTAAAAGAGATAGATCCACCTAATGAGCCCTGATAAGAAAATGCCACACACACAAAAGAATAAATAGATCCACTTTCCTCCCTCACTCAGCTGGAATCTCCTGATTCAAACATCCAGCTCTTATTCTCCTTCAATGCGCCCAAGTCCTTTTTCCCTCCTGTTCTGGTGATTCTCTCCCCTCCTTTTCTTACCCGGTTGTCGAGGCGACAGTCAGCGAGACATTTCTTCCCCAGAAGCTCCCCTCTCTCTCTCTTTCTCCCTCACTCTCTCTTTCTCCCTCTCTCTCTCTCCCTCTCTTGCTCTACCTCTCCTTTCTCGTGGCTTTGTTCAGCACGCTCTGCTGGCTGGCCCAATGGTGAGAGAAGCACAAGGAGGGAGACGCGGCTCAGAAATGATGATGCTGAAGGGCAGAAAAGAAAAAAGAAAAGGAAGAAGAAGCCAAGCGGGGCGTTTTTACCTCGATAGAAGTGTCACTTTCAGGGAATGCGTGCTTATGTGATCGGGTAGAGGATCATGTTACAAGAGCTGCCTTGATGCAGCAGCAGAGCCCCCTCTCACCATGCTGGAGTTGGTATGGTCTGGTCCAGACTCAGTTGGTGGGGTGTGCTATAAGAGGGTGATCAGAATAACTGGCTCCAGTCAGGAGCAGATTGAAATGACCAACTGATCAGGGTTTATTAGCCCGCAAGTTCATTTTTCATCTGTCAGAGACGACAAAATCACTTCCATCTGCTTCTCAGGTTGCATTCAGCACCTGTAGCAAGCTTTATAAAGAGCAGTGATTGGAGTTGTCATGTTTAAAAACACCAAAAACTATCCTGTTTCTGACTGTGGCGTCCTCACTCCACCTGCTCTCGTCTAACTGGAACGAGGAGCTCTCCAGCTTTTCTCCAACATCCATCAAACCCCTTTTGTTCATGTGCAAGCCGGACTGATCACAAGGTAATAATAATTCATCGAGCAAAGAGAATCGGGGCGGTCGCTCTGAAGTGAGACTTCACTACCACAAACAAAGCAGGTTTGGTGGTGCATAGGACCACAAACACGTGTGATAAGAGTTACAACATGTCTGATGTAGAAAAACAAACTCCTACTCATAAAGTCTCCATTGTTTAAAGTTTAATGAGCCTTTTGGACTTCATTTCAACAGACACGTATCACAAATATTGGCAGGCATGAACTCGGAGGCAGCAGCCGATACAATATACACTTAAATACAAAACGCACGTTCATTCACACATCTGCACATGCACACTGAGCACATGCATGTGGAGGTAAACAGGGGGGGTTTATAAGGTGTGACTCTAGGACAGGACTATGGCGCTACTGTCTGATGGTCACATAAAAACTCCTATTTCCAGTTGTACCCATCGCATTTAGGATGAATGGATTGAAAACTTATAAGGAATGTTTTCCCAGACCTCATAGAAGCCCTGATCAATTTTTAAGAGAGCTAAACCTAAGGAGGATTGCACACGACTATGAAACTTGAGAACAAGCAAAAGATGAAACATCTTCTTAAAGATTGAGAGAAAAGGTCAGAATGGAGGCAGATCTGGGTAACGTTGGGTCCATGTTTACGTCAGTGAAAGGAAAAAAAAAAAGCTAAATCCTGAGTTTTTCATTTTAAGAGCATTTTCAAAGAACATGAGTGCAGGTAAGAAATTAGGAATTGATCTGGGAAAATGTAACATGTATTTGGATACAAAGTCAAACAGTTCTACTTCTGTATTCCCATCATTTGACAGACATTTCAGTAATCAGCACTAAGTGATGCTCCTTTTCTGTATCTAAACCAAACATGGAAATGAATGGTGGGGAAGCTTTCCTTAATGACGACACACAAAAGCTGCTACAACACAAATGAGCTGATATGTAAATGTGACTCAGTAATAAATGTTGATGTGTACCACGGCTACAGAGCTGAAAAACCAACATCTGGTTACAGAATCATTTTTAAGAAAATGTCTGCAGTGTGTGTCTGTTGTGTTGCAGTGTTACGATCAATGTTGTGTCGGTTTTTGAATTTACTACTGGCTAACCCGAGAAAATATGGGAAAACGGCCGGCATGAAAATATGACTATGGGTTCATGGCATCAGAGTTTTTATATAAAAGTTAGAATGTGCAGCACAATCCAATTGGTTTTTATTGTTTTATGTCTTACTGTCGCGTTACATCAATAACAGTGTTGGGTGGGGCTGTTTTATTTCACACACCATCAGGGCCTGCATTTGGCAAAACCAGGCCCTGATTTTGAATTTATCTGTTTTGTAAATGAGGGAAAAGTTTAATATCCTTCTTTCAGCCAGCTGATGGCAGTGCACAGCTACAGGTGGAGGAGGGGCAGCAGCACTGCCTTATTTCGTGCTTCATACAGTCGTGGAAACCTTTTGGTTATTCCATCATTTTCTCTGGCTTTCTGAGAAGGTCTTTAATCTGCAGGTACAGCGTGATGGACAAACTGAAGCTGAAATAAAAAGTTAAGAGTTCTGATAACTGCAAAGGGTTAACACCGTTTGATAACAAAATAGAAGCATAAATAATTCACATATCATTTACAATACTTTTACAATTATAGCAGAATCCTAAATTAAAACAAACACGTTGTCCTGAAGCAAACAAACAAACAAAAAAAACAAAAGAAAAAAGATTTTGTTCCTGGCTGTTTTTCCACATGTATTACTTGGATAAGAAAACTTTTGGCCTGAGTGGATAAAGAATGGTCCTCTGTACCTAACATTCACAGTTGAACACGGCGTCGGTGTGCTCAACAACAAAGCCAATGGGGGAAAAAAATCTGATCTCAATGGGCTTCAGGTGTTCCTGCTCCACAGACTCGGTCTACAGTAAACTCACATAAACTCAAACTCAAAGCTACCCGCTGATCAAGCAACCCAATTTCTTCTGGCTACCACAGATGCGTCTCCCGAATCTCTGAGATGATGGTATTGGCTTTTTTGAGAGCCTGAAGGGAAAATAAACAAAACAGGCAAAAGAAGATGGTTAAATTGCTGACCTAAGAAAAAAAAAAGTATTTGTTGTTTGTTATTAATTCAAAAGCTGCATCCTTCAGTTTTACCTCGAGCATCTGAGCGACCTCGGTGCGCTGCTGCGCGGTTTCCTGCGACTCGATGAGCAGCTCCTGCAGCAGCGGCTGCTTATAGAGCTGACCCACCAGCTCGCTCTGCAGATGCTCCTTCACATGATTCACCAGAAAATGCATCACTGTCTTGGGGACGCTGCACACACATAAACACACGCACAAACAGAGCCAAGAAAGTTTCAAAAGTCAGAGAGCGACAATCAGCAACAGCTGAATGGAGCGACTGACGCAGAGGGGCAGTGGGAGCCCTCTGGCGTTCTGAGTGCGTCCCAGTCAAATCCAACCTGTCTTGGATGCCTTTTCGAACGATCAGGAAGTAGCACTTGATGAGTCGCTGGATGACCTCGCAGTCCCGCTGCTCCTTTGCACTCAGTTTGCGGGATACGGGCATTGCCTGGCAGATAGGACGCGACGTGAAACTTTATGCCGCGCGCGATCAATTAAATCCTGAACGTTTTGCGCTTCTAATGATCCCATCACTCACCGTGTCAAGGAGGTTAATGGCTTGGCTTTTACTCGGACTGCCAAACCCCACGGCTGGAGTTCTCTCCTCACTAACCTTCTCGTTCTTCCACCGCTTCCCTCCATCAGCGGTGTCAGCCTGAGAGCAGGAATGCAACAAAGGCAATGGGCAAAAAAGCAATTTCACTGAGTGTGAGTCTCACATCGTATAAGGCTTGGATGTGAAACATAGACTCCGGCTTCGTCGAGCGCAGCGCCTGCTGTTTGATTTGTCAGGATGAGTGAGGGACGTGAATGTTTGCTGTAGGACATAAACAAACAGATTGTACCTGCTGACTGTTGACGGATGCCGAGACCTGCGCTGCATCTGTAAAGTCCGGATGCTTTGTGTTGATATAAGCGAGCTCTATGGCCACTAAATTGTGCACCTGACACACAAAAACAGAACCAAATGGATCAGTAAGATTTTGTTTGCTATAATTAATAGAGGTCCACTAATCAATCAGACTGAGATCAGATTCTGGCAATTTTCCTCCTGATCAGGAGGACAGAGAATTCAGAATATTTTTTTGCAATATATTTCTCTCTTGTAAGTGATACCTTGGATCTCAGTGGGTAAGTAACTATCTAAATAAAGGTCAAACAAAAGAAAAAATCTGATACAGATTAGGTACAAATGTTTTGATCCATAAATTTGGAGGATATTGCATTTGGATTCTCAATTTACGGTGTCATAAACTGGCAGCATACTGGTAGGTCAAAAAGACAACTGGAATCTGATCTCAGGCACGAAAAAAAATAAATAAATAAAAAAATAATGCTTTTTGTTGCCAGCAGTTAACCCAGAATTATTACAGTGGAGCTGCGGATTACCATTTCATTCGTGATTGGCAAGCGCTTCCTCAATAATCCAGTCACAACTTCCACAATGGAGTCATGCAGTTTGGGAAATCGTAGAAGCTCCTTTGATACACACAGAGGCACAGTCAAATTAAATAAACCACTGATGCATGAAAGTTAAAGTGGATAAAACTCTCTTGACTAACCTGAGTGCTAAAGGAGGAGCAGTGCTGGATGATCCTCTGCAGCTCTTCATGAACCAGCTCGACGCAGCGCAGGCTGGGCTCCTCCAGACGCTTAATTTGCCTCTTTACCAGCAACTCGAAGGACACCTCGGGCACAAAAAGTGCAGGTCTTGGACCCTGCGGGGTAAAAGCAGTACAATTACTTATCTGCTCTCCGCCCCCAAAACGAAAAGAATACAACAGCCACAGACGACATCAGCAGCTCACCGTAGCATTGCGGATGGCGGTGAGGATATCCAGATCGGTCAGTCCTCCCAGCGGGTCGATGGACTGCAGGGTGCGGCCGAAAGTCTCGTGGAATATGTAACAGATCCGAGCTCCGCCGCAGCTGCAGGGGAGACGGGTTCAGCTGTGAGTGTGAGTCAGCTGGGATAATTGAGTCCAAATTAAATGCGGTCAAGCCCAAAAAATGAAGGTCAATATTTGTTCTCGACACGTTCAAGTGCATTAATCGGCCTGCTGGTGAGAGAGCTGAAGAGCAGGACAGTCCCAAAGGAAGAAGCTTAAAACACTTCAGTTTACACTGTGATACGCTCTGCTAACGTCTGCAAAAACTGCTGAAAACCTCTCGTTTTGAAGCATGTCAATCATTTTATCAATGAGCTCTCATGTTGAAACATTTCTCGTTTATTTAATCTCGTACCGCTCTTAATATTTGCAGAGTTTAGTTGACACCATTTTTCTTACAAAAAAAAAAAAAAACAAAGGCCTCCTATATTAAGATTCATATGCAGAAAATGTGAATCATGTAGCGTTGCAATAAATGATTATTTTACCAATTGATTATTCTGACAAGTTTGCATTCATTTCAATAAATAACTTGGACTTTTTAATGCAACACTAGAAATACATGAAAAGAGGCAGATAAACATGTAATTAAATTCATTTTCTAATTTAAAAAAAATTTAATTTGCAAAACAAACATTGCATTGCCTAAAATACAATAATATAGTTTTCCTTTAGTGAACTAGAAGCAGATGAAGCTAAAAGTGGCTCTTGAGGAATTTTGAGTGAAACATATTTTCAGACAAAGGTGTTTTTAACTTAAAAAATATAAATATATGTGTATTGTCTTTACTGATCTGAAAGTTTATTTTAAGCAAATTACATTAATTTTTGATTAATCAATTACTAATTAGTTAAGGATTATTTCAAGAAATGCCTACTCACAATTAAACCTTTTTTTTCAGCCCTGGAATTGTGCAGCAATCACCTTGTCTGTATGTCCCAACCCATCAAGAGCTCATGAGTAATTTTTACAACTATTTTATGAATTTAGTTATTCAGCTAGTCTGAATGTGAAAAAACAGAGTTTTTTTTAAGCATTCTTGTTTTCTCTTTGTTGGGGTTTTCACTGCTCAAATCCAGTCTTTTCCTTGACATTTTAAATGCACCACTGACACAGACGACTTGCTTATTAAAGTCAAATGACAGTGTAGGAAAAACTATTCCCACCAGATCAGTGAGGCGCCTCGACAATAACAAACCCTGCATCACCAGTGAAGGAACTGCCTAAGATAAAATGAGGTTTCAGGAAGAGAGACAGGAAATTACTGAGAAGTGCACGAAAACAACCAAAAGTCCAGATTAGACAAGCGAGGAGGGATTCGGGTAAATGCCCAGGAGCAAGCTTCAGCAAACAATGTAAGAGATGTGATCAGGGATCAAGAAGAAAAGCAGGTTTCAAGCTGAAGGAGAATTAGAATGATGGAGGTCTGGATAGAGCCAGTGAACTGAATCTACTCTTCAGTGGGTCAGGTTCATGAATGAGCTCTGCTTTCTCCTCAAATGCCATCAATCCAGTTTTCTGTTACACCTCAGCTCATCTCATCCTCCACGTCGGTCGTGGATTTTAGATGTGCTAATCTATCATTGTCTCCGTCGACATCAGAAAATAATGGCGTCGCCCTTTGCCTTCCATTTCACCTGTGTTTCCATAAGTCAGGGGAATGATATCAAGAAATCCTGGATCTCTCAAACACGAGTGTCGCAGCAGCTAGCATGCAGCATCCTTAGATATTCCCTTTTTCATCTGTCTCAGAGAGAAAGATCCTCCGAACAAAGCTTTTATGTTTGCCTCGTCGCCTAAAGAGGATCACACTTTTTAATGGATAAACTCGCCATGTTAGCAGAGTTTATAACTTCCAGCTGCAGTTTGATGATTTGCTCTGGGAGGGGAGGGGCAGAGTGTCTCTGCCACTGCAGTGCTGTTGCCGGAAGAAGTGCAACAATTTGTGCAAATGGGAAAAGGGTTAGTTTTGACACAAATTACAATCTTTGAATATTTAATTTTATATTGATTATATCGATACTATATCTTTGGCTTTTTCAGATTTGTTGCAACACAGACCACCGCAGAAAATCTTTTGTAACTTTAAAAAATTTTAACCATATAAACTGGGAGCTTATGTCAAGATAAGCCACTAAATCAAACAAGAATCTGTGAGAAATACTGACATGGAGTTCATAAAATGCTGCTGTCATTTTACTATAGGATTAAATATTGAATCATTATTACTATGTGATATTATTTTGACTGATTTGACCGTATTAAAATTAGCCCCATTAATTGAACTACATTAAATTTTGTTTACATTTTAAACGGGGAGCCATGAATGTAGAATATTACATACTAACTTGAGGTTATTACCCCGATATGCACATTTTCCTTTTTAAAAGAACTGGTGTTTCGATAAAAATAAGCACATTATTTAAAAAAAGGTTTAAAACATGTGTTTAATGTAAATGATTTTTTTTTAAAAGAAAGTCTTCAAAGCATTTTTTTGGGTGATTATTTTTAACTGCAAAAATAGCCTGAGAAATAAAGTCGATTCTGTAAAAATCATGCACATGTTTCGATTCTGATGAAAACATTTTCTTCAGTGTGGAAGCTGACAGAGAGAGGAGGCACTCACAGCTCGGATGTTTGGATGTGCCGGGCCGTTCCCTCGATGGTGTTGCAATAATCACTGGCAAACTTAGTGACAATTTGCAGCAGAGTGGCGCTGTGATCCTCCACCGGTTGACCGTAGCTGTTGAGCTGTGCTTGGTGCTGGGAACTCAGCACCGTCACCCTGGTTTTGAGGTCTGGCAGGCAGTCCCGGATGTGGTGCATGAGCAGCCTGCTCAGAGTTTTGGCCAGATAGCGTGAGCCGGCCCGCGAGGCGAGCGAGGGATAGTGGCGCTGAAGGAAAGCATGTTCGTCTTTCATTGAGTCCTGCAGGGTCTTCTGGGTGTTGATGTCGTGCTGACTCCTACAAGGAGTGAGGAGGCACATCACTGATTAAGTCAAGTTTATCTGTCAGGAACACTGGAGTTCAAAAGTGCATAAAACCTATCTCAGTAATCAACTATGAAACAAATACTTAACATTCCATTTTGTCAAATGCCATCATAAAAATCAACAAGCAAAATATCCACCAAATTTATTGATCAATGTTGAAGTTATTATGGATCAAACACACTCTAAGCAGGTCTTGATTTAAAGGAACTCAGTTTTCAAGAAATTTGTTCCATATTAATGAAGCATAGAAACTGAATGCTGCTTCTCCATAACCAAAAGATTAAACGAGAGTTCTGGAAAAGTCTGTGATCAGAATCATACATCTTTTATGCATTTTGCTACTTAACCATTCAGTGATTTATAAACTAACTGAGGTATTCTAAAGTCTATTCTCTGAACTACAGGGAGCAAACCTAAAGACTTTAAAACTTTGGCGATGTGCTCTATCTTCCTGGTTTTAGAGAGAATGAAAACAACAGTATGAAAATTAAATTAATTCAATTCCAAACCTGTTTACCACCCCGATTATCCCAAGCCGGATGGGAATGACTCGACCCAGAAGCACTTCTAGAGCATCGGTTCCAGCGTCCATCAGGTCCAGTTTGCTAACAACAAGAAGTGTCCGACGACCTGACAGATAAAAAAAAAACAACAGAGATCAATATCACAGCTCACAGGCAGAATAGTACAGAATGCATTAAGACTACAGTGTATAGAATAAAATGGAAACTGATACAGATTTCCAATCACTGCACAGATTCCAAGGACAATCTAATAGCCTTTGAGAAAGCATATATATGCACCACGTCTACTGATCCATCAACTCTTCAAAATGCACCGTGAAAGCACCGCTCCTTTTTAAAGTAATTGCTGAAAGCCTGAACGCTGACAAAAGTACACACTAACCATCTTATTAAACTGAAATTTTCCAGCATAGTTAATCATTTAAAATGCACTCAATTCTAATTACTTGTGGATAGTATGAGCCATGAGAAAGAAAACAAGATGTCTTACCATCTGGATCAACATCACGAGCCAGTTTCAGCGCATCGGAGGTGGCCAAGTCCGAGTTAGCCGGGGACACTGCAAGAATAAGGGAGTTTGGATTGGAGATGAAGGACAGGATCATTTCTTGGACTTGAGCTTCAATGTCTTCAGGTTGGTCCCCAACAGGAACCTGGAGTGGCCACAATAGGGAAGTGACATATGTCAAAATATTCAAAGCACACAGACAAACTGATGAGAGTTTCTGACTTTACTACAGGCATCTTTTCAAGGAAAAACAAATGGCAGCTGAGTTTACCTTGGTGATTCCTGGTAAGTCAACCAGAGTCAAATTAAGAACATTGGGGGAGAATATCTTCAGATTTATGGCTTCAGGACTGATTCCCTGGAAAACAAGGAATGTGTATCAAACAATAACAAAACAGAAAAGACAATTTCAAGAAAGCTTTATACCTTATTATCACCCGTGCCTCGGTTTGTCTCTGATTCAATCTCCTTACGGATTTCCTGAAAATCTGTAAAGATCTGCGAAATGTATACCAGAAAAACATGTTATGCGTTTAACTTCACTTATGACACGCAACAAAGAACACTCTGACCTAACTGCAAAGAAAAGCATACCTGATTCTTGCAGTGTAAGAAAGTACCCCACTCTTCAGCTTTAATCCCTGAACAAAAAATGAGGTTCTTTTAACAAAATGCAAATAAGATTAAGCATAGGTAAAAATATTTTAAAAAATTAAAAAATAACAAAAATGTGCTGTTTGAGTTGAATACTGCACAAAATGAGAGAAAGATGTAATAAGAAATTGAATGGAGCTGAATACAGACAAGCCCATGCAGATTAAATATGCAGAGACCTGGGTAGCTGTTTTGAGCATTTTGCTTAATCCCATTTCCTAAAAAAGTGGTGAAGAAGAAGAGGGAAAAAAAGGCTTCATGTTAGAAAAGTGAAACTAAAGACGCACACGATATAAGCAGAAGTTCAAACAGTACGTTAAAGAAAGAAGCACACACAAGCAAGTTTAAGTCGTCGCCACAACTTCAGAAATGTCAGCCGTATCTTTTCAAGCTACTAATATCCTCAGTTCAGGCATTTAAACTGAGAAACTGAAAACAAGTTTACTGACATAAAATAAGGATGATTAATGCTTAGGTACCATTCTCAGATTTTAGCCGTTCCTTCAGAGGAGGGACATTCACCAGCTGCAAGACAAGGGGACGTCTTGTGACTATTCCTGATCCTCGAGGCAAGAAATCTCGTCCGACCAGGCTCTCCAACACCGAGCTTTTCCCACTGCTCTGTCGTAGGGAGAAATGAGTGTAAATACACCCACATACACTGATACCCCTAAATTAATCAAGTGTAACTCCTTGCCTTTGGAAGTAAACTAAAAAGTACAATTTACCTCTGTATCAATCTCAGGATTAAAATAGCTGTTTTGTAAAAGCCTCAAACTTTTTTGTGGGGGTGGGAGGTGGACATTAATGAACAAACAGCATGAAAAAGACAAAGGACTATACCAGAAAGTCCAGGAATAAAGTTATGATCAGGTCTGTAGCAGAGTTAGCATATGAACTAAGATCCATAGCTATTAAGCCACAGAACTCAATCGGTCTACCATGTTAAATTCCAGCAATACACACAGACTTGTAAGAAATTCAAGGTCTATCAAAACCCCTCAAATGCACTTTGGAGTTCAAGGTTGTTTTTCCTCCAGCTACCTGGCCTAGTTTCTGATTACTCATTTTATTGACTCACCTGAGATCCAACCACAACTATTTGAGGAAGCTGTATGATTTCTGCCCCCACTGTCAGGAAGACCTCCTGCAGCCGGTTGATAGTAGGAATCAGAGTCTCCATCCTTCAGAAGGACTGGGAACTCTTCCTAATTTGAGAAAGCCATGTTAGAAATAATAGAAAGATCACCTGTATCATAAGTGCAAATGTCAGTGATTTTCATAATCTACATGCGCAGCAGAAACTGTATTTTTGCCATTAATTCAAAATGGCAAAAAATTAATTTTAAGTGAAAGCAACGGTTTGTTTCGTTCCAGGATGAAGTGGTCCTGATGAGAGGGGAGAAACGCCCCAATCCCAAACCGACAGCGACTAACCTCTCACGTTACACACAACCTAAAGCCTTGATTTAGAAATATCAAATCGGACTACGTGTTGTTGGCAGCATAAAGAGCCTCGGTATTATTACACTGCAACAAATGGTCACAACACTGGCCGAAGGAGTCGATATGACGCCAACCCCAGCTGGCTAAAGGCAGGAAGTGTGTGATGAGCGATTTGCTAATGCTAGTTTAGCCGTCAAAACAACCGCTGTTACCGCTTACCTTCCTGTAGTCCAATAAATATCCTCCCTTCTCCAACTTGTCAGGTTCTCATGCTTATTATAAAGAACCGAGTGTCAAAAAAAGAAACATTTTTTCTTCGGACCGTTATCTACAATTAGCGGTGAGATGAACAAACTGTCCCTCAACGTCAGAGGCGGGACCTTATTACTGTTCATGAAGGTGATTGGTCAGAAAATTTAAATCACGAGTTCTCCTGTCGCGGGATTGGTTGGAAGAAAAGTCAACTGCTAGGTGCCATCTTTTGAAATCGTTCTCTTAAAAAATGTATCGAACATTTTTTAATGTTTTAATTTATATTTTGTTTAGAAAATAAAAATTATTCCATATAGTTGTCCCCTATTATTTTAGGACTCTTCTGGGAGTCCTAAAATAATAATAATAAAAAACAAATAAACAAAGACCAGCCCATAAATTAAGATGAAAGATTTTTATCCGTTTTAATGTTTGCAAACATATATATATAAACAAATATATTTACAAATCATACAATGGCATAAGACATGTTGCCCACAATTCTTGGAAAAAGATAAAAGTTATCACTCAAGACAATAATAAATACCCTCCAGTAGAAGTTAGTACGCCCTAGGAAATGTAGCAGCCAGAGATCATGTGAAAATAACAGCATAAATTATTCCATTGTATTCAGATCTTGTGTGATCAGGCTGTGAGTCAACACCCATCAATGATGAAGGCCAGAGGGAAAAAAAGAGCCACATCTTCTCCTCCAAGTCCTTTTTATCTGGGCGGCTAAAAAAAGAAAATGAATAAAGCCGAGATATTCAGCTGTCCATGTGATCATTCAGCTGGAGATCAGGCACACGTCAAGATATCCCTGAAATTCAACTGATCCTTTCCTTTCTCCCCGTCTAAACACTGGTATCTTCAAGCACTGAGAATAACTCAAAAGATAAAACGCCAGAAGAATTATGTTTTGAATGATTAGTCCATGTAAGAGGTGTCCATCCCCTCGCCTTCAGGGTGAAGGAGTCTCCCTGCCAAGCGCTCAATGTCATCGAGGCTGAGCTGTCGAAGTGAACGTTCATAATCCTTAAGGGAACAACAAAAAAAAGGTAACAGTGAGAAACAGAAGACAACGTAACATGCAGTATCTGAAGATATTGGAAATGTCATAAAAAAAAACTTTTTAGGAGGGAGCTTCAGATTAGAGTGATGCCAACATAATAGGCTTGGAAATCATCACAAAAGAAAAATGGTAAAAGAATTGTCATTAATTACTAAGAATAGTCTAAATATTCAACATGCCATTATTTTATTAATTTATAAATCATTTTATAAATTACTTTATTCATTAGCAGTTGGACAGGAAGAAGGGCAGAGAAATGCTGGAAAGCTGGAAATGGCCTCTGGCTGGGAATCGAACCAGAGACTGTAGCCTCCGCATATGGCTCTTCAAGATTTTATATGAAAATATATGACTTAGAATCACTTTGTCTTTCTGGATGTCATCCACAAAACAGAAATATTTTCTTGGTTGAATAAAACTAATTTTAAACCTAAATCTGACCAGAGTATGAATAATTTTGAGCCAGAATGTAGGGGGGGGAGGATTTGGCAAATATTTTTGATATGGAATATGAACTTTTTTCTTATGTTGATACAAGTACATAATTTAAAATAAATATTTTCCTCATGTGGAACCCTTTTCAGACTACTCTGCATACTGCTAAAACAAGAAACAAAACACCTTAAAGCAACTTTTAATGATCATTTTTCTATAAATATTAATCTTGCACCATCATGTAAGAAGGAATCATAAGTTAACGCTTTAAAAAACATTTTATCTTCTTTATATTCCATTTACATTCTGCAAATGAAGCTAAAGTCATGACCACGATCAATTAAAATTCTAGATTATTTTCTGGTACTTGCCGAGGAGCTGAAGGGGCACAGCTTTTAAAAGTGGATTTTTACATGATTCATAGTAGTACCTTCATAAGCTGTTCGTGAACTTTAGCTGCATCTGCTGGACTGAAGTGTCTGGCTAGTATAGTGGATACAATCTGCCACACTCCTCCCTGCGGGTTGCTGCTGCCGCCTGCCATCCCCGGAGCTGCAGCCCTCTCCCCCACGGGACGGATAACAAGATTCAATTTAGCCTCGGGCCCAATGGAGTAATCGCTCAGTCTGTGCTCGTCTGAAAGAAATGCGACAATCCATTAACAAAACCTCAACCAAAAGGACGGTTGGATATATATCAGCTGCGAGATGCTTGTCGGTAAATCTACCTGCAAGCGCTTTCCCTTTGTAGAGTAACCGCTGCTGGTTTGCAGGGATGTTCAGTCGTTCAGACACAAGCTCCTTCACCGTGGACACTTTCTCATCTTCGGTGACCTACAGGATCAACAGCGCAATGATTTAGTCGCAGCTTCGCATGATTCCCCTCCGGATCCATCGTATCTTATTTGTCCTCCATATAGCAAACTTATCCAGATACTGATCTCATGGCAAACAATCGAGCGACATGGAGCATAATAACAGTATGACTATTATCTGATTTAAAAAAAAGTTCAAATATGATTAATACCACACTTCTGTTTTGACAATGGTGAATTGAAATCACAAAATAAAGGATTACAGCATAATGTTTAATTTTTAATGTTCATTTCTGGAATCTTACTCAAATGAATTCTTACTACTGGATCTTTTTTATGTCTTCAAATTAAATTTAATGGAGGAAAGACCAAGGCCTACCATCCACCAAAACGTCACGCGACTCCAGCTGCATTACTCCAAAACATGCAGAATGAGCCGCTCAAATGCACCAAACATCCAAATGATGCGATGCATCAGAAACCGGCTTTTCCTACTTCCCATCTCACTGAGAAACGCGTCACGGGAAAGTTATGATCTCGTCTGCAGGCAATTTTACAGTTGGGCGTCTTTTCTGCAGTGTGTTCAAGAGCAATTTTGCAAATGTGAGGAGACGGGAATGCTTTCATTGCCACTGATTTTTAACACCGCGGTTTTGTGAAGGAGCCTCTACTTGGCGGCGAAGGCTAAAAGCTTAGAAGACGACGGTGAGAAGAGATGAAAGAAAACATGAAGCAACTCAGCACTGAGATAACTAAGAAATGCAACAAATTGAGAAGGTATCAAATACAGTATTTTACATGCAAACAATTTGGCTGTATGCAAATAAATAAGTCTGCATTTATGGCTCTGATGTAGAAAACCTTGACATTTTTCTTTATAAAAGTGACATTTGTTAATAGATAAACAATAACCTTCAGTCACAACATCTTGTAGCTTATAGCCAAAATCTTTGTGCAAACTTAATATGTTGCCTTTTTTATGAGATCACAGATTAAACTAACATGTAATTTCAGCAGTGTTAGTTTGTGAAAATGTAAGTGACAGTTATCTGCTTTTGACAGTGCTTGCGATTCTGACTTGTTTAAAAAAAAAAATCACTGGTATAATTATAACATTACACAAAAATGCTCACAAGGCTGATTTACAGCTTTTGCACATTTTTCAGAAACAACTGCTGCTGCGAACAAGACAAATGTGACATCTGGAACTTATTCTGGCTGCAGTTATGTCAACTTGGAGCAAACAATACGGCAAATAAATTCCTCTGTAAAAGACGGCATATGGCAACCTTCTGAAGTTAGTAATTGGAAAGCCTGATGTGCATACACCAATCAGTTGTGAAATGTTTAATGAGAATCAGAAGATCTTTTGCACCAAAGAGCTTCTGCTCCTCAAAAATCATCTTTACCTGAGCTGTTCCACTCAGGTCATCTAGGGTCAACACAGAGTGTGTTGTTTGACATATGACCTGCCAATTCTGATTTTCAAAAAGAAAAATAGAAAAATGTTTGCCAATTCTAATAGCTTTGAAAAAAACAAAAAAAGAAAAAAAAATTACAAAATTATACCCAATTAAAGTTCATGTTAGTAACGTTTAGTGGATTTACTTCAACTAAAATAAAAGTTCAAAGTATCTCGCTTGATGCATTTAAAGACTGGAAATTGAGGGGGCGGGGGGTTATCTTGGTGAAATAATTCTCTGAACAGAGCAAATTAAAAGAAAGTTGGACGATTCAAACCACTGGTTGATTTATTCATAGGTCTCTGCTCTTTTCACAATTAGTGCAGATCAAAGTTCTGCCATCTCTTTTTGGCCGATTAAACTACCAACTAATTTCTGGCTTATTAAATGCAGTTGTGATGCTCTGGAGATATTTATTCAAGGTAGAACAAAAACAAAAACACTGCATCCATATCATACGATTGGAAGATGCTAAAAATATTATCAACTCTAATTTGTGCTCCAATCTCTTGATTGCTGATAATACCATTGTCTATGTTGCACTGCTAAAAAAAAAAAAAAAAAAAAAAAAAAAGAGCTTTTCTTTCACTGTTGCTGGTTGCAGGTTTGAAAATCCCTGGTGATAGTGTGAAAGAAATGGACAAAGAATATTCTTTGACATCTATTTTTAAATGTTTAACCTTCCTGTCAGCCACATGGTCTGAATTTATTTCTAACAAAATGGTGTTTGATTTACCAGAAGATAAATTATAATTTTTACATCACTCACAATTAATATTTTAAGGTGTCTATAGGCAAATAAAAGTTCAAATGAGTGGATGCCTTATTAGCCTATGAAAAATTTCAATTATATTCCAACATTGACATAATTTACAGTTCATTTTCAGGCTTTTTTATTTTTGAGGAAGTACCCCGAGTTTTGGACTGAATAAAGGGAAACTCATTCTTAACATTAATATAGCAGAACACTGCAAGATGGCTTTTTGAACTACATTTTCCCACTCACATTTTATAATTAGGCTGTTTTTAATGTTTCTTTCAAAAGTTTAATGTAAATTAAAGAACACTAACATTCCCCACAAGTTGTAGCTGTCCTGATTTCAACCTAAAGAAATGACCTTATTGAGATATTAGTTGTTCCTATCTGACCATTATTTTGTTTTGGTGACATCCTCAAGACATCTATAAAAATCCTAGCCCTGGTGGTGCTCAAAACAACAGTAGTATTTCCTTATTTAGTCTATTTCTTGGATCTGCATTAATTTCCAGCATCATCCGCCTAAAATATGAGAGGAAACAGACAACATCTATGTGCATTCTTGAGTAATCAGTCTGTGTTAATCTAACTTTTTAAGATGCTGGTGTCTTGCTGTAAGGTGTTATTTATACTGTGGGAAGAAAACTGAACTATTTACAGATAGACACAGAAACAGATCTTTATTATTTTTTTAAAGTGTTCAAGAGTGCAGTGTATCCCCTTTTCTCCTCTATTGGCCTGTAGAGAAAGGCTTTTAGAAAGTATGTTACAACAAACTGCTAACGGTTTAGCTATCATGCTAACCATGAGAGACTTTTTAATCATCCACCATCCGAGTTTACCCACATTAAGCAGTGCGTTTCAGGCTTATTTCACTGAAAACGTATCTGTGGTTTACTTCAATAAGATTAACATCAGCCTGTTAGTAAACCACCGCAGTTAGCTCACCTGGTTAGCCAATTGTGTGCATTAGCTGCAAGTGTAAGTTACCTGAACACTGCACTCCTTTCCTTGAAGCGGTTTCACGGTGACGATCATTTTCTAACACCTCGAATAGACGAAACACAGCAGAAATATGTTGAAAGTTCAAATATTAAAACGTTCTTGGTGAGGTTTTTGATAGTTCGTAACGAAACTGCTGCTCCCTTTAACGGTGGCCCATCTTCTTCTCCAACAGCAGCAGCAGATCTCGGCGGACACCAGCGCCGCCTTCTGGTTAAACCTCGTCATTATCTGGGCAGATATCACCAGACACGTGTACTGCAGCTTTTCACGGTGGCTTTGGTGCACTTCTCAGAGCGGAATTGCAATTATTAAAACTACTTGTCCATCTTCAAATCACTGTGTCACTTGTGCACATAAAAAGCAGTTTCTCATTCCTTTGAGAAAGTGGCAAATGTTTTACCTTCACTCAAGTGATTTTGTACAATTCTCTAATTGCGATAGCTCCCGGGTTAATTTACTGCTCAGTAGATATGCAGTGTTGATCAACATTTAATATGGGTCTCTGTTGAATAGTCTCAACCTCCACAACATGTAAGCATAAATTTGTCGTGGAAGTAGGATAACAGTCAGCTGTAAGTTGCCATTTTTAAACCTGATGAATGGTATTTTTCTAGACCTGGCGCACACTTCTTTTCTTTCTTCCAGTGAAATGATTAATGTTCTTCGCTCATTTTTGGCGGATCCTCCCATGGGCTCTTCAACCACTCTCCAAGGACCCACTGACCCAGTTCGGATCCAGTCCGTGCATTTGTCATTACCCCCTCCCGCTCCCGGACTTGTGCGGGTCATGTGATTGGCTGGCTGCGCCGTCTGTGCAGCCGCGGCCAGCGGGAGAGAGGAGCGGAGCATCCTTCAGTTGGGCGCCTTGTTGCAGAAGAGATGAGCACCTGTCGCACGGACTGCCCGCTGACAGACACGATGCACAGACCCGCAGGAGACAAGTAAGACAATCACCCCCTGCATCGATAGGGTAAGAGATCGGATTGTGTCTTTGGCCAGAAATCGTGCACTTGCATTAAATTTACTGCATTTTGTTTTGTTTGCTCAAGTGCCTGTAGAGTCACTCCAATTCCAACCATTCCAATTTCATTTATGGTTGTCTCCTATTTTCTTTGAGTAAAATACGAGGATAGAAAAACACAACTAAATCTATCTATCTATCTATCTATCTATCTATCTATCTATCTATCTATCTATCTATCTATCTATCTATCTATCTATCTATCTATCTATCTATCTATCTATCTATCTATCTATCTATCTATCTAAACATATGCAGGTGATGGGTACACTTCGGGACCTCCAGTTTGCACTGCAGCTCAAGATTGAGGAGCTCCGTCAGAGGGACACACTAATAGATGAGTTAGAGCTGGAGTTGGACACAAAGGACGAACTCATCCGTAGGCTGCAAGAAGAACTCGACCGCTACAGAACCGCCCTGTCCCTCCCTGGACCCCCTGCAGTTGATGCAGGTGAACACGGTTTGATGCTTTTAATGTGTGTAATATCTTGGGAGGGGCAACAAGTGCCACAAGCTTTAACCTGACCTAGAATCCTGACATGTTGTGTGTGTGTGTGTGTTTTATCCTACTGTAGCTTCTGCAGCTCAAATTGAGGACAACCAGAGTGCCAAAAGGCAGACAGTCATTTCAGAGCCCTTCAGTCCAGACCCTATGACAATCGCAGTGGTTTCGCACAGAAGCTGTGACAAAAGCCAGGAGTAAGAGCACGCGCTGTTCCCTCAGTTCACACCAGCTCTGAGTGAAAACTCTCGCTCTTGTTGACTGCTTATCAACAAGTATCTCTTTAAGACCTCTTGCAAGCTTTCACCAGACTGCATTCACGGTGAAAAATGACCAGCATTGTGACACATGCGTCATGTCTTTATATCCTCAGATCTCGAAGGCTGATCCAGGCGGCGCTTCTGAAAAATGACTTGTTAAAGAACCTCGATGAAGACGAAATCAAGGCAGTCACTGCCTGCATGCACCGAGCAACCATCAATCAGGGCTGCTTTGTTTTCCAGCAGGGCACCTCCGGGGATCAGGCTTTTGTTTTAGAAGGTAAGTCATTTTCTTCTTAAGATCAACAGCATTCATCTTACTTCAAGTTGTTTATCAGGACTCTGCCTCGATTATAGGTGCTCCAGTGCAAATGTGATGACATTTTCTTAAAATTTGCATTCTGTTGCCTTCGGGCTCGGGGTGTTGATTTGATTGGACAAGATTGCATACCACTCTAAAGCACAGTTATGTAAATGAAAGGGAGCTAGGCTGTTATTCTGGGTTGAAATCTAAGGAGGGAGCAGAAAAATGGCTAATGGCTCCTTCAGGAGGTTGAAACTGTTTGGAAGGTGTCACCTATTGGTAGGTGCCATCTCCCTGCTTTATTCTAGTCGTTTACATTGTGAGCTGTGTCTGCTCTGAATCCTGAAACACACCACATTATTCAACACAGAAGTACACAGCGAGTATTTAAATATGTTCCTTACATAACACTCATATCCCTTAAACTAGCAATCTGTGAAAGTGGAGTGGTTCAAAGGTTCAGCTTCCAGCAGGACAATGGCTTTAAACACACTCTCAGAGCTACAGTGGGATTGTTCAGTTTAGATCAAAGTGTGCTCATGTGTAGGAATGGCCTAGTCAAAGTCTAGTCCCAAATTCAGTTGAGAAGTTGTAAAAATCATTAAACCAGATTTTTACATATGCTTAAGTTCTGTTACAAAGAATGTACAGCTCTGGTAGAGACATATCCAAAAAGACTTCCTTATAGCCACCATTTCAGCAAATATTAACTTTTAAGCTTTTTCATTGATAAATAATTTTGAAAACCACATATCCTTTATCTTCTACTTCACAATCGTGCACCGCTTTATGTTTTTCAGTCATATAAAGTCTCATTAATGACATATTTTGTGTTTTGGTATTGTGAAAAAATGCATAGATGTTTAAATGATGTAAATATCTTTCATTTGTTTATTTTCTTGGCAGAAGGAAGACTGGACGTGACAAAAGATGGACAGAAGGTGCTCACCTTTGAGCCGGAGGACGTGTTTGGAGAGTTGGCGCTCCTCTACAACTCCACCCACAACTACTCCGTCTCAGGTAGGCGCTGTGTTGACGTCTTTCGACAACGAAATACAATCATCGCTCGAGGAACGTCACAGGGAAAACTGAAGGAGGGCCCCGTTTTGAATGATTTTGACTTGGATGGAAAATAAATAATTATTGTGAAGATCACAAGAATACAGAGCTCTGGTGCGGTGTGAGACGGAGGACGTCGGTGGAATTTAAAATCAAAGAGGCTTTTGAAATCAGAGGCAGCACTGCGCATTCACATGTTTCTTCTTTTTTATCCGGATATGTGGGGAATTTCAAATATGTAATGCTGCATAAGCCAGCGGTCTTCTCTCCACAAGCATGCATCAGTCAGAACATTTACAAAATAAATGCGCTCTGAAAATATCCCTTAGCTCCCACGTTTAAAAAAAAAAAAAGTAGTGGACAAATCCTTTTAACACAAACATTGCCCTTTCATTTCTTCCCCTCATCTGATCTCAGGCCTGTGAAAAAAAAAAAAAAACGTTCTCAGCTGTCACTACAGATATCTGGCCTGGTTTCACAAATAAATAAATATTAGCTGTGGGTAAACAGGACGTGGAAGCGGCCGGGATCAGTGTAAATGGAAGAAACATCACTTTATTTGCCATCACTGAGCATCTAATTCTCTCTTTCAGCTGCTTTCTTTATTTTGAGAGCAGCCAGCCATTCCAATTTACCGCTCTCAGCTATCTGTCTGCTCCCTGGTAGCAATCCTCAACTCACGGTGACAGCCTGTCCTCCTTTGTTCCCTGCCCATTATTGTCATCCTTTCCCTTTGGATTCGCTCAGGGCCCACCGTGCTCATCTCCTTCGTGGCCTGAAAATAGTTTCGCTTTGTGTCTGACGCTGCCCAGGAGGCTTTGGTGTGGTGATATGGGAGCAGGTGATCCAAGTCATGCAGATATACAATGACGTGCAATAGCATTAGAGCCCAGGAAACATTTATTTTTTTTGTATTTTGTTCCATTTCAACTAGAAACTTTTTTTATTGGGATTTTCTGTAACAGACGCAAAACTGCATAAATGTTTAATTGAGCTAATCGCAGGGTCGGCATTTAATCGCACTTTAATCAAAAACTACATATTGACAAAATAAGCATAATTTTCAATTCAAAAGCTCTTAAGAGCTCAACAACAAATGCTTATTAATTTTAATCAGTTTTTAGGTTATTCGACTATCAGATTGGTGTCAAGTGCTATTATAACTTCTCAGGTTTCAAGTGTTTCAGGGATCCATGATCATTCATGGATCTTTGAACAAATACTTCTTCAGATATATGGACGTCTGTTCTTGCCTCAACATGTCGTGCATTGAGCTGGAATAGCTTTGGTGATAGTTTCCTTTCGGCACAACTTGCACACAATAGTTTTTTCCAGTGTCTCATTATGTTGTCGTTTGAAGTAAAAATGAACCCCTTTTGGGGCAAAAGAGGCAGCTTTGTCATTTCATTGTTTTTGCTTGGGGATGTCCCTGGTGCGTCAGAAATGCTGGAAGAGCAGAAACGTTGAAATTCAAATGTAAATGTGATGAATTGCACTAAAAACTGGCCCCTGTGTGATCTTTTCTGCAGACTCTAACAGGTCTTTTTTAAGGATTCTGTTGTATTTAGCTCCACCGTCTTCATATCAACTTCGAACAACTTCACTTTCCCTACTGAAGAAAAGCATCCCCACTGCATGATGCTGCCACCTCCATGTTTCAGAGTGACGATGGGTTGTTTAAGGTGTTGTGAAGAGTGTGTTTTCCACCATGTATAGTGCTCTACATGTAGGCAATAAGCTCAACCTTTGGTATCTTTTTTTCTCATTCTTCCCTTTTGCTGAATATCAGGCATAATAATGGAGAAGGTTGCTTAAATGTGCCATGGGCAGAAAGAAGCTTTAAATTCATCTTCTGAATGATGAATTTAAATCTAAAAAGAGATCATTTGAAAACAATTGATCTCTTTTTAGATTTTTACTGGTAAAAAGAACAATGAAAACTTGAAATTCATGTGTCTTTTATCTCAAACTTTACAATTCTGTGCTAACTTGTGTTTGTCTATCATACAAAATATAGCATATTATAATTTGTAGCTGCATTATGACAAAATATGAAAAAGCTAGTTGTTTAAATGTCTGCAAAGCTTTCCATGTGAGGCAAGAGCAGAAAAATGTGCTTTGAGAAAGGCCCTTATGGCTTGAGCGAAGTAGATTTGAAATAAAAAGCAGTAGCCAACAATGAGATGTCATGTGGTGATAAATTTGGAGCACACAGAGAATATTCTAATGGGGAAATTAAGATATCAGGGCAGTACCATCTGATTAGATATTGGATGTAATTAGAGCGTCTCGAGGACATCTACTTCCGTTTGCAGGAAGCTTCCCGTGAACCAATCAATATGGGTCATTATTAATTTACACCACTTTCAAACTTTATCATAAAGAAAGGGGGTATTTATGGTGGAGGGAATTAGATTAGATTTATCTTCCATGTCCTCTGTAAGAGGGAAAAGGGAGACATTTTTAATGCAGCCCTGACCTAAACTGTCTGAGTGCACAGCTGAAGCTTTGCTCTTCAGCCACAACGGGCTGCAGGCAGCGTGAGTCTTTGCTATTGTCCATATTGTTTATATCAGAGCGCCCGTGTCACTGACACAACCTTTATCATTTCCTCTTGCCTTTGTCTTTTGATCTGCAGCACAAACAGACAGCAAGCTGTGGGCTATCGATCGCAAGAGTTACCGCTCTGTTCTCACACAGTGTGGCCTCAGCCGCCTTTCTCATTCAGTGGAGCTGCTCAGAAGGTGAACATCAGACCCCCGAAGCTCTGAAAATTGTCTGCAGCCTCCATTTATTCTCCCCAGATCTCTGTTATTTTGTTTGTAAGAAATTGTTGAAATATAGGTTAGAAATTTACTTTTTTTTTTCTTTATGAAAGTAAAAACTTCTTTATATAAAATAAAAATGTCATTGTGTCTTTTTTTTTGCATCTTTGCGCAGCGTTCCCTTTCTCCAGTCGTTGCCAGACGATGTCATCAGTAAACTGTTTGATCAGGTGCGAGAGGTACGGATTGATTTTTTTTTTTCTTCACAGGATTCGGTAACATCTTCAGCTTCAGTCTTCCTTTGTGTCACGTCTGTGGAAAAGTGAAGACATTCACTGTTCTTTTCTTTTCATGCTTTTTTTAAAACCTCCTCCTGTTGCAGACAAATTACTCAGATGGCGACTACGTCTTTCGACAGGGAGCTGTCGGAGACACCTTTTACATCATTAGCAAAGGCCAGGTACAGTTAAATGTTCTCTGACAGCAGCTCAGCTGGAAAGAAACTTTCAGTGAAATGGGCTTAGGTTGAGTCCAAATGTCAGAGCAGCAATAGTAACTATTTTATAATAGGGAAAATAGACTGTGCCTCTTTTCTGCAGTGTTGATCGCCATTTTTTCTTTAGGTGAGTGTGACAGAGAAGAAGCCAGGCCGTCAGGAGCAGATCGTTTTGGCCGAGCTCTCAGAGAGACAGTGGTTTGGAGAAAAAGCTCTTTGGGGGTAAGAAACAGAGTTAGTGAGCATCAATGACATCACTATATATAGAGAATTAAATATGCGTGCATACACACGGGACTAACATTTGCTGAAGTTCAAACAGAGCATCGGGGTGGGGAAAAGAGGGATTTAAGAAACTTTGTACATCACTGTTTGTGCCAGGCAGGCTAGTCTTAATGTTTCACCTCAAAAACACAAAATCTTATCATTGTTGTTTAAAGTAAGTAATTCCTTAATATCAATGAAAAAAATACTTGTTCCATTTTACCTGTAAGAAGATATTTTTGCCAAGTTTTATGTGAGATAATTTGCCAGTGGAACTAGGACTTTGTCATCAATTTTAAGGAATTTCTTGCTGAAAAGCTTCTTGTTAGTTAATTTTGTCTTCTGTGTTCTAAGATATTTGCTCTAGAAACTAGACCAAAAGTACTTGGTAGGATTGAGTTGTTTTTACAGTACAGAAACTGCTGAGGCTTTCTGGGACTGGGACTTCAGGCACAACCATCTCTCAGGTTTACAAATAGTGGTTAGGAAAATATAAACTTTTTGTCCATATTTCTGAAATACCCTGCTTCTGTTTGATCTTTTGAAAAACACAGAGACAGATAAGACAAGCAACCATGCACACACACCAAGCAAGAATTTAGAGACAACAGTCATGTTTTTGGATTAAGAACCCACACATGCACAGGGAGAACATGCAAACTAATCTCCATGTAGAAAGGCTGGGAATCGAACCCGGGACCTTCTTACTGCAAGGCAACAGTGATACCAACTGTGCCGTCCTGGTCCCCTTTTGTACTTAAGTATCTTTGTTTAAAAGTGAGGATCTTTGAATCTTCAGTTGATCAGTACTAAATACAGAAGACTTCCTATGTCAGCAGCATTTCCTATATTAGTGAATTTACAGTTTCCTTTCTTGGTTCTGTTATCAAACCGATCATTATTGCTTGGCAGACAAACTTCCTGCAGCTATCAGTCATAACCACTAATAGGAAAATAAAAAGCTCTGCCCTTGGCAAGTGAAAATACATCAATGCTTCCTGTTGCAGACTTTGTGTTTATAATTCAGTTTTTCTTTGAGTCTGTGTAGAACATAAAGAATAAATTCTAATCTGTATTCTTGGTTTTGAAAATGACCGTGAATCCTAAAAATTAATTACTTTCCTGCAGTTGATGAATGCATGTCTGATTTCTCATTTATTAATTATATTCATAAGGTTTTCTTTATTTCTCTCTGCTCTCAGAGAAATCATCCAGCCGGTAAATGTGATGGCTATTGGAGATGTGACATGCTTGGTAATAAACAGAAGGTAAGGTGACAATCTGGGCAGACGAAATAACGTGCATTTTAAGAGTATCTGATTCAGTTTCCATGCTCTTATATGTCACATACACACTGTGATTCTTTTTGTCCAGGAAAATGAGAAATTTTTACTACTTGCTTGCTTGCGTTTCAGGACCTTTAGAGATGTTATCAAAGGCTCAGGATCTGACAGCCCTCCACAGCTGCAGCAGAGTGATGAGTCAAAAGTCGAGTGAGGAGCAATGCAGTAGTATCTTATTTTACATCCATAGAAAAACACAATTTCATCTGTATTTTCCTCCTCAGGCCAAAGGAGGATCCTGCCTCCCTGGCAGCTTCCACCTTAAGCGATTTCCAGATTATTCGTACCCTGGGACTCGGGGAGTTCAGTCACGTGGATTTGGTAAAGACTTCATCTCTCACTCACAATCGCACCGATCCCGGAGCTCCTGCCTCATTGAGATTCTTTCTTTCCACAATGCTATGTATTGATCCCCCCCCTACCCCACCCCTTTGTTTTCAGGTGCAACTAAAGAGCAACACCAGGTGTGTTTTTGCCATGAGGGTCCTCAAGAAGAAGCTGATTCTCAACAGCGGTCAGCGTGAGCACATTCTGAGGGAGCGCAGCATCCTAATGGAAGCCCGCTGTCCATTCATTGTCAGGTATCACTCGTTCAGCAGCTCGTTTAAAAAAAAAAGCGAAAGTATTCACACCCTTTAAAGTTTTTCACACTTCTTTATGCTGCAATCATAAACCTTGATCAGTATCGGTTGGGATTGTTTTTGGAGGTGCGGGGGACCAATACAAAAAGCACATAATTGTAGCAACCTTTGAAGAAGTGGTTTTCAAGCTTTTTTTAGGCGTAAAGATCTCAGTGTGGCATTTGTTTTTTAAACCTATACTTTCAATGTTTGTTAGAGAACAATATCACACAAAAGGCTTCACGAAAACCAAGGACCCTAGCAGATAGGTGCACCGTTCTATCACCTGAAGGTCAAAAGATTCTGGGATCACTGTATACCTACTAAGACATGACCACCCACCCAAACTGGCTGGCTGCACAAGAAGAGAAGCCGCTATAAAGACGATGGAAACTCTGGAGAAGCTGATCGAAGCACAAATAGAAGTTGTGCACAGACAGGAAAAAGGCAGAGTCAGATTAATGGAGATGATAATTTATTAGCTCACAAAACAAGAGTTTCTTTCTAATAAATTGAAAGCTGTGTTTGTCCCACAAGGAGACAAACGTGTCTCCACAGGAACAATTAAGAAACAGGAGTAGGAGAGAGTTAGTGTGGATGCTCACAACAATGGAAAGATCTGACAAGGAGGTGACTCAACAGACTGACCCTTAAATGACAAGAAGATGATTCAGCGACAAGATAACTATGAGATTAATCGAGAGAATGAAAAGTAGTTGGGTGAGTAACAAACTAACAAGCTGAGGGAAAGTGACTAATTGACACAAAAGGACACAAAGGGAACTCAGGGGAAAACAAAAGGATCAAACTAAGCCAAAAGCTAAAGTCTAACACTAAAATAATGCTCGAAACCAACAAAGTATAATTTCCCTTCAGTTTCATAGTTATGCATGATTTTCATTTGTTTATCAAATAAACCCCCCCTTAAATACATTAAATGCAAGTCAATTAAAGTGGTTGCAATATGAAAAAGGAGAACGCATTCACGTAGAATGGTGGCTTTAAAACAATTATATTTATATTTTGATTACAGACTGTACAAGACGTTCAGAGATGCTGACCATCTCTACAGTTTGACAGAAGCTTGTCTGGGTGGGAATTTGTCTCGCCTACTCAAAGAGAAGTGAGTATGTGAAACTTCAGCAAGCTGACAGCGAGGTCACGTTTTATCGTGTGCACTGAAAAATAATCAATTCCAGTCTCATTGTTTTCATTCAGACTTTATTATAATGAAACAAGAACCACTGATTGTTTTGGCTTTTGTCACCTTTTGTTGCTAGTTGTAATGTATGCCGCTTCTGTCAATGACAGATGGTTTTATCGACTGTCTCAGACTGATGACTTCTCCTTCATTTTTCAGAGGATCCATAGATGACGGCAGCACCAAGTTCTACACAGCTTGTGTTGTCGAGGCCTTGAGTTTTCTTCACTGTCGAGGAGTCGTGTATAGAGATGTCAAGCCTGAAAACGTTGTCCTGGATGAGCAGGGTTATGGCAAACTGGTAACTACGAACTGATTCGAGCTCAATGTTCGATCGTGGTAATGCTGACCGTATGGATGTGCACCTTAGATTGGCTCCAGATGTCTGAAGAGGGTTGAGGTGGGTAAGAAGACGTGGACGTTCTGCGGCACACTGGGCTACATGGCACCTGAAATTATCCTGAGCAAAGGCCACAGTACATCCGCAGATCTTTGGTCTCTGGGCGTTTTTGTGTTTGAACTTCTCAGCGGTAGGTAAGCTTTTAACGTGTGAGGAGCCATTATTTGTTAAAGTGTTGTTGGGGGTGATGTAAACATACAAGAGACTTGTCAATAGATTTGACACATTCAGAATACAACCACAAACTATGATGTGCTTTGTTGGGATTTATTGTGATACAAAGAGAAATCTGAAACATTATGAATTTGTCATCAGCTCATTTACTCTGATTAGTGTAAATAAACTCTAGGGAACTAGAAATTAGTAAACTATTAAGGCAGGGTTCATTTTTAAGGTGGATTAGAGAACGCTAGTGAAGGAGGGGCATTGTGAAGACCTGTGAATATAGCAGACACATTTCTCTAAAGTTATGGAGGAACTTAAAGTGGGAATGTGTTCTGAATCATCATCCAGAGCCTTGAACATCTCACCAAGATGTTCATTATTTATCAAAAAAAAACAAAACAACTTATGGAACATGAGGAAGAACATTCAGATGGGACCAAAGCTTAACTTTTAAAACTCTATATAACTTGTATAAAACAGTGGAGGGGTTTTGAAAATTATATACTAATGTGTTAGAATGATCTTGAGAGGCATAAAAAAGACAATCTGAAATCCCTTGATTTGATAATTGTACAAAGATGCTCTCCATCCAGTCTGACTAAGTTTGAGTTGTTTTGCCAAGAAGAAATAAAGCAAAGAAATGTTGCCATATTTGTCAAGCAGGGTTTGATGTAAAGCTGTATTTTAAGCAAGACGTAATTCTGCAAAGCTTTAGCTAATGGTTTTTGAAACACTTATTTGAAAAACCATTTATTTGTTTCTTTCCACCTTATAACTATCCACATCTATTTTATCTGTCACAAAAAAAAAAACTAAATGTATTCAGGTGTAGTAATTATTTTATAACAGGGAAAATACAATATATTCTGTATTGTGACCATGCATAATGTGGGAAAATTCAAGGGGTGTGCATACTTTTTGTGAATCACTGTAGATCAAAGGTTCCCGACTGGATTGTGTTTCTCTTTCCAGGCTCCCATTTGATGGCTACGACCCGCTGAAGATTCTCACCGCCACTGTTAATGGTATCGATCAGGTCGAATTCCCAAAGTCATTCCGCAAAGACGCCTGTGATTTCATACAGAAGCTTTGCAGGTATAAATACTTTCTAATAACACTAGAAAATCAAAACCCCGTATTTCGATGGACTTTAGTGCTTCTTCAACTTATCCTGCTTCCATTGCTCGAGGACATGAAGTGGGTGATTAATTCATAGCTTGTTTATTCCTGTTTTGCTTTTCATCACCCAGGGGCAACCCTTCAGAGAGACTGGGCAGCCGGAGAAACGGGGCCAAGGCCATTCAGAAGCACAAGTGAGAGAATGGATTGATTTCATTAAATACAGATTCTGGGCTCTGCTTGGAAACGCAGTGTTGCAGATGATGATGATGATGATGATGGTACTTTGTTTGTCTTCAGGTGGTTCGATGGATTCAACTGGGACGGACTCTGCAAAAGAAAATTGACCCCTCCGCTTATTCCAAAAGTATGACCTAATGAGTTTGACTCACTTAATTTTCTGTTTTGTCATTCATTTTGTGTTTGTTTGTTTGTTATTTACTCTGCTGTTCTGCCTTGCAGGTCAACCTTCCTCAGCAAAGCGCGACGTGCGCACTTTACTCTGCAGACGCAGTGGAGCTCTGTACGAACTGGGAGGACTTCTGATCACAGATTTCAGACCGAGACACTTTTCCCGAGGCGGTACCTGCAGAATGCTGCTTGAGACATTAATCACCCCAAAGCTTCGACTGTTTCAGACGCAGAAAACCTTTATAGATTTACACGCATAAGAATTCAGTGATTTTTTATTTATTTATTTATTTTTGCTGCAACCCAAAGAAAACCAACAAACAAATATGTTGTATGATTATCTCCCCCCCTCTGTCCCTCTTCAGTGTCCATTCTTGTAGTGAGACTTGTGGGGCGGAAGTGGACCCAAAAGATGACGTTTTGCTCCTCCTGTTCAAGTCTTTGCACAAACAAAACCTCCAAAAGGAACGAAAAACAGGAAGTGTGCGCTCTAACTTCAAAATAAAGCAACTCGTGCAGCACAAACGTGTGTATTATTTGTGCTGCTGTATTTTCCAGCACTTTCACCAGAGCTTCGTTTAAAAAACATGATGACGACTCGTGTTAATTTTTTTATCATTACTATTGTTGTCATTGTGACTTAATTCGTCAATGAATAATTGGACACGAAAGTGCTGAAATGATGTATTTATGCTTGAGAGAAGCAGTTAAAAGCAAACGTTTAGCTTTGTCATTCATATGTGACAACAAGCCATTCCATGTTGCAGCGGCTTCCGGACGGGTTTTACTCTACAAGCTCAACCGGAAACAAACGCTTTTCGCGTCTTAACTTGACACGTGAACAAGTTCCGATGGATCCAATCCTGCAGGAAAAGTAAAACTCGTGGTGCAACCAAAAGTTCCCCTCCCAGGTCTGCTTCGTACCGCAGGTAAGTTTCGTCTGCAGCGTCACACCTTGTTGGTTATAAGTTTGAAAAACCCAATTTTTCATGTTTTTAAATCACTATTATTAGTTTGGAGGTTTCCGTGCAGAAACGTTTTGCAGCTACTGACTGTCAAGACTTTTCCCGGAGCTGAGAGCCTGTTGCAGCTTTTAGATGTCAGAGGAGATTAAATAAACGCACTTTAGCTGCTTTAATATGAATAAAGTTGAGGTGTAATATTAGGTGGTTATTTTATTGATTGTCTCCAAATAAACTGGTTGTTATTTAAAACCCCACAGAAACATTTAATTTATGGTAGATTACTTTCGTTCTTATTATTTTGTTTTGTGTGTGAATAAATGATATATAAAGTACTTTATTCAACACTTAAACATTATTGCATGTTTTACATTTTGAGAAATGCAACTTTTTCTTTTCACAGGAAACAAAATCATTTCTCCACATCCAAAAAAAAAAAGTTAAAATAGTTTCAATTTATTTCTTCATAGCAAGTTTTGTCATTTTAATACTTGGCAGATATCAGATTACTTGGATGAACATCTCCAGCTTGTTGGTCTTGATGAAAAGAATATACTGTAACAGCTTTTTAAAGAAAATGTCTGAAAATGAGCAAAAACAAAATCAATCATGGAAAAAAATAATGCAGTTTGAATTTATTTGGACCACCTCAAGTATTTTTTGACATAAGGTGTTTGAAGCATCAACTCCAATCCTGCTTCCCCTCCAACCTCACAGCCCCCAAATTTGGTATTTATCCTTTTCCGACTCTTCATATCAGTTCAAGTATATTTTCAGCTCTGCATCCACTGAATATCGTCGTGACAAATTGCTCTACCACTCAGGGTAATTACTGCCATGACATTTAGCTTTGTATCAGTAGAAATAGTGGGCATCTAGTGGTTTTCAATTTTCCACGTTTCTTGGATCTGCTCTGTGCTACAGATCAGGCAGAAGTCTCCCAACACTATATGTGATTTATTTATTGTGTGATTGAAATTCAGTTCCTGGCCTCGCTGCAGCTTCATAGCTTCATTGCTTGTATATATGGTTGTTGAGCCTTACTGTAGACTGGGGCATTGGTCGTTGCATGGGGAGGATTTTTTTGGGTGCATTGCCTCCCAGTTAGTTCTGCTGTAGAGAAAATCAGAGTGTTTGTAATATCCAGAATGTTCTGATATACACCAAAAACATGCTTAGGATCGATAATTTTAAAAATTTCCTTCCTTTTATGGGAAGGGTGCACTTACTGTGGTCTCTTGCCTGTGGCTCAAATCTTGCTCTATATTGGGATTATCTATTCTAACAGTGTTGCTTACAGATATATTCTATTGATTATAGCTTACAAGTTTTCAACAGCTGATGATTTCAACATTGACTAATAAAAATTCAATAATTTCAATTGAAAAATCAGCTCAGTATGAATTGCTGGAAAAAATAAACATCTGGCTGCCTCAAAGGTTTCCATAGTAATGGTACACAGTCATGCATTAAACATCCTGTGGAACTAGCAGGGTCGCCCTGATCAAGCCAGCGCACGTCTAGGCCATCAGACTGAAGTCGGCACGCCTCTTCTGGATAATCCAGAGGAGGCGTGGGACGAGGTCATGAAGTTACATGAGACTAAAATAGAACTTTTTGGTGCAAACTCCATTTGCCGTGTTTGGAGGAAGGAGAAACATAACTACAATCCCAAGAAGATGCAACACGTGGGTTGTGTTTAAGGAAGGAGAGGAGGCGGCAGACTCGTTGAAAACTCACAGCCACTGGTACTGGGAATTCCAGTGATGTCCTTTACTAAACACACTCTTCACCAACCTTACAAAGCCCAGTTGAATGGCTGCTATATTACCAAACCTGAAAATGTTTAACTTGTATATATGGTTTAACATATATAACCCGTAATGCTAAACATTATGAGTTAAACGTAATGTTTAACTTTAAAGAGTTCGTCTCAGTTCATGCATCCATCTGTTGCATGTTTCTCCATGCTCATCAGAGAAGCGGTGGTGCATACTTGTGACACCATTTGTGATACCAGAGTATCTTAAAGAGACACTACACAGTTACGGCTGTTGCAAAGACCATCTCAGAAATATGCTTTTGGGTATTTTTCTGCAAAAAGGTCAGAACGACTACACTGTATTGAGCAGGGGATGGACGAGGCTTTGCATCGTGAGATTTTGGACAACAGCTGCCAAGTGTTGAAGATTGGTCGTTACTGGGTCTTCCAGCATGACAGTGACCCAAAGCATATCACCAGGGGAACTTAGGATTGGCACTTTAAGAAGCATTTCAAGGTCCTGGAGTGGCTCCAGACCGGAGCCCAATAGAAAATCTTTGGGAAGGTACTGATAGTCTGTGTTGCCTCGCGAAAGCCCTGAAAACTACAAGATCTGGAGATGATCTGAGTGAAGGAGTTTGTCAAAACCAAGTGAAAAACTTTAGGAAACATTTAACCTCCGGAACTGTAAACAAAGGTGTATCAAATACATTTCATTCAGTAAAATGCTTCTTAATTACTTAAATGTGATATTCTGGATTTGTTTTTTATTTAGACTCGGCATCTCATGCCCCTCTTCCTCCGGCTGTATCAATACATTTTAAAATGCATATTAGTCATTGTTTTTGACATTTCCTGATTTTCCATAAGTTACTGAAATTGTCCTGCTGCACAGTCGCACTAAATTAAAGTAGGAAACATGTGCAGGTGATGCCTGGGAAGAGGAATGTAGTCTTAGTGTGCAATGTCATGTTAGCGTCTAGTTCTTCTTACTTGCATGAAAGTGAAGATTTAATACTTCAGAAGGAAGGAAAAAAGAGGGACAAAGCCTTCATTGTTTGAGACCTGAATGGTTTTGAGTGAATCTGAGACCCATAGAGACTCCATTCTGTCCTTTGGAAAGTCAAGGAGCAAGATGTAAAGCTGTCCCTTATTTAATTTTCCTGTACCATACCGCATGGGGTAGAAAATAGCATTTTTATAAAGTACATAACCCAAATGTGGCTATATCGACACAACAAGCACAATCCAGGCACTTTTTCGAGGGAGTCTGTGCTATGGTTCCTGCCTGCTCTGTGGTTTTGCTATAAAACCTCCCCCTCCACATGTCACCTCCTGTAGTTTTCTGGGTTATTCCCTGCCGTTGCTCAGATCAACACAGAAGCTTACTTAGCTGCTGCACAAAGCATTGACTTGCACTTCATTTCATTCTTGTAATGATCATGACCAAAAAGTTTGTTTCTGTCATAAAAAAAAAGATTTTGTTGCTGCTTGCCAGAGAAAGTAAGTATTTTCTTTAGAGCATGCGTTGTATTAAACGTGTCCTTCAGTGTTATTTTTTATTTATTTTTTTTTTTACCACAGTCACGTTGAGTATTTGACAGAAAACTCTTGAAAGTAATTTACAGCTACCACTTTTACACGGAAGACGGAATTTAAATTAAAATTCTTCACCTTTTTTTTACCGTCCCTTTTTTTGCCGTTTGGCTTTACAAGCTGCGCCGCAGATGTTGCCAAAATACATTCCAGACTTTTCTGGCCATAATTACCACGCTACAAAGGTTACATTTTACATTAGCTGGAAAAACATGCATGTCCTGCGAGGATGCAGCTTGAACATGGTGAAAGCTGAATATTTTCAGTGAAAATTGCAGAGTCATTTTGAAGTTCACTGCAGAAGACATGCAGAAATGTAAGAAATAGGCAGAAGCAGCCAAATAAAATAAAAGCCTACAAAAGGCAAAGAGAAAAACTGTAGGAGAGAGGAAACTTATAAGTCAATGCAAATATCGCACCCAGCCTATTAGAAATTCATGCAGAGCACTGTCTACATCACTAAATTAAGGTCACAACTTTATAAGCTAAAATCAGATTACAAGCTAATTGAAATACAAACGATTGCCTCCAGGTTAGTTATTAAAATTTTGACCTACAGTAACATACTAGAGTGAAAAAAACTCTAAAATTAGTTAGAAATCTAAAACTTGCTTAAATAATGATTATAGAATCTAGGCTAGCACATGCATGTTGACTTACAGTAAAAAACTCCAAATTATCAAGTTGCACAATATTAATTCATTAATTCACTACTCTTAAGAATCTTATTTTTTAATCAAAAAAATTTGATATTTTTTGATACAAGTATTCAAACTTTCAATAGCATTTGAGGAAGGAAGGAAGGAAGGAAGGAAGAAAGGAAGGAATGGATTTATAAAATTCATAAAAGACATGGAAAACCTGAAACAAACAGAATTGACAACATTTTAAAGGTTGAATGATGTTTCTAGCTGAAAGCACGAGGACGTAGTCAGCTGTTAAAGAGGACACATTTTTAGCTGAATTTTACAGAAATTATTATCATTTCAGCGGGACCCAACGTGATCACATTTATTTCACAAGCCGCATACCAAAAGCAGAATATGGTAAAGGTTTAATGGTCGAAATAGCTCAAAGTAAGCAGAAGTAAAGTGGGGAAAAGTGTACGGAAAAAAAGTGGAGGAGCTCAATGAACTAATGTGTCAAAATACATATTTCTTTTGAGAGAAGAGGACATGTTCTAAAAGTAAACTCAGAAACTAATCAGTCACTCATACAAAGTGCACAGCTATCATTCTTTGAAGTACAGAAAATGAGAAAATCTGCCCTAGATCAGGCACTGCTGATTGGACGATGTGCGCTGCATGTGATTACCATGACAACGATCCAAAGTGCTCTCTAAGACCTTTGTTGTGATATTTGTTTTTCAAGCTTTTTAACCTGAAAATGTGTTTAAAATAACTTCAAATTATAGATAATCCACTCTGCTACAAAAACGCGGCCTTCAGGTGGCAGAGATGTTAAATAGGCTAGTAGAAACTATTGATTACTTCGTCACACAGTTATGCTCGAGCTTGCCTGAACACAGAGCCTTTCAGCTCAGGGCTCAACGTCCCATTTGCTCTTGTCCTGCTTCTATTCATCTCATTCTGAAGGCTCAAACTAAGTGGCCCGCCTGCTGTTCTGTACTCTTTCTGTCATTGTGTCGGCTTCTCTGCAACATTGGTGGTTGCGGCTCAGGCGGAAGTGTCATCGCTCGCACAGACTTGACGTTTGATCGCTTCGATCTGCGCCCTCCTCTGTCCACATGTGGATGTTTCCCCAGGCAGGAAACTGGAGTGCACTTTGGATGCATTGTGATCGACGTGTGCAGAAAAGATGTCGGGGTTGTTTCACAAGCTTGGGGTGAACAGAGAGAGGGATCTTTGAAGATTTAATCTTTTTAGATTATCCAGAGTTGTGAGTTCTCTACAGGATTTAGGCCTGAGGACTGAAGTGGTTAGAAGAAGGTTGTTATTACGTCTGTTTAGCCATTTTGGTGTTGATTCGGCCATATGATTTGCATCATTATCATCATATTACAGATCTAGAATTCCTTGACATTCCAAAGTAAAATAAGAAAAGAAAATACAAATGCACTTGTAATGTGTTTGCCACAAGCAGTTTTCTTCTAGTTGGGTTCAAGTTGAACTGGAAGGATTGACCTGCTGGGTTCCCTATTTAGTTGCTTCTCTGAATAGCAGAACATTATACACACGTAACTGTTGACTTTCATACAGTTGTTGACTACATTTCAGGTTTTTTCTTAAAACCTGTTTGTGGTTTTGGGTTTCCCACCTCTAGCAAATGATGTTGCTTGCTTGTGTTTCTCACCAGCTGTGTTTCTGCTTGCTGGCATGTGCATGGACATGCAAACTGCTCCAGGCTTTCTGCCAAATAACCTGCCTTCTCGCGGTGACTGTGCATTCTGCTCCCTCAGAGCTTTCTGCACGAGGGGTAACCGTTGATTTCACGTTGAAAGATGATGAAATCTACAAAAAATGACATATGGGATTCTGTAACATTTAAAAAGGAAATGGCTCAGACTGACACTTGACTTTTTTTTACTGAACGTGTGTTTGTCATCCCTTTTGTCTTGTATTTGGGGAGTAAAAGGCTGGGAGTACAATGGTCCTTGTCTGAGCTCCGATGAAAGCCGGTAAGAGAGGATGGATGGGGGTCGAGGAGAGACAGAAACGGGGGCTGCAGGAAGCTGTCTTTGCTGCACACGTCATTTTATTTCTTTTTTTATGTCACTTTTTGTCAAGCCTTTTGTTTTCCATTTGTTTACCCTCATGAAAGCTCTCAAGGCGATCACCGGCTGCGTTGCTGCTTCAGCAGGTGTAAAGTGGAAACTAAACGGCTTTAGCTCGCATAAATTGCTGCTTTGACAAAGATTAGAAATCCTCTGAGGACGAGTGCGGCTTCACTTTACCCAAGAATAGGAAGGGAAGCGGCGTAGCGTCAGCCTGGTGAGAAAAGAGAGGGGAGGGAGGGATGTGAGATGCTGCTTGGTACCCCCCCACACACACACCAACCCCTTCTCCCACTCCTGATCGGGTGCTCGGGGGAGAAAGTAGGTGAGAGGTTGAGGGGTATTCAAGAACGGGCGTCAGAGTGGGAAGTGGAGGGATTTATTCAGTGACATGAATTTGTTTTTCTGGTGAAAGATGAATTCATTTTGCCAGAGAGGGTGACACTAGCTCCCTGTTGTGAGTGAACACTGTTATAGAGTTTGTTTGTGTTCAGTCCATCAAACTCTCAGCTTTGCTACGAGCATTGGAGTCTGGCCTTGTTGATCCTCCTCCGTCAGCTCCTCGCCACTGTACTCACCCAGATTTTTTTTGTTTTGTTATTATTTTTTTTTCCCCGCTCTCTTTCGGGTGAAACCGTGGCTGACCATGACTGAGGGTAACCTCAGCGCCTGTTTCTGTTGAGCCAATCGTTTCTACTTCCTGATGTCTCTCCACTGGCCCTCCCTGTGTGTGCCCAAGCCTTTTCTTCTCCTCTCCCTCTCTCTCTCCGAGTAGTGCCAAGCCTTCGGGCCGCTGACCGCACTCCACATACAGCCAGATTCCACATTTTCACTGGTTTCCATTTAAGGCGGGTGGACAGATTTTATCGCAAATACCCGATAAAATCTGTATTGATCAGAAGAACTCTGCATGGTCTCCCTCTGTGGCAGGTTATGTTAATTTGGGCCAAAACTGACTGATAATCTGGACTGGTCACAATTTTATCTGCATTCAAAAAAAAAAAAAAGCCCTCCACTGTCCTATCTAAAAAGTAACCCCAGAGCATGACGCCGCCACCCTCATGCTCAGTGATCTCATGGTGACATGCAGAGATGTCTGAAATTATCTGGCAAAATTTTAAAAATAATTTTATTTCATCGGTTCACAGCACTTTCTCCAACGAGGTTTAGGAAGATTTTAACAACGTGTTGGAATTTTGTGAGGGGATTCATCTGTTCAAACTGTTATGTGCAAGAATAGACATGATGGGGATGTCCAACGATGGGACTGTCCTCAATCTGGAAGGATAGAGATTCTCTGTCCCAGAGGCTAACGGGTTTGGACAGAAACGGTCAAATCAACCCCAGAATAAAAAGCCAAAGACCTTACAAAGATGTTGGCTGAAGCTGACAGTGACATTGGCCACAGAGAAACATGTCCTGCACCAACATGGGCTGAAAGGCCACTCAGCGAGGAGGAAGCCATTACTTCAACATAAACATAAAAAGCCAAATTGTAGTTTTTGTTACATTTGGAGGAAAAACAGATGTGCTTGTAGGCCTGGGAGGAACATCTAGACTGTGAAACATGGAGGTGGCAGCATCATGTGTAGGGCTTTTTATGGGCCACCAATTTCAGCTGCACTGTATAAGATTGCTGAAGCCTTTCATAAATTGTTTGGTGTTATTTATGAAAGTGCAAGATTTTGCACAAAAAATATACAAAACAATTTTCATCCATTTTCGGACATTTCTTGTGCCATACCTGCAAGCAAACTCAGAGCAAAAGACACAAGCACAATGATGAAAGATGCATCAGGTTAAACAAAAAGAGAGAGACGGAGAGAGAACTGCAGCGAAGCAGAATAAATTACATCTCTCTGTTTGTTTTTGTGTGCAGACTTAAATATTTGCTTCTGCACTGTGTAATTTTCATGCATTTCTCAGGGCATTTCGTTTCCTTCTCGCAGCTATGCAGCTCCAGGAGTGGTTGCGTTCGCTTTGCTCCCACGCAGGACTCAAAGGCTCTGAGGCGGAGGAGCTGTGGAGTCTCCTGCCGTCCCTGTCCACCTCCTCTCTGCTGGGGTTGGGGGCTCTGGCGTCCCTGACCGTGTACTGGCTGCTGACCCGGCCCCGGCCCGTTCGTCCTCCCTGTGATCTGCAAGCCCAGTCCGTAGCTGTCGGCGTGAGTGACCCCACCGCCGACATTTAAGCCTTTGGCCGTGCGTTGATGTCATTGTTGTGGCAGAGCGTTCAGTCGCCGGTAAAAGTTTGATCTGTCTACAGGGAGACCCCAGCTGCAGGAGATCTGCTCTTCTTAAAGATGACAATCTGCTGGAGTTTTACTATGATGACGTCAGGACGGTCTATGAGATGTTCCAGAGAGGTCTGAGGATATCAGGTGATGGATGAAGCAGGCTTCTCTTCCCATAATGCCTCGCTAAATTTAATTTTACTGTGATTTTTGTATGAGAAGCGGCAGAGTAGTGTATAAGAGTATTTTTTGGTCTAAAACTGCCCTGTTTGGGCACCACATAATTCTTATTTTTGTCTGTCTGCATTTTTTTTTTCTTCTGCTGGATCCATATTCTCATAAATCCAAATTCCCTGACTAATGTAGCCAGTTGCTCATGTAGATTTTATTTTCATGCATCAGATTAAACTGGGATTGAGTGACAATGCAGCTGTCAGCTCCTTTTACATCAGAGTTATACTCTACTTTGTCTTGCTTTATCGCATAAAATCCCAGTTAAATACGAGGTTTGTGTTTGTAATGTGACTAAATGAAAAACAGTTCAGCTAATGTAAATAACAAAAACAATCAAACTGCAAAAGCAAATTGTAAACGTGTGTGAGAAGTTTGTTTCTTACCTCTGGTGGAAGAAATAAACTGCCCTTCGGCTTTAAAAGTTAGACGTGTCGCATTCAGGCGCAGTAACTTCCACTGTTGTATAAATCGTGACTTTTTGTTGCCTGCAGGAGACGGACCGTGCCTTGGCTACAGGAAGCCAGGCCAGCCCTACGAGTGGATCTCCTACTCTGAGGTTTGACACGATTAAAGTTTGATCTCGCTGTCCATCACAGCACCATTCCTGTGCCATGTGTCAGTCTTTCCTGCTCTCCAACCCTGCAGGTGGCTCAGCAGGCTCAGTGGATGGGGAGTGGGATGATTGCCAAAGGTTGCCAGCAGTTTGTTGGGGTTTACTCTCCAAACAGGCCAGAGGTGGGAATTCATGTTTTCAGCCTCGACTCCAGGAAACCTAAATCCTCTCCACTGACAGCTTGACAAAACCTACTGTGTGTGTGGCTTTTAGGCTCACGAGTAGCTGCACACACAATGGTTTAACAAAACAAAAGGAATCAATCCAGTAAAATCTCAGAGAACCAGTTGTTGCTCCTCTGCATACCAGGTGAAACTACTTACAAACAAGAAATATTTAAAACTATTTTCCCCAATAGCAGCCAGCGCTCAGATAAATAACCAACAACCTGAAACTTCATTCAAAGCTCTTCAGGCCTCAGCGGGCATCTTAAATAAAAAAAGTGATGAATTATGAAAAAAGGAGCCCTAAAGAAAACCTTTTATCTTTAAAAGTAAATAATACCATGCCTTATATTTGTTAAGTAACATGTGGACACTTTGCTAGATTTTTACTCCATATCTGATAAAACTAAATCGAAACACCTCACGGTAAAAACACAAAATGTTAAACAGGTATTGTTTGTCTAGTTTCTAATGCAAACGTCTTTGGACACTTGAGATGAGACAAAACTAACTTACAAGTTAGGAAGAAATGTGAGCTTTTTATATGTCAATAATTCATCGATGTTGATGAAAAAGTACTAGTTCTACTGGTGGATTATTTCACAGCTAGAAACTGGACGAAAAACACTTGGCACAATTTTGCGTTTTTCCAATGATTTAAGCTTGCTTTTTCAGCCACATATCACCTTATATTAATCATTCTTTGAAACATTTACTGCTAGATTAGTGCAGAGCATCGACTCTGGGTCTTCTGCATCATAAAAATGTTTGTCCTTTAATTGCGGTCCATTAGGAGCTGTTTGCACCGTCAAAGTCACCAAATCCTTTACAAATCAGCTCATTTTTTAATTATAAAAGTTATTTGTGCAGGAGTGGTTTGAGGATGACGTGTTAAAATTAAGCAGCTTTATTTGACTTCCACAGAGAGTCGTTATTACAAGTTTCTATGACTGAAAACAGAAACTATTACTTTAAATCAGATGTTTGATCTAATGTGTTGCAAATGCATATTTAACACTTTACTTTGGTGAGAAACACAGTATGTCATCAGATTACCGTAACTTTTATTTAATGACTGATAAATTTATACTAATCAACTAATTGATTATATATATATTTTTTCTTTCTTCTTCTTTTTCTACATTACATAGATTTTCCCCATATAATGATGCTGCATTTTACCTACTTCTGTGTGAAATAATAATGAGATGACATAAAATATCCTTGGCTGTCGTTCACTTTGGTTAAATGCCACGTAAATGTCAAATCGATATTACTGAAAGGAGATGGGATTATTTATTGCATTACTCTACACATGCACTTTCTTCTGATACCCAGTGAATGTGTCTCTAGGTTGTGTAAATGTGGTTGATTTAAATGTGCAGTGTGTGATCGTCTACCTAAATGCTCGGCAGTGTGTGACGGCTGTGAGAGTTGGTCTAACCGTGCTGCTTTGTCTCCCTCTGCTGGTGGCAGTGGATCATCTCAGAGATGGCCTGCTACACCTACTCCATGGCTCTGGTTCCGCTGTACGACACGCTGGGAACGGAGGCCATGGTCCACATCCTCAACCTCGGTGAGAAAACGTCCCTGAAACCTCTGCCTGCTTCATGTCTCAAACTCTGAAGAACAAAGTGTTCATAAAGCTATGACAAAAACAATCTGAGATTTATTTTTTTTGGTATGTTTAAATAAGCTGCTCTTTGGTGTTGTATGAAACCATCAAGATCTTCCTATTAAACTCTATTCTTTTAAAAATGGGACGTAGATTCAAACAATTTTAATTTTTCTACATTAAACCTGAAAAGAAGAAACTAGAGGAGAAACAGCATGAAGTCAACTGAGGTAAATATCAAGTGTAGCTACAGTTAGTGCTTTGCAACCTTGGATCGTTTCAAATGACAAAAAAAAATGTAAAAGTGATTTGTGCATTTCTATTCAGCCACCTTCAGTCTGACAATCGCTATTGTCAGCCTGAATAAGCCCATCTTTTCTGCAAAGGCCTCTTTGAGAACCTAAGTGAACAAGCAGCAACACAAAGACCAAAAAATACAGTAGACAAGTCAGAGATAAAAGTTGTAGAGAAGTTTAAGCCAGAATTATGTTATAAAATAATATTTTAAGCTTGGAAGTGCTGAAGATGGACAGATGGGAGGAAACCGTTTCAAAGGAGGAAAAGACTTGAGATTGAAGAGGAGCTTAACCTTCAAGCAGGAAGAGTAAACATAAAGATTCAACAGAGCTACTTTGGAACATTTCAATCAAAATGTATTCATTAGAATTAGAATGGCTTAGTCAAAGTAAAGGACGTAGATCCAACTACAATATGTGGCAAGACTTGAACATTGACGATCGGATAAATTACATCCATGGCCGTGTTTCTCCATTACACGTGACTGAACTTGAGATGCTTTGCAACAAACAAGAGCAAAAACTTTTGTCACCAAATGTGAAAAATGTTAGAGGGATACACCAAAAGGGAAAGCTGGTTCCACTCAGGGCTCTGAATTCACATGCATGCCTTTCCAGATTTTTATTTGTGAAAACAAAACAAAAATACGCTTTTCTTTCCGCTTTGTGCTGGTTTGAATATAAAATGTTTTTTTTTTTTCCCTCAGGGAGTAATTACCACATTAAATCCCAATAAAATACACAAAGCTTTGTGTTTTTAGCTGTTCAGAATGTCCAAAAGTTGCATTCATACAAACCTTTGTGTGTGTGTGTGTGTGTGTGTGGGTGTGTGTGTGTGTGTGTGTGTGTGTTTGTTTGTTTGTTTAGCTGAGATGTCCCTGGTTGTCTGTGACCGAGAGGAGAGGGCAGCGTTGTTGCTGGAGTGCAAAGAGAAAGGCATGACTCCCAAAGTCTCCTGTCTGGTTCTGTTCAACGACTTCAGCCCAGCCTTTGGAGAGAGGGCGATGCAGTGCGAGGTGGACGTCCTGAACCGGGAGCAGCTAATGGTGAGTGGGCGCCAGCGCTCAGCGGAGACTCTTTTCAAACACGCGTGCTTTTTAGTGGCTCCCATCAGTGACTGTGCGTAAACTGTTCACGTCGTAGGAGCTGGGAAAGCAGAACCTCAAAGATCCTGTGGTGAGTTTGTCGTCTCTCGGCTGCGACGTCACCTCCTAAATGCCCGCCCGACGGCTCTGTCGTTGCTCCTGTCCAGCAAGATATCATTAACACTCACTTATGAACCAGACCGAGGGCTTCCTCCTCTCTAAGCCTGAGTCACATTCTCATATTTTTCGCTGTCTGCCGCAGCTGCCCCAGCCTCAGGATCTGGCCGTGATTTGCTTCACCAGTGGAACCACAGGTACGCCTGATCCCAGAGGTCTCTGTGTAATTACACCCCTCTAACATCATTAGAGGAACGTCCCTCAGTGCCCACATACTGGCCTTCTTTGCGGTGCCGCTGTAGGTTCCTTTTTTGCTGTGCAGGGCACGGCAATAATTTCTTGTTTATTTATCCAGGGAAGCCCAAGGGAGCCATGATCACCCACGGCAACATCGCCTCCAATACTTCCTCTGTCATTAAGATCCTGGAGGTCTGTCTACATTTCCACCTCCTTGTGTAATTGAGAACAGCCTTGCAGCTAGGGTCGCACTCCCATCTGCTCGTATCTCAAACCTGTTCCCCCTTCCCTGCTGTGTCTAATGGTATGATTAATTGGATGTTTGATTGCCCCATGTCGTTGTGAGATACTATAACTAATTGCCCCTGTCTAAAGATTGCGCTGTTTAGCTGCTGCTAAAGAAACGTGTTTGATTGCCTGCGGGGCTTCGTCCGCAATCCCGCTGCCTGAACGTAATCTGTCCCCCGAGCTTCGCTCATCTCTCTTCCTGTCGCCTCTCAGGGTTCGTTTGTGATCCGGCAAGAGGATGTGTCGATCTCTTACCTGCCGCTTGCCCACATGTTCGAGAGGATGATCCAGGTAGTTTAACGACTTAGCAGGCGTTTTTTTTTTTGTTTTGTCTTTCCTCCGTCTGCTCCAAATAAAATTCCGCTTTCCATCACAGCTCACAATGTACTGCTACGGAGCTCGAGTGGGGTTCTTCCAGGGTGACGTTTCTCTTCTCATGGACGACATTAAGACTCTCAAACCGACCCTCTTCCCCGTTGTGCCCCGTATTCTTAATCGCATCTACGATAAGGTCAGTGAAGCGCTCAGTTAAGCCGAGAGAAGGGTCCAGAGAAGGCGGTTCTTATCTCGTCCATTGTCCTCTTATTTCCTCCCAAGATCTTGGGTTCTGTGACCTCTCCGTTTCAACGGGCTCTGCTTCACTACGCCGTCAGGAGAAAGCAGGCCGAGCTCTGCAGAGGGATTGTGCGCAACAACAGTCTGTGGGATAAACTGGTGTTCAAGAAAATTCAGGTCAGAGTCTGAAAAACACCAAATGCCTCGTCTCCCATGTCAGTTTCCTTGCTTTGAAATCAGGGTTTTCACTTTTTTTCTTGTGAAACTTTATAGTACTCTGAAAAGTGTTCTGGTTTTAGGTAAAAATCTATCATGTTAAGAATAGAAACAAGAAATGACTTTTTTGTACCTTCAATTTTTTTTTACATTTATTTAAAACTAATGATGTCACATTTTATTCTGAGATACCACGGTGGGATCTGTAAATTTTGTCCCAACATTTCTTCCACATAGTTCGACCCACATCATGACATCACCACTGTTGTGCTTAAGTGTGCCAACAATAAAGTCTCCTCAGTTTGTTATTCTGGATGTATATAGTGCCATAATCGTTGTGCTTCATTTTAGAAACTAAAATTTGTTTCTGTGGCTTTAATTCAGTTCAATTCAAAGTACTTGGGGAAATTAAATGTCCTAAGTAATATTATCCAGGGTTTCTCAGAGGTTTTGTAGATGCTGGTGGCAGGAAGCAGTCTGTGTTACAGCACAAACAAAGAAGCCTCTGACACGGTTGTTGTCTCATAACAACTGTGTTTTTATGAGACAGATCATCTTAGTTTTATGAAGAATCCTTCTTTTCAGAATTATCCCAGTGGTGTCATAGAAGCAACATAAACGTTTTAACATATTCGATTCATAGAATAGAAATGTCGTCTGGCCTTATTAAGTTCATTCAAAAGTTAAGGTATACCAAATAATATTTGCATAATATGGTATTATTGGTTAAGTTAGTCTTGGTGTTTCTTCCCATCAGGCAGTCCCATATCATGACTACCACCTCCGTGCTTCAGTATTTAACAATACTGGCCCCTTATTGTGTTTTCGATGTGAGTCAAGTGATATAACTGAGATCTCTTACGTGTTCTAACATTTTCATTTAAAACCTAGAAATATTTCAGAGTGTAACCCTAACCCTAATAGCTTAGGATTACAGCTATTATTGTAGCTGTAATTATTTTCTTCTTGATTCCTGCAATCAGGCTGCCTTTATGGACAGAAACATTTTCTTTCTGTTCTGTTTTATCTTTACCGTTTTTTTTTCATCTGTGCATCACTTGAATTTAAATGGCATGGCGTTAGAGCGTGTATTACCTGTGAACAATCAGCCTCACAAGTCGCACGAAAATTCGAATCCAAGCTTTTCAAGACAAGCACAATTGTTCCAGCAGCCGATGCCAAAAACTCACCAGCAGCATATTGGACCTGTGGGAGTGCACTGAAGAGGCATTCACACATGCGACGCAGAACTGAAGGAGTTTGGCTTGCTGTATCAATTCAGATGGGAAACTGTGACCAAGGGTGTCAAAAGTTCAGACAGAAACGAGCTCAGATCCATGACACGGCTGTCTTTTTGTATCAAAAAGCTGATTTTGTCTTACTCTGTATTTCAGGCCAGTTTAGGAGGTAATCTCCGGTTTGCCTTGACTGCCTCAGCTCCCATCTCCTGCTCGGTGTTGTCCTTCCTCAGAGCCACTATGGGCTGCATGATATGTGAGGGTTACGGACAGACGGAGTGCACTGGAGGCTGCACTTTCTCTTTGATAGGAGACTCCAGCACAGGTTTGGATGTTGCTCTTTTAAAATGCCCGCATATCTTCTTCTGTCCTCATCAGATAAGTACATGCCTTTTTTTCTTCTTTTTTGTTTTGTTTTCAGGTCATGTTGGAGCTCCTTTGCCATGCGCGATGGTGAAGGTGGTGGACATCCCCGATATGAACTACTTTGCTAAGAATGGAGAAGGAGAGGTGAACTTTATGATATGTCGCATGTTCTCCTCTAGCCTGGAGCCTGGAGAGTTGTTTGTCCTTTGTCTTGGTAGATCTGCATCCGCGGCCCCAGTGTGTTCAAGGGTTATCTGAAGGACCCGGAGCGGACGGCGGAGGCTTTGGACAGTGACGGCTGGCTCCACACTGGGGATGTGGGCCAATGGCTTCCAGTAAGACTGGGACAAAGTCAGACTAGAATGGAGAACTGTTCACGTTTTGTCTCTATAAAGTGTAGCTTATGTCATGCGATTGACTGAAAAAAAGAAAAATCAAATTCTTCAGAATTCTGCTTTACTCTCTATTTTGGTCGACATGTAAGCCCAAAAAACTTGAATAGGTTTCGCGGTTATTAACGTGTAACTCCATTGCTCGTGTCAGAACGGCACGTTGCGCATCATCGACAGAAAGAAGCACATCTTCAAGCTGTGCCAGGGAGAGTACGTCGCTCCAGAGAAGATCGAGAACGTCTACATGCGCTCCGTTCCCGTCCTCCAGGTGTTTGTGCACGGAGACAGTTTGCAGGTAAGCTTCTTAATAAGGTCGTTTTCAGTCAATCCGCAGGTAATACGCTACCAAGAGAGAATGTGAGATGTTTTGACTTTCTGTTGTGCTTCATGTCGGCAGTCCTACGTTGTAGGTATAGTTGTGCCTGACCGAGAGGTGTTTGTTGAATGGGCTAAGGAGCGGACCTTCGTGGGGTCCTACCAGGAACTGTGCCAAAACCCAGTGAGTCCTATTAAGCTACTTCCAATGTTCTTAATCTAACAGCTTGAAAAGAGTTTTTAAAAAAAAAGCAAACCTTTTCTGTGACAGGATGTAAAGAACGCAGTATTAGAAGACATGAGGGCTGTGGGGAAGGAAGCAGGGCTCAAGTCCTTTGAACAGGTGAATTGTTTGTGACATCAAAACTGATCTCAGGTCAAATTTAACAGCAACAAAGAATGCTATGGTGATTTTTTTTTTCTCTATTGTGTTTTCTCAGGTGAAGGATCTTTATTTACATCCGGACATGTTTAGCATTGCCAACGGCCTTCTCACACCCACCCTGAAGAGCAGACGAGCCGACATCCGCAGGGTGTTTCAGGAGCAGCTAGCGAACATGTACAAGACTCCGATTTAACTCCAAAACACCTTAGTGTCTACAAAGGGAAATATCGTCCATGATTACCTTAAGATAATTAGTGGTGATATTTTGTTTTTCAAACACTTTTAACTCCACTTGATGATTAAATTTCACTTGGATGTTTTGTGGTAACTGCATTTCTGGTCAGTGCGTCCAAGCATCCATGACCTCACCGTTGACTCTAATGCCTCCCCATGATTCCCTGGAGTTTTGTTATTTATAGAAAGCAGAATAACAAATATGATTAGGAAGTTGCCTTCAGAAGCAGAGTTTCACATTTTTATCATGCTGCACTTCTTTCTTGGAGATTTAAGGGTCTCGGTGTACAAGGGGCCTTTTGCTCATGATTACTTGTAGATTTTTATGGTACCGTTGTTGGGGACTTGTATGAGCATACTTTGTAAAAGTATTTACAACCCTTGAATTTTTCTTATGTCTTGTCATGTTACAGTCATGAATTATGTATTTCACTGGGGTTTTAGTAAAGCAGCAAAATGCAGGATGCCTACAAAATGTCCATGTAAAATCCCTTTTTTTTCCACGGTCGGTATTAAATTTTTTGACCAAATAGATGTTTTATGTTTTCACCCTAATTATCATGAAGCAACACTTTTAGTATTGGTTAAAGAACTATTTTTGCCATCAGTCAAAGTCAATAATACCTATAAAATGTGAACTGGATTATGTCAGATTTAATGGACATAACTTTATTTTAGTCCATTGTTTCAGTTCTTTGGCATCTTAACAACTTTGGGTTCATTTTAAAACTGAAGTAGATCTAGAAGCTTAAGGAGGAGCTGAATTTGTTTTTTGATTGTTGAATAAGTGCATTTATCTGTAACACATGAGCTCTTATGGCTTCTTTTAGCTATAACTTTAATTATGCCGTCCTTGCGTTGCACTGGATTTTATTTTGTAATACATTAAATATATATAAACACCATGCAGTTTTGTTTTAAATAATAGCAAAAACTAAACCTAATTTACTTCTTCTTTTCAAATATGGACTTTTGGGCTACCAGAAAGCCCAATACATATATTTTTGGTTGTAATTTTGAGAGGTTTTAGGGGTGTGAAAGCTTTGAGAGTTTTTGTCAGCTCAGTGGTAAGACCTGCTGAGAGGATATCTTAAATTAAGCTCATCAGAATAAAAAAAGTCATTTCAATCTGCAGTGATAAAATTTGAACTGGTAAACCTGCACAGTTTTGAGACTTTTAAGATTCAAATGAGTAAGCAGCTGGTTACTCAAACTTCATTTATTTCATTACAGTAACAATACTATAACTAAAGATAAAGAATCCCATTAGTTCTGTAAAAAAAAGAATCAACTTATAAAATAATTTAACCGATTAAGAAAAGCACCTTCATTTTTAAAGTTATTTCTGTGCAACATAAACAACTTAGATTGCAGAGGTCAACTCAAAACAATATAAAAATGGAACAAATGAAGTTGTTACCATACAAAGGAAAGAAAGACAGAAAAACAAAGTCACAACTGAGAAACCAATGTGTACATAACCGTATAGTTTAGCTTTCATTCCGAGGCTCATCTCAATAGAGAGTGAAAACAAAGCAGTGCGACTCCTTCCAAAATTAAAGGAGGCCAGAAACAAAAACTGGCTTCCAACCCTGGTGTTGAGGGTGAAGAGAAGGGACTTTCTTGCATGCCAACAATGTGCGAGGCTCTTCGCTAACACATACTCTCACCAACAATAGAACAAAGGATGGGCGCTGTGAACAAAAGGAAAACCGGTTGCTGTGAGCAGCAATTCCCACTAGAGGGAGTGCAAGCATTTTTCTCGGTGGAGATGATTTCTCTCTCCGGTCTGAGTGGATAACCTTTCAGCAGGGCAGCGGAGACACATGCAGAGGTGAGGTTGGGAACGTTTAAAGTCCTCGCACACGATGGCACAGAAGTCACTTAAATTTCACAAGAAGATGAAGAAGAACAGTTTTTTACAAAAAACAGGCCGTTTGTGTTTTAGTCCTGTGGAATGAAAAATAAGTTAGATTTTTAGTGACACAAGTGATCAATAAAACATTTCTTTAAATGTAACATTAGACAACAAGCTCTCTAAAATAATGTAATCAAACTTTAGAATTTGCTTTAACACGTCCTGATTCTATTACTACAAAAAAGAATATAACATATTGGCTTATAAAGTCGCACTTGGCTGATGGCTTAGTTAACGTGGCGTTCAGCTGCTCCGCATTACAGCGTCTTTGCAAAGAGGGGGGAAAAAAACATTAGTATGTAGTGCAAAACAAGAGACGCTGCAATGAAAGAAACTGCCAATAATTTTGAGGCCACTGCTGTCCATCTGAACTTCTCAGGAGCTTGGAGGGGATGAAATCCATTCATGGAGGGATGTAAAGAGAACATCCCGATCTTCGGCATTACCCCCTCAGTCATCGGCGACGATGGACAGAGAGCGCAGCTCGTTGAGCTTGGCCTCGGTCTCCTTCTGCCTCTGCTCATCAGTCAGCCCGGCTTCGTCGATCTGCTCCGTTAACTGGCTGAAGATGTTGTACATTTCAGTGAAGTAGACCACCTGACAGGCAGAAAACACACAGGAAAAGATTGTGTCATGGCAGGAGGAAAAAACAAAACAAAAAACATAATCCCCAAATTTCCTCTGAAACAAATGTATTCATGGGTCAATCCGCAGACCTTTGTTCACCGTTAATCTCTCAGTCTAATCATGCTTTGACTCGCACGTCGGAAGCTGCTGGTCTCAGACGTCTTCTCCTAATGAGGAGTGATTTGAAAAAGAGGGAGCCCGCAGAAATCAAACAACTCTCACAAAGCCCCCAAAAAGCCAGCACTTGAGTGGATAGTGACCCTGCTTTTCTCTCCCAATCTGAACAAGAGATAGAGTGTTCACTGAAAGCTTTCTTGACACTTCCCACCCCTGCTTCTTCCCCTTAGTGCATGAGTCAGGCTCCCTGGAGAGTTGCTTTGATGATTAATAGACTTTAATCACATTACAGGACTCCAAGAAGAGTAGGCAGAGAATAAAAGTACAGGGAAATGAAACCCCCTTGAAACCCACAAGCATATCTCAATATTTATTCAAATGGCAATGCAAACAATGCCACGCTCTTGAGGGGACGCGCAAGGCGTCTGTGGAACAGCACAGATTTTCCGCTGCAGAATAAAACAACCGGACCGACCAAGATAAGACGGGGCGGGGGGGGAAAACAAAAGATTTACGTACTAAATTGAATTATTTGTTGACTCAGAAGTTTGTCAGAAGTATAATAAGGATCTCAGGCCAGAAGCAATAATGTCAGGTCTCTCAACCACTTTACACAAGCTCTTTTAAGTGCTCAGTCTGAAAGACATTGCCTGTTTACACCAATATGTGCCACCTAAACCACATGAGTGGGCTCTAAGTATTGGGTTTCTGCTGTTTGTAGGGGTAAAACGGATACACTTTTTTCCCCCAAAAGTGACTTGTTGAAAGGGCCACCGGAAATGTCCAGAAGAACGGTGATGATAATGTACACCAGATCACTGTACCCTCTGTCCAAAGCCACTATTTCACTGCTGGGAGTAAGCACGGCCGCACACACCTGCAGCTACTTATGAACAAAGAGGAAAGAGGAAAAATTAACCAAAAATCCAGTAGAGACGGCAAGATATATAGTTTGACTGGAGGACCCCAAAAGTATGACTGGGGTTGTTAATTTTGGTCTTAGTACTTTATTTCTAAAGCTGTTTTCCTGATGGCTCCTATAAATGCTGTATTTACATTTCAGACAATTGTTCAATACAACTACTGTGAACTATTTGGCCGGACTTGGCAGCTTCCCTGCCTGATATGTAATTTTTAGATGGACTCCCACCTGGATGCAGCTGCATGATAGATTTGTAGGATAAATTACAAAATACCTTTTATTGCTCTGCATGTCTCAGATGTTTTTCTGTTTTAATTCAGCAAAATTTTGATTGAGCAAACGCCTGTTTATCATCCATCAATTGAAATCAGCTGTGCTGAAGCAAGGAAACACCTAAAACATGGAGGGCCATGTGCTTTGAGGACTAGGGTTGGGAAACCTGCTCCCAAACTGTGCTGCGTTGGCTGCTGCTAATAAAGTTTTTAAAGGTTTCAAAACCACTAAACATACAGTTTCCTCTGACTGAGACACCAGAGAAAGTAAAAGAGTGACCTCGGTTTTTTTTTTTTCTTCTTCTGGTTTTGTCCCAATCGTGTAAATCAGAGCAGCACTTTTGTTGATATACACTTCCAATCAGATGGCTGCAACCAGGTTACTACACACACTTATACTTGCAATAATAACACATTGAGCTGTTTGAAGAAAAATCCTGCTGCCAAAACCCTTTCAGGCAGCTGGAGGAGCACCACCCAGCTCTGTTGGTAAGGTAACGCTGCTTAAAAGATCCAGCTGGTGAAGTATTAAGCAGCTGGGCCGACCGAATAACCTCACTAACATGAGCCTGGTTTAAGACAGCAGAATGACAATCAACTATAGTATTTTGCGTTAGGAATATTTACGTCAAAGTAACTGCTTAATCAAACAGGTGTTCAGTCTGATTATTTTACTTTTTAACATAAGTCCAAGTAGCAAAATAAAAATGACAGAATAAAATATAGATAAATTATTGGAATTGTAATTGAATAAATCACTTTTTGGGTTGTTTTGGGTGGAGTCAGGGTCTGTGTGAATCTTTTCATATAATTATCATGTCACCATCTTTTAAAAATAAAAATGTAATTGATTTCTCTTCTATTCACTAAATGTATAAAAACTAAGATCTTGCAGTTTTAGTTTCAGCCAACAGGACAGCCCATGAATTATTTTGATTTTAATAAAAATCAAACAGAATAATCCTAAATGTTATATTAGTTATGGAAAAAATAACCTGAATTTGGTAAATGAGAATCCTCGGGTCAAACCATAAAACAAACAGAAACCAGCATCAGCCTGAAGAGTTGATTTTTACTTCAGGTTATTGTCCCGTGAGAAGCTCATTCCACCCTGTGCCTACTCTGAAAATTACTGGATAAGATTTGTTACAGTGAAGTTGATGTTCACAACAGAAGCAGCCTTTGTGCCTTTATCTGACACAGCAGGGAGGAAGAGAAGTGCATGGCTCAGGATCAAGTCTGCTTATCATCCTCTGGAGTGCTGTACTTCATAGCTAGTCACAAACAAATTCTTACTAAATATATATATGTATATAAAACAACAGCAGGTAAAAAATATGTTTGAATTTAATCCCAGTCATTTGTATGTCTATTTCTGTTGGGGACAGTTTGATTTTACATTTGCAAGTTCAAAGTGGATCGGCAAACTCCTTAATTGACAATAAGTCACAGATAATCTAATCTGCTAATTAGGAGTGTGCCAGTGACTGTCCCAAAGAGGAAATGACATGGGCCAAGCAGGTCTGTGTCGGCTGGGTGGGGGAGGGGGGATGCGGTGGCGCTATCTTCAGACACTCAGCTGCTTAAAGACGAGCTCCAGGTCGGAGGAAGGCCTGCAGGACAGCAGCGGAGCCAGACAGACGAGGCCTTCCTCAAAGCAGTGTGGGCCGTCACTGGGGGGTTAATCACATTAAGACCGCAGAGAAGGAGACAGACTGCCTGCGTTAAACACACCCTTCATCAGACACTTTATTCACTGTTAACAGCTCCCTGCTGACAGGGCGTGTCTGCAGCTGCGAGGGCCTTCATCACGCTGCGATTCTGGGGAAGTCTGCTAACCTGCGCCCGGATGAGAGCCTCGAAGCTGGGCTGGAAGTAGTCGATGCGACTCTGGTAGAACTTGGGCATCTCATCCAGCAGCTGCTTGTTCTTGGCCTCAAAGTCCTCCTTGACTGGTCGCAGCTCATCTTTTGCCTGGAGTGTGGAAGAAAACAAAAAAAAAAAAAGAAGAGAGAAAAGCACAGGTCACACATAACCTGCCTTAAATGTGGGAAAACTCAAGAGTTCCTGCACCTTCTCTGATTATTTCTAGACTCAAACTTCCAGAATTGGAAGTCCTTTCTTGCTTGATTTCTTCTTTTTAAATTTTAGTCACGTTTATTTGTATATCACGTTTCAACACATCATAAAAACATTATGCAGTCATCAGTTATCAAACAAGCAATGAACATTATATCTTGTCAAATGCCACAACAAATATGTTGATCAATGTTACGCTAACCAGGGGCAGCTCTAAACAGGTGGGCTTTTACATTTGATGTAAATGAACTCAGTGTTTCAGCTGTTTTCTAGAAGTTTGCTCCAGATTTGTGGTGCATAGAAGCTGAATGTTGCTTCTCCATGTTTGGTTCTGGTTCTGGGTGGGGATGCAGAGAGGACCTTCCATAACCTGAGTGGTCTGGAAGGTTGTTACAACACCAACAGGTCTTGAATGTATGTTAGTAGTAACCCATTGATTTTTATCCTATAAATGAAAATGCTCACTGTAAATGAAAAGCAAATATTTCTAGAATACCCAGGTTTTATATAGTGAGTCTGAAACAAAATGGATGGATGTGTAGAAGAGTCAGCGAATGAATGCATTTCCAGAGTTTTCCAAATTGTTCATGAGCCCTTAAAGTGGTACACTGCTATTATTTACTCTCTCAAGAAAATATATGCAAGTTCCAGAGAATCAAAACTAAAACGCACTCTGACACGAGTTAGATGTGAGTAAATCCATTACTTGAGCCACCATGAGGGATGTTTTTCTTATTGTTATGAAATATATTTGCCTAATTCCCACGGAGATGCAGTGCAAAAAAGGCTGTAATCACGACCACAGTGAGGAGGAGTGGGTAATGTGGGCAGACTTGGCTGTGAGTGGACTCCAGCACCACTGATCTCTGTGTGAATGTATTAGTGGGTAGTCTGCTGTAGGCATAGAGTTATGGAATGCACAATGAATAATTTCATGAGAGGGTGAGATTTTTTTTATTAAGGGGGATAGAGGGATAGGGGAAGTTGCAATAATCATACACTAACATATTGTTTATGTGCAAGCATTATGATAAGCACCTCTCGCCCCGGTTTTATTTCGCCACATATGTTCGCTGAAATGGCCAACAAAATGTTGAGCGAGGATCATTTCTTTAAGTGTGCATGGATTCAAAGGGCAGGGATGTTGGGCCTCTTCAAGGCTTTGTTCCCCTGACAGAGCTTTTCTCAGAGTGTGTGGGTGGCTCACCATGTGAGGATGTGTTAGAGGCAATAGCATAGGCAGTGCTGCAACATTATCTGTGAATGTGCACGCTTCTGTAGTGGCCTCGCGGTGTGTGCATGTGTGTGTCTACAATTCTCAATTACGTGCCTGTAGATGTGCAGCAGTGCCTTTTTTCAGTTTTTTCAAAAAGGCACAACTTGAGAGAGCCTGGCAGCTTGCGTGGGTGAAAGAGTGCACATGTACGGTATGCATGTGCTAAACTACTTTATTCATATCCAGTCAGCATTTGTCTTTTTTTACGCCTATGATGCTCCGTTCTCAGGACACACAAACAAAGGAGAGCAGGTGAACCCTCCTCCTGCTGCTGCTGAAGTTGGAGCGAGACTTTTAGAGTGCCGACGTGTGCGGCAGTACCAAACAAAGTACCTGACAAAGTTTGACAATAGCTGGCCCCGTTTTCTCTTTCTCCTCGTACTTCTCCACTTTGGACTGCAGGCGCTTGTAGTCCTGCAGAGCCTGCTCCCGGCGCTTCACTGCCATGTTGAGACTCGGAAAGACGCCGCTGTACCTGAAATGACATCCACGGACAGACGCATGAAGCAATGCTCGCAGTAAAAACAATTCCTAGACTGTGATGGGAAAAAAGAAAAGATAGCTGAACTTACTGAAAACAGGGAAAGTGTATTGCATCATAAAAGCCGCTATGATTTAATAAAATGGCTCTACTCAACATCTTATTGTAGAGGTGCTCTCCATTCCCCAGAGGACGGCTCAGCATTAAGCTTCCTCTCATCTATTATCTAATTACTATAGTTCAGGGTGGCATGAAACAATTCATTTTGTGACAATTATCATATTTCAAATGAAAATACATTCTTGCAACAAGAATCCTGGTCCTGTGCACTAAAAATAGGAAAACATTCATCTGTAACTTAGCAACAGGAGTCTGAGCTTCATCCTGGGACTTGTTGCACTGTTTTGTTTTGTGGCTGCTTTTAATGGGAGACGGGAATACTGTACACAAATATATTTTCACGTATGACAATATTTTAAAACTTAAAACATTTTGTTTGCATTTTCTTAACTTTAGAAGGTATAACTTAACCAGATTTAAGTGCAGTCTTAAATGACAACAAAGTGGAAAATGATTTAAAATTAGGGCACAAAAATCTGAGCAATAAACAAAAACAAGAGAGAACAGGTTTCCAAAGCAGGCCTGGAGGATTACTCTTACAGGTAGGTGCTGATTACATGTGTGTTAGAAGTAAAAACAGTCATAATGAAAATTTTTGATAAACCTATTCTGAATGAGTCATTTAAAGCGCTTCATCAGCTGTGTAGGCACACTACTACGGTCGCGTTTTTATCGTCATCCATTAGGTGTAGCGTTATTAGCTGCAAAATGTGTGGGCTCCACGATTTACGTTGCTCTCCATGCCAACCCTTACCCTGCTATGTACGGCAGATCAGGGAACCACCGAGACTGTGCAAACGGATTGTGAAATCCTAGATTAGAGCTCTGTCTGGTGCTCCGCCTTAACGGAGGCTGCCTGGTTAAAAGGGGGAAGACGCTGAGGATCTCTTCCAGACAAACAGGGATTGTTTCCGACAGGAAGTGAAGCAAGGAGTGGTCTAGTAGTGTTTGAGTGACATCACGCGGCCCAGCCCAGCCCCACAGCCCACGCTCTACCGCTATTTATAAAATCCCACTTTGGCCTAGTTTATGGCAGGGGTGGAAGCCGATCCTTGAGTCTACTATCTGCTCCAGCTTACACATACTTCAAGTGCCAGGGGATTATGTAACTGGCCTCAAGGCACAAGTGCTTTCCAACGTAGTTCTTGTGGTTGATGACAACGCAGCAGCACACTAACTTCTCCATGACACGAAGGCTAATAGAACATCCCCCCAGCGCAGCTCACCTGGTGCCCGTCTCTGCCAAACATAAACAGGCTGAGGCTTGTAGCCTAGAATGGGACAGTGCTGCTGTCAGCACTCAGAAACTTCACGTCACTACTGTCTAAGTCACCATAAATGAGAGAAAAATTTTATTAAAGCGGATTATCCCTCAACCATTCTTCTTCTATCCTAATGAAAACGTGTTTACACAGATCAGGGTGTTCAACCTGGCGGTCTCGAGCCAAGAAATGGTTCTTTATGGGTGTGTCTCAATAAATTAGGGCATCAATTCACTTTAGTAAGTCAATTTAAGAAGTGAGTTGCCGACTTGACAACTGTCCAGCAGGTAGCAAATAATGTGCTAGACAAGCAGGGTAGGACACAAAGGGCTGTATCAAGGTGCAATGATGGAAAGTTGAGAGGATGGAAACAATGCAGCAGAAAAACAGAGATAAACACAGGCTGGAGAAGATTGTGAAGCAAAGAAACAGAAATGCAAAGAAACCCATATGTAATGAATCAGCACTTTATAATCTTTTGTGGTTATATTTTTTGTATAACCTCCAAAAATAATGTTTTTTCACCGTAAAACAAGCTAATTTGATATAGCGTTTCCCTCGATGTCCCAGTCTTGGCGGAGCAGCGACTGGCCAACCAGGCAAAGTGTGCGTTGCATTCTTTCTCAATGGCTGTCGGGCTAGATGCTGCACGGGGCCCAAGGGCACGCCACGATGCATGTGACAGGTCAGGCTGTGGTGAACAGGCTGAATGGAAATAGCTTATAGACCAGAGTGTGTTTATGAGCAGCTGCCAATCCACAGGCAGGCCAGTGTGAAGCGTCAGCCAAGCCCAAGTCTGGTCTAGACTCCCTCAGTCTGGAAGGCTGGGTGTCCCTGTTGACTCTCACCATCACATAACTCGACTCTACTAACGTAGCGAAGACACAGAAATTGGCTGAAAATATAAAATGGCTGCTTTCTATGTCTGTCACTGGGAAGAATATGATATAACAAAGTGGAGAGCAATAAACCATGGGGAGGTGTCCACAGCCTTCACAATCCAAATAGGTTGACTTCGCTCTCGCTCCTATAATTTAGTTTCTTGTTTCATTGATACATTTTATTTTAAGAAAGAAAAACCTTTGCAAAAAGAGAACAAAGACTTTTGGCACTAGAAATGTTCTTATTCATAAAAAAATGCATAGTTTGCAGTTTAATTAACCAAAGTAAAGGATACATTAAAATGGAACTCCTTCAAACATTATTGTCCATATGTTTAGGAAATTAAAATATTGTGAAAGTGTTTGCCCCTTTAAATAATTCTCATGGTTTTTTTTTTGACATATTTAGATGTTTTAGATCACCATCAAACAAAATATTGGGTAAAGATGACCTAAACACAAAATTCTAAATTGTCAATTAAAAACTTACTTATTTAAGGGAAAAAGCTATCTAAACCGACCTTGCTCTCTGGAAAAGAATGAAATCTGTTTAAACTATTTTTTTTTTTTTTTTTTTTTTTTAGAAAACTCAGTTTGGCTTCATAAGATAAACTCTGGTCTGGTTGTTACCTGGCATGCATATATTATAATCTTATAATGTGCTATTACAATATAATATATCTTATAATATTACTAAGCCCTTTCTGAGTTGTAAGGATGCCAGAAAGTGAAAGTCATTGTCCGCAATTGGAGAAAACATTTAAGAAAGAAGAAATCTATAAAGCGCAACACTTTTTCACTAAACAGTATTTACACAGCGCAAAGTGCTTTTCATAACAGAAATTAAATTTCCATTCAGAACTATCTCATCAAATCAATCCAAACATGTGGACAGATTTTAAGTCATTACATACATACCAATTTTATCCCAGTTACAATGCAATATACTGTACTCAAATTTAGTTTATAATACCAACAGGGAAAAATAAGTTTTTTCATCAGAGGACAATTAGCCGATTTCATTGAGTCACTGACATCGAGGTGTGAAACAATATCTCAGTGTGCAAGCATGCGGCGACAGTGGAAAGGAACCCTTTTAGGACAACTTCAGTGATGGTGGCTCTTTTAATGGCTTCATTTAAAAGCCATTAAAAGCTAACAGATAAGATCTGAAACCAGTAACGAAATCTAGAACAGATCTACACATCTATATCTATAAGCTATAGATATAGAAATATTGAATTAAAGATATAAAGGCTAAAGTGGAGAATCAAAAGCACCATAAGTGGTTCCAGACTCACATAATCCAAAGCACTGCATTTAGAGAAAAAAAATTATCTGCTTTGCTGATTCTCGTATTTTGTTCACTTGAACTTAGAAAGCTCACAAAAAGCGTTGTTCAGTGACGTTCTTCATAAATAAGAAAATTATAAACTTTATAGTCATAAAAATTCAACAAGTCCAGCCAGAATTGAATCTCTGCCCCTCAGCCGTCAGGCAAGGGCCATGAGGTCCCTTTGGCTTTAGCCCTTAGACCTGCATCAGGAACGCTCTTCCTCTGATAAAGTAGTGTGGGGTTTTTTTTGTTATTTTTTTGTTCAGTCCAAGCTCAACCCAGGTCAAAGGTCTCAAAACAGGCCTGACTTCTGTCTCGCCCAAAACAACAACAGAGCAAAAAGGCTATGTTAGGGAGCCCAAGATAACACAAATGCCTCCATGCCCACGCACTCCCCTCCCCCCCACACAAACACAGTGATGTCACTTAGTGACCCTACTGAGTGGATGAAACTCACAAGCAGCTCCGAAGGAAAGAAGAGAGCGGCTGATGGTGGAGGAGGGCTGTTTTTAAATTTGTTTTCTGTGCACTTCACCAGACTCAAGGATAAAGGATGGATGCCAAAAGCTTAAATAGCAGTTACAGAAGGACAATGTTGAGTAAACTAACACACACACACACACAAAACTAAGTGAGAGTCTTCCATTAATTTTACAATCGTCCTTTCAGAATTTTGCCAGTTGTATTTAGAATGCCACAAGATCACAAGCAAGAATATTTAGAGGCAAGTAAACAAAAAAATTAACGAAGCACTAATGGAATCCTAATGGAAGCTTTAACGCACAACAAGGTTCGTGTCTTAGCTTCTTCTGTGGACAACACCATTTTAATTAATGAGTAGAAATGCTGTCTTTTAAGGAGGCTAAAAATTAAAACGGGGAGGTCAGCTCAGCTTGGCACTGAAACTAAAACTTGCTTCCACCGCTCTATTTTAGAATCATGTTAAAGCACAAGTTCCTCAGCACCCCCACCCTCGAAAATCTGGGCTGCTGTCTGTGTGCTTGTGTGTGAGAGAGTGTGTGCTGTCCTGAGACAGTTCTCTTCCTCAACCAATCCACGGCTCTGGGCCCAGGAAGCTGGGCCTGTGCCATATTCTGAGCCTACCCACACGTCCGCCTGCCGCCCACCAGGAAGAGGAAATTAGAACCATTCCATCCTGTCATTGCTCCGCCGCCAGAGCACATGAGGGAGAGAGGGATAAACGCACACTGACACTGACCTAATGCTGTCATGTTTTCACAGCGTGTTCACTTCATATAGGTGATCCCCCCCATTCTCAAAATGACAGCTTTATGGGAGGGAGAAAGGTCAACAAAAAAACTGCTATAGAAAAATTCTGCTTTTGTCCTCTTAGCACATGTTTAATATCAGAGGAGGAGCAAACAGGAGGAAGCGATTCCTTAACTAGCAGGCCGGAAGTTGGGTGGGATAGCCCAGCCACTCCTTTCAGTAACTTTGCTTTGCATTTGTGTGTGTGTGCGCACATGTGTGAAAGTAAGCAGAGGGAGCTTTATGAGATGGAATAGCACTCACGGCATCTCAAATGGGGGCGAATATTAGGAATGGGAACCAAATAAACTTTCTTCCAGACACATTCTGACCACAGCAGCTCTGCTCATTTTTACAATCTGTGTAGTCAGACTGAAGGCCTTCCAGTGATATTGCATAACAGCATTACTTTCAATCCTGGAAGAATAGGGTTTAGACAATAAAAATGTTTACGACTCTCATCTTAAATGACCCACAGTGGTCAATGCGTTATGAGAAATAAGCCACAAAATGAAATTCGACCTCCCTAATAATGCTTTAAAAAAAATTTTTTTTTAATAGTATCTTGTAAAACAATCATTTTGTTCAGCCACTCAAACCAAATGTTACTCAAATACCCTTTTTGGTCCTGAGCAAGAAAATGAAAACCCAAAAACACTTACACAAGAAAAAACAAATAGAAAAATTAAAAGTCTTACTTTTTTAGAGGGTCTATGACGGTCTTCTGAATCTGGTTAACCTGGAATAAAAAGGACACGATTAAGATTAAACACGCCAAGCATAAAACATAATTCATGGTCAGTTTGCATTATATCAGAAGATATTTTTATGTACAAACTCCAGACTCGCATTTCCAAAGTTGTTTGTTTTTTTTAAAACTCATTTTATAGGTGCGAGTATAAAAAATATATACAGTAGATGACTGGATAGTCTAAAAGTTGGTAAACAGATGGATGATTGAAAAATGGATTTGTGAGCGGGAACCTGATGGACAGCATGATGGATGGGAAAATTGATGAATGGAGGGGGTACTCCATCCATCAATGGAGTACCCATTGATGAATGGGGACAGTCAATCATCTATGGGTAGGTGATGTTCAATTGCTATGAAAACATGAATGAATGAATGAATGAATGGCCAAAAGATGAGAATGAATTAATTCCAGAAAGCCATGTTTTTCTATACCCTACATTTCCCAGTATCTCTCCAGACCTAGAAAATACTTAAACTAAATTCCAGACTTGTTAGGCCGCATAAGAACCCTGAACCTAAGACCCGAAGAGCTTGTATATCTTTTTTCTAATTAGTGGCAGAGTAACAATACAACACAAACACCAATAATTATGTGTAGCTCAAAATGAGCAACCCCCCCCAAAAAAAATGGGGGGGATAGGGGAGGAGGACAGGCAAAGAAACTTTCATGACGTTGACTCTTTTTATTGTATGCAAGCCCCGAGGAGAAATCCCTGAATATTCATCGAGTCTGCGATACAAAAGGATGGAACTGTCAGGGGACGGACATGAAAGCAAAGCCCAACTGATTTGAAATCCTGTGCAGAGTGGGCTGCCTTACAAGATGAAAGTTCTTAACAAACAAACATTTTAACAATAACAGTTTATATTTTCAAGCATTCTCCTTCTGGTTGTCAAAACCGACAGGGGAGGGAAGGAGAGGTTGGGGGTGTTAAATGGAAGTAAACGAATAACATATTATGAGGCCTCCAAGCTGAAAACTTAAGTCTCATCAACAGAAGTTGGTGTGCAATTAATGAAGTTTTAATGTCATTTACATTGCAGACATAAAACAACTACAAGAAAAGCCAGCATAAAGGCGCAGTGCCAGCAAGACAATCAACTCAAGTGATGAGCATGCTGTTGAGAGTGAAGAGGGGCTTAAAGGGAGAAATGCGGAACGACAGCTGCATGAGAACAATGAGCCGCTACAGTAATCATATGTTCGCTTTCTATTGGCAGGACAGTCAATCACACAGCAGCAAGGAAGCAAGATCAGAGCTCCGCTTTGTGAAAGTGCCCTGACCATCTCTGAGAAAACACAACACTCACTGCTTCACACAGGCACATTTCCAACTACAAAATGGTTGATGGTGGTTTGAGGGAAAACAGAGAACCAATAACAAATAAGTACATGGGAATACACATTTTCTTTGTTTTACATATTCACATCCCCTGCTCCATCCCCTCCCCTCCTCGACTTGAGCTACGCTGCTGCTTTTAAGGTGAGAACACGCAGTGAGGAGGGAGAACAGCAACAGATTTGCTTAAGCATGCTGATGCCCTCTACCCTCTGCCCCTTCCCACAGTGATGGGGGGAGGGTGGGGAGCAGAGCAATTCCTTGGAGGCCCCACAAAGCCTGAGGCCTGATGCTCAAGTAGCAGTCTCCATCAGTGAGTCACGGGGCAGAGGCCATCCCGGCACACAGGCCTCCCAAAAATACACACAGATCGCTGAGGAAATCAATATCCCTCCAAACGGAGCATCCTCCACCGCGCTGCCGCCATCTACGCCGGGGCTCGGCTTCGGTAGCAGTGCGCCGCCGGGGCTGAGCGCCCTCCTCAGCCCCAGAAATAAACACACAGACCTGGGCCACTGCTGCCTTCATTATCGCTGCACGTTTTATCTGCTGGCTTTCTCACTCGCGGGCCCTGCGGCGCAACATCTCGTCTCAACGCGGAGAAGAGCAAAGGGTGGATTGCTTTTGTGTCTGTTTTGCTTGAGCAACAAGGTTTGCCGTTTGTGCCGTCAGAACCAACCGCCAGCTTGAAGGGAGAAGTCAGAGTGGTGTTCTGGAGAGCGGCGCTGGATTATAAACACCTTGCAAACCTAGAGGTGATGCACACTCTTGGACTGACCAGAAAGTTCTCACAATCACTATTTTGCCTTTAGCTCAGTTCGAGCCAATATTTAAAAGGATAGACGAGCAGTTTGGGTCCAAATCTGGAACAGAACCCCAATAGATTTTCACTTGTTCAGACTCAAAGAGCAAAAAATACAATAATGCAACTGTGTCATCAACATAATGTCCTGATGCTGAAAATGCTTTTCACTTGTGTGTTTTAATAACAAAAAAAAAAACTATAATAAGTGAGCATCAGTTTGCAGTTTCAAATTAATGGTAGAAGAAATGCAGAAAGAAAAAAAAGACATTTCTCCTTATTTTCATTGAAAAATAAAAAATAAGCTTTGTGTTTTGAACACGGTCCAAGCAGGAGTGACCTCCAGGGCTCTCTACCAAATCGAGTACTGAGACATTCGCACCCCAGATCACAAACCACACTGTCCAACCTACATTTTACTTTGTCTAGTCACTCAAAATGGCTCCAGTAAAATTTGATGAAGTGTGACTATGGGCTGTCTGAAAGACTGGTATGGTAAAGCTGAAGCAGCAAGGTTGGGGACAAAAGTGACAGCCTCAGAATAATAGCCTTGTGCTTGTGGCCAAGCTTAATTTCTACAAGTTGTATATTCAGTGGGGGGAAAAACTTCCAATGTGACACTGAAGACACATTCTATTTATGTGGACCAGACAAATAACAACAAACAAAATCCTGACATCTTAACAAAAATACTGGATTACATACAAAAGTTAAATCACATTACTTAACTTTGTGATGCAATTCCTGGTTACAGGAGACTTAAATGAAGCTTTTTAACATTTTAATTTAAGGCCCATGTGAAATTATTAACTAAACAATTTATTTAACTTATCTGTCTTAAGAAAAATAAATACAACTCTGTCAACGAATAACAGACGAAAGATGGTATTGGATAACATAACAAGAGTAACACTGTACAACAAATAACTATAAGGCAGCTTCATTGGCTGGTTCACACAGAGGATTCAATGTGTGCTGATAAATCCCTTCCTGCAATGTTGTTGCTCTGCATCGGTTAGATTTATCAAGATATAACAACACCTAGAGGCCTCAACCAGAACCACAACCCACTTCATGTAAAAATCCAGACAGCACTTTTTACACTAATCAGGTTTGGTTTAGATCAGTCCACTCAGGCAAAAAGATGCTTTTAAATGTTCAAAGAGCCAAACGGCAGTGATGGAGCCCTTGCTAATATTGATTTAATATGTCCTTTTTTGTTTTGTTTGTACCTTTATGTGCTTTAGTGTATTTTATAGAGTTTTACAATCAGTTTTATTCTAAGTTTCATCTAATCCTATCAATTAACAGTGTGGTTTTACTCTTTTGATGACGCATTACTTTTTTACTCTTAGCTGTGTCTAATCTCTGCTGCACAGCAACTGGTTGCCTAACAATGTTTTGTAGCACTTTGATACAAAAATGAAGTTGACATTTGTAAGGCATTCTTAACCCAAAGTATTTAATACATACATTTTTAAGACTTTTAATGTCAAGAGCAAACTCTGAAAAAGTGTTTGCTTTGTTGCACTGATTTGTTTTCCCCTAATATGTTATCATTGATTTGATTTAAGAAAGACACCAAAAATATACCATGCCCTCAAAAGCAAATGTGTACATTTCCAGGTGAGATATGGGACTGTGATTTTTGTAATGTTACATAATGGTTTCTAGCAAGAGTTATATTATCTACTACTGCAAAAATAATTATTTTCTCCCTGTGGTTTATCATTGCAGTATGAAATCATTCTGGCTGACAGTAAAATATGGAAGCAAAAGGAAATATTTTAAGATATCAAATGTGAAAAGCCCTGAACACCTTCTGGCTGGGCAATGAGTCAAGAAAGTAAGCTTTAAAAAAAAAAAAAAAAGTAAATACCTTTCCATGAACTCCCCTTCTCCACCCTGTATTGTTTGCTGTTTAAGTGTCTACCCTTCAGAGAGAACTGCCTTAAGGATGCACACATGCACTGCTACAACGATTCACATTATAAGTACCTGTGGCAATGATTATAATCACAAACTGGAGAACACCGGGCAAATATACAGAAGAGGTCAATGGAAATAAAATTGTGGCAGGGCAACCAAGACTACTATATGCAGTGGAAAGTTATCTATCAATCTCAGATTAGCTGTATATTTTCCAGTTCTGCAAATTCTGTAAAGGGTTATACATTTTTATTATGATTATGGCTTACAGCAAATAAAAACTCAAAAGTCAGTTTTTCAGAAAACTTGGACATTATAGAAGACGTTTAAAATGTTTAAAAACAAAGATGTTGTGGTATAAACTACAAATTTGATGTTCGCGAACAGCGATGGTCGACAAAGTCACTTCTCTTGACACTTTGGGGTTTAATATTTGTTTCAAAGAAAACAATATGATGGGACGCTGGAAGAGACTATTTACATATTAGTTGTTAACCTGTAACCAAAGCTATTCAAGCCTAAAAGCACCAACTCAATGCACAACATGTTGAAACAAGCACAGACGTCCTTAACGTTGATGTCAGCATTCATAGACTGCATTTCTAAAGAAGTATTTAATTTTTTAAAAGAATTTCCATGAATGATCATGGGTTCCAAAAACACTTGAAAGCTTAATGGGTGTGATAGCTATGCACACCCACAACAGATTAAAAACAAATAACGTTGTTTGGTGATCTCCAATATCTATTTATTCCAACAATTCAGTAGCTAAAAGGGGATTTTCTATTGAAAATGTTGATTATTTTGTCAACAATTTTTGATGAAAATGCAATCAATTAATTATAGACCCTGTAATTAACGCGCTCATAATTTTAATCAATTTTTAATTGATGACATATAAATATGAAGAAGACATGAAGTAATATATAGGCAGTAAATAACTACTATGAGTTTTGTGGCAGGTTTTCTTCTCTAGACAAAGCCCCACCATTGTTGTTGGGTTATTTTGGACACCAGTGAGTCACAAAAATCAGTCTCGCAGCTGATAACCAGCACCTTGAGCTTTTAAAGCACAATACAATAGATACTTTTAAAAGAAAAAAAAACATAAAAGAAAAACAGTTTTTAGTCCACAGGCTACATAATATAGATAAATATAAAAACATATAAATTTAACAGAATGCTGTCCAGTTTTCACTTATGTATGTCTAACAAAAATACTACACCTGATAAAACTGTCATTTTAATAGTGAATACTAAGGCAAAGCCGACAAAAACTGTAAAACAGAAAAATTTAGTAGGAATGAATCTCACCTTTTCCTGGTTAAATGCATCCATCCTTTTCATGGCTGTGTCTAAAGCAGTCATGGAGTCGAGAAAGGCCTGGTCCTGCTCACACAGCGGGTTGCTCAGCAGATCTGCAGAGATCTTCACTGCTGCTTTAGACATGGCTGACAGCCATACAAACACAAGACAGAGAACACTGTTAAAATATTGCCAAATAACTGTGTCAAAAAGGCTTTAAGTGTTTTTTTCACTGTATGAATCCTGTATGTGGGAGGGTATCTAAAGGCTTCAGTGAAAGCAAAAGAAAGATGGCAACAATGCTGCCCCCCATTGTAAAAATAAAATATAAAAAAAATCAGAGGTTGGCAGGGCTGCCTGCCGTTTTGAATATTCACCAGTTCCCCAAGAATCTTTGCCATGTTTCTTCACAACAAAATTTACTGTTAATCTGCACACATGGCACTTTGTGAAGACACAGAGCACATTTCAGATTAGGGCTTCTTTTAGGGTTTTTCTCTTTTCTACCAAAGAGGCTCACTCCAGTGCTGAAAACCAGGACTATTTAGTCAGTTCTTTACTGGTTACATAAAAATAACCAGTTTGATTTTCCAAAGCCAAAGAACCAGCATGGAGCCAGATTACCACATCACTATAAATGTCTCTTGGACTGAATGTTTCATCCTCCCACTGTCATATTTTCAGTTTTTGGAGAAAATCAAAGTGCAGGGAGACAGTTTACAAAAACAAATCCCATTTCATTATATCTGCAAACAGGTGTCCTAATGTCTCAATTTTAATTGATTAGGACAGATTTTAACAACATGGAGTATGTGAATTAATTATTAATCCCAATGTCTGATTTAAGCAATAAAGCTGGTTGTTCTGATAACTTCTGGTGATAATGAAAGACCAACAGCGCTTAAGAGCTGATACTGAAATTGTTGTGCATGGAAAATATCTGCGATATCAGCGATGCAATATGCAGCGATGCAATATGCAGCGATGCAATATGCAGCGATGCAACGCATTAGCCTACATGAAGGGTGATATCAAAATGAGGAGATAAAGTGATGGTGAGCTAATGTTATCCACTGCTCATTCAACTTTTTAATAAACGTAACTTTGTATTGTATTTTTTTTATCCTAAATTAGGTAGATTAATAATTAAACAAGGAGTTTTACTATTACAATGAAGCATTTGTAATGTTTTTATTTGATTGTCTCCATGAGACTATTTACTGCTGCTGAGAAAAGCACTTTTTTCCTCTCTGGCTCGGAAATGGAGAAGGTAATACAAATAAATGCTAAAACTGGTTTGGTAGCTGTTTGGTGCTGTTATGATAAATGTGCACAGGGGTAACAAGATGAAAAGAAGACCTGAAACTAGCTTTATGCTTGTCGCATTTTCGCCCGGATGATTATAATAATGAATAATTCACCGATAACATCAACTAATCATTCACTGGGTTGTCCAATTGAGATTATAGAAGAGTCAATTCAAAAAGTGGCTTGAGGAGAACTTGGGTAAATTATTAATATTTTTTTTAATATATAAAATGTCAAAATGGAAAAAAAATGAAACAGCTCACACAAGGTGCTTGAGGTAAACATTTTTCTGTTAAAACTTAGTCATAGCCACGCAACTGTCACTGCCCTGTGATTTTCCCTTCTAGCTGGGTGGCCAGGTCTCCATTTTGGCAATCCTCCATGTTTATTTACCCCTCTCTATACTGAGTCACTTGCGCCATGGGCAGACTCAGACACAACCACATAGGACTGCAGTTGGCAATGGTAGTCTGAATTCACAGAGGTTGCTGTAACAAGAACTACTGGCTGTAGACCAGGTCAGCAGAGTTTGAGTGTGTCCATAAAAAATAAGTGGAGGCCTCAGACCTGCTCCATAACCAGGTTAACCCTGCCAGGCTGCAGGTAGGGATTCATTGGAATAAACTGGACATTTACAAAAAAAAATCATGCCAGATCAAACTCTGCCAGATTACTATCACAGGTTTCAATGTATTTTACTGGAGTTACAAGGCCACGGAAGAAGAGCATTAATCAGAGCAGCTATTGAAATCTGAGGATGCAATGTGACAAATCATGAACATGTGAGTGGCATGAGTACTTCTGAAACTCAATTTAGCATTGCCGCTTAACTAATCCTTTGTAACCCTAACATTTCCCCTGATTATATATGTGTGAACAAAGCTCAGACTATCGCTACCTTTGACTACAGAAAGAATGGCTAACATAACCAACAGTCATCTGTTTATTACAGCGCTGACATTCAGGGCAGGTCCGGTTCTTTGCTGGGTTAACAGTTGCTGGAGATGGGACCTGAGCAGCACATGGAATCCATTAACAATAATGAGGCCCTGACAGCTATGACACTTTGATGATGCAAACATCCATATTCCAGAGCACAAAGGAGAGGAAATGAAGGAGGTTCTTGCTCCTCTATCCGTTCCTGCTACGCCGCCCCCACAACCGACTTCTTACCACAGGCCATTTCTACTGCTACTTTACAAACACACAAATCCAAAACCAACTAAAAAAACAAATACATGTTGAGTAAACATGGTTGCTGTTGCAGACAAGTGCAAAAAGAAATGATTGCAAAGACAACGCACAAATCAAAGCCATAACTGAAAAGTGCACTAAATGTAAGATGAAATACAATGGCAGCAAGATTGTAGAAGATTGTCGAAGTGAAAAGGAAGACTTAGACGAAAGCGCCTTTTGTTTTATTTGTCACGTCATTAGCACACCACAGAAAAAAAATTAAAAAAATAATGAATAAATAACCACTTGAACGTTATGATTCTGGTAAAACCTGCTAAGTAACATCCAGTATGTTGGCTAACAAGTGGATGAATCTGAATGGAAACTCTAAAGATAAGTATTTTACCAGAACACACCTAAATCAGCCTCTGTACTTTTCTTCATGTCTTTGTGAAGCTTCTTTGTCTGATCCTCAAGCCTGTTGGACAAGAAGGAGAACATTTATCAGATCTTCTACTGCAATAAAAAATAATATCTGGGACCAAGTGTGCAGAAAAAAAAATCTATGTTGAAAATAAGTTATTTTTCATTTGTTCATGTATAAATCAAAACAGACAAAACAGAGAAAATTAAACTAATTTAAAACAAAATATAGTTCGAGAAAAAAATTAAACATTTCATTGCCTCCACATAAAATCTGTTGGCTAATTACCAGTACAGGGAATCTTTTTAGCACAGTAAACTACATTTCTGCTCTAAAACATTAACATCTTCAATCATTCCACTCCACATATTACACTGATGCTGTTAAAAAAGGCAATTACCAGACTAGTGAGAATGAAAACACATACCATTCATTATATCAATTAAGGCAAAAAGAGGGTTTAGGATCTCCCAAGAGACAACTATCATATCACCTCTCTTGATTTGACAAAAATGCAATGATGTAGGGGCTCAATTCCATCAGTCCTTCCATCTTTTTATAGGACTATATCATAAAAATGAAAAACGCCATAACTGCTACCTTAAAATGTTGGATTTCTGGTGGAACAACATAAGAAAAGATGCAAAAACTTTGAGAAATTGGATCTTAAAAACAGAGAAAATTATTTTAGAGCTTCAAATATCCAGCAGCTCGTGGATAATTACATAGAAAGGTAAATCAACACATTGACAGGTGCTTCATATAATCACAAATGATTAAAAAAAAACTATAAAATTATTACAATTTGTTAATTATTTATTTACAGATGTTTATTTTCAGTGTTGTGTGAAGGTGTTTGACTGATGATAGATTTCTTCTATATTTGCTTTGTTGTCACACTTAAGTGCTCTCAGACTATCAAACAAGTTTTTATATCAGAGAAAAATAACCTTAGCAGACAAACAATGAATAAAATTACAAAATTAAAAAATTAAAAAAGAAAACGACTCCAGCCCTGTGTGAATGTTTAACTGGGATTAGCCACCTGTTGAGAACATCTGAATGTACAACCAAGCAGCATTAAAACAAGAAACCATGGGAAATCTTCCCAAGCAACTAATAAGTTACAAGTATTTGAGCTCTACCTGCCAGAAGAAAATTGCTACTGACATTGCAATAAACATTAGGAAATACTGCTTTCATCATATATTTGTTTAAATACAACAACTTTAAGCATCCAACTTTATTAAATCCGAAGAAGAAAAACAGAAAATTTCATCTAATAAAACTAAAGCCAGAGTCCATACACTCACAATTTTGTCTTCTACTACCACCTCCTCCATTACAACGTCTCCACAACACTGCTGTCCTCTCTACTCGGTGACAGTGAGCCTTTCTGGATGACTGCCAGGTGAAAGCCTTGACTCTCTTTCCAGAAGGTGCGAATCATCATCCTGGTTATCAGCATAACCAGGGTGACCTACTGGTTATGCTGATACTCTTTGCACCAATGAGCCCATGGTAGGCCTGTGCAGCCACAATATTTATAAAAATGCACTTATTAAAAGACTGGAATCACACAAACACTTTTTAAAGCATTCATGCCCTGGGTGGTGTCGATGTAGTAGAGATTCCAGAACATTTGGAAATGCATGTCAGATTTATTTTAAGTATTTATTTTAATTCTATCTATTGTTCTGTTTGAGATTGGGTGGTTATTGTCATCATCATTTCTTAGCCAGTCGGTGGGTGGAGTTAAACTCTCACTCAACATAGCTTGGGACAGAGGAATGTTATCTTTGGAGCCTCTTATGATGAGAGTGGCCTTTTGTTTAAAGCCTTGCTGTCAATATTTCCTGAAATAAGGTACTGCTGCAACAGACTGGATGTGATTTATACATCGATATATGCCGTATGTCAGGCTGTAAACAAAAACAAGACATTTTGAATTTAAAATACTAAATTAAAGGTCAAGTTCACAACCTATTGTTCCTGTGTTATACTACAGTTGATCTAATTTACTTTATGTGTGCCTACATATACAATTCTACATATGTCCTCAACAAGTGGTTTGCTGATTTGTCTGTTTACAGCAAATCATTATAAAATAAAACTTATTGTATAAAATTACTAAAAATGTCAGAACACAAATACCAATAAAATATAATTATCAAAAAAGCTAAAAAAAAATTATTTGATAACAAAAGTTGCACAAGTCAGGCCTGGCTTGCCAAAATGCAGATGAGATAAATGTCTGAAAGTGTTTGCTTGATGTACCATGATGTGTTGATATGGATCTCTAGGGTGGAGAACCTAAATGTCTGCACATGCCCGCTGCTCTGACTCATCTATAAGGTTTATTGGTACCACACCTTCCTGATAAAGGGCCCTCCTACTCAACAAAACCTGAATGGAAAGCTGTGCTCCCACTCACTTTTCATGGCCCTCTGGGAGTTTCAACATGCAGTGATCTTGAGATTTTAAGTGTTACATATTTCTGTCTCTTTAGTTTCATAAACACACTGAAATAGCGACTTCTAACAAATGATCAGTTTTTAAAACTATGCAAAATTATCAAAGAGACCTTTGTACATCATCACGTATACAACACTAAACCAGTCAAATCTGACTGGTTTTGCAATGCTTACAAACTTGACAATACAATGAAAATATTGATACAGAAATAACAGTAATAAAAATATAAAGGAGACAGATTTGATGAGCAAGAAACCACCTTACACCAAAGCAATGACACAAAAAATTTGTTTCACAAACTTTCCCTTAATACTTTTTCATAATGATTAACAAAACATTATTAATTATATAATCACGCATATAATACTATTAATAAAAGTAATACTAGAATGATACAATTCAATTGGATAAAAATGCTACACATAAAATATCAATAATTTTCTCTATTGATAATGCTTGTATAAGCAAACTTACTTCTGGAGCTTTTCATATTCGCGCTCAAAGTCTCTTTCAACCTAAAAAAGAAATAACAGGCAGTCAACTTAAGATGGAAAAAAGATTATAATAGTATCAAAAATTAATTAAACCAATAGGACAGATTCAATGTGATAAGTATCAATGAATCTACAACAGATTATAAGACTTTTGATCTGGGTGTGGTTCATTGTCATGCCAGGTGCAAATACATAGAAAAGGAACAGGTTTAAATTAATTTCTTGAATGTGACGCTTTTAATTTAGTGAAAGAGGTTTTTAGAGAACCAAACTGCAGTGTGCATGTGATGCTAGTGTTGGAAAGTGGGTGCAGTGAAATAATGGAGAGTAGTGATACTGTCAAGAAGATCATTATGTGATGATCTTGTAAGTATTAGTACATACTGAGGAGCCACTAAACTGTGCGTTCGGTTTGTTTTTTTTTCTTTCCAATAAAGTACAAGCGATACATACAAGCGATACAAAGTTGACTTGTAACATACTATGGCTGACTAAACATTTTTTTCTCAACTGTTCTCAATCTTTCAAACAATTGATTAGACCCAAAGACTGTCTTATTTTGGATTACTTTTTAATTGTTTAGCATTTACTGTGTGCCACAAAATAAAAAGTTTACACATTTTTTTCATCAATGATCAATGACTAATATCCCTGAGTGAAAATTCAGAATGTTTAATATGATGAGACCAAAAGGGATATAAGCAAACAATGACCTTAGGTCAGTAATTCTTTAAAAGAAAGAAAGAAAAAACTAAAGCATCAAATTACATGCAACCTGCCAATGATTTCTTTTTACCTGTATTTATTGTTTACCAGTTTGTTTAATTTATTAAGATGTAAATTTAACATTAAAAGAATAAGCGATTAAAACCGATGGAATTAAAATTGAAGTGGTCGGCTGAGCAAAGTCTGAACACTAACACATACAGGCAGTGTTTATCAAGCAAACTAAAACTGAAACCTGAAACATTTATTCACTGGAGAATGTAGCGGACGGATACCAGATCTGATTCTGACACTGGCATTCAGCGGCTTTAAAAAACTTGCAGTTCATTGTCACTTCTGTCTGCTCATCAGACAGAAGTGACAGGCCCTTAAGCCATGCTCTCATCATATGGTCATGCATGGTACTTGTGTTACTGTGGTTTTCAATAAAGCTAGATAGAGTGTCCAAACTGCTATTTTTCCGGCTAAATTAAAGTACATGAATACTTTAAAACCACTTTTGAAAGCTTATATAACCCAGCTTATTTAATAGTGAGGCAGACGCTTTATCTGCCTTGGTTGTTTTGAATGGAACAATGACTGAAGACAAAGTGGTATGCAGCATATGCACACACACACACACAAACACACTAGTAGTGCTGCAGACTACAGCCAGGGACTTCTTTGCACCTGTAGTGGTTTGGAGAAAAACAGCTGAAACTATATTCATACAAATGTGTCCACTAAAAACATTAATGTTGACAAATTTTCACATATAGAGGTCTTCCAGTCAGCTGCATTTAATAACCAAATAATACAATAGGAAGAAGTTTGGCAGGAATTTTAAGAACAGAAGAAAGAAAAAAGTTAATATCACGTATACTGGTGGTCTACTTTAACTGTGCTAGGAAAAAAAAAAAGATTTATTTATCAAGCAGCTAAAAATCAATTGATCTGGACAGTTTTGATGATAATCCGCACATATGCGAGTTTTTAAGATTTTGCTACTTTGCATTACATAATCAAAACTTTTTTTGGGATTAGTTGCATTTACGGACAAATGTGTCTGAATACAGAAAAGTTTGTCCATTTAGACACTCATCTCCTTCATTAATAATACTAGTTGTTTTTAGCTTCTGCACTCCAGTTGTTGCATAATTTTAGACGGTTCTCTAGATGCTACGCAAACCGGAACCAAGTATGGTGTACCCTGACTCTATGACTGTCCTATAGAAATTATAGAACAATTAATGCATTTATGTATGGCATTCAAACGGTGTTACTGCAATTTAGATTTAATTATAAACTCATTTTAAACTGGTATTGTGGCTGTTTTTACCCCCATTAAGGAGCATTAGACACGCCCGGGAAAAGACAACTTAATTGAAAATTAGGCATCTCGATTTATATTTTATAAAAAATGTTAAATTAAATTTTTTTTAAATCTGTCATTAGCAATGGTGACAACCTGAATCTTGGATCTACCTTCAAACATTATTGAACCTGTGAATTAAGATTTAAAAAAGGACAGTTACTTGTCTATTTTATTTTGTTTTATAATTTCTCTTTAAATATTACTTAGATGGTCATCCGAAAAATTTCTAGTTGCTATTACAGATTTTATTTTTATTTCTAGTCACACTCGAGTGCCAAAACCAGACAGGATTGTTGTAGAAGGACATACTGAGTTAACTTACACAGAAATGCAAATTGGCTTTAATTAGGCATTTGGTTGGCTTGTCCATCACCACTTTGAAACATGTCAAACAAGTTACACAAACATAATGGCTTCCTGTCTTGAGGTTTTGTGGGTTTCTGAATTTAAACACAGGGGCAAAAACAATACAGGAAATAGTTCACACAATGTCACAAGTGGATCATCTGACGGGGCTGCGTGTAACCCACTCCATGGTTTTTACCTTGAATGGCACAGGAAGTTGGAAACCCAGTCTTACAGGGACTGCTGGGCCACAGACCCATTACAGTGGAAGTGGTTTGCTACTAAGGGGAACACCCACTCAGTGCAACTTCAAGGTAATCAACTCTGTCCCCCTGACATGGCTTTGACAAACTGCTCTCCAAAAATTCCTCTAATGTGACAATATCTGCGTGATGTTTTTTTTTTTTAAATTAGAGAAAATAAAAATAAAAAATACCTAAACAGACAAATAACACCACTGCAGCAGTTAAATGTTTGCTTTAGACTTACAGTTTTAGAGACAATCTGTTTTTTCGGCTGTCCAATCTTGAAGGGCATCCTGGAATGACACAAAAAAAGCAATGAGAGGTGACAGACACAAGCAAGTGGAAAATGACCACCAAAAAGGTGAGATCATTGAATGCTAAGATTGTCATCAGCGACATGATGTCTGAGCAGGGGTCAGCACTGGTCTGAGGATTCCTTAACGCAGACAGAAGGAGGCTGTTAATCTGTTCTTCTCAAACAAGCAGTCAGTGCCATGTACATTAACTTCATGTCATCGCTGATCACATCTGGCTTCCACAGCAAACGGATATCACTCAACAGAAGTGGTTGTACCCTCTTCTCTGTGTGGTTGCGCTGTATGATGACCCCAGCTGGCAATCAAACACAGATGCTTATTGTGTATTTGGGTATTATGCCTTCTCCTGAATGTCAGGCAGGAATCAACGAGCTGCTACTCAAAAAGATAGTGGCAATTAGCACCAAGAAACGGCACAAGATTTAGTGTTTTTGCACAAATTATATCAAGCATGCGATTTTCATAATAAAGTGAAACATCTTATATACAAGTATTGAACCACAAATAGATCCTTGGGACGTGTTTGATGAAACGAAAAGAAATGGAACCGGTCTTGGTAAAAATACTATTGTTAACCCACAGTTCAAAACTCTGTCCTTTGCCTTAATTAGATGGTGGCAGGCAGTGTTATTGAAGCTCACAAAAAAGGGAAACATAAAAACACATTTTACGTACAAAGATCTTTGCACACCTTCACTGATGTGCCTAATGGTCTAAAAATCTACACTAAATGATGGCCAATAGCTGGTGACAGGCAGGGAGAGGCAGCAGCTGCGTCAGAAGAAAGGTGTGTAGACTAATGAGGTGGAAAAGTGAGGGTGTGATGCAAGGCCTCGTTGTGCAATCCAAATACGCTTCTGTGTGAGAAAGAGCTTTTTGAAGACAGATTTTGTCAAATTATAAAGGTCAACTTGGTCAAACAAAAGCAGAATTTATGCAGCCAAAACAGCATGCTGATGTCACTAGTGCTTCAACTATGAGGACATTGTTTATTTTATGGTCCCATTGGATTTTATTTGTAGTCCTCTTGTTTTTAGTTACGATTTAAACTAATATATGTCATTTCACTATAAACATGTTTTTGTTTTATTTGAAGGAAAGAAGGCTCACTTGCTGTTACTCTAGCTTGCGTGAGCCAATGTGGAAACAACTCTTGAAAGCTACATTTTTGTATGACTCACCTTTTTCTGATTACCTGAAAGATATACAACAGTGTCATGTTAGCGTAGCCGTCTGTTAGATTTGTAGGGCATTCCTGAACACAACAGCGACATAATTTGGCAGAGATGGGATTGAGTGTTAACGCTGCCTGGCTGGGGACCAAGTGGTGTTCTCCCGAAACTAGCGGTGACATCAACCTCCCACGTTCACTTCCTATGTTGCAATAAGTTTTCCCAATGTAAGAGATGAAGCTAAACTGCCATTTGGGAATCCCATTGATCGAGTTCAACCATTGCTACATACAGATTCTAATAATAACCATGAGTTTAGGTACCTACAAGTGCAAGTTACGCCACATGCACGTCACATCTTCATGAATCATGAGAACTTTGTCAACCTTTTAGTTTCAACGATGACTTGTAGTCGGTATCTACATGTATATTTAACTCTAATAGCTACGAAATATGACAAAAGTGAATTAAAGTAATGCTTTTCTGTTTTATATTTTGAAGATATTTGGAACAATGACCTGCGTGTGAGAGAGAATAATTTTATTCCTAGTTCCTATGTCTTACACAGAAATTCCTAATTGATAAAGAAACAATAATAATTTTACAGATCAAGAAAGAAAATTTTATGGTTCTACAAAAACAAACTAAAATATTTTCCTGCTGGATGAGTTTTGTATCTAAAAGTACTTATTGCAAAAATCCAACTCCAAGACTGCATTTGAACTGTTTAGAAGAATTAAATGGGAAAACTGCAAACATCCATTTAAGCTCTCTATCAATGCACTGTAAAACAATAAATGTCTTGCTTTTAGCATTAGTCTGATCACAAAGATGACATGGAATTTTAGTTTTACCTAAAAATGTTGTAGGTTAAGATTGTAAGAGATTCTTAAAAAGAAAAGAAAGAAAGACAGGAACTCAATCTGTTTGTGAGATGTGGAAAAGAAAGAGTGGCGTGTGCTTTGAAAATGAAAAGAGCAAACAGAAAGAATGTGATAAAAAGGATTGCAGACTCTGCTGATCATTTGTAAAGCTCACTCACACAACAATATTTCCTCCCACATTGAGAAACATTTGTGAATCTGGTCTTGTGAACCAAGAACAACTGACACAGAAAAAGCCACAACAGAGTTTAACACAGGAATATTTTGAGTAGGGCTACCCAATAGTAGAAAGTGTTGCAACAGCAATTATATTGGTAAAAGCTGCGATGACGATATCAGGTGCAATATATCCCCATTTTCCCAGCTGTGATTCCTGCACTCTCTGACCTTTACCATTTTGGACAACACTGTTTGTGTCCAGTATCTTCAGCTGTGAGAATCTGTCCATTAGAATGAAAAATGCAACTTCACAACACTTGGAGTATATTAGCCAAGAGTAATAATGATACTGATATTGCACTTCTGATATATCCACAATATTCTGAAATCCTCATTTTAAATTAAACAAATTGTTGGCCAGAGGAGTAACTGTATTTTAGCTTAAAATCAAAGTTATTATCGCAGTTTTTATCAGTTTTTCAAAGCAGTGTTAGGAAGTATGCAAATTATAACTAACTGAAATTATTGTTATTATCGCTGTTGTAACTATTGTGTTTTTAATTATTTCAATCAGTCACATATCCACTCTCAGCAATATTCTGAATGTATTGCTACTAAATTATGGTAACAGGTTTAGTCATGGCCCAGTGGAAGATTATCAGTACCAGTATGACAGTACGACAACCTTGAGTAAAAAAATCTACCGTAACTTTCCCTGTATTTATGCAATTGAAAGAAAAATATGTAATATGATATGGTTACTTTTATTAAAAGCATATATGCAACATTTTTTTATTCTTGCAAAAAATAAAAATCACATCTATTAAATCTAAAAACTATAAAAACTATAAAATCAAAAGCCCAGAGTTTTTATTAGCATTGTGTGAACAGGGTTTTAACTGTCAATTGATTATAAGAAGGGGTATACTTTGAACCAAGGTAGCCATTTCGTCTCAACCATCAGTTAGCTTATATGAACAAGAATAAATGGAAATAAATATTCAGCAATCATGAGAACTTAAAAACTCTAACATTCGATGTTACTGGTAATATTTTGTGCAGCTTTTTTTCAGGCGCATAAAAGAGGCTATAAATGTTGCTTTGATTCATTTTCAACATCAAGTTAACCAACATCCAATTAAAGAGGTATCTGATATCTGCTGTAATAGGATACACGTCACCTCCATCACGTAAGCACGTAGGCAAGAACAAAGACGTAACAGTCTTCTTTATTGGGGACACATTATGTACTAACTGGAAAACCCAATGGCTTCTCACTAAAACTGCAAATGTGTACACCATTAGAGAGATACGGCATCATTTGACCTTAGATATTCCATGGAGCACAGAGGGCTGGTTGAAGATGTTGGGAAGTGGAATTGTTTTGATGATGACCCCAAAGTCAAACCTCTTGCGTCATAAACCCTAGTGTGCAGGCCATGCTGGAATGCATCAGTCAGCAGTGACAATAAAGGGCTCCTTTCAGTGACAGAGCTGTCCACTCTTGACCTTCTGGTTGGCAGCACATGATGGCAAAATCCTGCTTGCCAGTCATTACTGTTTGGTCGAATTGAATGACGGCATGACACCAAGAATGTGTACAACACTGAAATGTTAGTTCTTATGAATATACGTCACAATTGTATAGAAAAAGGTTTGTTTCTCTTTGTTTCCTCTTGCACAGCATTCACGAATAATGAAGAGTGAATAACACAAACCAAAGGAAGTGTAACATTGCCAAGCTCAATTTGTTCAATTCAATTTGTTCAAACAATCCATTTCCATTTACATAGATTGAGTTCAGAGACGTATAGAAACTTTTACACTGAGGGCCATACGATCAGGAACTGGCAGAGATAGACCTATACAGAACCTACACTGTTGTATTAAATAGAACTGTATCGATTCTTCAAATGATTCAAGTACCCTGATTATTAAATCAGGGCCTTGCAGCTTTGTTAAATTATGTTTTACTTTTAAGTGCATCGTGTGGCTGCTTGATTATTTGTGCTGCGCAAAGCTGTCACTTCCGCTTTAGAGTTGTTGATGAACGCTAAGAGCTAGCAGCACAATGTCCAACTTTCAAATTTGGTCCTATTTCAAAGATTGATCCAGGTTTGTATCGTTTCTTTGGGAGACCAATAGCCATCCTTAAAATAACTGGCGCGATGCATTGAGGATGACAACTTTTATCTTCACGGAGCTGCTAACTGGTGGCCGGTGTTCAGAGTGAATGGGGGGGAAGAGAGCTTAAGGTGCATTTATACAAGTGAGTGGATAGACTGAACACGGCGGGCGGCTGCGCATTAGATGATTAATGTAAGTGGGGACAAACCGTAAAATTTATTTCATATCATTTCGGTCACAACGAATGGGTGGCAGAGCACATCGTGACGGTATATAGCTGGTAGATGTTTCTGTGTGTGACGAACAGAGCTGTCAAAACCCGTCGCTAACATGCAAACAAAGCTACAAATGTTTGGGCAAAGTGAGAGTTCATCTGTTAAACTGACTGGAGATGTATACATAAACCAAAAGCCAGAGTACAGGCATTTTTTAGAAGCGTATTTGTGAGCCTGCCTCATTATTAAATTGAACAGAATTTCAGATTTTTATATTACTTTCCTTCAGGTAAACTTAGAAAGTGAGCTATTGTTGTTATAGGTTGATTTTGTAAACTACAGAAAAGTTATTGTTCAGGAAGCTCAAATGTGAAAAATTGGACTGATAGCCTATAGTAACACTGCTGTTATGTTAGATTTCCCAATGCTTTATTTTATCTTTTTATTTTATCTGATTACTTGATTAATCATAAGAATAATCGGTACATTACTCGATTTCTTAAATATTTTACAACAGCTCTATTATGTACATCACTATTCATAGCATCAATGCAGCACACTTCATAGTAACAACCTTATCCAGGTATAAAGCACTTTAAACTTTAAGTAGCATAAACACAATTACAGTTTGCTCTCTAGTCATAAAATAACTGTCACAATGTTGGGTGAATTGTTTGTTAAGGAGTTAGACTGTAATGTATCCCTGACATAATACTTTAATATAGAAGACATTTTGATTGGTGACATATTGTTGAAATTATAAAAAATATTGCTACTATTACAGCTACAACTAATCATGATAATCCCGATGTGGAAAAATGATAACAAATTGTTAAATAATAAATTGTTAAATAATAACCTCTGCATAAAATGTTCCTACTGTAATACATATTCTAAGAATGAGAAGAATGTCTTCTATTTTAAAGTATTATGTCACTCACACCAGTGGTGTGAAACTTGGATTGCACCCCTGACCTTCTTAATAAACACCTCCATTTAAAAACCGTACTTAGTGTTAGTTGTGTTGTCCGTGGCTGACATTTAAATTGGTTTGATGTTTTGAAACACTTAAGTATGCCATAGAAGCAAAAACAATAATAAATCAGGAAAGGGGGAAAACACTGTATTTACTCTAATGTGGTATGTAATTTGGCATAAGGTTAAGTCAAATTTGGCATTTGATTTAACTTAAGTCAAATGCTCTAATTATCTCATCTGTGTGTCATTGGCTACTCAATGTAATTCAGGAATGCTGAACCAGGGAACCTCTAAAACTGGTTCCGAGAACCAGAATGGAACAGAACCGATCCTGCTGCCCTGACCACTAGCTACGACACAAGCACGTTCTCTTTGGGACAGTTCTTTAAATATCCGAAAACTAGACGGCACCAGCAGACGCACCTTCAGCTATCTTGGAGATTGTTTATATATTCATATGATTCGTTGTCAAGAACAAAGTTACCAGTATGGAACTGTTAGCTAAGAAACACTGTAGCAATAGCTAGGTGTACACTTACTGAAGAATCACTCCAAGTTGATGACACTAAATACTGCTAGAAACTATCCTATCATAAACGAGTGTTTTATGTGCTTTAGACTACCTTGGGTCAAATGAACAAGAATAAACCCCACCAGAAAAGGTTATATTTGTGAGTCACGGAGTTCAAATGCTACAGCTAACTCCGTTGCTAGTGTAGTTTGGTTAGCCCTTCCAGGAAGTAGCCGGAGCCCCAGGCGATTATTCGCTCCTCGGTAATTGCGGGGGGGAAAATGACTCGACTTACACTTTATTCAGAAAAAACAAGTCTAAAACACAGCGGGGATACATACCAGTTCATTTTGAGTGACTTTTATTCCGCTGTGCCTGGTTAATATTGTTATCTCCTCAGAAACATCGCTTTCCGTCACTTCACTGGCGAGCCGTTCAACAGGAAGTTACTTCAGCCGACAAGCTTCAGTTTCCTCTAAGTTTTTTTTTTTCTTACATGTAATGAACAGAGCAAAGCAAATGTCATAGGTATTGAATATACTAACTCATGAAATAGTTGTTTTGTTATCAAATGGTTTGTTTATGGCGTCCTTTTAAATGTTTGTGTTTGTAACGTGGAGAACCAGGAAAGCGCGAGGCAAGTTATATATTTCTTTATTCAAGTACTTACATAGAAATAACAAAACATTTGCAATACAACAAACTGAAGTGCCAGTAAACAGGGGAGCACATCTCCCTATCACAAAGATATAGTAAAATTAATTTAAATATTCAGCTCCTCATAAAATGACCTTATTATAAGGTAATAAGACATTAAATAGGCAAAAGACATCCACAACACTTTGAACAAGACCCCTTTTCTTTAAAAAAAAAAAAAAAAAAAAAAAAGCTAACAGAACAGTTATCCCAATGTGTTTCCAGTAATCCATCTAGCATTGTTGTTAGGTTTGTTCCTTTTTCCCCATGTGACTTTTTTCATGCATAATTTTTTTATTTTTTATTTTTAAAGGGAGTGCCACCACCAGAAAGTGTGGGTGGCACTTTCCGTGCACATGCAAACCTAAGGATATTTTGGTAATGAAAGGAAACACAGCACAACAGAAAACAGTGAGCATCGATTCCGTTTTAACACCAGCTTCACTGTTGAATCCCTGACGCCACCCTGCAGTCCATAAGTTGACATGAGTTGCTATAATATTATCTACATGTTATTGAAATCGTGATAGTTGTTTTTTTTTTTCTTTTTTTTTTGTCAGTTTTAGCTGTATGTGAGGCAAAGCTCAGTGCCTGACACTGGGCCAATTTCACAAAATCCGTATCAAACATTAATGCACAAATATCAGCACAAAGTTGCCTTCAGCCACAAGGACACAGGGGTTACGTTTATTTGTTGCTCCTTTTGGAGTTATTGTCATGTTTTGTTTTTGATCATCCAACCTTGCAACCCAGTTCAGCGCAATGATGGCTGTTGATGTTGGCACAAACTCATCGTGGAGCTGAAAACCTTTCAGCCACCTACTTTTGGCCAGCAGAGTATTAAGCTCATAATATAATGAAGTATTAGTGGAAAGAAATTACACTCAAATTTGTTTGTTTTGAGTTTAAGTTATTTCATGGATTCTCATGGCCTCCTCATATTACAATAATAGGCATACAGAAGACAGTTGTAGTAGCCAACCTATTGAGAAAGCAAGTTGTGGAGGGATAATATAAATGTTACAAAATTTACAAAAACACATACAAAACAAAGTGTAACAGACAGAGTGGGGTTGATTAAATATTGTTTCTGGACTTGTAATTACATGTCTTCATTTGGATGTTGATATATTTTTGCTGTTATCCTTGCCTACCTTTTTATCATTAACACAAAGCAACAGAAACATAATGCTCTCTTACATAATAGAAAGATTTTTTTAGTAAAATAAGGTCTAAATGATCTTCAGTCTGTACTCATAACATCAAATAACTCTGGCATTAATGACAGGCTTTTGTTTTGTTATTGTCTTTTATGTTGTGTCTATTCTTTGTCTTCTGATCACTATGTGGTTATTGTCTGTTGTCAGATACAACCTGATCCATGACAATTTTATTTTGGAGAAATAGTTGTCAAACTATTTGGTAGAATTGTGTTAGTTTGTCAGTTTTTATTTTTCAGTTGCTGGAGGAGAAACTTTATTTTGTCAATGTCCAACCAATGCAGTGGAACTATAGGTTTCCATGCTGCACAAATATTGATTTACAGCTGTGGGCAGTCCGAACTTTTAAACTTTTCATACAAGTGCAAGCAGGACTGTTCATTTAACCATGTAGATGAATTTAGAAAATAACAAACTCTGAGGCCAAATTAATTGGAAAATCAGTGGATACTTGCCAGGAAGCAGAGCACTGAAAAGTGTTTTGGGAAAAAGAAAGGATGGCCTTCAGAGCTCGTAACGGCATGCACTGGGTTCTCTGTGGCACTGTTTGTCTGCACTTTTCCTTTGACCTTTGCATTAGTCAGTTCCTAAACTCCTTTAGCCCAGTCGTTGTGTGTGCTGATGGGTATAGTGTTTGTTTTTTAAGCAATTTTCTTTCGTCAAAAAGTACAACAAATGATATTAAGAAATATGTTAAAAAACAATCAAATAATGAATAAAAAAATGATAAAACTCGTTTTCTTTGAAATTTGAAAATATAGTTTAAGATTCAGACTTTAAAGGAATGCTTCTTGTTTGACAGAGTTAGTCCAATCAATTTTTCTTTTATTGTGATTCCTTTGCTGCTTGTCAAACATGTGTATCACAGCATCTCCTGCCTTCCTTATTTATAGTTGTCAGAATTTTTAAAATTGATTTGACCAATTGCTAGTGTGAAACAATCTCTGAATTGCATAAATATGCATTTTTATGTCTGTCACTAAGCCTGTAAAACAATCTTAAGTGTTTAAACTCAGTGAAAGTAAGGCAAATTGTCTTTCCTGTAAAACTAACTCATTTTCTTAAATCCAATATGCTTCTGTTGTAATAATTAACGGAATTAAACCCTTGGATCCAAGTGAAGTCACTGATAGCTCACACAAAATGTTTTGCTAAAAGACAAAAGAAGTACCCTTTTCTTTCAGTTTAAGAATGAGTAAAGTAAGTGAGGAGTCATTAGTGAGAATTATTTGCATGATCCCTAATGTATTTTGTTTATGAATAGGTTCAGTCATTTAGGAAAATGTCTTACAAATAACCAGTGTTTTTATACTGCTGAGAGGCTGTGGTAATTAAAATAACCAATATTTCTTTAATGGAGATACACAAAATAAAAAAGCAGTTTATTCAAAGAACACATTAGTGCTGTTTTTAACTGGTCTCCCTTGTTAAGCATACAGATGGTACCATCCTTTTGTTTTTTGTCTTTCTGAGGGTTTTTTTTTGTTTTGTTTTTTTTTTTTTTTCCAGTGGAAGATCGGACTATATCTGGCACTATACTGCAGGGATCTACAACATTTTGACAATTTTATAAATATTAGTAAAATATTATATTTTACTGAAAGTCTTAGGACACTTTTTGCACAAGCATTCAGTCAATTGAGAGTTCTTGTTAATGCAGACGTTTGTATTTACACAGTGTGCATGAAGGAATGCACTTTTATGCACAATTTAAAACTGAACTGCGGTGCATTTGACATTTCAGTACAAAAGTGAAACTTCTACTTTAGCTACCTGCATACATATTTGTATACTGTACAAAAAGAAGGATACGTACATTTGCAGTCCAGTCTCTGAATTAAAAATATGTAAACATTAATTTTTTTGATTATGTCTCTTTCCGTTTTCTGCTCATCTTTTGGTTGTTTAAGCTTTACAAAATGAGAAGAGATGCCAAGGCCCATATTCATCTTCTCTTTAACGTCTCATTGGAAATCCACTGCTTATTAATTAAATAGTTCATTCTGTCTACAATGATGCTCTTAGTTGATTTAATCTGCGTGTGAGTGGCATATGTCTGTGTACTCAATTGCATATTGCAGAAGTCATGTAAAATTAAAAGTATCATTGAGCATTTTTATATATATGTATATATATAAAAAGAAAGAGCAACAGAAAGTACATTTGGTAACACAACGTCAAACCATGTTTTAAAAAGGAGAAAAACAACACACAGGGTGTCTCACAGTGACTAAAAATAAATAAGCATTGGCAAAGGCATCAGTTGCTGCAGACATGTTTCTGCACATAACAGGACAAGACATTGGGTTTTGCTTCATGTGACCTATTCTGGAATAACCTGGATTCAAACAAACTGTGCAGATTCGTCTAAATCTGGTGTGTGGAATCGGATCTTTTGTGTCCACAGCTGTGCTAAGCTGATGCCACTCCTGGGTTTGGCAAATGTCAGGAACAAATATAAGGAACAATGTTGGCTGCATCACTGCAATACATTTGGCACATTCTTTAAAAATAATAATTATAAAACAGCTAAACAAAAGAAACATTCAAAGATAAAAAAAAAAAACACACTACACTTGAACAAAAATAACAACAAAAAAAAATACAGTCACAGGCCACCATTAAGAGAATCATGATGATACACAAATATAACCAATTGCACTTTTAAACAGCCTAATGAAATTAATGCATACATCCCAGACAATGCATCTTCTCACCGAGCTCCTTTTTTCAGTCTCTCTCATGCATTCTGACTTTCTTTCAATGAAAACAGTTTCTGTAAAAATGACACATCCACCTCAGAACCTAGTAATACACAAAGACCTCTGTGGCTGAATGTGCTGAAGTGCCCATATCTGTGTATACACTATGTTACAGTAGCTGAGGCTCTGAATTGCTTTTAAAAGACAAGAGGAAAGCAGCCCTTCCCCTCTAACTTAAACTAAAGACGTCCATCTCAAAATAGAAGGAACTGAAAAGAGCCAGAGTGTAAACAAAGAAGAAGAGAATCACCTATTTATTTCATAGTGAATGTGATCTGTACTTCCCAAGTCTCTGTATAATCTCTGGCTAGGGTCTAGTCCATGTGCATGTAGTGATGGTCATGACGCTCCCACCGCTGGTCCCCCGCAGGAGCCAGGCGGTGTGCTGTGGCTCCCAGCCGCCCCGCTGCTCTTGTCTGCCTGCTTCTTGTCCTTCTGTTTCAGGTGAACCTTTGCATGTCTCTTTCGCTCGTCACTCCTGGCAAATTTGCGTCCACAAAACTCGCAGGAGAAGGGTTTCTCACCCGTGTGCGTGCGGATGTGTGTGGTGAGGTGGTCGCTCCGGCTGAAGGACCTCATGCATATTCTGCACTGGAAGGGCTTGTGACCTGTGTGGATGCGGAGGTGACGCGTGAGCTCGTCTGAGCGCGAGAAGCGTCTGTCACAGTTCTCTGCAGGACAGGCGTGTGGCCGTTCATGGACAGGAGTTTTGCTGGGACGGTTGGGGTACTTCCTGGGACGGATGGGTTTGAGGGTGAGAGTCTGAGGCGGCGGATGGTGCTGGGGCGGATGCTGCTGCCCGCCAATGAAACCCGGGTGGATTTGCTGCTTGTCTTTGAACGCTCTGATGGTCTCCAGCGGCGTGATTGGCGGAGGGTTGACTCTGATAGGGTCCATGGTCTGGAAGGGTTTGTGCTCCATGACGCCAACTTCTCCCTGATGATGAAAGAGGTTGTAGTCAGGGATCATGGAAAAAAGGCTGCCATCCATGGGGGCTTTGGACGTTGAGTGGTATTCATTTCCAGGGTAGGCGAGAGCCGTGCTGGTGGCGGGGCTGTGGTGGAAGGAGACCTGATCCTGGTACAGGTCACTGCACGTGGAATAGGCAGGTAGCGGAGGACCATATACCTGCTCCATGTCTGACGATTGTCCACCCATGTTTGATGCAGAGGACGGCGTCTGCGTCGTTACTGTGCCGGGTGATGGAGAGACCCCCAAAATGCCCGCGCTGACGAGGCTTATGATGTTGTTGTCTGGGCACCAGCCAGAGCCACCGATGCCACCTGAAGGAGGAGTGTCAAAGGCAAACTTCCCCAGATACGTGACAGTCTGCCCACTGCGGTTGGACTGGAAGCTGGATCCATACTGTATGTCTGAGCTTGTCTTCTCGCTTCCCATGCCTAGATCCATGATATTATCTAGATGAAAGAAGATTAAAAAACACAGAAGATGAGCAAAAGATCCTCCTGGTTTCTAAAAACATGAATTTGAAATGCAGTCATCTAAGAAGAAAGCTGAGGGGGAAAAAAAGTTTAGATAGTTAACATTATTTTGCCAAATGAACTTTTTCTAGCAGTTCTTGGTTGGTCCCAAAATAAAGCCTTGTTGCATATTTTTCAAATGGTGACAAAAGATAAAAGAATAATCACAAAAAAATCCCATACAGTTCACGAAGAAACGTGAGCCCTGTCAGACCTGGAAGTTAAGTGACTTGAGTGCTGCCTCTGAGAGAGTGGTGTCTCTCTCTCTTGCAGATCCCACAAGCTCTCATAAATCAAGACCTAAACACCCCCTGTGATCCAGTCATTGTGTCCCTCAGGAGGACAGCCAAAGAGGAATGGCAAGATTTGATGTCTTAACAGCAGGGAGGATTATGAGGGCAGACGCCAAATCCAGAATGCTCAGGAATTTGAGACACATTTGCAAAACAAAAAAAAAAAAAAGGAACATCTGTACGGAGATTTCAGTGTTACCTCTATGTATGTTTCTCCTGTTATTGTCATAAGATCGCATTTACGCACACACACACACACACACGCACTCACACACACTCACACACACTCGTGCTCATTTTCTGTCTTTTTCTTTTTTTTTTATCAAAGATGCTATGAAAAACAATTGCACACCTATCAATAGCGACGAATTTGTAGCACGGTTGTGCTCAAAAAGGCAAATGTGTTGCAGTGTAACCATAATTCTTTCACAATAAGAATTTAAAATGAATACCTATTACCATCTGCAGGGATCCATATGGACATGTTTGCTCTCAACAATTACAAACCACTGAAATTTGGCTGTTAAAATCATGCAGCAATAAGACGATACAAAAATGTTTTCAGAAAATATTTGACCTGTGCAAAAAAACAGGGATCATTTTATTATTTGTGGATTTTAAATTAATAAAGTAAATCTTCGGAGATTGTTTCATCATGAAATTTATAGGGTTTTTTTTTCTTCTTTTTTTCAATTTTAACCAGTGCTGAAAATGACAAAATTTTAGGCACAAAATAAGGTCAGTACTCTTTTCTTCGAGAAGACACACCTGCTTTTAGTGTTTAATCTATATTTTACACTAAATAAGTAGTCACAAGTAAGCATTTTCACACTGTATGGTGTAAACTTTAAACAAGAATTAACAAACAATTTTAACAGAAACACTCTGATATCTCTCCTGTCCTTTGCTGAATTACAGCCAATGATAAAGCAGATAATTATATTTTACTGCATGAATAAATAAAAATGCACAGGGCTTATGCAGGACCTGATTGACCTGAATTTAAATGACATTGAGCCTAAAATTAGTTGTTTTTTTTAAACACCTGGCGCGTGCTTAATTCAAACACACATCTGTGATAAACCAAGGAGGGTTGCGTCTTAGTAAACACAACTGCGCGTGTTTTCACCGTTTTATGGCCGTGAGAACTCCTGGTTAATAAACCCCGCGAGTGAAAGTCGCTAAAGTGAAAGAATGACGGGCAGAAAATGAAAGAGGTTTTGTATTTTTCTCGGCATTATCCTCTCATTTAAAAGCTTTAACCCCTGGGTTTCTTGTAATATTACCAGGCTGCACAGCGTGTCATCAGACCCGTCATCTGAAAGAATGGAAAGAATTAAAACAAACAGACGTATAAAAACCGTTTTATTTAAAATAAATAAATAAATATTGAAGTCAGCGAGTGCAATTGATAATGCCCGCTGTTCTAATTTCTTAAATATAAGGTGGCGCACGGGCCATGCGCTTTGAGCGTGTTTTCACATAGGATGCTCCCACACACGCCTACTAAAACAGTGTTAATAGAGTTGTGAATGAAAGTCATTGTTTTAAGTAGCTGACCCCCCTCTCCCCCTCCCCTTTACTAGTAGATATCAAATCTGAGACACCACGGACTAACCACAGTGACACACTTAACCGACTTCATTCAGAGGAATCAATCTGTTTCCTAATCGACAAAAACCTTTTCCATGTAAAAAAACCCCAAAACAAAACAAATCAAAAACATTTCTCAGATTGTGAGAAATGAAATCACAACGCGACAGTTTTTCCCTCCCAGATTTATTATATTTTTTTAAAACTTGTATTATTATTATTATTTATAATTATTAATCGCCGCGTACTTAGTTGTGAAACGAGTTGTGTTCGTTTTGCGTTTTCTGACGCTTCGGCAACGGCAGACTGACTCAAAACATTCAAACGATAACAACAACAAAATGAAAAAAATAAAAAATAAACAAAACCAGAAACGGTCACACGCCGCGTCTGCGTTTTCAGCGGGTACGCGAGTTGCTTCACACACCTGACCTCTCTGGAGTGAGGGGCTCCTGAAGGAATCTGCCTTTGTGCGCAACAGAGCGGGAGCGCAAACAGGTGCTCCAAGCCCGGAGACAACTGTTGCCGTCCGCCGCTCATCGCACTTTGAGCTTCATTTTTTTTTAAACAGAGCTTAGTAAATTCGAGGGGGGAAAAAAGAAATAAAGAAACTTACCTGTGTTCATCTGTGAATAGTGGTTTATGGACTCCGTGCTGGTGAAAATGTTCATAGAGGTGGGGATGTCCTCCTCCGGGTAGAGACTGTCGGGGATCGTGTTTATTAAACTGCTCATGGTAAGAGGGATCTTGTCCGCTAGTTTCCCTGTCATAGCAGTTCTGTTCAGTCCGACATCTACAGAGGACAGCGCGCGGGTATCCAGGTGGGCGCACGGAGAAGCGCACAGGTGCGGCTCGGGCGAGGCGGGCGCAGGATGGATCCCGGAGCTGTAGCTATCCAAAGTATCCCGCGAAGGACGCGCGGCGCCGGTCGTCTCCCCTCTGAGCGCTGGCAGCCTATTGTGACTAATCTGATCACTGTGGAGGCTGACGGGCTGCTTGTGGGGGAATTTGAAGCCAGTGGATCAATGAAGAAGGAGGAGGAGGAGGAGGAGGAAGAGGAGAGGATGGCGGTGTTGCTTGAACAAGAGGAGCCGCTCTGCGTGCTCTATTGGAGCTGGACAGGGGACTCCAGTCTACCCGTATTAAATAGGGGGATGGAACATTTCTGTGACGTAGATGACCATATATGGACATGGGCGCCCATCAGCAGGCTCTCCGCGCGTCAGTCAGTGGAAACTATAGTGGAGGCAAAAGATATCTAAGTTTACAGAAATCGAGATAGCGCACCCAGCTGCGTCCTTCTTCCATTGCTTTCCCCGGCCTTGTAAAAAAAAAAAAAAAAAAAATAGAGTTATAAAAATAAATAATGGCAGCACGTAATCTCGATTATTTTCAGTTCTTGCGGTGCCTTCTGTAGAGTGTTGTGGCTATAAAGCATGTCACTCACACAATGGACTTTATCCATAATTTACGACCGTCTTCCCACAATATATTACATTGTGATATTAAAACGTGCTTTGTTGACTTTACAATCACGCCTCATCTTGTCCCGAAAAGTTCAGACAGAACTTTGGATAATGGTGTTCCCATCCCCCCCCCCCCTCATTCTTTCCTTCTCTCTCTCTCTCTCTTTCTCTCTCTCCCTGTGAACTTGCACACACTTTTTGCAGCACTTTGTTGCAAAAAAAAAAAAAAATAGAAGCTGCTTCCAAACTCCTTTTCAAGCAGCATCATTGTCAAACAAAGACAGTAATTGACAGAGTTAATCGCTTGTAAATATTGCAAAGCTTTGCACAGGCTTGCTTTGACTTGGGAGTCCAAGTAAACCGGCGGAGTGGAAACTCCAAATAAGGCAGCGTCCGGCCCCGCCCAGCCATGTCTGTATTTGGACATGCGAGTTCCGGGTGAAGCAGTCGTAGTAGTCGTAGTAGAAGTAGTAGTGGAAAAGTGATCGGAAGCCACAGACGCTTAAAAAGATGACAGTGGACGACACGTCATGGCTCGCATTTTTTTTTTTTTTTTTTTTTTTTTTGCCAGCGTGCAAACTGTGAAAAAAACCCCAAACAAAACCATGTACTTGGTGAGTTTGACAAAAGCCCCTTCTATGAATTAGTTGGTTACACACACACAAACTAAATAAATAAACTAAAAGTGATCAATGTGAAACTCCACCCCCCTCCCAACTTTATTTAATCATGACATGTAGTTATTAAACTGGGGTGAAGATATTATTGAACATTTCTGAATTTTGTATTATTTATGTGTGGCTAAGTTGTATGAAAAGAGACAAACAAAACAGAGGCCCATGGAATATTTTCAGAAAATGTTGAATGGCATGTCAGTGCTTGCACACACAGACCTAAGAAATTAATAATACTCAATGAGGCATAAGTGTAAACAGAGTGTGTGGGAGAATTAGTCTGAATCATGCTTGGTGTTTGGGGGGCTTACACAAACAGAGCAGTCGCTGATCTTGCATGTCTCATTACCAAACACAAGTCTTTGCACTCAAGCGTGCCTCTTGTAGCAGCTAAATACGGTCTGATCACTTTAGGTAACGTCGAACGACAACAATAAAGACTGTTTTTCTGACACAGCCCGACCTTTATTTATTTATTTTTTTTCCAAATGCATTTCCATCCCTTATTGCCCACCATAAAAATATCTAAATTTAAAATAAAATAAAAAAAATCCCCTAACCATATCAGGTTATCCCATAGTTTAAAGTCACAGTTTCAAGTCTGTTAAGTATTCTGTGTATTACCAAAGAGCACAGATTTATTAATTTTTTATTAAGGTAAAACTGTTTAAAACTCCAGATGGCAAACTATGAGTGATACATCTACTAAAGAGACTGGCTAGAACTGCAAATAGTTGGGTTAATTAACAGGCGACTGTCATATTTTCCTATAGCTCCAGTGTGACTCTTAGAAAGCAGAACATCAAGCAGATATAATGTTCTGTGCAATAAGCATCTGAAAATTAAACTAAATTTAATTTTATTGACATTCATGCTTGAATCAATGAGTCAAAATAACAGGAACTGTTAATATGTTACAGATAACTATAATCTGTATTGTTTTGTGTGAGGTACAGTTGTACTATTTGTTACTTCTTTTTTTTTAAAGTTTTGATCAAAGGTAATGGATCACAATACAGGGAAACCATCAAATCATTTGTATTTTTAGATCCATATGTGGGAAAAATCAAATTGCATTCAATGGCAATTGCATTCATGAGTTCAATCTAAAATGTTTACATGTTTAAAGCCTGGCTGATATTACTATTTTCATATTTTAGTATTGAATTTTATCTAAAGATTTGACTTTTTATACTCCAGCATCAAACAAAGATCCATATTAAAACTGCATTTAAAATTTTGAAGCAAACAGACCAAGCAGATAAAAGTAGAACTTGACCATATAAACCTTTGCAGAATAATCACATGGCTTGCGTGTGTCGGTGTGTGTTTTAGGTCCTTAACGTTGCTGCCTCGTCTTCCTGTCACTCTGTTTTAATTAGTATCGCTACCTGATCCATAGTGTCACAGCGGCGTCCCCTGTCGTTTTTATGGATGCAAACCATCAGAGAATCCCCAGGTGTGGCCTGGGACTCTGTACCGTTTTGTTTTTCCTTGGGGAGGGGGAGAGTGTGTGTATCTCCGCGGTTGGAAAGTTGGCCACCCCGGCTGGAACAGTTACCTGTTGCAGGCTTCTTTCCTCGACTGTGAGATGTGTCACACGGGGGAGGGCCTGTAGAGTTTGTCAATGGCCTGTGGCGTGACCTGGCTCAAAGCGCATCGCTCGGCTCTTTTGCATATGGGAATTCCATGGAAGCAGAGGCCCATTTTGAAGTGCTGTGGAAAACCTCCAAGGCACTGTGGATGCATAGTCAAATTAGTTTTTTTTCTTTCCACATGTAATAAAGATGGCAAAAATTATCCCATGCTGCTGATGAAACAGCTACAAAAATAAACAGCTGAGTAAATGCTGTTTCATTTTATATTGACTGAGTGCAATAAGTTCACCACTATTATCTAGTTAAAACGAAACGCAAGCAAGAATTTGCTTAAAACGCGGACCACCAGCATAATCTACAACTTTATTCAGAACATAGAATGTAATAAAAATATGGAAAACAATATGCATTCAAAAATACTTAAAATGATTGTGCACTGTTAACTTTCTCCTTAATTTTCTGGTTCATTAATTTATCAGACATATGGTAATAGATGATGACATAAACGTACATCAAAAAAAATCTGGATATCATACAGTTCAGTATTTTTGTCACACTTAGATTATTTGTACATGGAGTGAAATATTGTAGACCTTTCTTACTTGTAATTTTGATGATTATGGTTTATATATAATGAAAACCGAGAATTCACTGCCTCAAAGTTGTGACTGTTACACAAGATCAATAAGAGAATATTTCAAACAGGAATGCTAGACTTCTGAACAGTATGTGTCTCTTGCCTCCCTCTTGATAACACTATAGATTCTGTATCAGGTCAGGCCAGTTTGCCGACCAGTCAAGCAAATTTACACCATGGTAATTGAACCTTGTTGTGGTACCTTTGGCAGTGTGGGCAGATGCCAAGTCCTGCTGGAAAATGAAATCAGCATCTTCATAGATCTTGTCAGCAGCGGAAAACATGAAGTTCTTTAAGATATTATGGTTGACTAGAAAACACAGTGAGCCAACACCAGCAGATGAAATGGCACGTCAAATCATCAGTGACTGACCCAGAATGAGAGACCATTTCTAGGACACCGTTGCAGATGTATTTGAGTTAATCGATGTGAAACCACAAGTTTCCAATATTTAAGTCGCAGAATGTTGGGTTTCAATTATCCTAAGACATAATCACCAAGGCTACAAGTAATAAAGGGCTTAAAATATTTCAAACAATGAAACTGGTTGAGTTTCACTTTCTGAAATGAATGGCACGAAATATAACATTTTTTCCATTATACTTTATTTGTTTAGATGTACGTGTACAGCGATTTGAAACAGTAATTATACCCGTTGAATTCTTCCACAATTTCTTACATCACAGGGAAGTGTTGCGTAGGTATAGACAACCAACAACATTTAACATTCACAGACGGAAAGCTGATTGACAAAAATCCCAAAAGACTTCCTGCTGTGATTGCAACAAAGGCTCCTACAATATAGTGACTCTAAGGGGCTGAACACAATTGAAACTTTTTACACAACAAAGATTTTGAAAACCTTGCATCACTTTCCATCCACTTCAAAAATAACAAACTACTTTCTCTTTAAAACTTCACAGACAAACATTAAACTTTGTGGTTTGAAAAAAAAACAAACAGGAGAAGTAGGGATACATTTGCAAATCACTGATGTATGTATGTATGTATGCTGAAGTGGTACAGGTGCATGTTACCCACATGTATCAAAGATCTAAGGAGGAGAGATGGTTTCTAAAGAGGTTAGGAGACCTCAAGTCTTATAGAAGGACAGCCCAGTTCTTCCTACTGGAGTAGCAGCTTGTTACATTATTGTTTGACAGTGTTTAGTTTTGTCCAGCAGCTACAAACTTTGTGCATCAGATATACAATATATATGCAGGAGTTCTGCAGGAGTATACACACAGCATAGCAGTGCAGTGCTCTGTGTGGTTTTTATTTAGGCACAAACTTATGAATTTGATTTGTATAACCACATATGCAAGTGGTTGAATGCAATAGGAAGCAAAGTACTTTCCGTACAAAACTAAAAAAAAAAATAAAATAAAATAAAATTAGAGACGCTTTTGGCTAGACTTTTGTTACAATTTTCCAATAGTTTTACCAGAAGACATGTTAAAGGTCACCTTCTTTATGGGGTTTTATATGATGGGATAAAAATATGTGCTTAGATAAAAAAAAAAACAGATTCAGTTACCCAGAAACATGGATGAATAAAAGAAAAAAATTTACTCTGAGACAGGACTCAAATCTCCTGAGGAATTCGAACTGCATCCAACACGTGCAGTCATATATGGAAATATAAACTGTATGAATATTAACTGATCAGATGTTCCTCTCAAATTCATTCTAGAACAACATGCAGTAACTCAGAAATTCTCTGATGAAATAATTCTTAGTATTATCTTGCATATTGGATCACTTTTGCCAGTGAGACAACTAATCTTATTATAAAAATGATAAACTGCGGTAATATTGACTTCATTAAAGAAAATCTTGAAAGCCTTATTCACATCATCAGGGAAAGTGAGAAGCTTATATGCTCTCCAGCAATGAACTATAACTGTCAATTTTTACTAATCATAACATTTAACTCTTGACATTTGGAGTAAAAATAAACACGTTCGAGGAAACTGAACGGCAAAACCCAGCTGGTTTGGCAGGATATCTCTAAAACATAAAGGAGCAGGAAAAAATGCACAGTGCATTTGGAAGTGCACATCTTGGCATTTCAGTCTTGTACTGATGGATTCAAGTAGGTGTTTTTTGGAAGAATGCTCTCCTACTTGGCATGCTTCACAATGAGTGTGGAATTATCCTCGACTTGCCAGTTGTTAGAAATGTGATTTTATAAGTCAAATAAGACGAGCAAATCAAGGTCAGGAGCAACACTCGAAGTGATGGGTACTTATTGTGCGTTCAAAAGCAGTGGGTTCTCTCGCTCACTGTGGGCCCGTGTGTATTGTTTTGGTTGTTTTGTTTGTGAACTTGGGTGCTTTGACTGCTGAGTCTGGGAGGCAAACAAAGCACATGCTGGACAATTGATCAATGATCTTCCAGAGTTCATGGAGAGGGCACATTGGGGGTTACCAAGGCTGGCTTATCCACCAAAGGCACGAAAGCCTCCTTTACCTGCTCCTGCCTATCCCACTGATGAGACACCAAACTAGGGTCAATGAAACCACCAACTAAAGATTGATCATCAGAACATCAAAGTCACTCATGTAAATCCACCCTTTTTCAGACATCTGGGGTATTGATACAAACACTCCCGGGAGGAGAGTTGCTGGTTAGAAACCAATATTCTTCATGGGGGTGGGGGACGGGACTCTGACCCATCCTCTACAGAGACCCGTAAAGTCTGTAGAGCATTTTAGTGTGGATGGGTTGAAAAGTTTACCCACACCATCCTCTGCAGACCTGCCAGGTGAGGCTCTTATGCAACTCTCTCAAGTTCAAAATGGGTTCATTGTCCTGAAGTTATACTGAAGGACACGTCAAAAACTCAGCGGCTGTTTCTTCAGATAAACCAGATACCTGAAAGTAGCTCACTGTTTCCAATCGAGGTGAGAGTGGTCAATGGAAATATGATAAACAATGACACAAACAGCAAGTTCCCTTAACTTGGTGCATGACAGGCCTGACAGCCCCTCCCCCTTGCCCTGTCACTCTAGAGTATTTTAGTTCAAGTTCCACTGCAGCATCCGGCTGAGCTGCGGTCTTAGTTTCACCTCCCACTTCCTTTTTTTGGCCCTGACGTGTTTCCGGCCCCTGAATTAGAATAACTCTTTCCACACTAAGTTGTGATATCAGCACTGTCTTCCTTCTCTTGTCGTCTGTGTTTGGAAACTATTAAGAAATCCCCAGTGAAGTTTAAATCTATCTCCTGAATCCTTTGCTCCCAACCACGAGACCAGAGATACGGGGCGACATCAAAAACCCTTCAGCCAGAGCAACACACAGAGGAAATATCTCTTGAACGCAGATAAGATAGAAAGTGGCGCAAGCTTTGAAGAATTTCTGCTGTTTAAGCAGGGAAACAATACAAATGAAGAAACTGTTTAGTTTGTATAACTACTATTGTATTCCTCTTCTGATAGAAGTACTTGAGTATCCTTTAGTCCTTGAAGTTCTGGGTGAGAAACTGCAAGGCAGCCACTGGTTCCCCGAGGTTAAACCTTTCGACGAAGGCCTGAAAATCCCATTTACCTGGAGGTGCAGAAGACACAAACCACAGATTTTCATTAGCATTTAAGCAAAAGAATTGAGAGGAAAAAAACTTAAGGTTTGCTTTCAGTCCAGCAAAACACTCCAGAAATGAGCTGTACTCCGAGTGCACTCTCTGGTGCATTATGAGAGCATTTCTTCTGACCACTTGGTCTGTGTTTAAGGGATCTGAGGCCTAACTGAGCAACACATGGCTCTGGGATGTGAGTCACTGAGAACAGCTCTGCTGAAAATAAAACATGTTGCTGTAATGATGGAGGTGGGAACGCAAGGACGTATTGGCAAGAAGATATGATTCAATCGCCTGGACTGTTTTTTTTCTCTTCCCTCCCCTTTTAAACAAACACCAGACGGCCATCCGGCTGGTATGACAATATCACTTCTAAGATTTTGACAACCACTGATTCCCTGCAGTTTTCCCTCCCTTAACAAAAAAAAAAGAAAAAAAAAGGAGGACAAATTCACAACTACGATTCCAAGAAGAAAATCCTGTGTGCTTTAAACTTGCAAACTTCAACAAATTCCACAAAGAAAGAGTGCATGTCTGCGTCTTCATATGTCTGCATGTGCATCAGACAATGCTTTGATGCTTTGTACTGTAATCCAGGGAATCAGGGACATTCTGGTATTTCCATGTGTGCGGTAATTACACTAACAGCTGTTCAAGGATTGCCTTGGGAAGTTGAAAAAGCCCGCTTCTGAAATGGCCCAAATCCATAGAGAGAATGGACTCAGATAGGGGTCAAATCTCAATATGCCTGGATTAAAGACAAAAAAAAAAAACAAGTCATCTTTAACATTCTGCTTCATCTGATATATATGGTGTCACTTTTCAGCCATCAGACAGCAGCATGCATTAGAAACACTTAATGGTTAAGCATAAAATTATAATCTCTGACAGGTGAAATGAGAGTCATTGATTATCTCTTGTACCAAAATCTGTTAGTAGTTTGAGTAGTGAAGATTTTAGAGACCCTTCTACAAGTTTCTCCCAGTAGTTATGGTTCATTCCTCCTGATACAGCTGATGTTACTGAGTCGGGTTTGAAGGCTGCCTTTCTTGCACACACTGTTCAAGTGTGGTGGCCGCCACAGAAAAAAATGAACTTTGTTGATCTTATGCCAGTTTGATTGAGGACATCATTTATTTGGAACACTAATTTTTTAAGAAAGTTTGAAAGTTGGCCCAGACCCAGAGATGTTACTGAAATATTCCCACGTTTCATCACGTTGCTTTTTGTGAAGTGCTCCTTTTCCTTCCTGCATCAAAACACCTGCGTTTCATGACTCAGCCAATCCCTACTTCACAGTGCGGATGATTCTTTTTCCAGGCTTGCAAACTTCCTCTTTTTTTCTTCCAAATATAACAATGATCTTTATTTCTGAACAATTCAGTTTTTAGTTTCATCAGGACATGTCTCAGTGAAAACTGTCCTTCTATGTATTACCACACACTAATATTGGTTTTGTAAAATCTTGTTATAGAGAAATAGCTTCTTCCTCCTTGAATGGCTAGATAGCTCATGTCTACACTGTTTGTAGGCACTCTCATCAATTCAATAACTTCAAGAAAAGCAAATTGAAATTATTTTGTTACTCCTGACTTAAGATAGTATAAATTCAGTCTGATTCGATGTAAAATTCTGAAGGAAAAACATAGTCTTTTTTGTGTAGAGAAATATCAGGTTTAAACTACATTAAACAGCAACTGTACAGTTAGTCCTCAAAGTTGATGAGTTAGAAGCAGAATGTTAGAACAAGGACTTGAGCAAATTTGACAAGTGTGACTATGTTCCTGGCTACACAACAGCATTAGAGCATCTTCAAAACTGCAGCTCTTCCTATTGGAAAACAAATTTGCAGACAGCTCAGACAAAAACACACACACACACAAAAATGTGTCAAATTTTGAGCAGGTAAAATGTCCAGAGCAGAAAAACTTCTGGTTTTTGTTCTGCTGAGCAGAACAGCAGCAACAGCAGGCACAAATAAAACTAATATCCAGGTTATGGACTAATGAGCAAACCAGGCAGTGATACAAAACATCCAACCAATCAACAAAACTTTAATAAAGGACCATCGTCTGAGCTGAGATTTGAAGCAGAAGTGTTTTGCAACAATGTCTGTTTAAAACAAAATTCAAGCACCCCAAACTATATCACCATCGAAGGTGGGTTTAGCAAGGACCCACCTTGAGCTTTCTAGGTGTTGATCTAAAGCCCCATCAGAATACTGACTCAACCACAATGAACCCATGATAATGCAGTTAGAAGGCTTACAACCTTGAACAACCTTGTTGTGTTTCTGGTCTGCATTACTCAGAATATGTCAAAAGAGGCTCAAAGGAAGACAGGCTGTGAGGCATGGACTCACTAATGCAAAGCAGCAAAGCAGATGAGTTGCTGGGTCTTATTGAAAAATGAGTCAATACTGGTTCTGATGGAAAGGTGTCATTGTAGTTTGATACTACATAACTCTAGATTAGTTAGCATGCTCCTACTGACCCGTTGTTCTTCACTGAAGCAACATCTTTTAAATAATACACATAGGCATGGAAAAGAAACATGGACATACAAAATAAAAATAAAAGAAAAACATTGCAGGGAAAAAAGTATTTTTAAAAGTATTAAGTTATTTTCTTTCTATTTCCACATAAATTTTTAGCTCAAACTGATAGTGTAGAAGTAAAATAGCTGTAACAGTGTCAGAGCGAGGTACTTGTTCTTTATTTTTTTATGCATATATTTAGTCACTTCTATTGTGTACTTTTATATCATGTTGATAGCTGGGTGTATGTGCATTATCTGAGGACATTACACCCAGATGCACTATAGGTATTAAAGCCTTCTGCCGACATCTTGTTGCCCGACACTGCATCGCACATTCAGGGACCTTCTGGAGTCCATCGCTCCACAGGTCAGGGTTGTTTAAGGAGAAAAAAAGGGTGTAATAACACACTATTAATCATTATGACCATTGGTCATAATGTTATGCCTGATTGATGTAGCTCGCCATTAACAAAAGCACAAATCTGAAGACTTAATTGATAGACATATTCTACACGTTATCTTTTTAATGTAATCATTTGTTTCTATAGAAATCTTTGAAAAATAAGCAGAATTTGCATTATACAGCAATACCTAAACAATTTTTTCCCCAACCTGTCAAGACTTTTTTTAGTTTCAAAACCTGACATTTCCATGTAGCTGTGAGTTCGGGTCAGGTTCTGATCTCAGCTGGGGGAAAGAGGATGAATAATAACTGGGAGATGAGCAGATGAGTACCTGAATCTCAGCAGGTCATCTCTGAGAATGAAGACTGCCAGCAGGGAGGCCACCAATAATCATGAGAGGGCAATGGAGTCAAGTGACCTGTCTGCATCAAAGGGCATGGCCTCACCCGACCCTTATGGGTCTGTGCTTCAGTCTCAGATAATGCACCGCCTCTTCAGATCCCCAAACTCCTTGGCATGTCCACGACGAGGTCACTCACCCCCCAGCTACTGCAAAACGATAGACAGCTTGGAGATGAACTTTACATAAAATACTGGGACATATCTGACATGTCATGTTGTAGATTTCACTATTATGACAATGAAGCAAAAATACTTTTTCATCTGCGTTTCTGTTTTCTTGCCTTACAGCGGTGTTGGGCAACATCTTCTCTAAAAAGTGCTGGAGTCAAAGTCAGGCAGCATTTGAAAGACTCTGCACATATAATCCTGTCTAAAGCTGTGCAATCATTGGGGCTCATTCCAAAACGAAGTAAATTCTCAGTATCCACTGCTGTCGTGCTGGTTGGTACCTTGCAAATGTCTAGACTTACAAGTGACCCTAAAATAGGCTGGTGCTTGTTTGTAGTGCAGAGACACGTTTCCGCCTCTCCCATCTGCACGCTCATGGAAAGGACAGATAGTGTGGGACCTGAGGGCGATGTTAACGTCTTCCTGCCTCTCCTTTTGTTTCCACCTTGCATCTCTGCCTGGGTATGGCAGGAAGATCAGGACTGCTGCGAGGTGACAGAGAACTGCTACATTTAGTGGTGTGGGCGGTGTCCCTGTTAAACCTCTTACACTGTCTCAGATATACTCAAAATCCAGTAATCTTTTTTTCTCGCACTAAAGTCAAAGGAGCCATATCAGAGTAACAGCCTGACTGAGGTTCTTCTTATAAAAATAGATGCAGGAATATTGCAGTGTTTATTTTCAGGATGAGGAACTTTGCTGCTGCCGGGATTCAGCCACAAGACAGTATCTATCGCTGGAGAGGGATTAACCTGGGAAAACTCAAAATGCCTGTTGATTTTAACTCTCAATGTGTTGCAAGCTTAATGCTGTAGATTATTAGATCTGCGAGGTGAACAAGCCTAATTTTCCATCGAAACCCAAATCACCGAACCTAAAGTTATTTTTTTACATTAAAATAACATGTAAACTGGTCAATATGAACAAGCATAGAAACTCCAATATTCAACTGTTACATAAATCTAAGTGAATAAATATGCATTTTCCATTATACCAAACTGTATTGAATACAGTACTTACGACATTAGTACAATTAATGGCAACAGTACTGAACATACCATTCGTTTAAAAAGTAAAATAAGTAAAACTGAAATAAAAAAAGCTTTGTTATTTTTTAGTATATAGATTTATGATTTTTCAAAGTTTCTTATTGTGAGATAATTCAAATGCAATAAATGATCAATTAATGTATTAGCAAATTAGTAACATGTACATGATTTTGTATTGTATTGTAATTGTGTTCTTGTAGTAGGGCTTGCAAAAGAGACAAACCTGGTCAAATGAAGTTCGATGGATTGTGTACAAATTATGAATTCTTAAGCAAACGTTACGTTGACTTCCCTGGGTTTCCTAACTACTGCAGGTTGTCTTTGAAAGCCTTTCCTCAACAGATCTTATCACTGAAAGATGTCAATCAGGAAATTTAAATAGATTTCTGCACAACACTTGCAATTGTCAACAAGTGCATCTCACCAGAAATGGAACTAGGAACACAGCGTTCCTCCAAAAGTGATAGGAAACGCGGAGATGAGTCTGCCAGGAGGGCTATGGCAGCACTGAAAGAGCAGCAGGACTTCCTGGCAAAGACTGGCTGTTCATAACATTTGACAACAATCTCTAACATGCACTGTATGTCTGGGCTATGGGGCAAATTTTCAGAACCAAGTTGTCTTCGATGAAAAAAAAAAAAAAAAAAAAAACAATTCACCAAAAATGTTTGAGCCCCGCTAGAGTAAAAAAGATCAATTCACTCATTGTGACATGAGATAAACATTCTGTGACGTTTCGATGACACCAAACATGCTACAACAAAGCAACTTCAGTTGAAGGACATTCAAGGTGTTGTAGTGATCCAATCAAATCCCAGATCTAAATCCGTCTGCAAATCCTAAAAATTTATATTGATAGACTGAAAAAAACTACAGCACAATGTTCATGTAGAAAGACTGAATACAGATGTTTGGCACAGTTGTCACTTTTTTATTTGCAAAAATAACAATACTACTAATAATAAAGGAACATGCAATATTTTCTTTCCTTTTAACAACTGCACATTACTTGTTCAACTATCTCATTAAATCCCAGGAAAAATAAGATTGTAAAAATCCAATGAGAAAGAATCCCTTTCAGGGCTCTCTAAAAGCCACAAAACTGTATTTTAAAAAAGTTAACTTTAACTTGTAATAACACTAGTAACATATTTCCCCATGTTTTTAGTGTATGTCTTTTAATCGTTTCTCATCTGGACAAGAAGTGAAAGTCCTGATCTGACCTAAAATGATCAAGTTTCATAGGGATGCACATATTTGTGCAGATCAGGTATAGTGAAATTATGTCCTTGCTCTTAAATGCAAGTGTTAAAAAATGTAAAGGTAAGGATTACTCTATATGCTTTTGATAAATGTTTCAGATCAAAGCTTGTGAGTTGAAAGACTTAAAACCTTTGAACCAAACCTGTCAATTTCAAGATGTCAAGATGCCACTTTAAAGGAGCTGACTCCAGCCTAAAACTTGGGCCTGCTACAGCAACCAAATCCTGGCTCTCTTGACTCCTCGCAGCTCTGATTAATGGTAGAGGCTGTGGGTGGGTGGTAGACATGGATCTGCCCATTACCACACTACAACATTGCAAATGGCTTCAATTACTGCGGAGTGTGCTGAGCTGGCAGTACAGGCTCTGGGAAGCAAGATGAGCAACGTGTAGGATCCAGGAGCTAACTCCTCTCTGATCCATTCTTTTACACAACGTGATCGTCACCCTTGTTTTTACAATCCATCAGAAATAAATGAAGGAAAAAGCGGCTGCGGGAATCAAAGCAATGTGTTATTTATAAGTTTCTATTTTTTTCAAGCAAATAATCTCAAACCGTTTTTGAGGCTGGTAGATCTGCACATGTAGAGTGGCTGCTAAGGTCAGGAGATGGACGGCTGGATGTGTGAACAGTGTATGCAGAGTGTATCGTGTAAACTGAAACAACACTAGGCAGCCGCTCTCAAGGCCTCGGGTTTTCCCTCCAGGCATTGTAACACTGTTTCCCCCCGACAAACTGACATGTCGGCACAGAACAGTACCAGGACATAATAAGGGCTTGCCAAGTGCCTGACAAGTATCATGAGGGCTTAAATGCCCACGCCTGCGCCCCCTTCTCCACCCCCCACCCTGGCACAGGGGCAGTCTCCAGTGAGGGACAGCTTTCCTGAGCCAGAGCAATGGGGATTCCCTAGGATAACGCCCCTGTGCCCAGTGCCAAGATTGTAGCCCCCTGTAGATCCTTATGTAACAAACCAGCTGTCTCCATCAGTTCACTGACCCACATTCATAACCTTAACCCTGGAGGCAAAGCAGACTCCCACGGTTTTTCACAACAACCCCTGCTCCACCTCTAATTGTTCAGTCCCCTCTGGCCAGTACTTATTACTTAACTGATGGTCAGAGATGAAAAGAAGAGAGACAGCAAATCAGAAATAAAATTGAGTCAATGACTCCACTACTGGAAGTGGAAAACGATCATTAGGAGTCCTCCACCCACGACTAAATGCTCTCCTTCACAAATCACGTCAATTAATGTCATCGGTTATGAAGAATCCTCTGTGTGTCATACCACATGGAGGGAGGACAGATGCTAACAAGTGAACATACTTAACGGAGGAGGTGGGAGACATGGGATTCCCTCTGTTCTTCTTCTCTTAGTGTGCATACTGCGCACATGGTCGTGAAGGCCAATGACAATAAAGCAGGTAAAATAATAGAAAGACGCAGTCAAAGCCAAAAACAGGTGCATCCATCCATTTTCTGTACACCCCTGTGCCCAGTGGGGTGCCTATCTCCAGCGGGTGCATCTTCTTAGGATATAATTGAAAAGTTCATTTGTTTCAGCAGTTTTATTCTAAAAGTGAAACTTGGGTAATTTATCAGTTGCACTCAAACAGATATATTTCAAAAATTTATTTCTGCAAATTTGATCTAAGAAGAAACTATGCATGCGTTTGTAGGCTTTCGCTGGCATTTTTTACCATCTGTATCATGACTCAAGACATCCATAGGCATATCTGTGCCAAAGTTGTGTAGCATCTTGTCTTAATGGTTACTGCCCAGCCACACTCACTCCTTTAAGAAGTGCTTCAAAAGGCTGACGACGACACAAGCAAACCATCAATGTAGCTGATGTAAGCGGTCACCGCTGTGATTGTGTTGTTTACAAAAGTCTTTCTTTCAAAATTGTTCAATAGTAAAATTTTCTGGCAAATTAAATATTTGAATTTTACTAAGAGAACACTATAATTAAACCTATATGTGTTTCACGTTTTGAATTGAATCATTAAAAATAATTAACCTTTTTAATGATCTGAGATGTGAGTGTAAAACATGAGTTACCTTTATTTCTCAACATCCAAGCCCATCGCTCTCTTCAGATGAACAGTTATTCTCCCAAGAACTGACCCTTCAAATGAAACATTTGATTATCTAAGAGTGAATTCCTTAATCAAATTTCCCTTGAATAGATTTTGCAGGAGAGAGGAAGTGCGACAACGGGAGTTAAACTCATCCAGTAGATTAAGGATGGGTGGATCCGCTAACAGCAATTGCTTCAAAATTGGGGTGGTGGGGAGTGGTGTTTGTGTTTGGGTCAGACTATTTGTATTTTTTTTTCTTTTATTACAAACATTATATTTGAAACATTCTGTTTTAACAATGTGATGAAGGTTTACTGAAAATTACCCAAATGTGACTTGGGTGTAGCACAAAAACAAAAAAAGTTAATTTATTCTGGCATTTCTTTTCCCTAAACTTTAAACATCAAACACACCTCAGCCTAATGTGCTTGGACTGTTTGCTGACAAAGCTGTCAAAACTTCAAACAGCAGAGACTGGCAGCTCCACTTGTTCACCGGCGCCGAGCTCGAAAGTCTCCAACCGCCCCGATCTCCCCTCAAATCATCAACTGTGACCGGAGTAGAACAGACAGGGAGACACGCCTCCTGCGAGCTGCTGTGCTGTTCATCTGAGTGCTGCTTCGCACCTTCCCACTGACTTCAGACAGTGGAAAAGTTATTTTAGAACAAGAAAGAAAACAAAAGCTCTGCCGCAAGAACAAGACTGACTTCTGAGAGACAAACAAACAAAGATATGGTAATGATATCAACAATAATTGATGTTCAAATTGAACCGTTCGTTCATGTGCACTGACACCGCTGATTGGGGATTTCAGGTTTACGAACACACAGCCAGGCGGACTCATGCAGGTGTGCGTGGGAGCCAGTAATGCTCGTCTTGACCTGGTGGGCATTAGCACAGCCGCAGACTCGCTCATTAACCTCATTAACATTTTCTTTGTTGGGTTCATGCACTCGAACAAAAACTGCCCACCAAAAATAACTCCAAGTGATGCAATAAAACCATACAGTTGTGAGAACAGACAAAACAAGTCCACTGATGTGTCTGATCCACAACGTTTCTTTCATTAAGGGAAAGAAAGACTTGTTGTGGTTACTAAGAGAGGAAATGAGGAGTTTGAATGTCTTGCTGGAATCTTCAGTAACAAAATGGTAGAATCTAGTGTTTTAGGATATCGTTGCAGATCACATTTCTGCGATCTAAAGATGCAGAGTGATTACCACGGGAAGACTCCTTTTCAGTGAGTGATATCTTTGTGTGAGGAGGCTGCTCAAATAACATGAACTGGTAACGGTGGAAACCAGTCTTCTGCGGCGGTGTCGGTGGATGGTAATCTGCAAAACAAAGAACCAGAATCATGAGCGCTGGCAATGCTGAGCTGCTGTTATCGACTATAAGTCATTAAAAACCCTGGCATGGATTGCCTTTTTTTTTTAGATGGCATTACACTAATAGCAGTCGTATATCCATAAAACTCTGACCCTGAATTGTGTGCAATTTCATGTACTCGTGTTTTGGCTAATGGGCGTGTAAATATTCTCATATACATGTAAGAGATGTTGCGTGACTAATTTATTTTAAAATACAAAAATAATATGATGAAACTAAATCTATCTTAAAGAATGGTTCACAAAAAAGCATCAGCAAAAAGCATAAGCAAATGTATTTAAAAATCATAATAGTTAATGACTGTCAAACTTCCTGCAAATAAAATTATGTTTATCATTCAAAAATAATGTAGAAGCATGGAAAAAGGAGACATAATTCCCTTATCTTGTGCAATTATTTGTCTAATTTAAATAATTAGGATGTAATGAATGCTACCTATACAGAGACAGTTTCCAGTCTTACCAGTAAGAATCATTCCTTGCATTTTTCCTTTCTCCAGTGAGTAGCCCTGGTAAAGCAAGTACATAGTCAGGTAAATCACGAACAAAAAGGGTTTCTACAAACTAATACTTTGGTGCTAAATGATGTTAAATGTTGTCTAAAATATAAAAATCTATTTACTCGAAGCTCTTCTGCAGGATAGCGTCAGAATTGTTTTGGTTAAGTGAAACACACAAGAAATGTATCAATGTCTAAAAAAGGAAGGAACAAACTGCAGACAAAAGACAGTTTCCAAGCACATTAAACCAGTGAGAGGATTTCCAATTTTCCATATTATTAATTGTATATTAATCTCCTGTTGCCTAGAAACAGACATCTTATTACCATATCTGAAGCTCAGGTAAATTTCATAAGCCTTTTAGATTCTTTTTTACCATGTATTTGTCATGTTGAACTCCTTTCTTCTCAGGAAACACACAGAGTAAGGCCATTCACACAGTAAAAATTACACACAGACACGTTTGTTTAATAAACTTGGGTATTTACTACATGATGGCTGCATCCTTGAGTGGGAGGAAAATGACTAAATATGTTGTCTGTGAAATGGCCTCAAACCCACTTGAAGCAAGAATGGAAGTCCCCATCACAAACTGGGAGTGTGTGGTCTGAGCACCTATTAGTGTCCTCGTTTCTCTGCACACAGGCTCCCCCTACAGGGGAACCAGGGTGGTGTGTTACTAGACAGCAATGTGGGACAAAAGATGGGCCATAAAGGAATGCTTCCCTTGTTTTTCTTCCACTTAAATTGACATTTTGGTTTACTTGATGACTTCAAATCAAATGGAGCATAGCTTATATTGAGAACAGAAAAATTATTTAGCTTATCTTAAAGTAGATGGACTAAACAAACTAATATTACAGTGAAAACAGAACAACAATGTCGACTTTATCATTTTGGTAATGGAGCAATCATGTTTATTCATCTTTTTTTTTTAGGATTAATGATTTTATATATTTGTAAAGATAGATACATACACACATTGAAACATTTCACATGGAAAATTGATATTTCAATCATTTTTATTTCATGATTTCTAATCACATTTCGTACAGAAGACAAAAATATGATCTTGGCAGATATGAAGATAGTCGTCACATCATGACGCATGCTGAAACCTTGTATTAAGAAACATACAGCTGTAATTCAGTTACTTCCAAATCTATTGGCCTTTTAACATTGATCCACATCAGCACAGCTCAAATCAGCCTGCAAGTGTTACTGAGGATTTCATCAGTACTCGAGCATGTGCCCCTCATTGTGCTCCATCTTATCTATAATCCCATAACGGCTGTTGAGGATGCTTCACAGAAAGTATTAAGTGTTTACTTCAACTGATACAATTCAGAAGATTAGCTTCAGCTGTGAGTATCTTCATCCACAGATCAGTGCGAAAAAAATAGCTTTATTTAGACACAGCAAGAGTCCTGCAGCCTGCAGGATCCAAACCAATTGCCATAGCAACAGGTAGTCAACATTTTCCCACATCTTAATGCTCAGCTCTCGCTCGTTTTCCCTGGCACCCCTTGGCCTTTTAATTTCAGTAAAGAACACGGAGTTTAAATAACAGCAAATGAATGCAACATTGAATTTCTGCCAATAAATGGAAGACAAGTCGATAGTAGGCAGCAGAAATACATCTTTACTTATTCTGATCATCATAAGACTTCAAAATGAATTACAGAAAATGTTGCATTTTATTTATGTTTAGAGTGACGGACTATGTAAGACATTGTGATTTCATGGGCGACGGTCTCTTGGGTCTTCTCAGTGGGGTGTAATATTCCCAGAGTCTGATAAAAATCTACTGATTTGTTGTTTATATTTAAAACAAATGTTTTCATTTTTCATTCATGACTCAGGTATATGGATATAATGTGTGTGTGTGAATTTTAGGCTCAAAATGTATCAATGAAGGGCAAGGCCATTAATTAAAATTCATACTTAAAATAATTAGCTAAGTTATCAGTCATGCAGACTATTTGACTTTAATTAAATGTGTTGTGTTCTTTGTCCTAAATGAGGTATTTTACCTTAAATAAAACTGATTTTATCCATGTCAAAAAAAGGGGGTAAAACAAACAAATGGGCACTAAAATAACCCATGTCAATAAAAACAAAGAAAAGCTGTCTGAAACATTCTCACTCCATGTTCTTTTCATTGCCGTCACTGTCTGATTATTTCATGTTAAACCCAGACACACCCAGACATAAATGGGGTGGGAAGAATTTTCCTCTAAAATGAACAACAGAGGTTTTTTGCCCGTCGGAGGAAGTCGTAGATAATCTTTTATAGTGATCTTTATGGATCTTTTGTGTAAAAAAAAACAACCCCAAAACAAAACAAAAAACAACCTAAAACTAAGCAAGCAATTATGGAAAACAGAAGGGAAAACCTCCGGCCCAACACCAACCCTGGAACTCATCATAGTCTGCTGTATCAGAGACTACATTCATTAGTTCAGACAATATTTTTGTTTTGGCACCCCAAAAAAATCTCCAATGCAAAGTATGCCCAGATGATTTCTAGTTCAAATGATGTGCAAACCATGACTTCCCAGGACAACATCTGATTTGACAAATAAGCTGAATGACTGAACATCCCTTCAGCAATCAGTGAGAAAAGTAAAAAAGTTTAATTTCATATGTAACAAAAAAACAAACAAACAAACAAACAAAAAACCAAAACAAAGTAAGCAACGTAGTCTTTTCAATTTCAAATTCTGCACATTTTTTATTGTTTCACCTACATCAATTTCCAAACTCACTCCTGCCAGGCTGTTGAATTGATCCTGTTTGAGATTCAGGAATATCCATTGCTGGACTTCTACCAAAAGCAAAACACCATCCTGGAATATCTCAAAAGGATCGGAAACAAAAGTTGTGAAGCAGTGTGTCTCAGGCCTTGGACACTGTAGGGCAGGTTCAGGTCTTACATTCACATTCATTGTTTTACACACAACAGTCTGCTGCCAAAATATGTGCTAAGCAGCGAAAGCATCAATGTGGTATACATTGGGCTATACCAGCAAACTGCTCAATATGACTCACTGTAAAACACTGGGAGAATGAAGATATGACAAACACATGACACAAATATGTTTCTGAGAAAAGTTGGCACACAACAGAGACCGAATAGTATCGTAATTGTCTTCAATTCAAGGTTGTAGAAATGATTTCAGTTTCCTCTAGTCACATGTTGATGTGCCCCTGGTTGCCTGTTGAATTGTGTATTGCTGTATAAATGTGTGCATTTGTGAATGTGAATTGGTGCATGTACTGCAAAGCATTTGAGTGGTCAGTAGGACTGGAAAGGAGCTTTGTAAATTCAAAACATTTACATGGATTTAATCATGTTTTATATGCTGCGCAAATTCGCCTATTCATGATTTTTGTACAGCATATGTAAAGTATTTAAAGAAGATGTAGCTTGAGAAGCTGAAATACTCACACACGATGCTAATTAACACGCTATTGACTGGTGTTTGGAAACCAGCCAATCCAAGAGTGCCATTTGTTTTTTTTTTAGTACTGATTGGTTGTGCTCCCAGAAGCAGAGATAAGGAAGTTGATGTTAGCTTCTGCAATACTGCCAAAACAGTTGTTTCAAAGTTCACATTAATGCATATTACAGTATGAACTACAGCTATTATAAAATAGAGGAGGTCTCTTGTATATCATGATCTCAGCTCTTTGCAGGTGATTGTGGTCCCTGCAGATACCAAAGCTCCACCAGAATGAAGGGTACAAAAATGCAAAGGTGGGAAATATTACATATTCAAAAATGTTACAGTCTAGTTTTATTTGTTATGATTTTATATTTAATGATCTCGACATTAAAATTCAATCAATTTTACACACACCAAGTTAACCAAAGTGTTTAAAAGCCACATTAATCAAAATGTAGGTTGGACTGTGGTGACTTGCAGCAGACCTCAAGCTTTTTGTCCACTGAGCTGACTGCAAACAGAGAATAAATAATTTTATAATTGGGTTCTTTCTGCTACAATTAATAGCACTTGCTGCTGATTCTCTGGCACTGGGATGTACATTCGGCATATGTGGCGTCTCAGAGTTTTGCCACTGATTTCAAACATGTGACCAAACGTGATCAGAGGGGGTTAGCTTAAACTGTAAGTTTGCATCACCTCTGGAAAAGCAAGGATCCAGTTGCTCTACTTTCACCATTGAAAAAGCGGCTATGCGGGGCTCAACACACTACAACTGGAAGCATGTTTATTTGGAAATTGCCTTCGAGTTGACAAAGCTCTTGCAAGCTGTTGTACATCTGACCCAGACCTCTGAGCTGCTTGAGATGAGCAATCATGGAAAACAGTGCCATAGAGTCAAATATGAAAGAGAGCATTACAAAAAAAAAAGAAAGAAAAAGAGATTGACTTTATGCTTCATGGGTTATTTTAAAGATTTTCTTTTCCCTTAGTCTATATTCTGTTTTGTGTAGGTGCAGCCTGTTCCGATACCACTGTTGTGTCTCCAGCTGTGGTGCTACACACATTTCATCCAGCCTCTGTTGCTCATTGCGGCAAAGCTTGCTTTTATGTCTTACTGACTGTTTCACACCCTGACTTGAACAAAGGTAAAGAATCTCAAACAACCTACACAATATGAGCAATGAATAACGCTGCAAGTCTAGAAAAAGCTACATGCAAGCTTTTTTTTGTGGGTCACGTAACATCCTGACACTGTATTCATGAGAGGCTTCAAGACCAATACTTATAACACATCAGCTATGATGAGTAAGATTTCTAGGAACATAATTTATGACAGGCGTAAATTACGAGGCATGCACAGCCAGTCTTTGGGTGGCTAGCAAGGTAATGTCTCTTCCTGTACGAAAATAAACTAAATACGTTACATGACTTGGTAAAAAGCCTCCATCTGAGGCCGGAGGATGAGTGGTGTGTTTGTATAATGTGTCAACGTAACTTCCGTTAGGAATCCTCCGACACGAGCCAGTAGGTAGCAGTCCACGAAGAGGCGGTGGGTGGGTGCAGGGGTGCGATTTCAGCAGGAATACCCACTTGCCCAAGAACCCTTCTCTTTCTTTGTGTGGGTGCGTGCTTCCCTTTGTCAGCAAGAGTTACTCATGCACCTCCTTGAATATCCACCACTTCTCCCTCCCTTGCTTAGCCTGTAAACCCACACCTACGACAATCAGCACCCACGTTCCTCTATGCAGTTCTCAGAGCATCATTCTCCCTTTCACTTGCAGTCAGGCTAACAGACGGGGAGAGAGAGCATGACAGATGGTGTTCACAGCTCTATTTCTGAGGCTGGACTTGTACTGCCACAGCCACCCCCCACTGCCCACCGCCCCTCGCCTATTCCGCTCAAGCCAAGTGCTTATGACTACCTCCTCTTCTTCCTCGCTGCAATCAGCCCATTCATTTGCAGGGTTATTGTGAATTAATAGTCTGTGTACTGAGAAGAAACCTCGGGGCATGTGGGTTAAACACTGATGATGACAGAGAGAAATTGTGGGACTTTCTTTTAATGATAAAATGACAAAGTGGAATTTTATTATCATAAATTTACAAACACAACATGCTAGTCAAAACTGCCTAAAGATATTCACAACTTCTTCAACTGAAAACATGTGACTGACTGTCATTTCTCTGTCCTGTTACAACTGAGTGCACTTAGAGCACATGACTTTCTGGTCTTATCTCTTCAGCTTCTCGTTGTGATATCTACACACATCCATACGTCTAACATGTTTCAGAGGTGTTCGATCATATCATTGTGGTTCTGCTTAAATTCAAGCCCACAAACACAGAATTGTAAAGAAAACTACCCAGTTATGAGACAGTTATGAACCACCAGGTTCACAATTTCTTAAGTATAGCTCACCCACTGATGTAGAGTTATAGAAGGGTATAATATTATGACAGGTGTTATTAGAGTTTGTAACAACTGAAGGTACTTGCAAAGAGTACTGTATGATGTTCCTGACAGCTTTTCAGATGGTCACATGTCGGTGGGTATTATGGGTTGCAGTCCTGGAAACGTCAATAATTGTTGGATATCACACTCCATGTGCCATAAATTGATGGATTGCATGCAAATAATTGTGACTTGTGAAAGTATTCTTACTCCTTGAACTTCCTGTCTCATCTCGTCACATATTTCATCACAACTTTAATGTTTACCATAGGGACTTTTGCGAAAGCCGAACATAACATATATCATGTATAAAGTTGGAGAAACGTTTTCCGACTTCATACACAGTTATTGTTTTAATTGTTTTTCTTACTTTTAATGTACTGTTTGTTTTATGGGACTACAGATGGAAATGATCATTTTACTAAATCCACTATATTTAAGACAACACTGTACATTTATAAAAGTGCACTGTCACACTTGAAAAAAAAATCAATCAATCAATACATTTGTAAAATACTCTGCTGGGGTCATCTCTATTCGGGCTGCTTTGCAAGTGTTTCCACTACAGTTTTTTTTTTCAGCCTGGTACCCACTTTTTTAGGTATCTGGCTAGTAAACATGAGTAGGACTGATTGGGTACTCCACTGTAAATAACTACCGGCATCTTCTAAATGAATAAATACTGTTCTTCTTTCCGCCACTTCCACAGCATCCGCAGCATTTGAAATCTCAGAATAATCCCAACCAAGCTAAAAAAAAAAAAAGCAACAGCACAGCTCTGTCTGCTTTTGATGTCTCAGAAAAATGACGACTCATGTTGCACACTTACGAAGCACAACACATACTGCAGCATGCATCTTCCCCAGCTGCATGCTGCATGCGTGTAGGTTTCGTGGAAACACGACTTCCAAGAAGAGCAGAGCAAAGCTGGGTGGAGCAGAGCAGCCAAAGTAGAGCCAGTGGAAAGGGGCTTTAAACAACATTAGTTACAAACAGCATCATGAAGACCAAGAGACACAGCAAGTAGATAAGGGAGAAAGTTGTGTATAAATCTAAAGCAGGGTTAGTTTCTAACACAACGAGGTTCTATCGTATGTCTGAAAATGGAAAGACAGAGGCAGAACTGTCAAATCTATCGGTCTTTTACTTGTTACATAGACCTGAGCACATCTTTCCAATCCTGTTGTCCTTTCATTGGTTCCTTTTAAATCATGTGATGAATTTCAAAATCCCAATGTTAGCCAATAAATGCCTAAGTAGTTTTGCTCCTTCATGCCTTCCGAATGTACTTCAACCTAATCCTCCTTCACAGGCCTTTAGATTAGCCAGGTGCTTTTAGCTGACTTGAAGAGGGTGAATATTTATATCAACATGTGAAAATCACATATTTTATGTGAAACATTTTTTATTTAATAGTCATTTTGTGTAAATCAGTTTTCACCTTAACATTACAGGTTTCTTTTTTTTTGGTAAATTCTTTAGTCAAAAAAGCCAAATTTTGTTGATCATGGTTGATTTTTAAAAGCAATAAAAAAAAAAACATCCAGTTGAACAATATGTCAGCAGATAGCACTAGACAATTTCTTAATCTTAGTTAGTTTGCACAATCTTTGTGGAACCTGTTCATGTACAGGTTTGTGTAAAAATGAGAATAAAATAAGGTAAAAGTTTGGACTCTGGGAATGCTTTTTGCATGTTTACGGGTGTGTTTAAAGTGTGCCATCATGCTTTAGCATTAGTGTGATGGCAGACACTAATGCTAAAGGCCTCTGCTCTAACACACCTAAAAGTGTTCAATCAGGTTCAAGTCAAGCCTTTGTGCATCCTAATTATTATTTAGATTTGCTGATTATTGATATATCTGCATTCTATGACTGGATGCGATATGAATAGTACGTTGTTCCTAGATTTTTCTCACAAGTTTCATCCATTTTTAACCCCCTGAAACAGCTCAAAAGTATCTGCCCATCTGAGAAGGGAGAGAACTCCAGGGGAGATCAGCGGGGCGCGGTAAAATGGTCTGAACAGGAGGGAGAGAAAATCGGTGGGGGAAGTCACCCTTGATTTGCTTCAATGGATCAACAAATTAACCCACTTAACAATAGCCTGCTGGACTAATGGGTTCACAACAGAAACTCATTTGGCTTTAGTAATGAACCCAAGTTGGAAACATAAACAGTCCAGTTATTAACTCTCCAGTCATCACTGAAATCACTTGACACACCAAACCCACAATCCTATGGTTGTGCTAATTAGCAGGAAGGGATACTATCACTGGAGTCACTCACTTAAGAAAGTAGCTACCAGACTCATTATCTCAACCATATATTCAGACTAATTTACATACATCCAACACACCTTAACAAAGACTTTGAGCTGGTTTGGCCATCTCAAAGTCTCAGAGAGCAGATTGGACCCAACAGGGCAGAGAAACGACCAAAGTGAGAGCAACCTACTAAGCTAATTTTTATCTAACTTTGTGCTGGTCCTTTTAGAGTGTGTGCGGGTGTGTTTGTGTGTGAGGGAGTATGGGTGCTGATGAGTCTGTACTTTAGTACTGTTGAGGGAAGCCCAAGCCTGAGTTCCCAAGGTAACAGTCTGTTTGAGAGGGGGCTGGCTGACTCATTTGAAGGGAATCCTGGAACCTGAACAAGGCTGCCCACTCGCCCCACCCCCAGCTTCATCAGCACAACAAGCAAACAAGGCGCTGACATGTCCCCAAATAGGGCTTCCCACTAACGGGGGTGGCAGTGGAAAATCCCTGCCTGAGTATGTCGTCGTTGCAACACACACACACACACACACACACACACACACACACACACACACACACACACACACACACACACACACACACACACACACACACACACACACACACACACACACACACACACACATCTTTACCATGGCTACAGAGGTTTCTGCCTGCAAGACGAGAAATCCACAGAGATTGAAAATAAGATGGTGTGTACAAACACATGCTAGATTTTGGTTAACACATTCAGGGATGGCAGAGATGTGAGGGGCAGAAGAGGAAGTTAAACTTATTAAACTGTCGTGAAAAAATTAAAATAATACGAGGTGTGAACATTGACACAAAGTAAATGAGCATCAATATCTTGTGGGTGTGTGCATGACGTAGAGGGAGGTGAGAGGGAGAGGAGGATGTGGAAGGAGTAGGTGGACAAGAGAACGAACTTTTTGCCTACTCAATTAATCTAATTATTAAGAAATTAAAGGGAATCAACAGGCGTGTAATTGAGCACTTAAGTGTTTCAAGGTGAGTCTGTTCCCTTGACTTTGAAAGGATGGTGGTGTTGTCGAATCCTTTTGTGAAAGATCCTGACTTTTGAAACTAACTAACAAACCAAACCACTGTTTGTTTATTTAATACAGTGGCTTGCAAAAGTATTCAAACCTTTTTTTATAACTTCGTCACATTTTGTCATGTTACAACCACAGACTTCAATGACTTCATTCAAGATTTAATGTGGAAAGAAAAAACAAAAAAACAAAGTGGCGATGTGAAATACGATGATACGTGGGTTTTTGACTTTTTATTATAAAAATCTACAAAGTGTGGCGTTCATGTGCAGCTGCAAGTATTTTGCAGAATCTCTTTACCAACTTCATGAGCTGGTAAAGAGATATCAGCTTATGTGTTAGCTTAAGCTGTTTTTTTTTTGGAAAACAGCTTAAACTCCATCCTGTGTGAAAATATTTCTCAAGTGTTGTCAAAGATTTTCAACTTTACATGGATTTGGTCTTTTTGTTGAGCTTTTCCATCACATCAATAGACTCTGAAGCTGAACCTCGGCCCCCCCACAACATAACGCTGCTACCACCATATGTGACTCACAGGGCTATTTGCTTTTAGTGTCAGTATTGTTTTTTCTCCTTAAACAGTGATTTGCACGTGGCCAAAAGTTTCAGTACGATGGTGCCACAACCACAGGCAACTTCAGTTTTGACTTCATCTGACCCGAGGATTTTCTCCGATATGTTTGCTGTGTCCCCCGCATGGCTTGTGGCAAAGTTTAAGTGGTATTCTTCTACTCACTCTTCAGTAAGGATATATTTGTGGGATACACAACTTACATTTATGTGAACAGAATCATGCAAGTAGTTTACCAAGGGCCTCTTTAACTGCTTGATGCTCACCTTGTAAGTTCAGGTGGTCTTGACAAGGTTTGCAATGGGGAAATACTCTTTCCTTATTGTGATAATGATCTGTAATGTGCTTACTGGGCTTTAGATTTTGTTTTAATTTAGACTACTTAAAGCTCCTCACTCCGTGGGAACTATTTATGATTACTTTTGTCTATTCCAACATGACAGCACACCGTTACACAAAGCAAAATAGCTCTAACGCAAATAACACAAAGTCAACCCTTCTCTTCCAGCATCAGTGTCTGACCACACAAATGGGGTTCTAAAAAAGTTCCTTAAATGTACTCCTAAACTATGTGGATATCTTCTCCAAAGGAGTCCAGTCTGGTAAATCTGCATTACTGGACAAATATCACACCCAACCCTTTGGATTAAGTTTGGAGGATCACTCAACTCAAACACAATTACACGTGTGTGGAGGCTAGTGAGAAAATACTTTTGGCAGTATGATGTAGATGTATGCTAATCATCCAAAACAAAAGCAACATTTCCTAAAAATAACAGAATAACCAGTTTGGTCTAGAAACAAAAACTGCACACATACAGACACCAACCCTGCTGTTAAGTGTAGCCATTCGATTTGCTCCAGTCCAGTCACATCTGCTGATAACTCTATAGTTCATTCAGTGTCTTTAGTCATTAACAACTGAGAGCTGGTACAAAGGGATTTAAGAGGTAGAATTACTGTTTTGAATCGTTGGATGTTTAATTCTTCTATTATAATTGAGGCAGCAGGGAGACAAAGGTTATAGTAACTGCTGGAAACCTGTCCCACTTCACAGAAAGGTTAATGAACCTTACAAGTCCTATGGGAGATGGAGTATGCTGTTAATTTGACAAACGTGGGAAATAAATGCTTTTATGCTTTTATTGACGGTGACCAATAGCGGCCTTTGCTGGAATGAAAGGTTTTAGTCTTTTAGGTGCTTTGCTATGAGGCAAAACAATAACGTGGAATGCATTTGTTGGAAGAAACTAAGTACATAATTGTTTGAATAGCAATTTCAGGCCAAAAAGCATCTTCATTATTAATTCCTACTTTTAGGGAACATATACTGTGCAGCAATGCACAGTGACTTGATTTGTGTTATGAAACATATGCTTTTGTTCGGAATACATTTGCAGGAATGTTGGATGTTTTAAAAAGCGTTACTTTAAAATCTACATATTTTAGCTTCCCAATTTATGCACCAGTGGTCTGGATTCCATTTTAACAGGTCACAAAATGCATTAAGTACTATCAGCTGGAGTGAATAACATGCAACTCCGTCAGCAGTTTCCAGGTTTACAAACTGAGCTAAGCGAAACATGGCTGTGGTACATTCAGTCAAGGTGTCAGGGACTTGGCCACCCATATATACATTGTGCAAAATGACAGAAGCAAAAATCTGAGCTCAGAAACTTTCATGAAGCTGATAGTTTACAACAAAGTCTTTTATTAACTCCTCCAAATTTCTGTGGAACAAACCTTTAATCCTTTTATGAATGCACCCATAGATGAGGTAATCATTCAGCTATTGGAGTTTTAATATGCAAGAGTTATTTTATGACCTCTGTGCATAAAAGCTGCACCTGGAAAACAAGAAATTAATAAAAAAGAATACAGATGTCCTTTATGTTCGAAAAGCTGTTCAGGTATGCAATTAATGCATTTCCTCACTTCCTCACACTTTGTTCTGAACAGAGCAGCACATCTATTCTCTGGAGCAAATAAAGTGTGAGTACATAACCCTTCACTGACTTTCTGTCTATGCCAAGGACTAAATATTTGGAGAATAAATAATTTAATAGAGTAACAAAAGCCGTAGTAAAATCCCTTTAAATTAGTACTTTATAGTTACATTAATGATGCTGGAAAATATTTTTTATATTTAAAAATACCAAATTTCAATTATTTTTACTGCATTTCCGCAGCTGCTTTTTAAAGTTATGCTCCAGAAAACTTAAAAAAAAAACAGTTTTTTTTGACTGGATCATTAAGATAAGAATATGCTGTGATGCATTGTAGCCGTGGCTGCATGTTTAGTGTCTTCTAGCTGGAAGGTGAAACTCCGTCCCAGTTTCCAGTCTTTTGCAGCGTCTTACAGGTTTGCTCTCAGGATTGCTCTGTATTTAGCTCCATCCATCTTCCCGTCAGCAGCGACCAGCTTCCCTGTTCCTCCAGCTTTGCAGCTGTGCAATAATATTCCATTTTTAATGGCAGATTCAAGAGACCTCAGAAAAATACTCCATGATATATAGACAATAGAGTAAATACATTATTGCCCAACAGTGACATTTCTCTGTTAGTGAACAGATTGGAATTTTTTTTAATAGTGATCTTTCCTTAAGTTTTCCATAATATTATTTATGACCTATCCGATTTGGTAATAAGTCTTCTTCATAAAGCTGTTTGTCCCTTACTGTTTTTCAACAAGCCTCTGAGGCCTTCACAGAACAGCTGGGTTCATACTGAGATTACATTTCACACATATTGAGTAACGTCTAATGGGAGTTACACTGTGTGCACAATCATTAGCCAAGTAAGTATTTTGACCATTTCGTCATTTTAAAATCCCTTTACCTGTGACTTTATAATTACGCACTAGTATATGTCAGTCCATTACATAACATCCCAATAAAACACATTTGCGTATTTTGTGGTAATATGCTTAAGTGTGAAAAAGTCCAAGAGATATAAGAATTTCTGCTAGGTACTGTAATAGCAAACCTTTAATTGGCTGTGGTTCAGGAAGAAACGAGTCCTGCCAGGTTGCAGGTCTAGCAACAAGAAGCTCTGACATATTCTGCTGTATTTGGAAATTAATCTCTGTGTGTGTGAGGCTGAGAAAATCTGGGAACCTGAAATGTCTCAACAGATATGATCCTCCTTGTAAAATAAAAATTATTTTTAGTTGAATTTTGACTGCTGAGATTTATAAATATATTGGTATTAGCAACAGCAACAACAAAAAAGATAGTTTGACCTCAATTTTATGTACCTGAAATCAGCAGATTAGAAACACCACATGCGATGTTTAGCTTGTGCATAAAAATGTTAATATGATAAAAGAAATGTGTGCTCAGTAGGAGTAAAAAGCTGATAAATTCTAGTATTTTTTTAACAATCTTCACATTATTAAAAGGGCTGATTAAATTACTGACCAGAAATTTTAGTGGTAATGTGTGCAGTTCTTCAAGGACATTGATGTAACCCTCTATTCTTGCAGTGAAAAGAAGTTAAGCATTACAGTGCACAGGCCAAAAACATATCTTCATGTAACCAGAGTTGGTCTTGTTCTGGATGATAACCGCTCAAAGACAACTCAGCTCCCTGTCTCTCACTTTCTCCCAGCTACACGGTCGGGCACTGCTTCCCATGCCTGTGTGTGCCTCGCCACAGGAACACACAACAATCCGCGCTCCGCAATCCCTCTTAACCTCTGACCTCAGCTTATTGTTACCTGTGAGCAGCACTGTGGCAAACATGTTGTACAAGTACTGTACAGCCCTGCAAGCTGTTTTGTGTTCTGCAAGTATGGAGGGTAGGGGAGGAGGGAACCAAGAGAGGGAGCTATTTAATCCCCCCCAAAGGAACTCCCCTCTCAACCCGTATCGTGAACTCACAGGCAAATCACATTGCTGGAAGGCACACCACACACACAAACTACTGTCTTTTTAATTTCATCAGCTGAAAGAAATCTATACAGCGCTTTGGAATCTGACTGAGCCGCGGAGAGAAGTGAACTATACAGCACCCTGGAATGCAAACAGGTTTCTCACCAAGTGTAGCATAAAAATACAGCATTGCAACAAACCTCTCGGCTACAATGATGGTCAATAGCAAGGATCAGAGGTCCTTTTTTGTTTGGTTGTTAGTCCGAGAGCATATCAATAAGCACAAGTTGAACAAATCCGGAGAATTATTTTGACAAAATGTTCCAATCTTACTTAAATTATGAAAGCCTAACATGGGTGAGATGGTTTATTTATGGTGAAAGTGGCTTTTTTTTGTCATTATAATAGAAATAATAATAATTTTATCACCAAATCCCTTGCAGACACGGATTGTAATGTGCAAAGAATTGCAACATCTATTGTTCAGTGTGAGTTATTGTTACGTACTTGAAGCATAAAAAAAATGGGCACATTATTTAATAAAACTAACACTAAGCCAAGCATTGTTGTTTGATTTGTATCCATATCAAAAACCTGGGTACTCTTACAGCTATGCACACAGAACCAAATTACATCAGCAGATAAACGCAGCAATTGTTCCCAATGTGAGAGTGTTTTTTATTTCATTGTACACAATCTGAGCTGTTCAGGCACTTTCTAAACACGCAACTCAGCCTCAGCTCCATTTTTGTACTTGCTCTACTTTAGTAATAGTTTTAGAATCCAGTCATAATCTGCACTTGAAGTTAGACAGGCCACCATAATATCTGCCAACTTTGCATTCATGGCTGTCACACTTAATTAGCATGCCAAAATACAGGAAAATATGTTGGCTTCAGGAGGTCTTTTGTCAACTCTTTGTTTTGTGTACAATTAACTGGCAAGATTTGCTGTATACTTAAGTAAGGGCTATTTTAGGTGAGCATAATTGTTAGTGAGTTGTTTTTATCAGCATGACTCAATCCCCTTTGCCGCGCCGTATCAGGAGACACCCCGAAGAGGAAGCGTATTCCAAAGCCGCAGTCCCAGCAGCCCCCCCACTAACCCTGACATTTATTCATTTACCCGCCCCTTTCCACCCCATTCCAGTTTCTGTGCCCACACCTTCCAGCACATCACTCAAAGTTGACCACTTTACAGGAGGAACAGGGAGGCTAACTCCATCAGCATCCCCCTTCTTTCCCCTTCCAGCCCACTGCCCCCTCCACCTGTACCCTTCAAACACAAAAAATTTGCACACGGGGCCGACTGCCAAAGATCCTGTTTTCCTGACTGAAGTGGAGGGGAGGGGGGTATGACAAAGACGACAGCTTGTGTGGGGGAACATTGTCTGCGTCTGCGACTAGAAATCTTTTCAGGAAAAACAGGATTTTATACACAATGGCCGTGGGTGTGAAGAAAGGGGGCACATATTAAAAGAACTGCCTTTATGTGTACAGAGCAAGCGGTTTTTTAAACTGCTCTTTACATGGATAAGGTCCAACGTGCTTTTTCCCCCCCTACTAGGCTTTAGTGTGACAGACCGGATCAGAGAGGGCTTTCCAGGTTGTCCTTGTTTTCTTGGAATGTAATCGTTATTCTGTATACCCGGGCTAGAAATAAATGACGCACAGTAAACCAAATCTTTAAATGCAATAACTACGCTTTTCCTTAGGAAAAAGTCTTAAATCAAACAGGACCATCAACAGGAATATAGGCTCCTCAAACACACTACCAGGCTTTATGTAAAAACTGTAATTTATGTGTGATTGTTCCTTTGCCAGAACTCTGATCAGCATTCCCTATTTTAATTGTAAACCACAGCAGCTCATGTTCTGCTGCAGTGAAACCTCTTCAATCATCTCACCACAGCAGCCAAAGCGGAGAGGTCAGTTTTTACCGAGATGGCAAAAGGCTTGGGAGGTTATCAGCTACTGTACAGCGCAGTGTGTGCGCGTGTAAATATGTGTGCTTGTGCTTGCGTTTGTAGTATATAGACGGGGGATGGAGCTGACAACTGAGCGGAGGATTCTTATGTAATTCTCCCTTTAGGTGGCAGAGAACAGTGAGAGCAGCAGCCCACACTGAAGAAGAACCTGTTTGTTAATAAGTGGCGATAGCTCGTTAATGTTAGAAGATGTTTGTCCACGGACTGATGGGGGTCAGGGTAAGGGCCCAGATGTCGGAAAGTAACAAGAAGTGCCAGAAAGCTCAGAGTTGTCATCTCAAAAATAAAAAAACAAAACAAAACAAAAAAACCTAGATGCAAGTACATTCAAACATAGACAGATGTGCACAACTAAAAAAATGCCAGAGCTAACAAGCATAAGCACATCAACAGCTGTGAGGTAAATCTGATGAGGCTTAGTAAAGAATGACTTCCCAAATCTGAACTCCATGTAGCTTCACCTCTGACATTTATCTGGCTGCAGTTGACAGGATGAGCACATGCTCCAAATGTTAAGCATCTCCAGCTGCGCTTTAGTGTTAAGGACCATTGTTGACTTGTAACAAGGGAGGGTTCTGATTGTTAAAAAAAAAAAAAAAACAGTACTTGCTTTTAAATTTTGCAACAGCCAATTTGATATGGGCAATAACATCAAAGTTTCACACTTTGAAAGCTAACAGTTTAACATTTGTGCTGCAAACACAGTGCCTTAATTCACATTTTGCCGCGTTACATCCACAGATTTCTGAGTATTTGTCAAGGCATTTATGAAAAAAATTTAGTGAAATCATAGATATGAAATGGGAACAAATTCATTTATAGTTTTAAAAACATATTCTCAAAAGCATTGTATGCATCTATCGTCAGCCCCCATAGTTAAGACTTTGCAGAAGAAATGTTTACACCTGTAAGTGTAGAGCTTTATCTTCATGATGCTATTTGTTCACTAATGTTTCGTAATGAAACTTTGATGCTTTTACAGAATTGTAACAGGTTTAATCGCACACAGCTCAACATACATATCAACACTATTTACTATCCTATGTGGATAATAAGGTTTACTGGATTAATTTATGGGTATTAAAGTGAAGGGGGATGACTATAGATGTACGCTACAATTGCAAAAAAAAAAGAAAAGCCGTGTGTGACTGTTTCCTTTTCACTTTATAAAGATGTTTTGTTGGTTTATCACATAACATTCAACAAAAACACTTTGAGGAAGTTTGGTGTTGTAATTTGACAAAATTTAAAGGTCAAGGGGTATGAATACTTTTGCAAAGTACTGTACATTTTAAAAAAAACATTTCACTAATCAGATTTAATTTGCATGTATGCTAATCACAACAATCTGTTCGTAAAATGTGTTCATTCTCTAGCTATGCATTTAAACAAAGGACAGCAACAGGTGCAGTCAGTGGACTTTACCTTTGATAAAGTTGCATAAGATTTTAAGCAAGGAGGCAGTTCTGTGTAAAACTTTGTGAAACCACAAACAACCAAACTGTTAACCTGGGTTAAGAGCATGTTTGGCAACTTTGGGATGGAGAAAAAAAAAAAAAAAAACACATTAAAAAGAAAAATTGTTCACTTGCTTTGCGCCCACCCCCTTGTCATAAGATATGGATGTCCCGTAAGGTTATTTGTGTTTGCTGGGGATTGAAGTGCTCAACTGGATTAAAAACATACTGCATATGTTTGGAAATCTGTTTCCCTGGGCGTATGAGTGGAGTGAGCGAGCGTGAAGCAGCAGCTTGCGTCTCCTCCAAGAGAGAGGGCAGACACTCTCATCATTAGCCGGGCTACAATGTGCTCCTCTACCTGCTCCAATCTGCACAGCCGGCTCCACTCTGACGCCAGACAGATGTTCCCACCACGAGGTGCAAAGTATTTAGAGGGGGAACGAGAGTGAGCAGGAGAGAGGCAGAAGAATGGAAATATTCAGCAGAGCACACAATAAGAGTTTAATTATGAATAATACTATTGCTTCTTTGTTCTCACAGTGCAGCTCGCGATGGTTCGACTGGCCTCTGGGAGACTGTTTTTGGCTTCCATATGGGGGCAGCTGTCTGTCAGAAAAATTAACACTTAAATCATAAAATGATTTAAGTGTAAGTGTAGATATGGTTACAGAAAAAAAAGAACAATGCGAATATGTATGGGCTGCTTCGCAAAAAACAAACTCCAAGGCTTTTGCAAGCATTCAAAATGTAATCTAATCATTTTATGCTCGCAAGATAGCAATGATGTGTTACTTAGACTTTTTAAAAAAAATCTTAAAGTGTCACTTGTAATAGTCTTCAACGTGTAAAAACATGCCATCCTCAAAGGTGTATGATGGCCACATTTTACCTATTTGTTTTTAAATACAATAAATAAAATAAATTATAATATAAATAAAATAAATGCAGTTCCAGAGTTCTGGTGCTAAGCAAAATATGACACATTGGAATTATTAATCACACTAAAAAAAGAGGAGTTTTATTGTTGTTTTTTTGGGATGGATGAGAGCTTTTGTCCTCATCACCAAGCGGTGTATATTAAAAATAAGAGACAAAACAACTGAAGTGTTATCATTTCAAGAGTTTAGCACCAAATTAAAAGCTGTAAAGAGGTTACACGTCTAATAGTTAGCAGTTAAAGGACATGTTGAGGTGTGGAGCAGATGATCTCTGCAGGCCGCAGAATTCACAAACACAAAGCCAGCTGGTCTAATACCGTCACAATACTCCACTGTTAGTGTTTGCTTGAGCTGCAGAAGAACACAGGCTCCTTCCTCTTTTGGGAGCTGCAACAATAGAGGAGGATGTTAAAGCATGCATATCCCCCCCGTGCACTATAATAATCAGATGTCCATCTGGCTTTCAATAATCATATGATTGCTTCCCATTGAAGATTATATTGGGGGGACCAAAAGATCACACAATATGCTGAGTAAACAGAACTTAAAGTGACCTTATCTGGAACTGATCAGGAGATACTGAATTATACAAACAAAAAGCAAAACCTTTGACCTTCAACTTTGTGTTCACAAAGGCAACATTCTAAGAAAGATTACTTTTGCAGTGACACACCTTTAAGCAAGGGATGTCTTAGGTTACAGATGAGTAAAACCTGACACTATGTAGCAGCAATGAACATCTTTTTTTATTCTTACGAGCACGGAAGACAATTTTACTACTGCATTAAGGAGAAAAAGTATTTCCTAGTGTTATGTTTATATAAACTGACTCCATTCGGATCCAAATGATTTGCTTGTTACAGTAATTATTACTGCAAGTCCTCACCGGAACATCTGTATTGATTTAGACTCCAGGAGAGGAGAGAGAAAGAGGGAGAGGCTCACAATCTGGAATTTGACTCAGAGAGCGAGACAACAATCTGTTGTACGCTTATTTTGGTAATTGTCCATAATTCATGTGAAAACACGGGTGCGTGTTGAAGAATATTCTAAATGACTGTTTTTGTAGCTCAGAGGGTCAATCATAACAGGCAGCTGCATTGAAAATGCATATCCATCATCTAATAATGTTATTCTAAAAGCAAGTGGACAGCTGGTGAGAGAAGACAAGACATCCAGCCACACAGTTTGCACTTAATTGGTGGAATAAATTTTTCTTGGCAGACCAAACTAAAAATGTGATAAAAGACTTGACAGTTGATATAAACATAAAATTATGATTGTTTATTGTTTATAACTTCTGCATTGTTATTCTGAATGATTGTAAAGATGTGCTGATGCTGGTATTTGTGACCTACAACAAGCAGCTGAGACAAGGCAACAAGTGACGAAGTTAGAAATGGGAAAAAGCAAGGTGTAGATTTAACATTTACATCTTATTTATCTGGGGTTTTTTGTTTTGTTTCAGCAGAGTATTGTTTTCAGACTAGCTGCATGTTGCAAACATCTCACACTCACAGTGTTCTACTGTTCGGTGAAAATAATTAAGTCCGTCAGATTGGAAGACCTCTTTGCCATCACCCCAATCTGTAGCTGTGTCTCCACAGTTTCCGTCAGATTCAACTAAGGACTCTGGTTGCACCATTAATATAACATTCAGTTCAAAGATGAATGTTGGTAAAATAAAAAATACAAAAAAATGCTTACTCGACTTGTACTGCCCAAAATTATGAACAATTATAGCTCTATGTTAAACCTTTAATAATGTTTTAGGATTGTTCTAAAACAAATTCCTCCCATTGAAATTAATAGTTTGCATAATGTGATTTACTATTGCTAAATATTTTGTTGATCACCACCTTTTACCCATAAATTCCCCAAAATAACAGGTTTAGATATATTGTTTGTAAATACAGTAAAAAAAAACAAAAAAAAAACACTTCTTACAATGTCAATGAACCTGCTTATCTTGTCAGATCAATATAAAAGCTGACAGAATTTTTTTTTATAATTTCTGTAAGACTTAAATAAAAAAGATAATTGTTGAATAAGAATATTGTATAGAAAACAGCCCTTTCAAAGGATCTCATCTGGTTAAAAGTTGCTCATTAAGTCATCTTATGTCAGGAAGCAATGTTTATGTCTACAGTCTCTATAATGCTGTGGCTAAGCAGTACAGAATCTGGCAACAAATATTCAAATATTACAAACTATGCTCTCCAGAGAGTTCTGGCATGGCTGACATAAAGCGAGGAGATCCTCAACACTTGCTTTGTTAAGTGAAGAGCCATGTGTTGTGTTTGTATTCGAAGCAGAAGCGAGCGAAGCACCAACACACGAGGTACTTCAGCGTGTCCTTGTTTCTTTTTCTTCTCTAATGAGACTTTAACTGAGGAATCGGCTTAAATGTGCTGCGGCTTGCTGCTCGGTCCAGGCTGACCTCACCTCGCTTTCGGCTGAATTATGGAAATCTTTATCTTTACAACTCCAAAGAATACACAGTAATTATGGATACATCTGCAAACCAGGGCAAGGCTGTTTGACCCTAAACCCATGAATATATATGAAGAGAATATGGCTGCTGCAGCTCATATTATTTGACTTGTGAAAAAGTAAACACAGATCTATTTGACATTTGAAACCATGACCTCAGAGTTAAAATCAACAAACATGCCGAGAATATTATTGCGCAGCACTCTTTACACTTTGAAAGATGGACCTAATTATTCTTTAATCAGTATTCATTAGTTTGCTGATGTATGTGTTCATTCACAATTTCAAAAGACTTGAGCTTGAAACAAAATCCAACGTATTCAGATTGACACTTGAAACAAAATGGAGGTTGTATCGTGTCACCTAGCCACCCTGGTCAATTAAACACCTCCCACTACAGCTGCCTTCACTCAAAAGGCTCATTAACCTTTCTGACCAACCACCAGTCACAATCAGAGAAACCTCTCATCATATTGGCCAATCCAACATGGGCAGAGCAGGTCAACACCCACACAAGTGACAGGGAATTGAATTGCTTGAGAGAATGTCGTCTATCTGAGGGTTTGAAAGATATTTGTTTATTCACAGCTGGTGAGTATACCAGGCTTTCTTCACAGGCTTGAGAATAAAAGTCAAAGGTGAAATTTCAAGAAGTGAAAATTATTATATTTCTTTTTTAGCACTATACCAGTCTGTCCTTAAAATTAGGTCAATAATGAAGTAACTACTATGTTTACATAACATGGACCAAACCAACTTTAGATACAAGTTTAAATTTAACGAATGAGGCTTGTTTGTCAGACTGAAAGTACCTTTTAAAAATAACAACCTTTATGCAGGAATGAAACATGCTTTATTCAAGTCCACATTTCTACATATAAAAAGTCTTTCTAACTCAGCCTCTGGTGAAAACACATGATAAGATTTATTTTACAAAATTACAATCCAATCTGAAACCTTATATTCATCAGGAAAATAACGGCAAAAGGTTTGTTTCAACACCTAAATAAATGTGCTCAACACATTATGAAGACTGCCCTCATCAAAGTGTTCAATGACATCCACATAAATGTTGGTTCTGTTGAATTAGTGAAACATTTGACACTATTGACATATTATTGAAGCAACTGGAGAGCTTAGTCGAACTTTCAGGTAAAGTGCTTTACCCATTGGAGTCTTGTCTGAAGAACTCGCGCTTCTTTATAACTTTTCATCGGACCAGACAAAATCCCATTCGAGGAACTCCAAGTTTACATCTTGGACCACTCTTAAGTAATATCTACATGTTCCAGACAGTTCAGGTCAGAACAATTAATGATATCAGTTGTCATAATTATGAAGACGATATATTATATTGTTACCACGTGACTCCAAATGAAGAGATCAGGCCCAAAATCTAGGTTTAATAATGGCCTCAGATATCAACACACACTTATCTTTAGCTCAAATGAGTTTTCCAAATAAACAGTATCCCAAAGTAAACAACCAAGCCGGTTGCAAAGTGGCATCAGGACAACAAATTCATAACTCTGAGTTACTCTCAAACATTTATGAGTAGAGCTGACAGGGTGTGTGAGCAGGACAGCCTGAGACCTACCTCAGAGACTCCAGTTTTGTCAGAAAGAAAAAGCCAACATTAAACTTCTGATAGTTTGTAGAAAAAGGCTCAAAATATTTATACAAGTCAAAGGCAATTTTACCAGCTACGTTAGAAAAAAACAAGTTCTAAATTTAAAGTAAAAAAAGACTATCGTTATTATTCTCATTATTCTGATAACACTAATTGCCCTAAAATGGTTAATCTGATTTAATGTACCAGACAGTGAGAAAAGAGGGTTATGCATCTATTTTATGTAAATACACACGCTTCTGCATCATAGTATTTAATAGTGCCACCTGTGATATTATCAACTCATATTCAAAAAAAGAAATAGCATCTTGTTTTCCTCCAGTGTTTTTGAAAACTTTATATTTTTGTGAAATACTGGGACTCCAAAGTTTATCATCTACCTGGGATTTTATTGTTAATATACATACGTTAGTGAAAGAAAATAAAAATACCACTGGACCTTTAATGTGCTTGCCAGCACAGCTGCAGAAATGATTTCCTAAGAGCAATTTTATGCAGAACAAATCAAAAAACGCACAATTTAAACCTGTTGTGAGATTTTTGAATCAATGTGGCACTCACTCAGTCTTTTAAAAAATTTTAAAGGGAGCAGCAATACATATCTGAAGAAGCTTTACGATCTTGCTTTTCAGACCCCTGGTTTCTAATCTACTGGGTTGATCTCCCAGTTCCCAAGGGATTATAAAAAATGTCTGCAAACCTCAAAATATTTGAGGCAATCAACAACTCAACATGCATTTGGCGTTAGGATGCAAGAATGCGAAAACACACAAGCGAATGGATAAAAAGGAGTGAAATACGAAGAGAAATAAGGGGATCGGAGCCGTGCCCATTTCGGGGGTGTAAAATATGGAGAAGTGTGGATCATTGGGGGAGCTGCTCTGCCTGGGGGAACAGATGAAGGGAGGACACTCTGCCAAGATCTCTCCACTGAAGGGAGAGCTGAGGGACTGGAGCACTATGGGAGGAAAAGTGTGTGCCTCGCATGCTGCTCTCCCCAATCTCAGTCTCACACGCTCGCATTGACACGTCCCAGGCACTGCGCAGCAGAGGGAAATTGCTGCTGACAGGGCCTTGCAAACTTTCACAGCCATTTAGAAAGACTTACTCCCACACTTTTGTCACAGGCATTTATTGCACAAGATACATGATATGAAAAATTAACATTTTCAAACTTGGCACCGTTTTTTTGTAACCAAGTTCGGCTTAAAAAACCATTCATAATTTTTCGGCTTTGCGATCGGCCCTGATGCAGATGTAAACATGAGATGTGCCAAATGAGACCATGAGATTATGAAAATGCACACTTGAGAAAAAAAAGCAACCAAACACAACTTTGTAAATTTCAATGATACTGTATGACTTTCTAATCCAATAGAAAGCGCTGCCTGTATCACTATCGGCAAAACCAATGAGGTGAAGGAGCAGAAGTTCTGGGAGACTTACTATACCTTTATGTTCACAAGCAACCAGTGCCTCCAGTAAGCAGGGTGCTGGGAGCGTCTGGGAGCATCAGGATCAACCATCACCAGGACGTACATCTTTTTCTAAATGTAAACAGTCAAACATATACACATTATTACTTTTTAGACGCAGGCTTGTTTTTATTGGCTCCAAATCCGGTTCCAATATTTGGCTTAGGTGTGCTGTTCAAAATATTTACTTTTTCATTACTTTAAGACCTTCTTGTTCTCCATCTAATACAGTTATTTTTTGATTCAGTTTTGTGATTCAGTTGTTGAGTGTCTTCTTGTGTCATTAACTTTATTTAATAAGTTTGAGATTCATCAATCAATCAATCAAAGCAGAGGTACTGATTCATAATGACGCATCAAAATGAAGGAATTCCACCATCTTTAGACTATGAAAGCAGGCACTTTGATTTACTTTTGTGAGTTTTATAATGAAAGGTTAGGGATGAATGTTTTTATGCACAAATGTGAAAAATCTCTTAATTGCTTCATTTTCATATAGCTTCAAAACTGCCACCTCTGTCCAGAAACCTGCAGAAATGTATTCCCTCCATTGAGTGTTTATTGGTCTCGGAGAAAAACTCAGAATTGAAAGCAAGATCAGTGCATCTCTCCAACAAGCTCCCAAAGTAAGATTTAGGACTTTTCTTTCATTGTCTTTCATTATCAAATTTAACTGTCAAGCCTAAAATATTGGCTTAACATGAAAAAAAAAAAACATTTTAAAAGTGATAAATATGTGAGAACATCAACTGTAGCTGATTTTCTTATTCTTTTCTCAAACAAGCGCCGTCCCTTCTGTCATTACTTAAACTTAATATCCTTCCTGTGACATAAACAAAATGACACCGTTTTGGACGCGACACCAGAATCGTCTCGTTAACATATTCACAGTAACTTTCTGCCACTTACCAAGTATCTTTATACCCCTCAATCTGTCAATGGAGAGAAAAAGCATCTTAACTAACACTTGATCACAGTTATTGGACGATGATTTGGCGGCTTAATTGCCGGAAAAAAAAAAAAAATCTTCATTCTGTCTGTCCCTAAAAGTTAGAGAATTATGAGAGCAGATTGAATTATTGCAAGAGCACATTTGTCATCCCTGGTTTGGTGCCCAAAATCTGCCAGACCATATGATGAGCTTTTTTTATTTTGTTCACTTCCTCTACAAACAGCGACACAGTGTCCCTCTTACAGTATATGCACTTTCAATTGAAGCAAAGACCATAATGATATCAGCACAAACACATAAAAAAACAGGTGCAGCTTTTCTTACGTTCTAATGCCGACTGCCAAATAACACTGTTGGCGGTGTGGTAAAACATTTTCAAAGGATCAAATGCTTCCCTGTAAACAGAAATCTTAAATTTGTGTTTGTTTTGTCCTATGAAGACATTCTTACAGGCCTCAGAAAATTATCCTAAGCCGATGTACTTGAATGAGATAAAGAAGTAGTCATGTATTTTTTTTCTGCAGATGCTCATTTTCAGAAGGATTCTCTGCCTACCTGACAAGCAGTAATATGCGTAAACAACTAAGCCTAATAATAGGATAATACTGTAGTCTCAGCGATAGTGCCTGCAGGTAACATCCAGACACACCAGTAACAATAGAGCCTCCTCCACAGCCTGTCAAAAGTGACTCTATATCAGTGACCCCCCCGGGCAGCTTACCAACCATGACCTGTTGCCTTCTCCAGAGTTGTAATCCTCATTTTTACATGTTTGCTACCAGGCAGGGAAAAAAAAAGTGTGATAATGTAGTTATACTAATATCTAAGTCAGACCCCGATGCTTTCAGAAATAGCACGGTTTCAAACAACAGCACATGCACACACAGCCTAAAAGGCAAATTAAGCTTTTAATTTAAAAATGACCTCCAGTCACAATTACTATTGAACAAAATTGCACTTTTTTGGATATTTCATGAAAATTACCCTGCATGCAGATACATGCTATTGGATATGTTTAGATTTTTATAAAGCTAAATTTAGTACAATATTAAAAGCGTTTCACATTAATTTCCTACAGTAACAAGAGAGAAAAAAAACACCAACCTATTTATGGTGACCGTTGAATTTCTGTGCTTTCCGCATATATTCAAAGCTTGAATTTCTACCTGTAACATTTCTTTAGCTACTAGTCCAGCTGGCATGGACAGCAAATATAATACAAGAAGCTCCCATCAAGCTTGCACTTCACACATTGTGGCATGTACCCTTCTATCTTATGCAGACATTTTTTTTTCCTCCATCTGTCAAAATTCACATTAATTACACACAGATATGTGTGAAAGACTCCAGGGAAAAACAGATGCATACTCTGCCATCTGAAATAATTTCTCAGGGCTAGAGCAAACTAAATGTATATCAATTGCTCCATCCTGGAAGCGACACAATTTCTCTTAAAATGTGGAGCTTGTTTTTCTGTCTTACTCCTCTCAGGATCATTAAGTTACTCATTAAGATTTTCACCTTGACAATTATGTAAAATTAACCTTTGCTGGAGCTATTTAAATCTAGTATTTAGGATTAACTCTAGTTTCCACTTAAATTCTTGGTATCTTGCACAGGTATTCATATCCCTTAAACTTATTTTGTCCAAACACTTTGCAAAGACACTGGTTTAGGTTTTGACTTTGACTGGGCCATTCTGACATATGAATAAACTTTTATCAAAAAATATATTCAGCATTGTTTAGCAATAGTTTATCAAAACTATTGCTAAACATTTTATTTTCTTCCAGGATCACCCAATATTTATTCCATACTATCAACTGTCTGACCAGCTTCTCTCACTGAAGCATCCCCTCAGCACTATGCTACCACTACCAGGCTTCACCATGGGAAAGGTATTTTCATGCTGATGTGTTGTGTTATTTTTCCTCAACCCATGATATTTTGTATACAAAGCAGTTTTCTTTGTAGACCCTCCACGTTTTGTGACAAAATATAAACTGAATGGCTTTTTTATTCACACTTTTCCAAAAATCTCAGTCTTGTGGTTCCCTTGCCTGTCTTGTCAGTTTTGATGGCCATGTTTTGGTAAGTTACCAGTTGTCCTATGCTCTATTTTCAAATGCTCAATATCAATGATCAATATATGCATCTATAAAGTTAATCCAGAAAGTATTCACAGCACTTCCTTTTGGTCAAGTGTTGTTATCTTACAGACTTCTGACAAATCAGAATAAATTCATTTCCTTCCCTCACACCTTTACATATAACCTTGTGTTGGTCTATCACATAAAATGTCCATAAAACATAGTGATATCTGTGCTTGTAATGGGCCCAGTGTTAAAATTTAAATGAGAGCAAAGACTTTTCCAAGACACTAAATATCCAATATCTTTGTTCTCTTTGCTGCACATTTAATTTACATGTTTACAGAAAGGCTAGAAGTCAGCTCCCAAATGGCTAAATGTCATAATAATGAGAGAATCGGAAGCAGAATAGAAATCTGTTCAGGTATCACAGAACTCTGCCGGGCCATTATGCAGCAGGGGATGTGAGAGCCTTGGGTAAAAACTGGAGGCGGGGGAAGATTGAGCCTCCATTCTCTTGGGATTAACCTCCCACTGCCTGCTGTGATCACAGCAAAACGGTCCACTAAGACCACACCTCAGATGCCGCCGGCTCAAATCAACCCTGCAGTAGACTGGGAATCTCTAACTATGGCCCTGGTTGGTGGTAGAAAGACAAAAAGGACTTGGATTCATTAAGATCACTTAAAGAAGTAATTTAAATGTGACCAAAAGAAACGTATCAAAAAATATGTTTCACTGACGTATTTACAATACTCCATGACAATATAACCAAACAGATTTGACTTTTGCTATAAAGGAGATGCTAAAGAACAAAGGCATGGGGAAACCAGAGCCTCCAAGGATGAAAATCTACTTGATTACCTCTGTGTGAACTCTGCTGGGGATGAGAACGAGAGAGATGGCTAATCACTGCTCTCGTAGAGAAGATCTGCAAACTGATGACACTACGAAGGGTGAGGGTGAGTTAGTGAGAGGGAGGGAGAAGGAAGAGGCCCCTCTGTGAGTTTACAAGTTCATGCTTTATCCATGACCCACCACCAAACTATGTCATCTGTGCAGAAGTCCATTAATATGCCTATTGCTTTACCCTGTGTCTGCTTTAGCCATTGTATGCAGAGCAAACCATGTGCAACTTGATGATCAACTGTTCTCAGTGCTGAAACCAGAGCAAAGCAATGCATTGATCCCAAATCCCTGTTTAAGTAGCAAAAATACTTGAACTCATTTGGTAATTAACAGGTATCTGTGTTGTGATTAAGAGGCAGCCATGGCTTAACAACCATCGACTGCAGCTTAGAGTGAGGTGAAAGATCAATCTGCAAATACAGAAAAATGTGAGCTTTGAAGCAAAAGCTGAAGAAGTAAATTTGTCTGAGGAAGGATAATATAAGGAACAGTTTCTGTTTTTGTAGGATAACAGTCTGATCTCAGAAAGTTTAACAATAATTGAAAATTTAATTTATGCAAGTCATTCAATTCAAAAATTGAAACAGATTTTTTTCACATAGGCGCTCATGTATAAATTAAGCAAGAAAACTGGCCTATTCACTGATTCCTTTAAGTAGCGTATAATTTCTGTAAGTTTCTCTTTTATTGATCTTATGTAATTTTCAAATCTTCTAAGGAACTTCATTTACATTTAAATAATTTAAAATAACAGAAAAAAACACTTTTATGTATATTACTCAGTGTATAGTAACTAAAATAAATTTGTTAATTCGTTAATTAATTGAGATACCGCTACATTACAGTAACTTTAAATTAAAGTCAACTAAATAAACCAACGAGACATGGTTGACAAAATGTGTTGATTTAGAAGCAGGAGACAAATGAGAGTGAAACAAAAATGGATGTTCACAGAGGAAGTTTACTACTGTTAACACTGTTAGGGTCAGAAGATGAGGTTAAACGTGGTAAAGGGGGGGTCAGAGGTCAGCCTGATAGCAGTAATTGAATCCAGAGAAGAGAGTAAAGTACTATAGAGATGAGACGTCGAATCCAGGGAGGCTGTGGCACTCACCTAGAGGTCACCAACCTTCCAGGTGTGAAGGTCCTGATTGCCATTAATAACAGCACATCCCCCACAACTCATCTGTAGCACCTTGGGAACCTTATTGCTGTTCAGTACAAGCAGTATTAAAAATACCTCACTTTTCTGCATTTTAACACACAGAGTACATGGTATTGCCAAGAAAATGCAACTTTCAGACAATGTGATGAACAGTGTGGTATAGAACCTATTTATGATCAACTACATTGGAGAAAGCCTAGCATGCACCGATCAACCACTGCGTAATTTAAAGTGTCTTATTTATTTAGGGACAAAACTTAGGCTGGCTGTCATGTCAAAGTAAACTTCACAAGTTTTCTGATAGAAAATCAGAGTGTGATAAGATTATTGATGATAATTTACTAGTTACAATGGACTGACCTATTTATGTCCAGACATAAATTGAACCTGAATTTGTTGCAGAAATTGATGTCTATCTAATCTGAACGAATAGACAGATTTAAGTCCCCAAATGTTCACCACTGTGGAGCCATACTCCAAAACACTTGCATTGTAATTATGCAAGTGTTGTTATATCAGTGTAAATGACTCAGGGTGGTGAGAATACATGCATGCCACACTTTTCAGAATAAATCCCCCCAAAAATAAAAATGAAGTTTGTTGTTGTAATGTGACAAAATTAGACAAACTTTAATGAGTATGAAAACTTTTGCAAGGTAATGGAAACATTTCACAACAGTCAAGCTCAGCTGCAGACCTTAATTAATCACTGATGATCAACAAGACACAAAATAATGACATATATAGAGCGTACCAATAGTTCAGTGTTTTGTATCAAGAGCTTTAGATGATAGTGTGCGCTGCTCACTACCTCCAAACCTGCCTATTTTTAAACGCAGCGTCCTCCCACACAGGGATGGAGTGTGAAGTGGCTTATAAATCCACACTTTGAGGAGCCACATGGTCAGAGGAAAGTCACGTGTGGATACAACTGCGTATTCTCGGGCCACACAGCTACTAGATTTCTGCTTGATAGCCAAACAGAAAGAGCGGGTGAGCTTTGAAGAGGCAGCAGTTCAGGAGAAATCAGAGCAGAATACAAACACAAGTTTACATAATAGCATAATCTTGTTTTCTTTTTGATCATAGAAATATGCAAATATGCTGTATTTTAATCAAATTAACACATGACAGAAGGCAAGATGAGACAATGGAATACATTTCATGGCCTACAGTACAACTGCGATTTTTTCCACTCAAAGTAAATTCGATTTTGCCCCTAACCTTCAAAAATAAAAACTACAGCTCCTCGATAAACTTTCACAGTTAAAGGCAGTCTCTCCTGAACTTTGTTTTTTAAGTCTTGCACTTCTGATCTGTAGTTTGTAACTGCAATAAATCCTCTGCTACCAGAAAGATGGTTCACAGTCTGATTGAAGCTTGAGGGGGGTGAAGGAATTAGTAGCAGCCTGAGGAATCGTTTCTGCATTTCTCTCAACATTGAAGACTTCTTTCAGCGCACCATGTTTGCGAACACAGCCGTGCTCATGTTAAGCTTATTAGTCACCCTGGATGCGATCTTGCTAGCTGAGGCTTTCAACACTTTCTAGTGGTGGCTTTACACACATACACCTACTCACTACCGTGAAAGCATTTCTGCAAAATGCACATGCTCAGACACAGTAACTACCACTAACAGGTACACTGAAGTAGCAAGTGGCCAGGTGCCGGAAAAGTGAGCCTCTCTCTGTGCTAAATGAGGCAAAAGGGAAATATTTTTGTCGTATAGTTTGACTGCTGAGAACACAACAAAGTCAAACAGGGCAAATTGCAGCTCTGGATTCATATCCATAATTAATCTGTCAGCCATGTCACACACCAGGAGTCAGAAATCTGCTATTTTTCTGTTATTTTACCACCAAGACGGCTGTAAAAGTTCAAGTGTGAGCACATTCTCACTTCTCCTGCAAGATATCTGGGAATCAAGTTTCTAAGAGGTTTTTAGTAGATGCATGCAAAGTCAATAAATATCCACTCGGTTCAGCAAATTTGAAGACATCAAGTTTACATAGGAAATGATTAAAAATTACTTGTGTTGTGAAACGAATCTAGTCGTGTTTGTCACATTTTATTTTGGCAGCGACTGAAGAGTGAAAGACAGAAAAAAAAACGTTATCAGTCTTATTTCGACAGACTGTCTATGATTTCACATTGTGCGGATAAAATAGATAAAGGAGTGCGACAGTTGCACTTTGCGGAGCTGTCGCAGAAAAGCATCATGAAGCAGACACAGTTCTGAAGACGAAGGGAAACATGCTGCCATGGAGGGAGCTCAGTTGTAAGCACTCTGACACCCATTCCTATTTGGCCAATGGAGCTGTTAAAGGTGTCAGGGCTGTTCACAGGCACTGCGTGTTTCACCAGCCAAGATGGCTTCCACCTTTTTTCTATCATGATTAATTATGGTTTCTGATGGTAGTACAGTGAGAAAGTGTAAATTATTCCCACATTTTCTTGTGTGCCCTTCGTTCAGTCACTTTTGTGTAGGAAGATGCTATTGACGCCATCCATGGAAGCTGACCAAAAGGCATCTACATGGGGTGGCAAACTCTTGTGCCTATTAAAGGGGTGGAAGAGGTGGCGATGGTGGTGGGTCCCTGTCGTGTGGGCTGAACCTAGTCCAGACTGCCAGTTGAACGGCCGGATTTTCCAGTATGGAAGTCTTATTTCAGTGGGCGAAGCTGGGTGTTGAGAGACTGGGAGAGAGGACAGCCCAGTGCTTGGAAGCTCGAAAAAGAATATTTCAAACAGACAAGCACCGTCTGTGTTCCAGTGTCACCAGCCCACCCGTCTGACAATCGGGGCCATGTCATCACGGGTTCTGAGTAATTCAAGAAAAGCCATTAGGAAGATGTGGTGATTTCAGACGTCACAGGTCCCAAAAGCAGAAATCGCACGTAAGGATATACGACCTCAGAGTTTGAGCATTGGACAATAAATCATGATGGTTTTAACTTTTTATTTTTCTTTTAATCAAAACCAATCCAGATTAATCGCTGATTAATTTCATAATCAAAATTATGAGAGTGAAAAAGATTGTATCCAATAAGAAAACTAAATGTGGTTAAAAAGATGCATGTGCAGAGCAACTCTTGACAGGCAGCGTTTAAGATGTTTATGTTTAAGACAGCTTCATCCCTCATGCTGTCTTAAATGCAGCATTAGGAGTAAACTGCCATTGCTTTACTCTTCTACTATATATATTTACATCAATACTTTTACAAGAGAGAAAGAACTCTTGTGATTGCTCCCTTTTACTCATTGGCTGGGTAATGTAAGGAAAATTATAATTTACTCAAAAGTCCACTTTTAATTGGTTAATTGTTTTCCGTTAGAGGGCTTGGGTTGAAGAGAAAGTACCCAAAAGTCTCATAAAGCTGTTATTCCACAAAGATGCTGGATCCCATTAAATCTAGCAGCATTATAATCCTGGGATACAGTATCCTTCTGAAATGTGAGCTATGTTGTGTTAGCATTACAAGATGCTCTTTATTTGTTATTCACTCATCATTAATGTGTGCTATTCTTCTAGTAGAAACACTTTTTGAGTGTGCACTAACAGTAAAGAAACCTCCAGACTGTTAAACCCAGAGGACGAAAGTCCGCCGTCTGTCTAAAAGGGACCACCATGGCAGTGCTGATCAGATGTGTCTCTAAGACGAGGTGACAGAAGGGAAGGTACAGCACATCCCATGAGCAGCTGATTCGAGGGTTAGGGTTGGACCTAACCAGCACTTTGTCCTATTGTCATGAGGGGATGATGCTGTAAATGCTGGCAGACCTCGTTGTGGTTTTTAGCCCAAACCTTTCTGCTAAATTACGCTTGGTTTTTTTCAACCATGAAAATGATCTCCTCGTTTACATCTGAGAATTAAACAAGACTGTTGTCAAAGTTTAGGTTTTTCCTCTGCATTTTCTTCTAGAAAAAGAGCCCATCTGCTGCAATGCTCAAACACCATTTTATTTGGGGGCAAGTGCTTTCTTCCTGAAAAAGTTCAGGCTGCTGTAGATCCTCAATCATCCAAGGGAAACTTAACATCAATTCACCTTCAGATGAAATGTGTTATTTCTAGCAATATTATCACAATTAATTCTTTTCCTGATATCATGCAGCTTGAATAACCAGTTAGAATTGATTCTTTATGAGACTCAAGTCCTTGAAGACTGCTCATAGTTGTTATACATGACAAAAGCACAGCCAAGTCATTTAACTATGAGTCTGAACAATAGGAACAAACACATCAACAATACAGAGCTTTACGTTGAAGCCTTAACAAAATCCACAGTATGGTGCATTGCATACAAACACAGCTAAAAAAAATCCTTAGTTTGGAGAAGAGGCTGAAATAAAATGATTCCTTTGACATATCATTTTGTGCATGTTGATATATTTAGTTCTGTCAGAGAGGACATCACAGGGAATGGCACTTACATCACAATGCAAAAACTGTTATCAGAGGAGGTACAGGTTTATGGTTCAAGGGCTCGTCCATTCATTGAGAACAAGCTCAGCGTCTCTGCCTGACACACTGATCAAGACAGCACAAATAAAACAGCTCCACAGCTCCATCTTTGCCTCTCCCCTAGGGAATAATATAGCACCCATCTGAATGTGGCACATATTGAATCAATTCCAGCGTTGATGATTCATTTGAATAAATCACCCTGTTTTAATTTTTTTATTGCCAACTTGCATGGATACTGAAATAAGGAAAAAACAACTGAAGAGAGGAGAGACAGGTGACAGTAGAGTAAAGGACTGCTAATCCTCAATCCCTTTTCAAGTAGCAATTAATGACTACAGAAATAATCTCCATATAGATGTTGTTGCAATTCTTTTTTTTTTTTTTTTTATTTCTTGGTCAAACAACCTGGAAACTCGAGCAGATCAAAGCCAGAGGCGATGCGGCTGCAGCCAGAGAGAATCTTATACTGGATTTGCATTGATGAATGCACAGCAATAATTCAAGTAGGAGAAAGGACAGATGCTGGTTTGACCTGTTATAAATTCTCCATCTGATCACTTAATAAACTTGGTCTAGCGAGATAGATTTTTCAAATATGGCTCATCCTTCAGACAACTCTCTGTTAAATCTGAAGAAATATCAAATATTTCAAGGAGAAAAAAGAACTTTCAATGTGTTCCACAGAAAGATGCACGGGATCAGCCTATTGGCAAATATGAAAAATCAGCAGCTTGTGCGATGAAAGGGTTATATCCGCATTCAAGCTAAGAGACATACTCTAACATACACAGACACAAATCCTGTTGAGCAGAGCTGAGCACAGATACCCTACCAGCCCTCCGAGGCACAATTAGGATTTCATGGGAGGGGGGGGGGAATCTACATTCCTGTGCACAAGAAAAAAAAGTCCTTTCTCCAACCTCACAATAATATCAACTATTTACTCAAGGAAAAACCTGGAGCACCACTCAATAGGATTTGGACAAACAAATAAAAACATTAAAAAAAATACAAAAACAGAGGGAAAAAAAGATCTAAATTTAAGCTCTAGTTGTTGACAAAAAAATTTTTTCAGAAAACCCAAAGCTAAGCCTCCCAGTTCCAATCAATTTCTTCTATTCTGTGTGGTTTTAAAAAGCAGCAACCACTCGTAGTTTGTTTGAAGTGCTCGACTGTGTGGAGTTCTGCTGGGTTCAACAGCATTTTGTATGGACTCCCTTCGCGTATGATTATCACACCTGTCAGACATTCAGTCCCAGTAACAAGGGGTCAAGTAGCTGCCAGTTTGTATAAGAGAAGAGAGCGCAGAACACTTACACATCATTTTATAATGTGAACTAACAGGAACAGTACATGGTTATAAAATGTGCTGCAGTGCATGAAAAACAGAGTCAAAAGAAATGATCTATTTTTCCATTTTAAATGCAACACAGTAAATTATGATGTGTTGACTGGATATTAACAGAGATCATTACTTGAGACAATTAATTGAATTACTTTCTTTAGTGCATTGACATGAATAAATCACTAATCATATGAAGAAAACCAAGTGTTATTTCTCCAAACAGCTGTGAGTACTCATTATCTGTAAACATTTCAACTGTGTGAGGTTCACACCTGGTTATGTGGCCATGTAATGTAAAAACAAAAAATAGCTGGAGGTGAGCCAGCTACAGCACACTGTTTCGTGTGGTAATAGAAAAACTAAACAGATAAAAACAGGAGCATTGTGCAATAAAAAATACCACACAGGGTTTCCCCTGCGGTATTATAAGCCTGGCGGGCCACCAGGATTTATTTGTGCCCCCACCAGGATAAGCATTGCTTATTTTTTTAAGTCTCTTCAGAATGTTTGCATTTTTTAAGACTTCATAGTTGCTGTTCAGGTATTAATCAAACACATAATTATCAAGTGACATTTTCAAATTTTCTGTCATCAACGTTTTTGAACTGGAAAACAGGACGGCTGCTGGATGAATGACTGCCCTTGCACCCAACCATCAGGTTTAACAGGTTTCTGGGTGAAACCTTGCAATGACTAGGTTTGCTGCCTATCTAAGCTGACAGACTGGGCAAAGAAAGTTTTATTCATAAAAGTAGCAAAGAGCCCATCGGTAACTCTGGAGGATCTGTAGAGAAGCAATTTGTATATTAAGCCTAGCTGATGCGCGGTTCCACCAGGTGATTGCTAATCGCTGTTACCGTCGTCAGCAGTTATCAAGCACTGATAAAAAAAAAGAACAAACTGGACCAATCACTTCTGCAAAACTATACAATCTCCCTCCTTCCATTCATCAGCAAAATCACTGTTAAAGCTGTGTTTCAAAACTTAAATAGCTGCTTAACAATGACAAACTGCTGCAACATCTTTTGGTCTGGTTTCCATGCTCACCACAGTGCTGAGACGACCCTGGTCTAAGTGATTAAAGGCAGTAGAAGAGCTACCATTATAGTCTGAGTTACAAATTTACTACTCCCTTTATTTTTAGCTAATAGTTTAGTTTATGTTTTTCTTAATTTTGTAACATTTTTATTATGTAAAGCACTCGTCACTGAAATGTGATACACAAATAAACATGACTTGACTTAAAGGCAAATGCATACTTTTAAGATTTGTCTTCTTAATGTTGAAAACCGGCTGCACAGTGGTGCAGTTGGTAGCACTGTTGCCTTGCAGTAACAAGGTCCTGGGTTTGATTCCCGGGATCTTTCTGCATGGAGTTTGCATGTTCTCCCCGTGCATGTGTGGGTTCTCGCTGGGTGCTCCAGCTTCCTCCCACAGTCCGAAAACATGACTGCTAGATTAATTGGTCTCTCTAAATTCTCCTTAGTTGTGTGCATGGTTGTTTGTCCTGTCTGTCTGGTGACCTGTCCAGGGTGAACTCTACCTTTCGCCTGAAATGTTCGCTAGCGATAGGCACCAGTACCCCTCCTGACCCAACTAGGGATCCATACAGAAAATAGATGGATGTTGAAAACCTCAGTCCATCCCCATCCATTTTAATGGATGGACTAAGGACTACAACATCCATCAAATGGATTCACACTTTAAACATCCAATGTTTAAAGTGTGTTTTAGTCTATGTTGGTCGTTCATATTAAATCCTGAAAAAATATATTATATTTTGAGGCTGTAACATGACAAATGTGAAAAAGGTCAAATGGTTCTGTAAGGTTCTGTATGTCTCTGGTTTCACCAATTTACTCCAAAGTAAATTGACAGATGGTAAACTAACTATCATTAATTTTTATAAATGGCGACCAACAGCAGCTACAATGAATGTCTCCATCTGTAAATCTACAGCTGATGAAACCAGACAAAATTAAGGCCCTGGGGTAAATTCACAGAGCATACTGCCAAATAGGGACATTTGCAGCACTCAAGTTTGACCAGGACCTTTTAGCTGCCCGGCTTGTGAAGTGATGTTTTAAATAAAACCACATTGTAGCTGTCACAACTGATTCTCAGATTTGTCTCAGGACTGAGGAAAAGGTTAAGCGCATCGTCTATCTGAAAATGCCAAATTCTGAAGTCGAGCACAAAGTTGGCACCCAGATAAATCGTGCTATCACTGTGCTTCAGTTTTCTCATTATCCATACCTTTCATGACATTCACAGAAAGAAACAAAGCTTCATGCCAACACCTACTCTGTGAGAGAGCTCTTTCAGTTCAGCTCAAAAGCTGAGAGCTCCAAACCTCCACACCACAGTGTGGGCAGCGCTGGCACAGCCATGTGCCTAAGAACCCTGACTGAGTGCAACAGTTGGACTAATAACAGAACAAAAAAAAGTAAAATGGACACACAGCGAGGACAGCAATAGCTCCACGGCTAAGTAGCAGGTTGACTGAAGCCCACCTTTTCCATATTCACGAGCCGAAGGTGTCCACAATGCCTCGAAGGTCTTAGTGCCATGAGGGGCGTTGAGCGCTCAAGTTCAGCCACTTCAGGGTGAAGCAAATCACTTTAATATGTTAAGAAGATTAAGCTGGATAAATGTCTAGATACATTTTTTGAAAAGGAATGTAAATCTCCAGTGTTTTTATTTGGGGAGGGGCGGCTCGTGAGTCAGTTGAGACGATCAACACAAACCCACCAAAACGCAACGTGATTGGCTCAAAAAAATTGGGCTTATTTGAGATTTTGCATTTTAAGCTTCTTGAATCTAAGACCATCCCACCTCTTCCTTATTATTTCAAACACCAACCATTGGGACAACAAAACTAGAATGAAAAAAAAAAAAGACATAAAACAGTGGTCACAATTTCATCTCCTCTCTCAGCTTAGACTCAGCTGTCTTATCCTGCTTTAGCTTATGTTATAGCTTTAACTGTACAGGTCAATGTTTTCCCCTTGCTGTTAATCTTCTGTTTGAAACCTGGTTGATAATACACAAAGAAAAAAGAAAACAAACTTTGAGGTATCAAGTGTCGAGAATTCAAAAGAAGAGTAGCTTCAAATGAGGACCCGTTTTTTTAATCTAAAAATTTGCAATCTGAGGGAGTCCGCCTATCAGCCTGCTGTGCAAGAAATTGAGTGTGAAACGTCAGGGCGAAATGAAACAAATAATGTAAAAGGATTAAAAAATAATTTACATACCATTTTTGGTATTTCCAAAACTACAGCATCAGGAAACTAAGAAAGAAAGGAGCTTTATCTTTCCCTCAGATCAATTAACACATCAATAGAGATGATCTCTTCTCCCATAAGCTGCCTCTTAATATCAATATGAATATATTTATCAAACCTAATAAAACAAAAATAATGCAAACTGAAAAGGGAATAAGCTTTTACATCCAAGGTGAAAAACATACTAAAAAAAACTCAACAGGGTCTGCATTTAAAGTCATTTAAAATGAGCTTTACTTTCACACTAACAAACATGCAATAACCTGTTTTTTCTTTCTTAAACTCTGTCTCTTCATGCAGAGTTAAGACAATAAAGATGAAGGGGGATGGCATTATAGAGAGCTAAGCATTATGAGAAGCCCTGAAGCTGTTCTTAGAGAAGGTGAATCAGAGGATTGGGACAAAACTGGAACTAAACCCTGTGCCGGACCATAAATGAGAAGCACAAAACATTTTGGGCAAAATGCCACTAAGCCAAGCATCTGGTTCTTAAGAAAACTTCACTTGATCACTTATAACTTTGAGATTACTTAGTTTTAAAAGTAAGTGCCTCAGTGATCCTGTCAGTAAACTTCAGCAGAGTTTAATTCCTATTTAGGACAAATGAAACCTCAACAATTAAAAGAAACAAATCTAACATTATTTTATGTAGAAGCACTTCTCAATTTCAGTGTTGAATTAGAAATAAGGTGTTCCTTGAATGAGACAGACATAAATTTGAACTTTACCTCTTTAAAGCTACTGAAATGCATATTTGGTATTATGTACAGTAGTCCAATACAACCAAACGGTGAAACTCAGAGACTCAGAGTATTGCTAAAAAATACTATTCAAATACAAATGCTAAACATGTAATGAATCATCCATCAACACAAATGCACACATAGATATAGATTTTATACTTTTAACTTTTTACTTATGAAAAGCAGGAGAAAATTATGCATTTTCAACAAGTTTTACAAATGAAAATATCAACAATCTCATTCACTCTAAAAAAATCAAGCATAATCATGGGCCTTCTGATGCTGCTTAATATGCAAATTAAGAAAGAATAAGGTATATGTGTGTACATTCTTTCTGAATATACTTTGACAAATGTCCAAAGAAAAATGGCTAAAAATTTCAGTATAGAGTTGCAAAACTCCTAGACACATACACCAAAGGACAGTTAAAAAGCAAAGTGAAAGGTGACTCTACAAAGTGTTAACTTATGGGTTTGGAGTGGGTATGTGTAAATTTTTTTTGACATATTTTTGTGAAAACGTTCAAGAGAAATAGTTTATCAAATAGTTTATCAATAGTTTTCTTAGATGCAAGAAAATATTGCATCTAAAGTTTTATAATCTGAAGAAAACAACAAAAAAAAAATCCTTAAAGTTGAATGCAAACTTCTATTTTTCCTTCCTCCAAGCTGAAAACATTAAAGAAAAGGTGCAGGCTTCTTGATGTGCCAAAGTACGGCAGAGTCATCTCCAGATCTCACAGCGATTCTCTGCCAACTGAAGAATGCTGTGGCTCATATAAATAGAAATTTAATCTTGTATGTTTGTCTAAGTATCCAGAGCAGCACTTCTCATGCAGATTATGAATCTCTGTTTAAACAGTTCATGCAGTCAATGTATATGAACTGATAAGAGAGAGTCTGCGTGGATACTGAATAATAATCATGAAGCACAGCTTAAAGTAATATTTTCATTAAAGGAACCGTCATGTCTATAATACCACATGGAAGTAGATTTAATCATCTTGATAAAAGGTATGATTGTCATCCATTGAATTGCTTCTTTCACAAAAATATTGCTTTTTTAATAAATGACGAATAAATGGCAGAAAAATTGACTTCTTTGTAATCAATTGGTGTATGAAAACATACAGTTTTTTTGTGAATAACACCCGCATCTTTCTACGCCTCTGACACAGCAGCATTCACAGTTTGATCCATTTAAGCCTCTGAGTTTTAGATATGTCAAAAAATGACATGAAAAAAGTTTAGTAACTCAGTGCTGCCATATTTACTGCACATAGGTGCCACAGCTACAAAATTAACACATGTAGTGCAAAAGAAATGAACAAATAATAACAGTATTATCATTCTATGATATTCAGATGCTCTGTCTGCACAGATGAAGAATCAGCTTACACAGTGTGGCTAATGCTACTAGCGGATCTATTTTTATCTGATCAATAGGCGGCAGTCTGTACAAGGAATTGTTCATTATTCCCCAGATAGTGAGATTATAGATAAAGAAGTATAAAAAAAATAGTGATTAAAAAACTGAAATAATGACCCAAGTATTTTACTTTCTCTTGATTCAGTGGTAAGTTTTCACTTTGAACCCTTATCTAGACAAAATGGGAACATGGAAGCAGCTTAATTCAACAGTTTTAATGTATCGGACTAAACAATAAACGTGCAAGTGCACAATCTTTAATTTTCATAGTGTTGTTATCAAACTAACTAGTGGGCTTTAGAAAGAATTCCTCGAATCTTTCCACTGTATCCTCCCATTCATGCAAAATGTTTCAATTGTATATAATTTTTTTTTATTTTTATTTTGCCAACAATTGCACAAAGTGAAAGTGTAGCTGCCTACACTATAGGGTCAAAAGGTAAGAGGAATAAATATTATGTTGCAACTCATCAAATAAAATATATTGTGACTGTAGAATATGCATTAGTATGGTGAAAAAAAGAAAAAAAAAGAGAGGAAGCATGAAAAAGGGGAGAAAAATAAGAATATAAAAAAAGACAAAAAAAAAACGCTTGCACATATATTTTTTCATTGGATCTGTGACAGACTGAGTGAGAACCTCTGTGCGTCACTTGGAGGCTTCACCAGAGGCAAATAATTGTTTTCCTGTCTGAGAATACGCCGGAGGTTTATTGCTTCATAGCGATGAACATGTTTAATCAAGCCAATGCTCCTGGTAGCAGGAGGTTATAATTCTTTCCTCTTCAGAAGCTCCCATGAATCACATGCGTTACAGAGTAACAGGGCTAGGATTGAATGGAGCAGAATACGGGTCAGCTTAACACTGTTATAGTGACATTAGCTCAGGAAAAAAAAAAAAAAAACAACTCTCTGAATTCCTGCCAAACATGCCTCTTTAATCCATCAGAGCCAAAAACACCCACTTGATGACACTGAATATGCAATTAGACAGATATTATAGAAAATATTTTTACTCTTTGACCCAAGGTGGCACAAAAAGGTGTAAAAAGGAGGCCCTTCAGAGATAAATTGACACTGGGCTGATTGAGGGCTACCACCTGCTAGAAATTAAATCCGTTTCCTGATTGCTCCAACATCCCCGACAAGAGGACCTGTCAGGAATCCTGCATGGGTGGACACGTAGGCTTTCCTGGGTATGACAGGGTCTGTTAGAGAGGAACCCCACCCTCGCTTTCTCCGGCATGCCAACACAGAGGAGAGTGGGCAGCGCTGAGACGGCAGCCTGCCGTGGGCACTGCCAGGCTTAAAGCTGCCCTGTCGTCATCAGAGGCTTGCAGAGAAGAGCACTAAGATTCACAAAAAAAAAAAAAAAAGAGGAGGGGGATCGTTGCATTTAAATCCTCTCTCAACGCCCCCACATGTTTTAGCAAAGCATAAAAATCATTCACGGAGAGAGAGAGAGGGAGAGAGAGAGAGAAAGTGAAAAAGAAAAAGATGGAAGGAAATAGACAGGAAACAGCTATTAACAGCAGTAAGCAAGCTCAAGAGATCATAGAGAGGCAGCTCTAATCGCAGTAATGGTTTAAACCCTCATTCCATCCACCAGATGCATAAAGTGTCTACCCAAAAACAAGGCTTTGAAATCCCCCATGTCTAAGAATTTGCCCCGTGGCTACAGTCCTTCCTCAGAAAGAAAGACAAAACTCTCATAAGACGTCTCTAATTTTGAGGTATCTGGCAAAGATAGGTGGATTGCGGTCTGTGTCGTTTACACAAGCGACATAAATGAAAGATGACCATCAAAAGCACACATTTAAATTGAAATAAGTCATTTTAGATACCTACTTAAGCCATTGCTGTGAAATACATGAACCAATGCTTGCAGCTAGCCCTCTAGAACAATTTCATCAAGTTCTATATACAAGCAAAGGGCTGTAGAAATGGCTTAAATGTAAATGAGTGATATAGTTTACCTCAAATAAATTCAATCAGGGATTTTACAGTTTTTAATCTATTATTGCAGAAATGATAATTTAAGATCATAGAAGTTAAAACATCTGAATGACATCGACAAACATGTTTTTTTTTTTGTTACTTTCTATGAAGAGTTTTTTGCTTTCATGTTTCCTTTTCTCTTTTCAGCAGCCCGACTTTATTTTAAAGATTTTTCTGTCCACAAGCCAACTTTGATTGCTCTCCAAAGAGCCTCTAGTTACATGATGAACTCTCACGTCTATTTTCTCTAGTGAATCTAAATATCCAAAAAGAACTTAGGAAGAAAAAATATGAAATAGAGTAAAAAAAAAAGTGTAAAACGAGGAAAATGTTGAGTCTCAAAGAGTGAGGAATATTTCTGATCACAAATATGTATTTCTTTGAAAGCACTATCTAAGTAAGTGATGTCAATCGGGACAAGACTTTAATTGGCAAATCTTTCTGGGATTAGAACTGGTCAGTGATCGTCAAGTCAAATACAGAGAATTAGATTTTTGTCTTCCATTCAGTAAATGCATCAAGCTAAAAACTGCTACAACTTTCAGTATATGAACAGATCTAATGACAGCAAATTATCTGATACACTTTTGGGATTTCATCACAAATCAAAAGAAGAAAAGAAGAAATGGGGATCTTGTAGTCCCTTAATTTTCTGCTGGATTCAAAACTGTTAGCTGTATGAAAGAACCTGCAGAACATGGGTTCTCTTAAAGAGAAATAAGAAATAGTGTGTGGTAAAATAAGGCTGAATTAATCAAAATCAGAATCTGTAGGTCAGACCTCACATCAACATAAAAATTGGTTATTGAAAAAAAATACTCAAAATAAAAAATGAATAAGTTTTCTTAAAGAAAGAAACTAAATTAATCAAATCTATAACTACTAAAATATCCAAGTAAATTAGATGTTCTCAGCTCTTAGCAGTGAATCCCAAGCATTTATTAACACATTGTACCTTTGCTTATGAAACTGTAATCAAGCCATATTCTTATGTAGTTTGGTCTCATCAGCCAAGTTGTATCCCACTCACATCGAGCTGAAGATAATTTTGAGGCGTTTGAGAAAAATAAAAAACAAGAGCTACATGAGCTCAAACCAGGCTCCTAAAACAGAGAAGTGCTTGTGCTGAGCATCAGTTGGGAAGTTTGGATACAGAGATCTGCAGCTTCTGCAACCCTTTGCTTTTGGTCATATGTCCATATTTAGAGGCAGTTTTATGGGACTGCTGCCCACTGTGTTTTATTACAATTACTCAGCAGGCACGCATCCTGTCCCAGTAATGAAGTGGGTGTTACAGTGGGCGGATTTAAGCGGCCACTATTCTGGAATCCTGCTACCGGGTACGAGGTCTAAGTGGCAGAAAGAAACCAACAGCATGTTGTGCAGACGAAAAGTGTGGTGGACAAGAAGACCAATAACAACCCAAACCTTCAGATAGTGCGCCTTTACATAAGTGTCAGGGAAAATGGAGAACCACATTTCAAAGGCCAGTAAATAAAGTTTGTATTGATTAAATCTAACGTGTAATCTGTTTTGCTGTCTGACACTGTTTCTGGCTCTAAAAAAGAATCCTGTAAGACAGCATTATAGATAATACGACCATAGATCAAAGGGAGTTTGGGCAGGAGAAGGGCAATAGATCATGTTTGGACCAGACTGCTTAGCTCTGGAATTCATAAAACTGGCTCCTAAATCGTAATGGCTTTCAATTGAAGTTTTTCCACTTGAGGGTTGTGGGATTTTCTGTGTGCTTTCAGTTAATGTAGAAGTGTCTCTTTTAGACAGCGGATCCAAAATAAAGCTCAGCAGAAAAAAATGCTAAAATAATAATAATAAAAAAAAGTCAAATAAATGTACTAAATATACTTTACCAAACTTCTAAGATACATCTCATGAGTGCGTGTCTAACTATGAAATAATTTTAATAAATAAGCAGCAGGAATGGTTAATCCCGTGTTTAATACAAACAAAATCAGCAGATAACAGAGTGACTTTCTTCTACATAGTCACAGGACTGAGAAAATGACATATTAATTTGATCCTAATTCGAACACATTAATTTGTTTTAATTGAAGCAACATGTTTGGAGAAATAACTCCTAAACTTTCCAAACCTGTTAAGTCAACTATGTCAAGAAAGATTCACAAACACAAGCAGAAGTATTATCTATCGTCTGTACTTCCATTTAAAAATTGAAACATTAGCAGGAACTAAAATTGTTTTTATCTAACTTTGCAAATATTAAATGAGACATATCAAAGTAAGTAATGCAAAGTAAATAACTTACATTAAAGTCTGTTACATGACATTTTTCACTGTAGAAACTATAAGTGTGCGATGTCCAACTCTCGAGGTTCAGTGGAAGCTTGAAAAAGAGTTGCTAGTGCCACCTTCTGTCAACACTGGTTAATTCAGTTCAATACTCAGTCAACAACGAGAGCATAGTGCAGAAGGTTGTATAACATCAGCTGTTCAAACAGGAAGACTGGTTGAAATTTTAAAAAGATGCACATGTTATTTCATGTCTACAGTTTAGGAAGTGATTGGAAACATTGTTTTTTTTTTATTTTTTTAACTTGGTTACCAACAGTGGAGCTGAGGCTGAGAAAGACACTGTTTGTTTGATGTATTGCTGCACTCTAGTGGTTAAAATGTATAATTGCAAATGTGATAAAACGTTGCATGTTGAATATAAGTTTCAATTTAATTCAGATACTTTAAATCACACTAATTCACAACAAAGGTTGTCTCAATACATGTTACAAAAAACATCCTGTTCATATATAGAATTAACTAAATACCTCAATTTAATCCAATCAAGCAGACAGACAGAATTTAAAATCTGCTTTTGCATATACAATGCATTTAAGTGTATTGATCAAATTGATACTTTAATTTTTAATCTATTTAAGGAGACCCAGTGTCTGACATGCCTCTTGATCAGGGGTCTCCAATTCCTGTTCTTGAGGGCTGCTCTTCTCCAACTTTTGTTAACACACCTGAATCTAGTAATTAGATGGTAAGCAAAACATTGTAGGACATTGTTTCATGTCCTACAAATACACCCTGATGTCATGAATGAGGTGTATTTCAACCATCTCATTCAGGTATCAGATTTTGACCTCCGGATCTGGAATAAATATCCCCATTATGCTTGATGTTCTGTGACTGAGAAAATGTCCTATAAGAAGCATATGAAGTGATCATAATCGAGGTCATTGCCATTTTGAGTAAACAAAGCTTATTTTTACAACAAACTCAGCCCAAATACATCTGTTCCTCAAAATCAGTACAGCACCTTTGAGATAATGTTCCAATTTTTAACCCTGTATTCACAAAACTCTTTTTAAGCATCTTTCACAAATTCATATTCAGTTTGCTGTTTCAATCCAAAGCTGCCACTGTTTCAGGCCTTCCAGGGTGATTTAGCAACTCTTGATTCTCTTCAAACCTGTGAGGAAACTCACACAATCCTTACCTTCTCTGCTCCAGGGAAGTAGATCTGCGGGGCTTTCCAAACAGTGCTGATTTTCTCTCTGAATTTGTGATTCTTTGGAATCATAAGGCATTTGTTGATGTCCAGTTCTGGGTAGATTACTTCCAGCCCGCCGCTTTTTCAATGAAATGTGCAAAAAAGGGAGATTCATAGAAAGACATTTGGTTTTCTCTCCAACCACATATTGACAATACAAATTACAATTTACTACATGAACAAAAATACAAATGAAACAGTATTTCGCAAAACGTTTTGAAGCATCATGGTAATTACTTTGTAGTCAGAGTTTATGGAGGCATCTGATGGTACTTACTGACAAAAAGAAGCGTCCAGAGGGTCCAGGGTGCTTTGTGTTGCCTCTGCCTCCACTGGTTCCAAAATGAAGACAAACAACCCCAAAAGCAAGGTGAGTGAAGCCTACAGAAAAGCATAACTTTGTAAAAGTAGCAACAAAAAGATTCACTCAAAGTAATGTTACTCGTATTGTTCATCTTGTCTGGTCCTCTGACCTTTGACTTCGGCAGACCGCATACACAACTGTCTCTTACTGGATATTGTCTCTTTTTGCAGCATCCTCTGTAAATTCAATTGAATTTTGTGGACAAAAAACCCTCCAAGCACCCGAGCAGTTTCTGAAATACTAAGTCCAGCCTATTTGGCAACGATGCGGCGTTTAATGTCATTTTAAGATCTTTGCTTCCCTATTTTGAACTTAAGCAAGTCGTCCCCCCTCCACCCGATGCCAGCTGCCATAACGCACACACTTGACTCTGCCATGTGATTGTGATATGAATGAAGTGCGCGCAGTTTAATTTGAACTTTATCAACAACACAATAAACTTGCATAAAGTGTCTCGTGTTCCGTCTGAACTGAGTGAAATGCGCATTAATCAGCCCACAGCGCGTTGAACGCTGACATGATTTGCGCTGTTTCTGTGAAAATGACGCACTTCGCCTTCACGTCATCGTTCCTCGTCATAACTCCACTGAACACGAGAGACCTGAAGTTTCCGCTGTATCACTGGCTTCCCTGGACGAAGGGCCTCCTTGCTGTGAAAGCTGCAATTCGGACATGTTTCGTTTCGCCTTCACTTGTCTTGCTTGTCATCATTTTCTTTTTTTTTTTTTTTTGTTGTTTTTGTTTGTTTTTTGTCGCACTTGACATTTCGAGGCTGAAAAATGTAGGAAGTGTCTGCGAAGCAAACTGCGACGAGTAAGCCAACCAAAAAAAAAAACCCACACACTTTAGCATTAAAGCGGGCGTGTTAGTGTGTCGTGAGCGTTACCATCATTTTGAAGTTGTGTTGCCGGGCTTGTCCGCAGGTTTGGCCCTCTCTGAGTGAGGCGGCGGCGGACGCTGTCGAGCTGCAGCTGCTGCTGCGCGTGACGTGGAATGGAGCTGCACAAGTGTCAGGTGTCAAAACAAAAAAGACCAAACCAGACTACTGCCCTGTGCCCGCGCTGAATATGTGCACATGTAGGTTTTTCTTTATTTAAATGTTATATACACACTTTCAAGAGTACATGCTACAGAATCTTTTTCTTTCTTTCTTTCTTTAAAGATTTACAGCTTCATAACCATAACCAAAAAGCTCGACAGCAAAAAACACACCTGGTGATCACATAAAATGTCAACCAGACTTCAAACACTGAGAACACATTCATATATTGCAAATTTTCTTTTTCTGTTCATGTTTCAAATTTGCCTTTCTACCGTTTCGGAACAAGGCCTCGTATGCTATGCAGTAGTGATTGTGCAGCATGTACCACATATTTCTGGTGCTCCTAAAGCTCCCTTTGGTTTGTGCTTTTCTGTAGCTGAAATATAGCACCCAAACTTATGGAACAGGGCCCCAGTGACTCTTTGCAATTTATCTAATCTGATCTCTTTATTACCTGATTTTCATTCACCTAATGTTGCAATTTGAAGAAAACCTGTGCTACAAAAGCAGTGCAAGTTTGTATTTCTATATATGCATAGTACAAAAAAGGTACTGCATTAAATTGCTCTAATGCAAAAAGCTATGGTACGCAACATTTGAATTCCAGAACAAACATTTGAATTTTGAATTTCTTCTCCCATATATTTTTAATAGTTTGTATCTACGCAGACACGAAAGTGGGAGCTTTGTAAGGAAACTCTCAAACTGTGAAATGAATGTGAAATCCCTGCATTCATTTCCTGGTCAGTGTCACAATTTGGTGATTTGTCATCAAAGTCTGGCCTTAGTGAGTAAAGATATAAAAGTAGGTTTGTGTTTCTGGTTTTAGTATTGCAATATTCGAAGTCAAGTAACTAATGACACTTCAGACTTTAAATCCAAATTATGGGTTGTGCACATTTACAGAATCACACCAGCGGGCACCAGACGGCTTAAGATAACAGCGAACAAGTTGGTGACCACAGTTACATGACGTTACATTCATTACCACACACTACAGTACACTGTACATTAAGGCATGAGGTGTTGTTGATGCAAAACATCAACAGAAGAATCACTGAGAAATGCAATGCACCCAGGAATGAAATGCATGTCGATGAAAATGTGCAGTCACGCTGTAAAGGCTAATTATATAAAATTATAGACCTTCCAGCAGTTAACCTACTAAATGTAACTGAAAATGTTTACAACATCCAGAATTACTAAAAGTTCAGCTCTACATTGTTTCCAGTCAAGATACTGTGCCAAAATATGTTTACATTAATAAAAACACAAAGAAACCTTTTCAATTAGTATTAGCTAACCTGGAAATTACATAAAGTTGCTACTTAGAGCACCAACCTCACCTCTTATCTAACTCTTACATTTTAAAAGCTATCAAGTTTTCTGTTATGTTGTTTATTTATAAGGTCGGCAGTAAATACAAGCAAGGTTTCACTATGAATAAATCATCTCTTTTGTGTTTTTATAGGGGTCTAAATGTACAGTGCCATGAAAAGTGTCCATACCTCTTTCACATTTCAACCACATTCCCTCCACATAACAGGTACAAACATAACAGGGACTGTTAAGTTGAAGGAAAATGGAATATGCTTTTCAAAATTTGAATGCATTTATATCCTTCTTGTTACTCTAATGCCACAAAATAAAATTTGGTACAAACAAGTACTATCAAAATCCACCTCTATACCCTATAATGATTTCTTTTCTTCCAACATTGGAAAATGGAAACAGTGTGGAACGAGTTCACAAGTACCAAGATATGGCTGACAAAGGGAAAGGAGGGCATTAATCAAAGAAGCAGCAAAGAGGCCAATGATGACTTCAAAGAAGCTGCAGAGAACAACAAATCAAGTGAAAGCATTTGTCAGCAGAACAACTATTATAAATGCATTTTAGTAATCTAACTTTTACAGACTAGAGGGATTAATAAGGCCTATAGAGGTCTTGTTTGCAGGTTGCCTCATCATGTAGGGAACTGAACCAGCATGTGATAGAAGGGTCTCTAGTTCAATTTAAATTGAATTTGAAATCGATGGCAATACAATGTGTTGTGGAAATCTTACACTGAATACAATCCTGAACACACCTTCCCCTTGGGGCCATCTACCATGATGACGCCTGAACCTACAACAGCTGCAACAGCATAACTAAGATCATAGCAAATTTGAAGTGTTAGCAAGGTAAAAGTTTGCAAGGCTTTGACAGAAATAGCCTAAAAAACATGCAGTTGTGCCTGCAGGTAAAGGTATAGGCAGGTATTGAATAAGAGGAGAACACACAGACTCTTAAGAAATAGTTTGTTGTGAAGATTTTTGAGTTTCTTCCCTCCTCAAAGAAACTGTCATGGTGCCTGTCGGTTTAAATTCCAATTAAATATCTTAAAGTCTGTTGCAATGTGACATGTGAAAAGGTAAAAGCGGTATGAAGACTTTTGCCAGATCTTTCCTGTCCAGTCAGTCAAAAGAACAAACAATAGTATACAACATTAAAGAAAACTTTTTTTAAAAACTTGACACTATGTAAGCTAATGCTACAATGAAAAGTCTGTTTTCGTATGACTAGAGCATAATTTAAGGATGCAATGTACATTTTTATGATATAATTCATATATGTGAATATCTACTTTACTTTGAAACTCTATTTTACATACAGTATAATCCATTGTTAAATTGACCTGCCTATAATTTGCATGTACAGTAAAGTATGTAACAGATGTAGCTGGAAGTCAGCACAATTAAGTATTCAGTTATTTCAAACATCAGTAAGTAGCTGCACAGTAACTAAAAACAATTTTGATAAGTCTATTTTCAGTTTTACTGAGTAACACAGTAACATTTTGCTCACTGCCAGCAGTGCACAATATTAGGTAATAGCAGTACATTAGAGTTTATCTGATATTTAATACAATTTACAATACTACCGATACTACCCGTCCTCTCTGAGCACCGTGCCTGCAAATCTGAAACATTCTGCAGCCCATCATACAATCAAGAGCAACAGTAGATGACAATCTTGAACATGACATACAGCAAGGTGTGCAAAACAAATCCAGAAAGATGATTGGATGGTCACAAACAGAATTAAGCAACCTTAAATGTCGCTGCAGTTTGTTTCCTCTGCAGCCTGCCTTTACATAGCACAATACAGTCTGATGCTGCTCAGCAGTTTGCTGCCTCTGGAACTTCATACATTTCTCTCTGGAGTTCAGAAAGTGCTTGTGGTGATGTTGAAGAGTAGGGATTAGATCATCCAGTAGTAAGTCGACTCCTTACCCATACCCTAACATGACGACTGACACCCACAGACTCTGCCATGTACAGATTCCAAATGACCAATCACATTCAGAGGGGCAAATCTCTTAAAAACAAGTTACCACCACAGACAAATACAGTAACAATACAATCACTTCAGCTCTGAAGATTAACACATTATCTGTTGCGTTTTTAGGATGACAGCAGTAAGAATGACAGAGCTATTTTATGGACACATGTAGTTAAACATGTGTGCTATTAATCCACATTGAGCAAATCCATTTAGAATAGTAGTGGTGACAGCTGCATTCAGGGGCAATTGAAAGAACGAAGCAACTCGAACCAGGAATCCTTTTGTCAGATGACACTGTATCCATTCCTGTGAACTTAAGCCCTTTTGTAGCAAAAAGCCACAGACCAAAAGATCACGATATGTAGGAGGTACATGTGTCAAGAGATACCAGGTTAAGCTGTGCAAGCTCATTGTACAAATTCTGCAAAGTTGAATAAACATACAAAAATAACAGGAATAGAAGTGTTTGTGTTTTTTTTGCAGACATGATCGTCATAGAAACTTTCTAATGAATTACTGTAGTTTGCTCTTTCCAGACAAGCTGTTCTTTTGTCATCTCCAGTTTGAAATCATAATCAACATGCAGTCTGGCAGATTGTACAAACACTTAAGGGAAAAGTGTTACATCTCTGAGGCTTGAGTTACTGTTGAATTGCTGGTTGTCACAGCTGGTAAGCAGCACTTAGTTGTCAGCTCAGGTTATTGATATTTATAGCCACAGATTGAAAGTTCTGTTCAGGCAAATTTGTAATTTATTCAACTTAAAATTCTAATATGGGAATATTTAGCAATCCACAAGGTCTGATCTTTGCACTTGTTCCACTGTGCCATAAGTTGAGACAGTTTTTTACTACTGAGGTTTGAGTTTAGATTTGAATTTTTAGAGCTGCTATTGTAAGAAATAATACTTTTAAATTTATTCACAACTCTGAGCTGACTTTGCAAACCTGAAGTGTTTGCCCACGGAGGCAGAGGGATAAATGGTCTGCCTGAATGTTTGGAGTATACCAAGCTAACAGTGCTTATCTTCTATTGTGTTCTTTACAATTTGCAAACATAGAGATGGACTCCAGACTGGACCCCGCCCTCACCACCTGGTCAAATAATGGCAGATGATCCAGAGGGTGAGTTTGAATTTGGGGAGGAAGGAAGGTTCCAGAAGAGCCACTTGCGTTTACATTGACGTCTCTGGTACAGGTAGTCCTCTTTTTCACGCTCTTTGCGTGCTCTTTGGTAGTGGTCGTCTTCCTTCAAGTACCAAACTGGTGGCCAGCGATGCTTCTCAAAGTAGTCTTGGTTCTCTGCGACGGAATACATTTTTATTAATAATTTATATTTTTCAGTAAAGAGATTTTTTTTAAGAAGATAGTTTCAAGTTACCCTAAAAGTAGAAACATATTTAGTGTTAATGAATGACTTTAGCTAAAAATTGTATCTTCAGGTTAGAGTTTAAAAAAAAGTCTTTACAGATTTTGAGGAAAAATCTGCCACAAAATATCCAATAGATGTATTGCTGAGTTCAAGACTGTATTTTCCCAGATTCATAATTTCATGTCGCCACCAACACTGCTTTGCATCACCAAATAAGATACTAATGTCAGCAGCTTTATTCTTTAGTCGTTTGTGCCAGAATCCAATTTAAGGATGAGAAAAACAAAGACAATAGCAGAATCATAGCACAGTCTAAATGTGTTACCTGTGGACTTTGCCTTCATTTCACGTGGAAACTTGCGGCAGACACTGTTGTAGTTGGTACAGATGTGGTGCAAACACCATCCAGTCAGCTGCTGGGCTCCGTGGAACTGTCAACATTCAAAGTCACATAGTTATTTTAGTATAGCATCAGTTGTTCAAGCTAAAAAATGAGATTTTTAATCTCTGATTAGGAAAAATATCCTCAACTTTGAAAACATACTTGAATGTTGTAACACATTTTTGCATATGGTAGATATGCTTCTTCAATCAATAGATGAAATGCTTCTTGAAAGACTTTCAGTAGTTAATTCAATTTTGTATTCATTTTTGCAAGAAACTGAGGTAATATGAATATATGAGTGCAGATTGGGCTTTCTTTTTCATCACCTTGTGGTGTCAAGATCACTTTCTCCTCACCAGCAGTTTGTGCAGATGATTTGGATAATTTATAAAAGTCCAATTTGCAAGAGAAAACACAATCAAAACTCAATTGACATCATTGACAGGTGAACGCACCTGGGCCATATCCAAGTATATCAGCACATCGCCATCAATATCCGTCCCCATCATCGCAGACTCTGTCAAAACTGTTACTGTGTAGAGTTCTGAAAAGAAACACACTTTAGAGTCAGAGACCAATTCAAAAGCATGCACCTTTATTTTTGATACGATCCAGTGCAGGGAAGTAAGTAACAGCAAATGCAATACCTGTGAGAGCGACCAGGTGGGGGAGGCAAAGACGGTTAGCAAGAACAATGAGCTCCATTGCATCCAAGTCCGGCCGAGAGCAGAATCGACCCATGTAGAGATACTCCAGCACAGCTCGCATGCAGCTCCGGGTCGTGTTGGGAAGCAACACCTTACAAACAGAAAGACGGGGCGAGGAATTACTTACAAGCTCAGCTTTTCTTCTGATTTGTAAATTCCAGAAGCTCATCTGCTATGAGAGGATTTATTTTTCCTAAAATATCTATAGACAGAATGTAAGAGCTCCACAACAAAACAGGCATTATTCTATTAAACAGTCTAAAACCTTGGTTAATTAATAGGCATTTTCTCTCTTTATGCAGACTTATGGATTTGAATAAGGAGTAATGATTAAAAAAATTAAGTCATTTTAGCCATTTTCACATAGAAAATGGCTACAGATGATACAACAATACAGAAAAATGAAAATAACACAATGCAATATGCAAAGCTTTTTTTAGTTTAGCCCCAGAAATAAACATTTATATGCATAAGGATAACAGGATCTCTAGAAAATATCTGAAAAGACTGAATTCCATTTTAGTAATTAAATTGTAAAAAGGAAAAAAAAAAATTATGTTATAGATTGACCAAACATTTTCCATATCATTTGCAGATTTAAATGTAGCGTCATATTTTTATTAACAAAAAATATTACCATTAAAAACTTAATGTATTTAATGGGTCTGCTAGAGAATCTTTACAGGGAGAAAAAGATTAGGGTGATGGTGAGGAAACCTGTCAACCCCAAAATGTTGGGGCGCATCATTGTAAATAAACAATCAAAATAGCAGAAGATACTTACAGAGAACAGGCCAGTAATTATAAAAACAGGTTGACTACAAAAATGCCAATAAAGATTTTTACACTGGTTTATTAGAAGGCTTTCTATAATTTTTGGCACACCATTATTATTGTATTCTCAAAACAGATACTCTTTTTTACTTCTGTTCATTATCATTTGAGAAGAAATTAATGATAATTTTATTATCATAAAATATGTGTTTATAAATCATAAGTAAATTATTTATTATCATTTGTTTCTGATGTCTGGTTTTCCATCAGAAACAAACTTCTGTGTAAAAACTCAAATAAAAATCTACGTAAATCTAAATTTTCCACAAGTATGAACAAGTTTGGCTTTAACTATGTAATGTATTTACCTGCAGCAGCAGTGATACAAGCGAAAAGGAGAAGTATCCCATCTCTTAAACTGTCTTAAAGCAGATTATAGATCAGCGCGTCTAAAAATAGACTTAAGAAATATAATCTTGGTTTGAAATGTGTTTCTTCTTCTTTTAGTAAATCACTTTGGAGTGAAAACACACACCATATCTCCCTCACAGATTGACATTGTGTTTGGATCACAAAGCCAGTTTAATCGCATTAAACCAGAGTTAGAGTCCCCTAATTGAATTATCCCTCACATTCCCATTGGAGTTCTGCTAACGTCACCCTACCGTGCTTTGCAAAAGTATCAATATCCTTTGAACTTTTTGCCATCTTACAAAAAGTTTAAAGACGTTAAAAACTTAATGTACTATATTTTAGCGGGACTTCATGAGATAGACCAATACTAAATTGTGTGTAATAAGTCAAAGGAAAATGACACAATTTAAAACTTCACTTCCAATTAAAATTCTGAAATGTGTTTTGTGTACTTTACAAAACACATTTCATTAGGAAGACTGGAAAGGACCTATGAAAAGCAAGTTTAGCAAGTTTTCCTGACTTATCTTACATTTTTCTGGACTCCACAAGAGCAGATGAATTTGTTCAGCCTCTTAGAAAAGTAAAAACAACAATTTCATTTTGTCTTAACAGAAAAGTGTCTTACTAGCTTTAAAGAATATCTGATCTGCAGTCTGTACTTGGCTCACCTCCTTGGTGCAGCTCTCAACGAAAGGTCCACCAAACATAGCTGCCATCCAGTCACAACTAGAGATGAGCAAAGGTTTGTGGGCCATGATCGCCCCATCATCGAGCTTGAATACCACGTCTGCAGCATCAATAGTGAAACACTGGTAAGACCTTAGACATAACTTTGTCAAAGGCAGTGAGGATGCAAATATAATAAAAGTTTTCTCACCAGAAAAGGTGCCTTTAGCCAAGCACTCTTTTACTCTGTTTGTGCGGCGTACATGGAAGGCTTTGGTGATTTCCTGGTTCATGAAGGCTTCGTTGTTAAGTATGTTTGCCACCATCATCCGCAGATCAAAGACCTCCAGCAGCTCAGCAATGTGTGCAATCTGCATGAGTTCTTTCTCGTTCTCATCCAGCTGACCGGTGTACAGGTAGCGAAGCACTGCTCGAAAAGGCCCGAGCTGGATCGACAGGTCCATGTGTACTACGGTCATGAATCTGGGGGTGTACGTCACAGGGTCGTCCACCAGCTCTTCCTGAATGCTGACGAAGGCTCGACTCCATGAGGAGAGCAGCCTGCCGCGTCGGGCGCCCTCAGAGTCCTTCAAAGTCCCGTCACTCGTGCACGCCCGCAGGTTGGCCCTGTCTCCATCGTCGCTGCTCTCACAAACATCAAAGCTAGCAGCACGCATCAGCAGCTCTCTGCCGGAGAGAGGGCCGCGCGGGGGCCGTTCAGTCTCCTCATTTTGCGTGTCCATACTAAACAGGTCATAAAACTTTGAGGAGGATGTTGCCAAGTATATCTTGTGTGCAAAGATTTTCTGTCGCTCCTGCAGGACCAGGATAACATCAGCACAGTGTGGGTCCTCCAGAAGACCGGCCGGGTGCTCTTCTGTGGTGGAGGGCGGAGGTGGCACAGTGATGATAGGCGGGGGAGGCTTTGGGGGGAGGAAGGGCGCTTGGAGCAGAGGCCGCTGGACATTTCTGAGGTGAGATTTCCAAAACTGCAGATGGCGGCGAGAGATGAGAGCAGCTCGGATGGCGTTGTCAAAGACGTCCTTGACACCAAACTGAGCAACAACACTGGTTTCATAATACGGGACGCCCAGCTCTTTGGCTACCTCCCTTCCTCTCTCTGGTGGAAGAATCTCATTGGATTTTATAGGTCTGAAAATGAGAAAATATAGACCAATGGAGAGGAGGGAAACCAAAATCTGATTTATTTACTTAAAAACTGACTGACATTAAACTAGATTAAGTGTTTCCTGTTTGAGGTAAATAAACATTAAATGGATCATTTCTGTTTTGTTTAATTGACAGAATAAAAAGACAGTTTCTTTTTTATTACTTTGCTATTTAAATTCAGAAGCAGCAATTGCAATTTACACATTTTGAGCGTTTTTCCACAAGCTCCCAACAATAGTTTGCCATCATTTTGGATCATTCCTCCTGATATGACTGGTGAACCTGAAACAGATTTATGGGCTTCTTTGCTCACACACACGCTTAAGGCTTTGCCTACACATTTTTGATGAGATTACATTTTTGGACTTTGTGATGGATACTCCAGAACTTGGATTTTGATGTCCTTATATCAATTTATAATTAATTTACCGCCGACATAACAGATCACAGTCTACTTCTTAGAGTCTGTTGTGCCTGGTTTAGCTTACTGACTGATGTTTTCTCAATATTAATATAATGATCTTTTTTTTTCTCATGATGCCATCTATTCTGTTGAGTCAGCCCCTCTTGCAGTAAAACACCAACACAACATGACACCAGCTCCGCCATATTTCAAAGCTGGGATGACGTTTTCAGGTTTTCAAGCTTCCTTGGGAGTTGGGTGTGCAACTATTGAACTAAATCAAACAAAAAATGCTTTTCATAATTCATCTGGGGTTTTTCAAAGCATTGTAGTCTCACTGCCTTTGCATTTGAAGAAAGTAATAAAACTACTCTAAAAATTCTCTCTGAAAGTCTAATCTTATTTTATGTCAGTGAAGGGACTTTTTCATGCAGTGTATGCACATATCTGGTTACATTTGTGTCTCTTTGACAGGAAAAGTTTGCATTAAAAGAAACGTAAAATTAAGTCTCAGTACCTGGCCAAAGGCCTCCGTGCCCTGTTGACTGCCTCCAGATCTGCATAGCGCAGGTCCAGCTGGCACCCGACCAAGATGACAGGAGCGCGGGGACAGAAGTGCTTGATCTCGGGGTACCACATGGTCTTTACGTGGTACAGAGAGTTGGGGTTCGCAATGGAGAAACACAGAACCACAACATCGGACCTGAAGATGGCACAAGTACATGGTTAGTTGCAATGAATGAGTCCCACCAACATCGCCTTTAGCAGCTCCTCACCTGCCGTACGCAAAACGCCGGTCCTTATGATGATCTCCAAAAGTATCCCACAGTCGGAGGGACACACTCACATCATCCACTACGTCTCTGGAGCGCTCTAACACCTGAGCAGCAACAAAACATGAATATTCATACATTTTTGCAAACCACATGAACCACTTCAGGCATTTAAGACGTGCTATTTTGTAACAATGTTTACCATTCCTACTCACCTCTTGACATACTCTGTATTGATCGATTGCCCAAACTGTGGGCACGTGCGTAGCAAGTAGCTGGTACTGAGTGAGTGTGGCATTGCAGGCCCGGGCGCAGATAAGGCGGGTCTTTCCAACTGCATTGTCTCCCACCACCACACACTTGATAGTTTCAACGTTTGGCCTCTCATAGTCCATATCAGTGTCTGTCAACTGGGACCTGAAGAAATTACAAAACCGGAACAAAACACTGCTTTCAGATCCAGAAGTCTACTATGGCATCCCACTCTGTTTCTCATCTGCACTGCTCAGTCAGCCTGCAGAGCTATCAATGAACGGTCTCGTGACTTCCCTGTGCTCATTCACAAGTTTTCCGTCACTGATTCTTAAAGTGACCAGCAGACAAACAGAGGGGACACTTTATTTATCCCAGTCTTTAAAAGCAACACACAGCCAAACCTTAGCTGGAAAGCATAAACAATCTATCTCTTAGCTACAGAAAACTCATAGTCCATGACTATTGAAAAATATTGAAAATGTTAGTCCATCGAGGATAAAGCGATGCCATTTTAATGTCAGTTCTGCCATAGCAAAATGTCCAACTTTATAAGAAATATCCTCTGTCCAACTTCACTAGATCTAGAATTTCACAAAGAAGTGTCAGCTGCTTTCAATGCATCCTTGCTCTAATGCATCTGAGTCAAATGGACACATTACTTTCTCAGCCAGTCTTCCGACTCACTGGGGCCTGTTAATGGCTCATTTATCTATTTCAGATACGACGAAACTATCAAGATCTGCAGGACCCCGGCCCCCAACAGCATAGGGGTTCCTTGGTTTAAATGTTTAATCTCAGAATAATTTTAGCAAACTGTGAGAATTAGCAGTCAAAGGTAATCAATAATTAAAATATCACACTGCCATTTTCTGAATGAAGTGAGTCTGCCGTCATACTACCTCAGCTGCCTCGACTCTGGATCAGGAGTAATCCTCTTCTTCGAGCATCTCAGGGCTTTGGGCAGACTCCTGGTCATTCCAAAGACTAAGTCTTGGTATTTATTTATTTTAGCAAAGACTGAAGATTTCTTATGCACGCAGTGCCCCACTTCCACTATTAAAAGGAAGGCTGTTTCTTTCTGTTTAAGCCACCAGCTCGTTTTCATTCATAAAACAGGCTCCCTATGGACAACACAAGCTGCAGCCCTGCTTGACTCATATCTACTAACACACAGACACCTAACAGTTTGACCTTAAGCTGGGCCTCTGTGAAGATCCACCGCCTAAAACATTGCTCTACTAACATGCCCTCCCTGTAACAGCAAACATAACTACACTGCGCAACCCTCAGATTAATTAATCTTTTTTTTTTTTTTTTACAAGGTCGGACATTACAGATAATTCACAATGCAAAGAGTCTTCCAGCAGAAAATGAGCAGGCGGGTCTGCATCCTCCGCCGCCAGACATTAGAAGGAGAATGAAACAGTTGATTTCCTACCATGAGGAGCGAGCTGTCCCTCCACCACCGAGACAAACTAGTCATGAGGCTTTGCTGCATTACACGTTATGTAACGCCCCGTCACTGACTCCTGAGCCTGTTTATCCGGCTCCGTGCGACTCCAGCGCAGAACCAATGACAACGGATTAAACGCAGTCCGACTCCGCTGCCCGCGCTAAATGCCGCGTGAAGCCCTTTCTTACCGCAACGCAAGGAAGTGCTGCTTTAGGTTGGTCGACGGGCGAGTCGGAAAGCCGGGCTCCATCGGATGCGGCTCGCACCTGACGGCTGCTCGTATGCAGCTTCATCTTCGGGGCAAGGGGATCCGACCGAGGCTTGGGAAATAGCCGACCGAGCGCTGACGTTCAGGCGAAAAGCCCCTCCGCGTCGGCGCGCATAAAGGCGGCTGCGGCGCCGGGAGCCCGACCCGCTGCTCCGAAACCTGCCGCTGCTTGCAGAGCTGCAGCTCTGACCGTCATGGAGATCAACTTGCACTTACTGTAAGGCCTCGGTAGCTAATAATAGGCAGGCGCACAGAGGGAGGCAAAAAAAAAAAAAAAAAAAAAAAAGGGGGGATCATTATAAAACACTGATCCACTTTAAAGTCGCACAAATCTCATTCTTCTGTCCTGAAGCAGCCCCGATAGAGTCGGTGCACTGAATGGTGTTTACACACGGAACTGAATACAATAGTGTAAGAGAGCAAAACACTTGCAAGGCTTGTCTTTAGCAAAGAAAACAAACAACAAAAAAAATGTTCATGCATGTCCAAAGATGCATGCAAGATACCAGCAGAGGCGTATCTTGCATATGTTTGCCCAGGGCTGCATTAGAAGAGGAGCGTCAGAAAAAAATGGTCAATTTTCTGAAAATATTTTTTCTTGTTGGGGTTCCATTTGAAAAGCTACACCACAAGAAAAAAAAAGAAAAAGAGCTATATTCTGGTTTATTTGAGTGTTCATTTTTCAAAGTAATAATTTCACATTTGTCACAGTTCCAAACTAAACAGTTAATTCACAAACTATTATTTAGCTAAGAAGCTAAATATTTAGCTTGGAAATTGAGTATTTAGTTAGGAAGGTAAATATTTATTTCCCAAACTAAACATTTAATTTACAAACTAAATAATGTTACTTTTTATTTTGGATCTATTCAGACCCACTGGCGGGAACCGTTACAGATTACAACAGTCTCGTTTCCCCACGCTTCCCATATCTGCGCCCTCTGTCCACCCCACATTTTCCAGCTGTCACAACTATTTTATTCATTGGTAACGCGCTGTAAGATTTTTTTTCTGAGCTATCTTTAAACGCAAAATGAGTGTACATTTGGCTTTAGGTCTCTCCGTCTCCATTCCACAAATGCTTCCCCTCCTCCAGTCAAGTGACTGGCGAAACTCCTGCATGCAAGATTTTGAGCTTTTATGATCAAGAAAACTTAGATATACAAGCCCACTAACACACAAAGATTTTGTTTCTCTATCTTGAGGACTTTATATCGACTTGCATTCCTTTCTACAGCCTGACTCTGACCCTTACCCAGGGCTGCTGCTATTAGCAATACGTATCTGACATGAAACCATACGTAAACTCAATTCACACCCCTAACCCAAAAACAACACTTCTTCTAGTGAGAAGCAGGCTTCAGTTCAATCAGTTGTAGTTGTTATTGACACACATATATAGTTAGTGGTTTCTTGGTTTCATTATGTCTCTTTCTGCAGGTGTAGAAGCAGATTTCTAGGGCATCGTCTCATATTCTTTTCATCCTTCTTTCTCTACTCTCTTATCTCCCTCTTTTCTTTTAAACATATTTCTCCACATATCTCCCTTTCGTTTTCAACATGTCCATTACATTACATTTGAAAAAAGTAAATACAAGAATTACACAAGAATACTCATCACTTCAAATTTACCATAAGTCATTTCAGATATATAGTCAGATTTACATCCAATTACAATCCTCTTCAGTCCTAATGATAACGTCATACCATCAAATTCATCTTTTCATACACTGTTAACCCTAAGCTAGACTAAAGTTGTAAATTCAATCATTTTGACCTTTTAAGCACATCACACATGTCTAAGTCTCACACAGTTTTAGAAAAGACAGTTTTCTACTTATTATGCTTGATAAGAACTGTCATAATAAGCATAAAAAGAGATGTTGAAGTCACAGTATTTTACTAAATTATGTAAAAATAATTTTTACTACCTGAAAGTTATGTAAACCAAACCTTAAATAGCAGATGTAAAATTGACTTTTACTGAATTCCTAAAGCTAGATCTGCACTTTACTTAATGTAACTTTGCTTTCATTTTCAGAATCCAAGACTATGAATGTGTTGGAAAAAAACCCCCAACAACAACATAAACATAAATTGAAAACTAACTCACCACTCGCAGATACTGCCTGCCATTGTAGAAAGAGTTGAAAAGCCTAACCAGTGGATCTTTCTCAGCAAAGATAGCAAACCAGAGTTTTGAAAGCAAAGGATATTTTCTTCAGCATCTGTTTGTGCTCCGTTCAGATTGCAATGACTGACTGAAGTCTGGTGTTTATACATCCTAATCTTGTTCCAGCACCAAGAACAACATTTTACAGTTGACCTTTATACCTGGGCAATTGCAACATGTTCCTGTGAGAGCGGATTTATTTTGAGTTAAGAAATGCTTCAACGTTAAGCTGATTTCAACAAGGATCGGTTGATAAACCCTGAACAGATTAATATTTTAATACAACATTTTAACATTTTTATATGTTGTGAAATTATTTCAGCCAGTTCAAAAAAATCCTGGAGCACAAAACAGTACTAATGGTTAACTTTTCTTTTATTATTATTCTGATTAGTTTTTTATATGAATAATCAGTGCTAAAAGTCCTGCGGTGGCCAATTTAGCCCACTAGGTGGGGCTGCTACTCAACATTTCTTCTTTAAGGCAGCCTATCAGCAATGTTGACCTGTTGGTTCATAAACTATTAATCTCCTTGTTCAAAATAAATCCACAGGCTAATCACAAAAAGGCACACTTTTTGTTAATACTTTTTTTGTGTGTTGTTCATTAATTTTTGCTTTGATTTTATAATAAACCTTTTCTTATCAAACAAAAGTTTTAATTAACAAGTTTAGTGACAAAATGTTATTTATAATTTTATTAATAAACACAGTGTTTTTATACTTTTGTTTTAAAATATGTTTCCACTCTCATCTGTTGTGCGGACACTTAGAAACTACTTTCTGAACGGATAAACAAATTAACTATACACTTCTGAGAAGGCCTTGACAATCACAATTAAAAATTGTAAACTGTACGTAAAAGCCATATTGATGTCAGAAAACCAATAGATTTAAACAAAACAGAGTTATGATAAGAAAAACTGATAAAAAATATCCATTCTCAACTGTAACAGACTTCAAAACGTCAGTGGTTTCTCTGAATAAAGAGTGTTTATTTAAGTACCATTGAAGGTGTGTGTATTATTGAACCTGAGTGTGTAACTACGACCATGTTTGGATTAGAAAAAATCAGCAAGTAGTTCAAAGTTGGAAGCTCAGTACTGATCGTTTAGCTATGTTATGCTATACAAATGTTGCCCCCTGTAAAAAGAGGGTTGCAAATGTGTTAACTGCCCAACATTGTTCTGATATTCATGCCAATGTTGAGAAAATGCAGACCTGTGCTTAAGTCTTATATAACACATTTGATATACGATTCTCTCTGAATCGTTCTTGGAATTTTGTTCTGTTTGATACTTAATCGTTTATCACCTATGCTTAAGAAGGACTGCTGATAAGAACTGCTCTTGATGGGCTCTTGCCAATCTTTTTTTTTTCTTAAAAAAATCTTTAAATGGCACAGAAGTATCTCTTCTTTCTTTAAACAGGTATCTAATGAACTCACCTTTGCAAATGAGTGGCTTTCAATTCTAAAGTAATCACATTCTGCAGCATTTAATCTGCCACATCATTGTTGTCATTATCATTTTCATGATTGATCTTGTGGTTGACTTCGTGGTTTTGGATGTTTAAGGAGCAGCAGGATGGCTGATAAGAGTATTACTAAATGATTGACAGAATAAAGACAGCTATTGATTTGCTTTCCTTGAAATTGTGCAACAGTAAATGTCAGGGGTAACTGTTGTGTAAGCTGTTGTGTTAATCGTACAAGACACACGCTTGTGTCAGAGTCCAGTCCAGTCTCCTGCACCATTCAGACAGTCAGAGGCTCATTCCTGTCTTATCGTCTCCATGGCTTCAGCTGAGACAGAACGTGGAGCTCCTTTCTCGCTGGACTCTTACTATGTTTCAGAAGAACTGGGTTTTGTGCTTCCAGACCCCCTGGTAGGAGGGATAACTTTTATTCTGCATGCTTTTTAATTATCACACAGACTGTCTCAAGGAAATGCCAGAGCTTGACGGCTGCTTACAAGTCCTATTCAGGAAAGAACTTTAAAATATAAACTTCCATTCTTACTGATTTATTTTTATGCACATAAACAAAAAAAGCGATGCTTATATTTTTATGTGTTTAAAAGCTGTGATGTGGAGCAAATATAAAGTGAAACTGACTTAGATGGAGACATTGGAGTTGATCTGGATTGTGTTTGTTTTTTTTTGTAATGGACATTTCTCCCAAGGTGCAAACCGTGTGTGTTCAATATTCTCACGTTCTTCACTTTGTGCTTGCAGTACATCAGCATTTAACAGCAACTTTAAGATAAATATGTCAAAGTTTTTGCATTTTATCAGTGTGTTTTTACCATTTTAATTGGTATTTCTTTGTATTTATCCTAATTATAAAACTTCCTGTTTGCAGGAAAACCTTCCATCTTATTACCAGCCATGGATGGATATTGCCCTGCGTGTGCCAGAGCTTGTGCACAGTCATGACCTGCGCTCCCATATCAACAAGGTAAAAGGTGACAATCAACCAACCAGCAGAGTACCCTGCTGATTGTTGTAAGATTGCTCAGAGTTGTTCTGCTTCTCCAGATGCCTCTGCTGAGCACCAAGTTTCTCCAAAACCACAGAGAATTAAGGCTTGCCCACCTGGCCCTTAGCATGGTAACCATGGGCTATGTGTGGCAAGAAGGTGAAAATAATACAGTGGAGGTGATGCAGTTTGGCTTTTTCCTGTTTCATTTCACTTCACAGTCGGTTGGTGTGTGAGGTTTTTCTTTTCCATAATCTCCTTTAAAGATGCTGCCAAGAAACCTTGCTGTTCCTTACTGGGAGGTGTCACAGCGCTTAGGACTTCCATCAATTCTCACCCATGCAGATGGAGTATTAGCTAACTGGAGGAAGAAAGATCCAGAAGGGTAGGGGAAGAAATTTCCCACAGATATTTTTAATTACACTCCACATAAATAAATAAAACGTTCTTTAAAAAAAAAGCCTGCTTTTGTTTTTTTCATGCCTGTCCTCCAAACTCACATGCAAGACCTTTTGACATGGAGTGAGTATTTCTCCTTTGATTTTTCCTCTGATTCGCCACCGTAATATTTCCATTTACACATTTCTTTGTTTCTTTGTTTTTAAAACAGGAACTTGGAGTTGCTGGTCAGACTCCCAGGTGGTGACAGTGTCAAAGGTTTCTTTTTGGTCACTCTGCTGGTGGAGCTTGCAGCAGTCCCTGCAATAAGGGTGAAGATGCATCACAAATATCTTGCTTCCAATAACACGTGAAAAATAATGTTGTAACTGATCGACTGACTGGAGACTGAGAAAAATAATTTGAGCATCATTTGGAAGCGATAAAGTTTCAGACAAAGCTGTTGTGCAATTGTGTTACAGAGCATTCCTGCAGTCATCAATGATGTCAGGTGCGGTGACACGGAGGCTGTGACCAGAGCACTTGAGAACATTGGCCAGTCCATAAAGGACATGAATGATGCACTTAAACTAATGCATGGTGAGAATTACATGTACAATGAATGAAAAAGATGAAAGTTGTCCACACACACAAGTAGCTTGATTAATGTTATTTTCCCCCAGTGCATGTGGACCCGTCGGTCTTTTACGGCATTATGAGGATCTTCCTGTCTGGGTACAGAAGTCTGTTTGAATTTTACTTTGCATGGCACCTCTCTGACAACTTCTTAGAGATTTAAGACATGTTTTTTGATATTTTACAAGCAGGTCAATACCCCTCAAGGTCTGTCACATTGTCTTATGTTAAATACCAAAAACACACATTAAAGTTTTTTTTGGGGGGGGGTTTCTGTGGTACATTGGAAAATATTAGTTTAAAAATTTTGAAGCAAAAACAAAATGATAGGCCTACATCTTTCACTGCAATTAGAGCTCAAGATATTTGTGCTTTACATATCAGGAGACTAAAATTTTTGCCCATGTGATTTTACAAAATAGCTCAAGTTCAGTCAGATTAGATGGTCACACATACTCAGTTGAATTTAGGTCCCGACTTTGACTGGGCCATTCTAACACACAAATAAGTTTTGATCTTAAAGAACCACAGTGTATCTTTGTATGTTTAATTTTCTTAGAGTGCACATCACCCTTTTTTGATTGCTACTTATAAAATATATGGAAAGCAATTCATATCTGCTACGCTGTGCTTGTCGGTCACATTGAATTCTATTGAAATAAATCAAGATTTGTGTTTGTAACCTGAGAAAATGTTGAAAGCTATAACAAGTATGAACACATTTGCATGGTGTTGCAAATGATAAATCCGTCTGTACGTCCTCAGGTGGAAGGACAACCCATGTATGCCAAAGGGACTTGTTTACGAAGGTGTCCAGACAGAACCGATAGAGTTTTCTGGAGGAAGCGCTGCACAAAGTAGTCTGCTGCACTGCTTTGATGAACTACTAGGAGTCAAACATGAAGAAAAAAGCCGTAAGATAACTCAACAAATTATAAAATGACAACACAAGTTTAGAAATAACAATGCACTGTGATGCTCTTGTCTTTTTATCAGGTGCCTTTCTAACTCGCATGAGGGACTACATGCCACCTGCCCACCGGAAACTGATCCAAGACATCTCTTTGCAACCATCCCTGAGGGCTTTTGTCCAGCAGCAGGCCAACGAGGACCTTAGCAAGGCATTTGATGACTGTGTTTCAAAATTGTTGGACTTGCGCAGCTACCATATCAATGTTGTGAGCCGCTTTATCACTGTACCTGCTGCCAGAGCTCGGCAACTACGCACAAACAGCCACGACTCAGAGGAGGAGATGGTCAGCAGAGCCCCCACATCACTGGAGGAGAGGGGCACCGGCGGGTCTGGCATCATGACCTTCCTGAAAACTGTGAGGGACAAAACAAAAGACGTCCTTTTGCATGAGACAAGCAAAAAAACTGTTCACGAGAACTGACTTCAATGAGGATATAAATAAAATCAACTCTGCTGTAGAAACACAGTTTCATATGTTAATAAAATTGTCACTTTTGTCAAAATAAGAGTGAGTCTTCTCAGTTGCATTTTCTACAACCAACATTGTTTACCTTGTTAACTATTCCTAATCTATAAAGCATGTGGGAAACCAATTACTCAATCCATCTCTGTTGCTTGCTATTTAATTAAACCACTAAGTCCATCTTTATTTTGCCCTGGAGTGGCAGAGGAATGCACCAGACCATTTGTCTACAGAACATTAAGCCATTAGATGACAGAATGTCATTTATTTGGATTAAGATGGGTTGTGGAACTTAGCTTAAATGTACTTAAAAATAGCTAAGACAATTGCAGCCAGCACGCACACATAATCTTCCTGAATTTATGTTTGTTGGATAGCATTGTTAAAATTAAGTCGATGTGGAAAAATCCTTAAGAAAAGATTTTGAGCTTTGGTAATATTTAGTCTCTTAATTATCTTAACCAACATTGCTAATCTCTCTCATGGAGAAAATGTTGTATTTTCAATAGAACCTTAATGTTTTTTTTTCCAAAGTGTCCAAAGTTTTGTAGTTGTATAAAAGTGGACTTAGTGGGTTTTTTTTGGATTACAATCCTTCTGCAAAAGTAGTGCAATTGAGATCGTGGTCGTGAACTGTTGGCCAAGCATTCTCTGCTCTGCTTCTGAAAATGTTGTTCATCATAATGTTTTTTAGACAAAGTGGTTGCAGCCTCGGAACTCTTCCACGGAGTCATTTCGAGTTGTTGAAGCATGAACATTGACCTCAACTGAGGCAAGTTCAGCCTACAGTGGTTCAGATGTTGTCTTTGGTTCTTTTGTGCCCTCCTGGATGAGTTGTAGATGTTCTCGTAATGTAATTTTAGTCAGCTGCACACTCCTGGAGAAGTTTAAGCACTCTTCCATGTTTTCTCAATTTGTGGATTGCTGTGGCCGCTGTGTTTTACTGGCATCCCAAAGCCTTACAAATGGTTCTGGAACCCTTTCCAGACAGTCATATGTCACTTTAAACCATGTATGTTTTTTAGTTTCTTTAAATTGGGGGATGGTGTGTTGCTTTTTGAGTGCTTTTATTCTGCTTTATTGTCAAAAGGGGTCTATTATAGTGATTGAATAGGTCAGACAGACATTTATTTTTCTCCTACTAAAATCAACATTTAAATACAACTTTTTCTATTTCTTTGCTTACCTTATATGTTTGTGTCATATTAAAATTATTTTGACAGTCTGAAATATTTGTGTGTAATAACAACAAGGAAAATAAATCTTCATCAGGGCCTCAAAAGGAAATCTACCTCACTGAATACAGTAGAATGGTATTGGCAGAAAATAAACTTTAGTTGTTTTCAATGTTTCTGTTGAGTGGCAGATTGTTTCTTCATTCAAAATAGACCTCGGAGAAAAAATGAACACAAGTTAGTATATTTTAGATAAAGTTAGGGGTGTCTAGAAAATCTAAAGACTACAGGAGGGACTAGGAGAAAATGTTCAGTACAGACTGCAATACCTGATAAAGTCATGGTGGGGCACTAAAGGGCAACACAATGAGTGTGGAAGGAAAGAAGTTATAGTTTGGCTTTTAACTCATCAGACTGACAATAACGAAGCAATAATATGCTCTAGAGCCACTACTCATCGCAGGTGTCTAAAGTTGTACTGAAACCCACACTGCCCACACTAAACCAGCAACAGGCTGAAACATAAGCTGTCCATACCAGAACATAATCATCTTTTGTTGAGTCTTAACTCCAGAAAGAAGCCCCACAACAGGGTGGTCATGTTGAAGCACAATGAACAATGCAGAGCAGAGATTCATCACCCATCAGAGTTGTTACCTCAGATCTCCTGTCTCCCTCCTCCTCCTCCTCCAGCCCTCATGTCCTTTGTTGTACTTCCTGGAGGGAACATGTGGAAAACCCAGAGCAATGAAGGGACAGATTGTGCCACGAACAGCAACGTAATCTCCACCCTCACCAGCTTATCACCATTAGTGCTTTATTGTTTCCCCTAACCTGAGGGATCTCCCATATCTCATGCTGTCTCTTTTTGCATGCTGGCCAGTGCAGAGATGAACCACAGTCAGGGAGAAAACAATTGCCCATGTTGTGAGTTCACCGTCACTGAGGGCTTTTAGCACGTGTTTCAAGATGTTTAAGCAATTTCATTTTTACACTGTTCTCTTCATTGAAATGACAGAAAGGCCTGAGATGAGGAGGTGAAAGGTGAACAGAAACAGCACAGGGATGAGGAGGGATGGGTGGCGGGGAGGAAAAACAGTGAGTTCACATGATGGTGATCTGATTAGAGCCGTTTTTCACAGCCAAGGCAAATAATCCTTTTCCTTATTGCCATGTATGTGGAGGACTCCCTGACAACCCAGCTGTAAACAAAGGCCATCTCCAAGGATGCCTTCATTGTGTAGTCGGGGCTGGGCCGGCACGGATACCAAAGTTTCACCCTGTGTCACGTGGGTGGTTTCACTGTAAGACATGACACATTCATACTCATGCCCACACCTGGTCCATAAACACTTATTCTGTGGAGAAAATTGTTTGATTTGGCAAACACTTTGCCCTAAATGACCTTGAAGAACTTACTGCCAAAGGGTTTACCAATCAAATCATATCATGAATTAACAAAACAAACTAAACACACAATTTCCCCCAACAAATGGCTTTTGGAGACACTTTTGTTTTTATGAAATCTACTGAAACGTCCATGTTCCATCTGTCAGCGTCAACAGGGTTATAGCTGAGGATTGTCCTTTGGGTAAGACAGTCGAATATCTGTGCCTTGGTGGTTAACCACAGAATATCCTGGATTCTGTTATTTCAGAATTGAATGCATAATTCTGCTGCTTGCTTCAAGCCAAGCAAAGCCAGGAGCTCTTCTCGCCCTGAGAAGTGAGCACCATCACTGGCAGCAGAGAGAGAGAGAGGGTGTAGCTGGGAATTAAGGGTTACATGTGCAGCACAGTAGGAGGCTGGGTGTTTCTTCCACTTCCACTCATCTTGAGTTTGCTATCTTTGTCAAACATCGATGTCTACACACCCACAGATCAGATATATTTTCATTATCTGTTGATTGGCCACACCCCTCAGTCGCACCGGGTCATGTTTGAGCTCTTTTCAAGGTCTCTGGTACCAAAAGGGAAAAAGCTGGCCTCAAGGCCTAAGGCTACAAACTAGTATTTTTATAGTTCTCACTAGAATATTACTGAAAACACATTGTGTGAAACACAGATGGATGTTTGACAGCCTTTATTTCTGGTTATTATGATGATTTTAAACATTATGATACTAACATAATACATCCTAACAATAAAAAGACATTAATTTTTTGCTTCTATTACATCAAACTAAGCCGAAGTTGCATTGTTAATTCGAGTTGTAGTTTCTACTTTCCCCCAAAAGGTGGGTTTGGATGTTGCAGACGAAAAACAAAACTGTGTGTCAACTATTGAAACAGAACCACATAATAACAAAGGAGAGATGATGTGCTCTTTAATGATCTTTCTGTGTAAAACAAATATTGAAAATAGAGCATATTAATCATTTTCAAGCAAGACTAACAAGCAAACGTGGAACAAGCAAATTGATTAAATTAAATGTTTTTGACACTGCTTTCAATTTTTATTTTTATTGGTGATTTATATATTGTCGGAAGGTTTCACACAGGAAGATCTTTGGCGGTGCACCACCTCCGACCCCCCTTTCTGTATAAAACCATCACTAATTTCTGTTAATTACAATTCAATCAAAGGTTATGATGGTGAAGAGAATCACAAGAAAACATTCAGATAAAATGCAATGATGTTTTAAGATTATTTTGTACTCAGCTGTCAGCTTTAAATCCAGTCCTACAAATCCAGTTTTATACACAATGAAGACACTCAGAAAGTTATCTGCTTCTAGTAAGTTTAAATGCTCATAGCATTTTTAATGAAACTTTGCTTAAAATTTCTGAACTACCTCCCAAAAGGGAAATCAGAATCCTTGTTATGTCTGTAGCTTATAGGTTATCTTATTTCAGCTTTAGGAAACTGTTGTGGTTTAGCCCGGGGTTAAAGGCTTCTATATGTCACTCGAAGCACTCCCCAAAACACGTAATCACGCAAACATGGTGAATCATCCGTGCTCCATCAGGTAAAATTGGCTCACAAGGAAAACCTCACTATTTTCTCTGTTGTGGGAGTTCAAACACACATTTTTGCTTGATGGTCACAGTTAGTCACACTTTATGTCTCAGCTACACTTTGGTTTTTATACTTGCATGGTTTTTATTTTTCTTTTTTCTTTTAACATAAGTATTGCTTAGTGCTTCATGTAAGGAATCTGTTGGAACAAGTGAAAAGCCTTTCATGTATTCATCTTGCAACAACATTTTTACTTCCTCTCCCTGACTCAACAGAGATCAAAAAGGGAAAAATTAAGTGGTTTGGAGCCAGTTTGAAAGGCTTCTTTTCAGGTGTTGGATTACAGATGCTCCGCCGTGACAGAGATAAGAAGATCCCGGCCAGATGACCTCACTGACTAGATAAGAAAGAATAAACAACAATGCAGCCGTGACAACTTTGTCACATTTTTCGCTCCGTCGTGTTGATAATATGTTATGCTGTATCTCATCACAAAGACTTTTTAGTCTCCATGTTTGAAGACAGTGCTCCTTCTAGCTACGTCTTCTGTTCGTTGAAATGTGTTGCTTTGCTGGCTGACATCATCCATCGCCTTCACAGAAAAGAAGGGTGACGAAAATGTGATGAATTTGATACAGATGGAAATGATTTGAGTTACATTTTAAGTTGTGGGCAGAGGATAACAGCGGAGTGAAGACAAGTGCATTGGCTCAATGCTGTCTTTCAAATAACATATTAACTTTCATTTCTTTCTTAATAAACTGTTTTAACAAGGTTGACAATAAAATTTCACATGATTAAATAGGAAGAGTTGATTTTCTTAGCAACACTTGGCCTTCTGTTAAAAACACTGGCAGCACTTTGCAACAAAATCAATTCGATTCCATTCATTCATAGATTGTCTCGAATTATAATTCTTCATTTAATTGGATGAAATTTACCTTACAAAAAACAAAAACAAACAAACAAAAAAGCTTGCAGCATACTGTGCAGATTACTTCGCCAGAATACATAACAGAATGCAAGACAAGAGCACTGCAGCACATTTAAATTTCTCTCTATGTTTTTAATTAAATGTTAATTAATTAAGTTAAAAATGTTTTATTGAAATTGGTGTGTTCTATACAGCTGAACAAAATGTCTGGATAATTAAGTGACAATCTTCAGTATAACTTAGTGAGTATATGTGAAGTGATTTCTGAAGAGGACTTGAGCATATTAAAGATTATCAGCAGGAATCACTTTGAGACAAGTTACCATGAGAACAATATCATCTACTTTATTGAAAAAAAAAAAAAATCCAGATATTTCCCTTTGGGGCCACTACCTGCAGTAGAAAGTGTGTTTTTACCTGTGATTTAAATAAGGAAAGAGAATCGATCTACATAATGACAATGTTCCCCATAGTGACAGGATGGCAAAAGAACAATAAATAAAATAAGTAGCAGATGAAGATTTCAAAGAGAGGGAAGCAACGACAATGTCAAGTAAGTCACACAAAAAAGAGGCGCGAAAGTTGAATTCATGACCCAAGCTGAAGAGCTCTGCAGGAGTTGGAGTTTATGGAAACCAAAAAAAGAAAAAGAATTGCAGTAATCGATGCAGAAGTGATAAGATTATGGACAAGGATGTAGCAGCATGGGGAGGAATGGAAGAGTACAATCAAGTGACACACAGACTCTTTACCTGAGATTAAGGATGAACATCAGAGTTATCAATGATAAAGATGAAACTAGTAAACTTTTGTTTTCCTATTTCTTACCTCGTGAAAATTCGAGGTGAACCACAGTCTAATCTCAATAAGACAGTCCAAGAGGGAGGTGGAAGAGAGGAATCAGACTTGGAGGAAACATATAGCTGGGTGTAATCTGCATGACAAAGAAAAATTATATAATAGTTGCAAATTATTTAGCCAAGAGGGAGCATTTAAATAATGTGAGAAAAGGGACCCAATACAGAACCCTGAGGCACACCAATGTTCATCCAACTGGAAACCAGTTTCCTTAATTAATCAACTAATGATTTAATTAGTTAATTGGTGGGAACTTAATGGAGGTCTTAAATGTCATTGTAATCTTGTACTAACCATGCATGGAGGGTTCCACCCCAAATCCAGCACACTGAGACTATGCAAGGAAGGCGGCAAAGCACTAGTGAGTGTGAGAACCACTATCCAGGACGAAACATCTAAGATCCGTAGATACACCAGGGACAAAGCCTCAACAGACAATGTGCTCAGTGAATGTCTCAGACAACAGGGAACGGAGGTTGAGGTGCCAGAGATACCATCATGGGAGGACAAGCCCCTACATGGGATATACCACCAGCAAATAACCCAAGTGGCTGATATCAGTAAATCCTACCAATGGCTGGAAAAAGCTGGACTCAAGGACAGCACAGAGGCCCTCATCCTGGCCGCCCAGGAACAGGCCCTAAACACCAGAGCAATAGAGGCCCAGATCTACCACACCAGACAAGACCCAAGGTGTAGGTTGTGCAAGGAGGCCCCTGAGACAGTCCAGCACATCACAGCAGGGTGCAAGATACTGGCAGGGAAAGCGTACATGGAGCGACATAACCAAGTGGCAGGCATTGTGTACAGAAACATCTGTGCAGAATATGGACTGGAAACCCCAAGATCAAAGTGGGAAACACCCCCAAAGGTGGTGGAGAACGCCAGAGCTAAGATCCTGTGGGACTTCCAGATCCAGACAGACAAAATGGTAATGGCGAACCAACCAGACATTGTCGTAGTGGATAAACAACAGAGGAAAGCCGTTGTGGTTGATGTAGCAATACCAAGTGATTGCAACATCAGGAAAAAGGAGCACGAGAAACTGGAGAAATACCAGGGCCTCAGGGAAGAACTGGAGAGGGCCTGGAAGGTGAAGACCACAGTGGTGCCTGTGGTCATCGGGGCCCTCGGGGCAGTAACCCCCAAACTGGAGCAGTGGCTACAACAGATCCCAGGAACAACATCAGACATCTCAGTCCAGAAATGTGCAGTCCTTGGCACAGCCAAGATACTGCGCAGGACCCTCAAGCTCCCAGGCCTCTGGTAGAGGACCCGAGCTCAGAGGATAAGAACCACCCGCGGTGGGTGAGAAGGGAATTTATTTTTATTTTTATTTTTTTTAATGTGTGTGTGTGTGTAATTTGTAGTGTGATTTGTAGAGGTTAGTATGTATTTTAGGCAGTGAAATAAAGCTAAACTAATCCAGGTTCTTTAAACTCACTTAGTCAGTGTCTGGATAATATCAGCCTGAGAGTGAGGAGTTGTTCTCCTGAGGATTTTTGTCCGTCCTGCTTTACACATTGGATTTGCACGACTTATAGCTGTACTGACATAATAATGACCAAGAGAAGATCCACTGGGCTAATAAAATAGGAAAACTTCAAACAGAAATATATGCAGTCATGATCAATAATCGATGTCAGAACAAAGATTCCTTTAAAAATAACCTTCTGCAGGTACTTTTCATTAAACCCAGATTTAAGTATAAAAATGTTTTTTTTTTATTGATGTGATATAATGTTCTGTGTCATCTGTCGCTGTAAGCTGAAAATCCTCACTATTAAGAGACATTATGGATTGAAAGTCATTACGACTGCGCTGTTGGTCTATAATGTTTCACTTCATAAAATTGAGCTACTGAAATAAATAAAATGTTAATAATATTCTGATTTATTGAAAATGTCTGTAAATAGATCCATATTCATTTCAGTTCTAAAGATGACCTTTGTGCTTCAGTGGCGTAATAGTCACTTACGGCTTTGGGGATCTTTCCAAAGCAGCAATGGATCAATCCTGTCACGCCTGTAAATCCTCACTGTTTACTGGTCTCACCACTGTAAGTGACCCAAATGTACGGACCACAAAAAAGTTAATTTTTCCTCAGTGATGTTAAAGGAAAAGGTTTTGTTTTTTTTTGTAGTGTTGTTTCATACAAATTCATACCATTCCAGACCATCACAGTGAAATCATCATGTTTGACTGCAGACATGATGTAATCCTTCCAAAATGTTATTTGTGTGCCAGAATTGCACACCCAGTGATTTTCACCTTGGAACTCTCCCATTCACTCAATTGGTCCAGTCTCTTTTTATTTTTATCATTTCGCAATGGAGTCAAATGAAACAAGCGAGTGCTGCAGTGCTTTTGGGTTCTTTTGCAACCTCGTGAAAGAGTAATTGATGAGTTCTTGTATTCATTTTGGTTGGCCAGCCAGCTCCAGAGAAGGATTGCCACTGTTCCACAATTTCTCCATCTGCGGCTAATCCTTCTCGCTGTGGTTCACTGGAGTCCCAAAACCTGAGAAATGGCCTTCAAACTTTTTTCCAGACTTCTAGATACCACAGACTTTGCTTCTCATCTTCCATTAGATTGTGAATTATGTGTTGGCTTTTGAGATATTCTCGCCTACTTCATGGCATCAGAGAGTTTCTGCTGAACGGATTTCTTGATTCTGTAGATCGGGCATTAATCAGGTCTGAGTGTGGCCAGGGAACCACAGAAGGTGGTTTATTACAGTAAATCCCTGATTAATGAGGAGAAATATTTGTAGCGTCGCACAATGATAGAAGTTTCCCTACCGATTGATCAGACCTTTTCAAATGTTTCCAAATCCGGCTTAAACACATATTTCACACATGCTCTTGTTTGTTAGAAGACAAAAATATGACATCCAGAAGGTTTTGTCCCCAATTCTGTGGAAGACGTCACAGCTCTTTCTCTTAAAGATTAACACAACTTTGAGCTGTGTGACAACCAGCTCAATCTCGCTCCTCTGCTGACTCACTGCTGGCCCTGTCAGGTGCGAATAAGACAACTGTGTGTCTCGACGCACGTACTCCCACAAGTGAGCGCACATGGACACACAAATGCAAAATCACTTAAATGTGCAGGCACATGCTCTATCCAAATAGATGCTTGCAAAGAAGTGGGTCTGTGCTTCCTTTGACCTGCGTACAGATGTGTGTGCGTGTGTATGTGTGTGTTGTGTTTACTCCTACATTTCCCACTTGACTTTGCAACTATGCCACACTATTGTCTTCCTTTGACTCGCTCTGCTGATTGATTTCCTTTTCCTCTGAGCTGTCGCTAATGTCACCTTCCCTGCAAGCGGCCACACATTCATGTTATCAACAGCTTCTCATCCATGTTACAAAAATACAGAAAGTTCCTCAGGGGTCTCCGACATGGAACAGAAATGTCCCATCCATCCCCGTCACACACTTGCTTGCATTCCATGATACATACTGAAGTGAAATGCGTGATTGAGGGAGGCAGGAACCAGCTCAGTGACAGATCACTCAGTGGTTGTTCGAAGATAATACTGGTAACCTCAGGAAATGGAGATAAAATCTGTTCCGGGATTGTTGCACCGCCGTATTCAATTCAATGGGCTGAAGCTTGAGTGACAAGCTTAATCCAGAAAAGATATGTGATCTCGCACACTTAAATCCATTAATGGATGCCACATGTTTCATTTACTCAACAAAAGTCAGGAAATCTATGCTGAAGATGGTTTGTTCATGCACAAAAACACACACACACGCACACACCCACACACACACACACACCCACACACACACACATATGTTCCTTTTTGACTAGTTATTGAAATTTGAGTGAGAATCATTCAATCATTGTCTAATCGCAACCGTTCCACTTCCTCTCAGTCCATATCTAGACTTGTCTTACCGAAGACTTCGGCTGGTCTGTTGTCAGCAGACTCTCTGATAAAGAATGCAGGCTCAGTCAGCAGCGAGAGAAGGTCAGGTGCTACTGTACTGTGAAGGGACAACACCAACGGTGATGCTAACTTACTAAAATATCAAAAACTCCAGTATCCCCGGATTTGGTTGTCTCAAATCATGTGTTCGATAGACTCGATTTTCCAGCAACTCCTTTACATTTGCTGACCTCTCCACTTGCCTGACTGACTTGGCCAGAAACTCTTCTTTTTATATATTTTTTGTGAACATGACTAGGTGTGGATGAGACAAATTCCAGTCAATTTTCTGCCAGGCATGTTAATCTGAGAATTTTGGAAAGTGCTCATCAACTGGGAATTTCAAGCGCAACCAATGTTTCAAGTTTCACAGAACGTGATCTGATAAAGAGAAATTATCTGGTGAGCAGCAGGAAGCTGTGTTCCACACAGCTTTATTGATGTCAGACATCAGGGAAGAATAGATAATCTGTTTTGTCATGTAATTATAAATTGGGGCATAAGAAACATTTTCCACACACAACGTGACCTTTTTCTCGCACAAAATTATAGAAACCAAACATAAAATGATCAAATTGCGTCAATGGGCCTTTATTAAATTATTTAGTTGCAGACAACGCTCCCACTTCTGGGAGGCAAATGAGGGTATTTGGCTAAAACTGAAAGGCATTTTATATTGTTTTTATTTTCATACACTTTGACAAAACAAACCAAGACAGAAAGTAAGAGTAAACTTTTCCATGTTTAAAATGTTACTCCAAATCATGATGCTGCCACTGTTGTATTATTCTATATGTTGCTGTTGGATTTTTTTCAGTTACGTTTTGGAAATGTTGCCCAAATTTCAGGCTTGGTTTTATCAGACTGTAAGACATTGTGTCAAAAAAAGCCGTAAGATATTTTAGCTAGGTCTGGATGTTTTCCGTGTTGCAACTCCACTCCTGTAAGACTGTTGCCTCGTGTAAAACACATGCAGTGATTGGTAGAAATTCTCACAGCTCCCTCAGTGCTCCTTTCAGTGAAAGGAGAGCATGTCTGACAAGCTTATAACTTGTGCATGTGTTTCCATTTTTTACTAATAAAATTGAGGACAAATACGTAGAGCATAATGTAAAGATTTTACATTGAAAAAAGTCAAACAAATTGCATTTACAATCCTTTTTGCATGCTCCTTTATGCTTTTATGTGTTATCACCAACCACGCTACAAACAAAATGGGGAGTGAAGTATTGGATTTTCACTTTGAAAAGTTGGTAATCCTAGAGGTGACACAGTTTAACCCTCTGTCAGCGGGGCTGAGCCCTGCAGTCCTTGGTATGTGTGACCTTTATGTACTAAAAAGAACAATTGGAAACAAGTGAATAGGCAGAGATTGCTTCTTTGTGTGCATTTAACTCATCGCGGAAATCAGAGCTCAAGTTACAGTTACACCCAAATCAATGTTTTGCGATATAAACTTTTCTGTTTCTTTTCTGCTCATTTAGCTGTTGCTGGAGCAAATCTTTGGCAGGCAAAAACGGAAGCAGTGTGGTCTAAAATAAACATTATAATGTGGCTAACGTAAGGAAACAAAATGAAATTACTGTATCTAGTTACTATTTTGTGAATCAGCAGTGAAAATTAGACCAATAAACGGTGATCGGGTTCTATAAATCATTCATAAACAACAAAATTTAGGCTATTTTCTCCAACAAAAAAGTGCTACTGAAATACATGAAGGTTTGTGCTTGTAATGTGACAAAATATTAAAAAGCTGAGAGTATGAATAATTTAGCAAGAAGTCGTTCACATATTTCATTTGCAGGTCAGTGTTACCTAGCTCTGTAATGCATTTTCTTGTGAATGGGTTTTATCCCCCTACCACTTGTTACTTTGGACAACTTTGTTGACTATCATATTGTTGCTTTAAGGTATAATCTTTCTCTGTAATTTAACTTTTGGATATTAGAATCATTAAGGCTTATTGGTTTGCTTGTGCAATGCTGAACTTGAGCAGTGTCCTTGTGTGAAAAAAGTACTTTTCTGATACAAAACATATCATGTAATACTTCGGAAAAGCAAATATTCTGTCCTTCTTTGAAATATTATCTCTTTATTGTACTAAGATCCCATCACAAACAACAGATACTCTGGCTGATTCATTCTGCTGACGATACAGAAGTGGTCTTTTGGAGAGAAAAGATTTACACTGGTTGACTGGTCCAAACAAAACCACCTTCAGACTTTTTGTCCTTTCCCTCCTAAGCTCAGCCTTTCTCTGCCCACACAGAGCGAGTCTGAGCTCATTTTGCTCGTCTCTGTTCCCAAGGCATCATGTCCTGAAAAAAAAAAGGCAAAAAAAGTATTCATAAAACAAACTAATACAATTTGTTCTGCCAAAAGCAAGTTCACCTGTGCCAGAAACAACCACATTTAAATTTAAGACCTTGTACTTTCTGCCATATAATTTGTGAAATTAGGGAAGCCAATATTGTTCGAAGGCTTAATGCAAAACATATAAGGAAGATGTCTGCCAAAGGTAATTTTTCAGTATAATTTTTATGGATTGGATAGATTTTTTTTTAGACTTAATTTTCTTATTGCGAAAATTGGGAAACTCAAGAAATATCCCTTTCATGCATGAATTATGATAATTTCAGTCAATATTTTCCAAGGGCTTTTTGATTTTTTTCAGATATTAAAATAAATGTAGGAGGAAAAAAAACATTTTTGAAAAAAAATTGTTTATTTAAAGATGTTTCCATTTGTCCACTCAGGTGGACAGCAGCAATGTAATATTTCTCTCAATATAATACTAAACATGAAATGTGAACATATTTGAACATTGTTTAACAAATGCATGAAACACAAAACAACAACTCTCATCCCATTCTAACGTTCATTACTATCTCATCCCTTTCTTCACTCCCTGTCTCAGTTTGGTTGTCTCCTTGTTCCTCTTCATCCATACTTTATTATGGAAATATTTACTCCTGCAAAACGAACACCGAAAATGATCCTTCATTTGTTGCCAGTGTTCAAGGCTGATCTCAACAGGTGCCTTCGACACTCGACTGTGTTTTAACAGCTGTGGGGTGGCACCGCTGTACTTGCAGTTCTAACTCTTGTTTGTGTTTATCTGCCAAGCAGGATTTCAGATTGCCCACCCTATTCAGAGTCCTTGAAGAGGCCGTTGGAGAGCGCTGCTCCTGGGGACGCTCTTGTTCTGGTGGGGGACTTGAGCGTTCACAAGGTTCAAAAGAATAACATTTGTCACCTTTGATTCATCTGCGACAGACTGGCGACCTGTCCAGGGTGTCCCCCGCCTCTCGCCTGGAACGCAGCTGGAGATAGGCAGCAACTCCCGACCCCACTTGGGGAAGGGTGAACAGATAATGGATGCATGGACCTTTGATTCATGACTGAACAAGGAGGTAATTGCTTTTGCATATAGGACCTGGGAAAGAAATGAAAGTCTCAGGTGCAAGATGGAGAGAATCAGCAGCATTTTAAAAACAGGTATTGAGAACAGAGGCAGAAAATTGGGCCAGAATCAGTGAAATGTGGAATTATGAAGCTGAAAGGAATAAAATGAGGGACAGAAAATAAACTGGCAAACAGAGAGAAACATAAAGAGACAAATAGACAAATTCACAAAATAGACAAATGTCGAAAAGACAGAGACACTGTCAGGCCACATTAGGGTTTGGCGAAGACTAATTACAGGTGAGAAACTCAAGATGTGAAACAGTATAAAAGATGATCTCACAAAATAAAAGAGAAAGTTAAAAAGTAGCATCTTTGCCTATTGCTAGGCTTAATTTGACGAGCTGAAGCATTAAAAAAACAAAAGCAGAAGAAATCTGTGAGCAGCAAACGCTCTTTTTTTTCACAGCTCTGTATCTGTAAATTGAAAAAAACAAAACAAAAAACAATCCACCTTATATCCTTGTTGAATAAAAACAGCTCCAAACACTATTTCCCTCTAATCGTCTGTTTTTAAGAGAGAAAATCTATTCATGCACAGAGAAACATTTATCCCTTGGCAAAAATTAATTTGTCAAGAGAAATTAAACATAAAAATCAGTAGCAGAACACTGTGTTCCTAAAGTAGCAGAACACAACATTATGAGAGGCAGATGTTCTATTATTGAACTGATTACCTTTGTGATGGATGGAGGGGTGCCCGCGCTTTATTTCCACTAAAGAGCATCAACATTAAGGCACTGTGCTGGTTTTAGTCAGGGGCTTATGGCTCGGTACATGATGGACTAGTACAAATGAATTGGTCATTTTAATCTGGCTGATTAAGACTGACGTTGAAAAAGTGAAGGTTTAATAACTGAACTGTGTTGCTTCAAAAGACAAATAACCTGCGTTTTCACTCACAAGTTTCTCAGAATTATTATGCAGCTCCAGAGAAATCACTCACACACACACACAAATAAATGAATAAGTAAACGAAATGTTTATGCTTCTTGATGAGAAGGAAGTAAAACGTGTGCTGTGTTTTCATAGCTGTGTGTGTGTGAGGAGTTCTGGGAGCTGACCGAAAAGTTGCGCAGCAAGAGTGTTTCTTGCTGTGCAATGAAAATGTGGTTGTGGAGTCCTTGCCTTCTGGCCCGGCTCCAAGTAGACCCAGAGGAAATTTTCACTTATCGGCCTTAATAAAATGATCTTATCCTTAGAAGATTGTTTCGTAAACACAGACGCCGACCGTGCTCCGATGTGCCAGAGGTTTGAATGATAACTCAGTTTACATCATGAATCACAGGAGATTTAATAGTAGATCAGGACTTTGGGCCTTTGTGCCTCAAACCCCACATGTTTCACAGAACCACTGGTTAGTAAGTTGTCAAATAGGACTACAGGAACTGGATACTGTGGAGGAAGAAAAGCAGTTTTGTTCGTCTAAACATACCCAGGTCATTTTGATGCCTTGGTCACAAAAAGCAACTGAAACAGCGACAAATAAAAATACTGAACTGAGCTTTTATTTCATTTGCAGATTGTCTAAAGTGCAACCCGGAGGTCACGTGTGGCCACAGTTGAAGATGATGCAAATTTGACCCGTCAGGACGGGTGACTGAGGCACATGAACTTTTTTTTTTTTTTTTTTTGATGTGAAACGTTTCAAAATAACATGCTGTCAAAATTTTCTTACGATGAAATATGTTAGGTATAACACAAAACTGTGTACGTTATGGACTGTGTATTCTTGGCTTAATTTTAATTTCATTGCAAGTAGGACCATGAACATCCTGTGACTTTTTTAAAAGCAGACTTGGGTGCATTAAACTTGACCACATAAGGCAAGTGTTTTTGAAGAAAGGCTGATCACAATTCCTGTCCTGTTATTGAGAATGTGATGGCAAAAAAAAGTCCCAGATCAAGAAAAATCACTTTTTAAATGGGGAACTTCTTTTTAATAATTTTGGTCATTTCATTAAAAGTGTGCCTGTTTAGTTTATTACTGAGCAGATGAAAATGTAGAAGAAATTATTTTTACCACTTGGCAAAAAAGTTTGAGCACCACTGGTCTGGACAGATTCCAGAGTTTTAGTTTTAGCATTTATTTGCTTCCTCAAACTGATGTCATTTGCCACTTCTCAACTTTGATTTGCTCCATGTCAGTCGCAAATCTTTCCACATCAGTAACAAAATCTACACAGCCTCGTTAAAGCACATCGGCGTTTGAGTGAAAAGCGGGCATCCCCCTGTTTTGTTCTCATATTATGGATAATGTTCACCAAACTGTTTCTTCTGTCTGTTGTGAGCCGCGTGAACGTTGGACCGAAACATTGTCTGAGACAAAACCCAGACCGGAAGGAGCCAGTCCAGGTAAATGCAGCTCAAACAAGTGCCAACATGAGCAACCAAAGGAAGTCTGGGTGGTGAGAAAGCTCCTGACGATCATTGCGTTTGGCGACTTTATGTGGAATCACTTCCTGTCAACTGTGACTAGTCACAGAAATATATTTGTGTCTGTAAAATGTTAGAGATGTTAGAGATAATTGGCCTAACAGATTAAAAAAAAAAGTAGGTCCTCTCATTTTTCACTACCATTCTCAGTGTGTGTGACAAAGTTATTGTGCTCATGCCTGAAGAGTACGTTCTTGCAGTCCTCTCATGCGACCTCCGAATATACTTCACCATATTATTAAAAACACAAAATGACTCACTGACTCTCATAGCTAATGTCAAAAGTAAGATAGAAGGCTATTAGATCTCTCAAGGGAAAATAATGCAAATAAAGAGTCTGCAACACAGAGAGGGAGCTGATTACATTTTTCCTGTGGATAGGAAAATGGAGCAGGCTCTGTCCTACACCGCTGGTGGGAACGTCTGTCAGCACGCCGCAGCCGGGTCACATTAACAACCAGTTTTCCCACAATCTGGCCTTTATTAGAACAGCTAATAGCAAGTCTAGAGTCAGGTAGATCTGAACTGCCCCACAGAGAGAATGCTGAACACTGCCTAATTCATAAAGCAAGGGCTAAAAATATCCCTCACATGATGCCAAGGAAAGCAGTCAGTTCCTCGGCTGTTACAAAGGATGTTGTTCATGTTGAGCGCACTGCAAGACCAACAAACTAGAGTTCAATGTGAACATTTCATTTAAAAGCTTGCTAAGTTCCCGTGCCTTGTTCTTTAAAAATATTCCCAATTTCTGCAAACGTTACAGGGCAAACAAAGTCGCAAAGGTTTCAGGGATGCAGTCTGATCTCGGTCCAGTTTAGTTTAGGGAAGGTATCTCTGACTCAGCAAAATCTCCCTCCAAACTTCTGCGCACACAACCCAGAGGAAAGCCCCGTCCCATGCTGCCTTGCAGTGTTTTCACCTTATTCATGTTGAGTCACAGAGCAACAAGAAGGAAGGATGTTTCCTACTATACAAATAACTCATTCAGATTTTCTTGATAGCGAACCAGAACGTTTCCATGTTTTCTTTATAGCAAATACAAGCCAGTGGGAACTTAAAAGCTTCACAGTACGAAGCAATTTTTTCCCCTTCACATTGAACATGCTAAAAATGACACTACTGACATTCACCCAGTGTGATATGACAGAAAATACAATGACTGGAGGAGTGATGAAGATGCAAAGTAGCTGGAATGGTTATTATTATTGGATTTTTACAGTCAAATGACAATTATCGCTCTAATTCTAAACATTCTTCAACCATTAATGTCTCTCCAGTTTCCTGTACAGTTTCCATTGTCACCAGGAGGGCTGGCCCAAGATATAATAGACAAACTATGTGGTTGCTTAAGCCTCCAGCTGGCGTCAGGCCCTCTAGGGAACTGGATTTCAAACAGGACAGGTTAAAACGTGCAGCAGTTGTACATATACATGCTGTATGAAAACCTTGACAGATTGAAAGCTTTCTTCAGGGAAAAATATTGATAAATTAAATATAATGTAATGATTCACTTTCAGAGGTTAATGTCTGAGCTGGGAATTGTAACTAAAACTATGTTTTCTTTTTTAAAGAGTCAAATTTGATGCAGCTTCTTTGATATCAGTGACTTAACTGAAAAGCTCAACAAATGCAATTAGCTCCATTTTTTAAATCTTAAACGGAAGACCAGATTGAGTGAAATTATAACAACATTTGATCGTGTCTAGAAAATCTACAATCTCCAAACATGTTATTAGGTACAGCTTGGTTCGTGTCAGGTTGAACCCTCATTTGCTTTCACGATTTCTTTAATTTTTCAAAGTGTTGATTCAGCAACAAGCTGAAGGATTCCCTGTTTAGATTACACACAAAATAGCTTTGGAAATGTAGTGTAGTTCCAAGCAGCTCACTCCTCTTTACCACAGGTTTTATCAGCTCAAATTGATCTTTCTGTAATAATGTAGCAAGAAATAGCGTGGGATGGCTAAGTTTCATCACCTGCTCATGTTTATCTTTTTTTCCCTCCATCTTTGAGAGCATCCTATGCCCTTTACTCCATCTGTGACTCTGAGCCACCAGGGACTGCTCCATATACAATGGCTCACTTTTCAACAGTGGATAAACAGGGGATGTAGCTAATATTATCTGTACAAAGATAGACTTTCCAGGCAGTGGAGCAGAGAGAAGCAGCTGTACATCCTGGGGAGGCCGGGGAGAGTCTCTGTGATGCCGATGAGCCTCGGTATGAGCAAGCGGTCCAGGCACATGGGAACCAGAACGAGTCTGAAAGTGAAGGAGGAAGGCCAAGCCTTTTGAAGTGTTTATGATGGAAAGCCTCTATCCTGGAAAGCCATCTCGGATGCTTGTATGCATCTACGTGTGAACAAAATGCGTAGCGGAAGAAACACAGGACAAACAATACAATAACAGCAACGGGAGGAAATGAAGTCAAGAGAACAGGAAGCCGCCGGGCTTCCCGTTCAAGATGTAGATAATTGGTGTTAATGATTGTGAGTGAGAGGGCAGTTGTTCACAGCTCCTTGGTATTTGAAGACATTTATCAAAAATGCCTGCCAATACAACAATGTGATACTTTATCATAGAAGTGACATGAGAAAGTTTGCACTTTTCTCAAAGCAAAAATACTCTGTTGTGTATTGCAATATTCCGTCTTCGGTCAATAAGCTTCAGGAATAATCAATATACTGTAAAATGTGATGCAATAATCTTGGAAAGGATGCAAAACAGTATGATGGGGTTTACAGCTAGCTTCCTGTTTAGGAATACACTAAACACTTTTACGGTGATGGAAGACAGAAATCCAAAGAACTACTTTAACTTTCTTGTAGGAGGAATTGCTGATACGATGATAAATAATGCCTTAGAGTATTTTTTGCAATAGCAAATGCCTCATACAAATGAACAATGACTTAACCAATCTTGCCTTAACCCTAACCCTGAATAAAGACAGCTCCCCACCTATCCGTGTGCTGCACCTGCAATATGTTTCTATTAGAACCAATGTCTGATTCACGAAGTAAAAAGAACAAGTGACACATCAGTGCACACATGCCAACCATATTCAGGAAGTGTCATTAGTTAGCTTTCCATTTGCATTGCAGCACAGAGGATTTCACATTACCACTGAAAAGACAGTATGACCAAAATGACAAGATTTCTGCCAAGAAGAAATGTGGCTGTTTTTAACGAGATGGAAGTAATTCATCCATTGAGCTAAAATACCCAAATGACAAAAGGCGTTATATATTGGGTTTATGCATATTACATGCCGTTTTTTAACATACGTGGTGCACATATTTGTGGTATTGTTTAAGAAAGAGAACACTTTTTGCCTTGGTTGTAAATTTTCTAAATATAACTGAACTCTCCCTGAAAACCTTTGATTTCCATTGGCTGATAATCACAAATGTAGAAAATGTGTTCAAAGATTGGAAATCCTTCAGGAAATCAGGCCTGCTTTTGTTTTCTACCCGAGTCCACTTTTACATTGACGATTTTATGTTTCACATTAAATGCTGAAAACACAAACGGATGACAGGAAGGTCACGTGGAGATGAAAGAAAATATAAGTACACCCACAGTATCAGTCAAAAAAAAGCATTATTGCCTCCCAGAGATCAAAATGCACAGAAAATGCAGATGCCCAGCAGAAAGAAGTGACTCAGCCCATTCACTGGCACAATGGTTGCTTTATGACTGCTCATAGGTGGCCATTTAACGCTTACAAAGCTTCTCTATGAAGCTGCTAGGTAATTTTGAATTGACTCATGTGCACCAGCACATGGCTCTATGTGCACCTGCGGACCCCCATGCAAGCTGATCACTTCTGCTGGGTTCAGGAAAAAAAAAAAAAAAAGAAGAAAGACAAAGAAGGAAAAACTGTGAGTGTTGGTGAAAACAAAATGAGTGGTTACGATGACCTGAACTGTTTACAAGCTCAGGAATTTCTTCATGGAAAATATTTCCTCCAACACCAGTCAACACCAGTCTCAGTGGATGTGTTACTGGGTGCGTGTCTCCCATTTTCCACATAAAACCGTTGACCATAAACCATGAATTCTTTGGTTAAAGTTCCTGAGCATCATAATGGCTACTTAAAATCACTGCATGTGGGCAACTAGATGAAAGAGAAATCGGTGATGTAAAACAAAAATAAAATCACGAATTAAAGACCTTTTTTTCCATTAAGAAGCATTGGAACGGGTCTACTTGAATAGCATTATTTCTTACCACTTGTGCTACACAAAATCATAAACTAAACGGTAGTTCATTTCGATATCTTTCTGGGTTGAATTTGTACCCAATGAAGACCTGACACTGCTCCATTAAAGGCTGTGTGGCACTGAAAGAAAAAAGTTACTGCGTTCACAACCAACACACTAAACTCTGCTGTTTAAAACACACATATGTGTACTTAGCTTGCAAATTTGGCTTCACATAAACTTACTTTCTAAAAATATAAGACTTATTGCCAAAAAGTGATGTCACGACAAACAAATGTCAAAAGTACCTTTTGAAAGTAATTATCTTGAAGCAGATATTGAACACTTTTCAGCTGTATACTTTTAAGTCTGTCATTCTGTATTAAAAAGGGTTTTATTGGACTGATGTATTCTACTCTTAAATCAGAAAATTACCATAATTAATAAGAAACAAAAGCATTGACGTGTGTGTGTTTAATTAATCAATATAACGTGTTCAATCTAAGTCAATAAGTTAAATGAATTTTCCAAGATATTGACTGTGACTCTGTGTCACATTAAAGCTGGAAAAAGTCTGCAAATGATTTTTCATGGCCTCGATTTATCTTAAACTGTCAAAGATCTGAAAATTGTAACAGGGATGTGTTCACTTTTCGATTGACTCTGGAAGGTTCATTCAGTAGTTTCTCAATATTCTTGGCTGCCATTTCAGGATGAAGACAAAACAACGCTCCCAGTAAATCAGAGGAACGCTTACCGAAAAGTAAAGGTCAGGGGATGGATATAATAAATCTCAGCGGCACTGAACTTCCCTCGGAGTTTCGTTAAAACCATTATGAAAAAAAAAAGGAATGCAATACACATGTAAATGTTTTATACCCTTTCTCTAGGAGAAAGGGTATAAAACGTCTTCAAGGAAGATTTATTTTCCAGAAAGACAACGACCCAAAACATCAAGCTAAATCTACAGAGAAATGGTGTGAAGACAACAAGTTTCCTGTTCTGGAGTGGTCGAGTCAAAGCCCAGACCTCAATCCCACAGAGAATTTACAGGTGGACTAGACAAGCCACTCAACCTGTTAGAGCTTGAACAGCATTGCGAGGAAGTATGAAGTAACATCACTCCAGATGTGCTAGACTGATTTAGACCTATGAATGCAAACTTTATCCAACAATGCAGCCAAATGTGCGTCTAATAAATACTGACTGGAAGGGCTGGTTGTATGTGTAATTACTTATTTTAAATTAAATACTTTTATCTCATTATTATTTTGTAGAAATTAGTTTTCATTGTAATATAAGTGGGGTGTTTGTTTTTATTTTTTAGTGAGAAAAATTGTTGATCTTGAGAGCTGCAAAAGTTTTCTGTAAACAATATTGTTTTGTAGCACCAATTCAGATGTGTCTATGTGTTGCAAGCCACATGGGGTTCTATTAACTATACTATGAGTTAAATCTCGTTCATCTTTCAGAAATTTGCAGTAGACGGTTGCATGAAACTAGAACTCCAACACAGCAAAGGCTCAATAAAGAAAAAATGCTTGCTGCCCATCAGATGTTACTGTGATAAATGGCCCACTGTGCTGCCAGCTGTGTGTGTAAACCATGACATCTTGAAGCTGCGGGGGCTCTGAAGACCTCACCGAGGTCCAGAGAGGACATTTGCAGACACTGGAGTTTACAAAATCCCCACTGTGCACACAGCCAGTCTTCAATGCACAGGAGAATGGGTTTATCATTAGATTTAACCAATAAAATAATCATTTTTACATTTCTGAATGCATAACTCTTATGAATCCATTTTATGGAGTTTTTTAAATAAATTCAGATTAACAAAACTGAAAAGTATGAACATGAATATTTGCATTAAATATGAAATCAAATCCTATTTTTTCTTTTCTATATTTTGCAACTTTGGTTCATTGTGGTTCTTGAACCCCACAGGTGCAGCAGTGGTTCATAAACCCCACAGGTGCAGGAGAAAACTAGCCGTAAAACAACTCGAACTTACTTACTTCTCCTTGACTCACATCCCAGCAATGCAGGAAAATATCTCCAACAAGACTTTTTATGTCTCCTTTCATCTTCATCTAACGATTGTAGACAATAAGAAGTAAACTTGTCTGAAAGTTTCCAAAACAGGTCAATGAAAAGACACAAGATGTTGGGCATGTGTTGCAAGGCTATTGGGTTCAGGGTTCACCCACGCCACTGCTCAAACTATTGTATATTCAAGTGACAGTGGAAAAATCTCTAAACAATGGACAAAACTGCTTGTGCTTTACATTTTTCTCCACAGCCCTGTGGAAAAAGTAACTCCAAAAATATACAGATGAAAAACCTTTTACAGAAATAGAAAAAAAAAAAGCATTGTGTGCCAATGTATCCAGTCTCCTTTATTCAAATATCCCTGAGTCAAGTGCAACTCTCTTCAAAATTCAATTAACATACTACTGCGTGCAATTGGGCACAAACTGGACACACAGCCAGAGCGACGATGGAGAGATTTTGACCAAAAACGTAAGTATCTGAATGGACCAGTCAAAGCCCAGACACGACTCAAACTGAGCAAGCCTGGAAGCAGATTGTGAAAAGAAAAAAAAAGCCTGCCTGTGTCTAAATGTTAAAAGTTGGAAGAGATAAATCGTCCAACTAGTTGTAGCTTGAACTGAAATTAAATATAGTTAAACAATTAGAAATGTGGGTCATGCTTTCAGATTTTCATTGGTAAAGCCATTTGAAAATGCTAAATAATTTTCCTCTCGTTTCACAACCATGCACCACTTTGTGTTGGTCTGTCACATCAAATCCAACTAAAACATAATGAGACCTGAGGTAATAAAAAATAAGCACTTTTGTAAAAACATCTCCATATACAACTGCTATTATTTTTGTTTAGAGCCATGGACTTAAAATGACTATGACTAAACTCCAAGGGTGAACATGTAATTAAATCAAATTCACCATGAAAGCATTATCATTATGAGCATGTTAGCATATCAGTTGTGCATAATTACAGCCCCATAAAACCACGGCTGTAAACCATCTACGTAATGGGAAAAAAAAATCATTTGTAATGACAAATCCAAGAACATATAATTAAGACCCACCACTGCAGTTTGCTTTATGGTAATACCACAACTTTACCATGTTTTGCTCCCTTGCTAATCTTAGCTATTGCAGGCAGCTGTGTGTGTGTATGTGTGTGTATGTGAGTTTGTGTCTTTTAGATTTAGAGGTATATTCTATTTGTGTGTTAATATCCGTCCTGCTGGAAACACAAAGAGAAGAGCCTGGGACACAGTCCTTGCCTTGTTTGCACTTCTCTGTCTGTCAGAGTTTCATTCAGTTCCTGATGAACTGATGGAAAGTGCATGGCAGCTTTGCCATTTTTAGCCCTTTGCAGAGAGAGGTGAGCTGATATATTTGGAAACTGTAAAAGGTCTTTCTGTCAGTAGAGTTTTCTCTGAATAGACTGAAAGAGAAAATATGTCATGATATCCACAGCCAGCACAATTTAGGGGCTGATTTGGCTCCTCCGGAGTGAAGTAGTGAGAAGTGCCACCTGACTGTAATAGGAGGTTTGAAACAACACTTGACTGCTGCAGAGATTCAACCAGAACCTTTTAACAACTACAATTATATTACCAAAAGTATTCGGTCGCTCACCTTTAGACACGTGAACCTGAGTTGCATCCCAGTCTTAAACCCCAGGGTTACTCTATGTACAGCTATAACTTGCAAGATACGGCTTTCACAAGGCTTAGGAGTTTGTTTAGGGGAATTTATCAACATTCTCCCAGGAGACCATTTGTGAGGTCAGGCGCCGATGTTGGACAAGAAGGCCTGATTCACAATGTCTGCTCCAACTCTTCCCGAACATCTTGCATTGGGTTGGAGTAAGGAGACTGCGCAGATCATGCAACATCTTCCAACAACATACATACTCGTTAATATAATTATGGACCTTGATTTCTTCACAAGTGCACAGTGATGATGGAACAGGAAAGAACCATTCGAAACTGTTCCACAAAGCCAGGAGCATAAGATTGATCAAAAATATCTGGGTCTGATAATCTTTTGCTTGACACAGTGCAGTCAGTCAGGTGCCGATCACCTGGCAACAACCAAATTCAGATTCATCCATTGGATTATCAGACAGAGGAATGCTGTATCATTTCAGGGATTTCCATTACAGTGTGCTTTAAATCATTCCCACAAATGTTTGCATGTCTCTTGGTGATGCAAAGGCTAAATGCAGCTGCTCCACCATGGAAGTTCATGACATTATCGATTTTAGTGCTGAATATCTGTATAAACCTTTCCTTTGTTTGTTGGTATGACAGAAGAAGAGCAATTCAATTTCTAACATGTTTTGAAACATGTGATATCTGCTGGAGACATGAATGCTTTTTTGAAGCTTTGGTGCATTGAGGATTTATGTACATTTGTTTTTTTCTTTGCTAAATACCTACTATAATAATAAGACCGGAAAACGGTTAATAACTCCTTGATTGGAAATATGTAGCGTTGACCTTTTGGAAACACTTTGCCACTTTCTTTCTGACCGACTCGTAAAAGCAAAATAGAGGATGGAGGAAGGGAGTGTGAACGTCAGCAGGTAGGAGTGTGACTTACACCGAAACGGGAGTGGTGCGCCCCGGGGGGTCTCCGTTGTTTAAAAAAGATGTGTGCAAACAAGAACATCTTGAAAGCATGTGACCGTGAAGGATGTGGAAACCTGAAGATGTTTCTTCGAAAGCAGTTTGGCTTGCTCACGTGAGCAGCTGCAGCTTTCATTCAAATTTAAAGGTATCTGGAGAAAACACTTATTTTTGTAACCCTCTCAGTCCAGAGTCTTTCACTTTATAATAAGCCTGAGTTTTGCTGGGTCTTGCTTGTTTCAACAGGAGACTCAGATGTTCTGACTTTCCCAAATTGCTAAGATTTAATTCACCTTCAGTATCTTAACCTTGACTTAGGCTGTTTCATCAGTAAAATAATTTCTCCGGCTTACCTTCCATACAGGATTTTTGTAGGGAAAATACGGTGGCCACTGATTTGTACGGCAGGATGTTGTTTGTTGCACTGTAGCAGAAGATTAAGGAGAACAACACGACACAGTGATATTGCATACCCTCTCTGTGGTGACTGAGCTTCTGCTGGTGCTTCCAGATCTGAACCTGGGCTCCATTCAGAGTCACAAAGAGACATCTGTAGAGAGATATCATGTTTTGTGACTATATTTCACTTTGTTGAGCAGGAAAACAAGGAGCAACGGCACAAATCTTCTCAACCTATTCTCATTATAATAATGTGGTCTATATCATCTGATCATGTCAATATAAGCATGCTGTGATAAGTACCATAATCATATGAGGACTGTCATGTTCTGCAGCTTTCTCTATGCTTTCCATACATCCGATTGCATCCATCTGAAAGTTGTACAGAATGAGGAGAGCAGCTGTTGTGTGATCCCGTTGTGAAGCTGCAACTTAATATAAATTTACCTCCTCTTTTCTATTTACAAAAATTGAGAAGATGATGCTGAGAAACCAGCGTGGTATAACAAGAACTCACACTGCGATGGGCCTTGCCTGTTAAAGATTTGCTTTTTATGCAAACATTGATATGACCGTTTATTAAACTAGTAATAAACATTATTTTGATCCAGCCAATTGGCCCTCGGTATGACTCACATTGCAACCACCACTGCCAAAGATTGTTTAACTCTGTTGCTTCGCTTTGATCACACATTTGGTTAGCCGCTGCTAAAACAGGAAGGTTTAACTTTCCCTGTTCTAAGTCAAGAGTGCCATACATAGCATATGACTAAATTATTCAAAACACCCTTAAAAAAAGAACCGTATTAGCATCAATACTGGCAACAGCAATGTAATTACATCAAGTTTATTTTCACAAACAATTATTAATATTATCAGATGAAGCTGAGATGCTACTTTAACTTTAGCAGCCTCGCTAATGCATTGTCAGGGGATGTTGGGGAATCCAGTTAGATTTATTGTAGATTGCTGTGTCTCAGGAGTATACTCTCTTTGTCCCCCCGAGCCTATGCAGATTAGACGATTGCTGTGAGTGAACACAGATGGGAGAGATGCTCAGCAGTGGAAAACAGGGAGTGAACCAGTTTAATGAAAGCATCATGGCACAGTGAAAAGCCAGTCTAAACTATTGCAGTATTTCCTGGGGGTAGGAAGATGGGATGGTATGCATGCTGGGAGCTGGAGGCCTGCCTAGTTTCAGGAGTTCTGTCGGCCCCCTGTGGGCTTGCGGTGGCCCACTCCCTCATCATATGGGCCCTCCAGGGAACAGCCAGAACATTTTTACTGGTTCCATCTCTGAATAGCACAGTGGATACATTGGGTTGAAAGTGACACTTCTTTTTTTTTTTTTATTCATTATAGATGACTGTCATCCATCCCTGCATGTATTCATTCATCAATTCATACATTCAACCAACTCAACCCCTTGAAGGCTCTCAGGGGTTGTATGCATATTTTTGGACAAACTATATAGCAACACATATATACAATCATCAGCCAATCATCTCCTGGTCCCATTTTTGTCTTTTTAACTATGTCAGTTCCTTGCATGACTTCAACATGGAAGCATTCCTCCACATCTTTTAATGTGATGGATTTATTTGCAACACAATTTGCATCGAAGACTGCAGGAAAAAAAACCCCAAAAAACATTTCTGATCAATAACATTTGTATCCAGGGCAACAATATTGACTTTTAAGGTTTGTGTTGATCTTTCTACCTTCAGACTTCATTTCAACTTTTAGGTAAAGCTCAAAATTTCACTGTCACATCCACAGACATGTAAACACAATCAAGCTGGGTTGACCTCAACGTTGGATGTGTGGTGTTGCCACTAACACTAGGTGATACATGTTTGTTACCTTCATGCAAATGAGCTCAAATTGTGAAATAGATTACATTGAACTTCATAAGGACATTCAGCAATAATTCTGTAGTATACTCTTCATACACACAAACACAGCACAATGGAAATCTGTTTATTAACCATCCATGCAGTAGAGAGAACTATTAGTGTTGGAGTATAACAATATGTCTCAATACAGAGGTGGTAAGGACACTAAAATCCGGAAGTATTTTGACTAAACTATGCCACTGACATTTTATTTAGAGGCTCAGGAAATGTTCCGTCTTTCCAACCGAACGAAATTCCATACAGCAAGAAGAAAAAATGATTAAAAATGAAACAGTCAGTTGCATATTATTGGAGACATGTTTTATTTGGTGACACAATGCACATGCTGCATATAATTGCACAACAGATCCCAATGTGTTTGATCATAAAGATGCGTCGGGCAAGGAAAAATGTGGCAGCCGTTGAAGACAGTGATTGTGTACTCATCTCCCCGCAAAGCAATAGCGTCATAAACATTGTGGCATTTTGCTGATCTTCTCAACATGAGCTATCGTCATATTCAATTACCAAGTCAACATTCTCTGAGCTGTGTTGAGGAGCTCTAGATGGAGTGCTATGTACATAACCCTGATTAGGAATTATGCATGGTTGTAATGAATACCGCAAGACCATGGAAAAATACTCAGCATCATTAATCAAACCCGTAACCACCCTCCAAATTTAAAGCCTTGTGCTGCTGTCTAAAATGTGTTCAGCAACATGGTGAAAATCAGGAATATTTATGTGTATTTTAGCACTTTAAGGGTTTTTATTTGATTGAAGACCTCATATATATGAGAGAAATACTCCAGAAACACAAGATGACAAGAGGAGCCCCACAAAGTCTTTATGACTTTAAAAGTTTTGCTTTGACTTTTAATTTCTTGTGTGCTACGAAATGTTGTATAAGACATCATAGGTTAGTGTAATCAGGGGAGACATAGAGTAAATCAGTTAAATTTTAAGACACTATTTCTAATAAGTACCTTGTCTGGTATTTACTCACATAACAACCAGAACTTGAAAATGAACCGAATGTAAAAGATTTTAGCTGATGCAGTTCTAAAGAATACATTTCTGGCCAATATCTGAGTCTAAATTGTAATACTTTTAATATGTGAGTGAGCTCGGCTGCTTGGACCTGCAGGTGGCAGTGACAAATATAGAAACCCCCTGATGATGAATGCAGTTTAGTTTGTCTCATCAGAGTATAATTGGAAGTTAAACATTTTTATTCATGAGGAAAAATGTTTTCTTATTCAGTTCAGCTTAGTTTAGCCACATTTGTTCAAATCAGAAAAATTGCTATGTTTAATACACTTTCTGGAACTATTTGAATTATATGAAGACTTGAATTTTTGGTTGTTCTTTTTCCTTGACTTGATCTCAGTATGCCTTAGTTGAATATGGTTCTTCTGCACTTTTTTCCATATTTATCTTCATTTTTGCCTTTTAGTTCTTCCTCTTTTGTGTTTCTTGCTTCATTGCTTAATCCGAAGTGAAGCACCGTGTTCCTCTGCTGTATACGAAAAGTGATTTTGTAAGGAAACTGATATGTACAAACGATTAATAATTTGGAGTTTCTCAAACAATGACAATCTGAAAAGTGACTCAATATGTTACAGACCCAGCTGTGGTTTCTTGATGGAGAACCTCCAACCCACTCTCAAATCTTTAGCAGCTTCTAACAGCCATGTTTTTTCATTAGGCTCCATCTCTTCCCTCTGACCAGTGTATGCTGATGAAAATCATCCTAAACGTGATGCTGTCACCACCACTAAGCTGAGAATGAATCCATTTTATTTATTTTGTTGTCGTCACCAACCATGTGAACAGACATCATCACTTGAGGTTTTTTGTTCTTGTTGTATGACAAAATGTGCAAACATCCGAGAAGTATTAATATTCATGCTGAATATGAATTATATATTTTTTTATTCCACTCCAACGTGTTTCACATTCAAATGAGAAAATTGGAGATATTAGTGTATCAAACACCATGAGGGTAAAAATGCAGTGTTGACGTGACGCTGTAAAGCCTGAAGGCGGACAGCCGTCTGTACATATTGAACAATATGGAAGCTGACTGCACAAACATCCTTCCTGCCTAGTTTGTGTGGCCTCTTCCTGCCCCCAAGACGGGAACATAGAGGAACCGGACCACATCTAAAGTCACCATGCTCAAGTACTGAATACTCCTCATTCTTATTGATTAAACAACAAATTAAAAAACAGGAGTTTACTCGTATTCATGTTTAAAATATTTTTGTTCTAAATTTGTAAAAAAACTTTTGCAAAAATGTGAGTGAAGCGACCTGCCTGACAGGGACCTTAAAGCGTATGGATGATGACCCGGGGTTACCATGCAAACAAAAAAACGGTCCAGTATTTGTATGGATTCACTGCCACCGTTTAATTGGAAAGTATTTGTTCCATATGACAACTTACAATGAAAATATTTAAAATACTGTAGTTATACAAGCCTTGGAGCACCTACAGTAAGGGAACATAAATGCTTTTTATTTTACTAGTGATTATAAATGCAGCTGCTCACACCACACAGACAAATCACTTCAAATGTTGATTTTGTTTCTTGGTTTTCCAACAAGTTGAATTGAAGAATTATTATTTTGCTTCTAATTAGCATTTATGCAGAAAATAGACGAGTAAAATAAATCACTTATTTGAAAAATTAAATTATTCTTTGGCAATAACCAGAGGCATTAAATCAAGAAGGCCAAATACCACCACTTCCAAACTTTAAAATGTTCTCCTAAAAGTTTGAAGCAGTTTGCAACATATGAAGCTAATTTGTTATTTTGCTTTGGCAGTGTGGGGATTCTTCATGTCGGTTTTGACTTAAAATGATCTCTCTGCTTGGATCTCTGTGCTTCAGTGCACAGAGCAGAGCCTTGTCAAAGGACAGGAGTCATCAAGATCCAACTCCAAAAAAAAAAAAAAAGAAACAAAAAAACCTCCTACGTTTATTTATTGAAGCAAGTTACTTTGAATCATCTAATTTCAAATGTGGTGTTTGTCACCGTCACTGGCCTAAACTCTGCTCATTTTCGTTGGTTTTAGAGACATTTAAAAATCACTTAATTGAAAACACTTGTCTGCGTGAACGGATGTGGGCACCACTCCAAAATGTATTCTTGAGATGCCTGTGCAGGAGTCAATTCCAGATGGATCTGAACTGAAACCAGATGGCCGGTTGCAGGGAATGTAGTCTAGGTACCACTGCATGCTGCATAGAGACATGTCCCTTTTGACTGTGGTTTTGGTCATTAAAGTTATTCATTGAATGTTTGCATGGGTGTCAGTGCACATAGAAAGGGATAAATACAAAAATTAGTTTCCATCACAACAGAGTCCATTTTATTCCAAATCTCATAACTGATATGTGTATCTATAATGCTGTGAATAAGTATTTATCCCCTTTGTATGTTTGCCACACTTCAGTATTTCAGATCATCAAGCCAATTGAAATATTAGTCAAAGACACACAAGTAAACTCACAATGCAGTTTTGAGTTAAGGTGCATATCAGCAAAACAGCCCCAGATGATCACACTACCGTCACCGTGTTATCGCTATGATGTTCTTTTTCTGAAATGTGTTACTTTTGCCACAGACGAATTGGGACACGCGTTCCAAAGACTTCATCTATGTGTCTCATTGGTCCAGAGATGTTCTCCTAAACATACTGGGGGTCATCGATATTTGTTGTAGAAAAACTGAGACAAACACACAGGCCATTTTTGCTCTTTCTTGTGGTGACTGTGGAACTCTGACCTCAACTGAGGTAAGTGAAACTCGCAGTTATTCAGGTGTTTCTTGGGGGATTTTTGTGACCTCTTGAAAGAGTCGTCTCTGTGCTCTTGGTATCATTTTGGCTCTGTTGGCCACTCCTGTTTTCACCATTTGTGGATCATGGTTCCCAGTACGATTCACTGGAGTCCCAATGCTTTAAAAGTGTATTTGTAACAATGTCCAGGTTGACATATAATAAGCATACATGAACATAAACTAATTTTGTTGATGTGTTGCTCTTTTGTAGCCAACTCCATGTTGTTAGACTGGATTTATTTAAGTGAAAACTTGATTTTACTGGGCTGGCAGGACTCAGGCCTGGTTTTGGCATATGAAATTAAACACAGCTTTCCAAATAACATGGGCAATCACAGGTAATTCCTGATTTTACAATGGGGAAAATTACTTTTAACACAGAGTTGTTTTGGAGAGCTTTTCCCAATAAGTTATCTTTGTCTTATTCAAACAGGGGGCCCACCGAGTGTGTTCCAGCTACATGGGATCACACTCCTACGCTTCCCTGGTTTTGGAGAGGAGGAACAGATGGAGAGTTAAACCTCGGATTCAGGATGAGCGGTGTGGTTTTTGTCCTGACTGTGGAATACTGGACCAGCTCTTCATCCTGAGCAGCGTTCGCCCAACCAATCGACATGTGTTTGTGGATTTGTGGAAGGAGTTCGAACGTATTCCTCTAGGAATCCTGTGGGCGATACTGCAGGAGTATGGGGTACCAAGCCTTTTGATACGTTAGGTCCCTGCATGGCTGGTGTCAGAGTTTGGTCTGCAGTAAGTATTGCTCATTTCTGACAAGAGTTGCCCTTTGTCACCAGTTTTGTTTATAGCTTTGATGAACAGATTTTTTTTTTCTTTTTGGCTCAGTCAAGAAGTTGAGGAGATCCAGTTTGGTGGCCTAAGGATTGAGCATCTGCTTTTTACAGATGATATGAACATTTTGGCTTCATCAGATCATAATCACCAGCTTTCGCTGGAGCAGTTCGCAGCAGAGTGAGAAGAAGACGGGTTCAGCATCAGTTCCTCCAAACCTAAGGCCATGGACTTGAGACGGAAAAGAGTAGAGTGGTTTCTTGATCAGGGAGGAGGTCATGTCCAGATGCATCTCAGGGTCTTGGTCGTAACTGTGGGAAAAATGGAGTGGGAGATTGGCAGAGGGATTGGGACAAAGTCTGGAGTGAAGCAGGTGCTGAGAGCTGAGCCAAAAGATGACGCTCTCAATTTAAAGGTTGCTTTACGTTCCTGCCTTCACCAGGTAGGAACTGGATCAAGACCAAAAGAACAAGATCGCAGACACAAGTGACTGATTTTCTTTTTTTTTTTTTTCACAAGGTGTCCAGGTACTCTTGTAGAGATAGGGTAAGATGCTTGGTCTGTCAAGAGCACTTACTAGTAGAGCTGCTGCTTCTCTGCTTCAAGAGGAGCCAGTTGTGGTGCCTCCAGGTTGCGTCCCTGGTGAGCTGTTCTGGCCACGTGGCTCTCGGAACAGAACCCGGCTTCAAAGGCTTATGTCTCTCATTTGGATGGATATTTTTCTTTTGTTGAGATTTATTCTATGACCAAATTTTGTCAGTGGCAAAACGCAAACAGATGAAATATGGGAGAGGTAAATACTTTCTTAGTACTGTATGTCCTCCTCATAACAGACACTTGTGCAATATTTAGAACCTAATATTTCATGTTACTGAACTACAGGTTGTGTTTTTGTTTAACCAGATGTATTGTTCTAAATTTTGTACTGGATGTACTTTCAGGAATGTAGAACTTCTGAGTTTTTCCATCAAGTCAAATTTGCATCAGCCTCAGGAAAACCAGACGGCTGCCTGAAAGTAAAATTGAAGATATATCTTTCATAATACAAGTCAAATGTTCCTTTCTGCTTATACAATAATGAGATATTTTAGGTTTAAAAATTGTGTGTTTTCTAACTATTGGGCCTTTTAAAATCCCGCCTTAAACTGGGAGATTTGTTTAAAGTAGATGCCTTTTGAGAAGTGAAAAATACAAAAGAGCTTTGCTTGACAATTGTTTTCCCGGAAACGTTGTTTCAATGTTTTACCTGGACACGTTTGACCAAAAACACAAAGAGTAAAGGTTGTGATGGCAACAATATTCTGAGAGTAATTTGACTCACAGAAGCAGTTTACAATTTTTTAAAAACATTTTCATAAGCTTGTGCAAATAATTTGTATTAGGAAAGCATGAAAAATAAAAAAGTAATTAAATTTGACTTATTTCCCTTCTTTTTTTTGGTAGCTAAAGTGATGAGTGCTATAGCTAGCTGGAAGATTATACGTTCACTTTGCCTAAAGTCCACCTCCTGCCGAAATATTTCCCTCAAATTCATTCTTATGTGAACACCGCAAGCATCTGCAGTTGGAGAGAAAAACACATTATCCCCCTGGCCAAACTTCACACATCAAAACACAGGCACACACTCACAGTTGCAAAGGCAGGGCCAACAAACCAGAGCTGAGTGGGTTTACAATGTTTGTATCTGTAATCCTGCAGGTGGTCTTTCCTTTCCTTTAATAATCATAAAGTCTACTTTTCAACTCTACCACATATAGAGCATTTGAATTGCACTGTGGGAATTGACTTATAGTCAGTAAAACCTGATCACACTCCCTCTAGTGGGCACAAGTTGACAGGGTCCTTGACATTTAAAGTATTTTGCTGAAAGAAATGAAACAATTTGTGTTCTTGATTTAGAAAAAAAAATGTAATTGATAGTTATGGAAAAATAAAATGGAATTAATTTGCTACTTCAGTGTTAAAAATCTAAAAATACCTAAAATATGCAGTTTCATTGTAAAATGGTTCTTAATGAAAAGGTATTTTTAATGCATACAGCAATGAGCTTGGGGCAAAATTAATCTAAGATGCAAAGTGGCTTCCAATCAGTGAATCAGTTCATGTACCTCAATGGAAATGAATGCAAAACCCTCAGCTGTTTCAGCAGCCTCAATGTTTCTCCTCTTTAACAGATTTGTCCTCTCGCTGAACTCTGCCCTCGATCTCCCGTGCCATGCCACCGTTCTCTGTCATATCTCTGAAAACAAAGTATAACACCTTCTCCTACCTGACAAAGGAATTCATTATGCTTTTCCCCAGAGGAGACCACAAAGGGCCGTCTCAAATGTACTTGTGGTATGGCTGAGCTCCAGGAGGCAAGAGAGCACACTGAAGTGCTCACAAGAAGAAGACCAACTTCTGAACCTCTGAATACGGCCAACCAAACCTCTCCTGTAAAAAACAAAACAAAAACAAAAAACAGAAAAATAACACATACAACATGATTACTATCGTATGGCACACAAAACTGCTTCATTTCAGCAAGGTGTGAAATTGTGTAGCTGTTATATTGCAATAACAGCAGGGAGTTACTATCATCAAGAAGAACATCATCAAGGAGTTATTATTTCAGCATTATCCGTTTGAAAACCTGGAAAAGACACTGCATCATCCAGGAGGAACTCTCCATATGTTACTGGCTGGGTGCCAGTCGAGGCAAAATCCTCATTGGGTTCTTGTCTTACTTCTGTAAAAACAAGTTAATCTATTCATCCAAATTGTAAGCTGCTACTGTTTGGGTTTAGATTATAGAGAAAGATTTAGTGGGACAGTTGGTAGCAGCTTATTCATTAGACTGGCGAAAGTATCTTATTTTTCCATTATAAGGGCACTGCTGCGGCTGGCAAGGGCCCATTGTTGGCTTTCGTACCAGGCATCAGGTTCCAACAGTTTGACAAGATGCTAAACTCCTGCTATTAATAAGACAGTACAATGATTTTGAATTACTAACTGTTTCTGACTTGGGAAGGATAAAAGAAATAAATCAAGGTTATTTAGTGTTTGGAGTTCATGTACGCTTGGCTCAGAGACACTAACTGATCCCCAACATGTGTGATAAGAGAAATTGCATAGCTACATGACTTTCAGGGGAGCTATAGCAGTAAATCTCCATCTGAATCTTTCCCTCCTTTGATTATCGGAATATTTCAGCCTCCATCCTTTCTGAAACGGCTGAGCGTTGCACGATGTGAAGAGGCGTGAAGCCTCCATGATAAATGATAGCTTACAGTCCCACACATAATCCTCTGTATGTTGGGCACGTGCAGCTGGACTCCAAGCCGGCGTTTTTTTCGCAGTTCCAGAGAGGGCGGTGATTATCCGCAGTTTGTGTGAGTAGCTCATTTCCATGTCAAGTTGATTTCCGAAAGCCAGAGAAACAATGGCGTCATCACTGAGCCTGGTTCAGGAAAATGTCAGAGCGATAAAGGAAATATGTCATTTGAATGTTTTGGGTTGACATTCAGCCAGGGCTGTTGACGTCTGGTGAAGTACCTACTAAATTTGACTAAAACACTTGTTGATTAAAATGTTATTAAAGTGTTAAAGAGCTGGGAGTCTGTGTACTTGGCCAGTTACACAAAATCTGAGCTGTTCAGAAGAGACATGGATGTTAAATAGATGTCCATTGAAAGCCAGCTTAGTGATAATTTTTAGGTTTTGATATGCCATATGACAACAGGGTACCACTGTACTGTAATATTCTTAAACAGCTCTGACAGAAGTTATTTAAAGTTTTCAACATGTATAATCCATGGATGCACCCACTATAAAGAAAGGTTTTTATTATAGGTGGACCTCAAGTACAAAATGTCATTATATTTTACAAATGAATATATGAAAAACAGAACATATACTCACAAATGTCATTTTTATCTAAAATGAGATCATGATTTGACAGAATAGTTCAGACGTTTTAAAGTGAGTTTCTATGAAGTCATTAATGATAACAGTTCCCTTGCCATAATAGCAGAAGGCTGTCCAATTGAGGCAGCCATTACTGATAATAACCTCACATAACCTCACTTTAAAAACTCTTACCTCGCTCTTTCGTTCTTTCACTTTTTGTAGTTTCAAACTAAGTCTGCAGCCCACATTTTCTGGGAAATGGAATGGCCCTGTTTTCGTAACTCCAAATTCAACAAATGGTAAATGGCTTGAACTTCTATGGTGCTATTCTAGTCATGCTGAGCACTCGAACCGCTTTACACTTCAGTCACATTCACCAGCCGCACTCATAAATGCACACATTTATACATCAATAGGCATGAGGCAGCAGTGGAAGCTGCAGTCAAAGCCATCACTTTTAGATTGCAGGGAACATACTCTTTGATAAAGCATCCAAATGCATATCTGACTCAAGTTAATTCACTATTGTGCAATGAAGAATAATATGGAGAACTTATAGGGAGAAAACTGCAGCAAATGCAGGTCCAGAAACATTGTCCAGAAAAATTCAGCAGGAAGCAGAAAGGCTTAGATACTGTTTGAGTGAGTGATTCCCAACAAGATACAGGTGGTTTATTATGAAATAGATGCACCTGTAAGTGAAGGCCAACAGGTAGAATGATGGAACATGAAAAAACTACACACAGGAAATGTAAAACTACTCGAAGAAAAAAGGGACTTAATTTTGAATCTACACAACAGAACACACACACACAAAAAATGAACTAAGAAAGGCAAACTGATATGACATTAATGAACGCAGGGAACTGAAAAGAATATGGCTGAAAAATTAAACAGACCAGACACCAGGGAATTCATCCAAGTAATTTCCCTGGATCATGACATTCTTCTCGCTCAGCCACAATCATCTGAGCAGAATTTAACTCAAAACAAATAGATTTGGCATCAGATTAATTGATTTTAGAAAATGTAAAAAGCACATCATCTTGCAATTGTATGTGTATATATATATATATATATATAGCATATATATATATTTGTTTATTATATTATTTGTTTGTTTATTATATTATGTTTGTTTGTTTGTTTGTTTGTTTGTTTTTACTTATTCAGAGTAAATTCCGTCACTAACATCATGTTCATGAGAAGGTGTGCAATTTTCAGTCAGGTTAAGTAAAACGTGACTCATGTTGGAAATTGCTATTATTATTATTAGTAGTAGTAGTATTAGAATTATTCTTATTATTTATGCTAAAACAAGATTTTTCTCGCGCTCCCTCTTCTTTAAAAGTTATCATCAGATTCAGACCGGAAAGGAAAACATGTTGCATCGCGCAGTGACTCGGGCGCTAAAGCCCAGATGTCAAACTGTTGGACCCGGCGGCGCTGACCGCTGTTAGATTGTTCCATCAATTGACGAGAGCGGGGAGAGCAGCGCCGCGCTGCTGCTGCTTCTGCTGCTGCTGCTGCTGCGTGGTGATTGGTCCGAGCGCTAAACTCGTAACATAAAGCGCTCCCATATAAACCCCGCGCAGACCTGACATCGGTGCAATCTGTCATTCAAGTCAAAAGCAGAGAGAGAGAGAGAGAGAGAGAGGAGTGCACAGTGGGAGGAAATCACTTGCTCCAGCCTAGATTTGCTCAGCCGAGGCTCCAGGAGCGTTCGCTCTTATGAACTGCACAGCAAGCAGGAAGCGTCCCTGTGCGTTTAGTTGTGCGGTCTCTTGCGCTGGGAGGACAATGCCTTTGAGGACCGGACTTTTTCTCCTGATGGTGCTGAATGCATCTGCATATGAACTGGAGCAAAACGAGTCCTATTCCCCCAGGAGAGTGCGCTTTTCTGTCAACAGCCCTTGTAAGTAGCAAGATGCCTCCATCTGCATGCATTTTCAGAGAGCAATGCTTTATCTGCTTTATCATATATATATATATATATATATATATATATATATATATATATATATATATATATATATATATATATATATATATATATATATATATATATATATATATATTTATATATAAAATTTTACACATCATTTACACAAATGCACTGGCTTACCTACGAGGAGATTTTTTTTCCTTCTCCTCATTTTTCTTTTTTCTTTTTTTTTTTTGGCCTATGCAGGCTTTTTCTGTGCGATCGAGCGAGTCGCTTCACGGGTGCGGGATTAACGCTGTTTTTTTTTTTTTTTTTTTTTTTTTTTTTTGCCGGTGTCCTGCCGGCAACAGATGAGCATGGAGCTTGGTGCTGACACCTGAGCGCGCAGGCTGTGTCATGCTGTTAGTCTCTGTCTCCGCTGCATATATCAGCACAGTGGAGGACTTTTTAATGTAGCGTTTAATGTCAGCTTTGAAGTTAGAGATAGAAGTAGGTTACATTGGTAGGTTACATTCTTTTTTATTTTATTTTTATTTATTTATGTTTTCCTGCTTGCCTCAGGAAAAAAAGAAAAAAAAGATAAAATTCAAATCCTGCCTGCCACTGGGGGTGGGGAGGTTAGATGCAAACATTCAACCCCATTAGTTGGAATCTCTCATCTGTTAGTGGTGAATCAAAACCCTGATTCTGAAGGAAAACGCACTGCAAAAACGTAAATCTCGTTTTTTTTTTTTTTTTTTTTTTTTTTAGCTCAGAGATACAAAGCAAATGGGAACAGGGATGCTCATTGACTCCACAGAAACTGCTTCATCATCACAAGATTTAGGAATGGCATGCTGAATTTTCCAGAATTTTTCTGGCCCCTTATGGCCGGCATACTTTGTCTGACTGGGGTCAAACACGGAGGGTCCCTGATTCAGATGATTGCAAAGGAAGGGCAGGTTCTACAGTGGGTTCTGGAGTCAAAAATTAATTAGAAGTCAACACTGTGATTTTCGACAATGTGCTTTATTGCTTTGTTCTGATGTGTAATGGGAAATTTCAGCTGTGGACCAAGGTCAGGTTTTTTTTGTTTGTTTTTTGGCACAAATATAGGTTGAGTGATTATTGCTGAGGGACGTGCGATTTCAGAGAATTTGAAGATCAGGGTTTTTGTTTGCCTCATCATCAGCCTAATACCTATTCTAGTCATGCAACATTCCTGGAATGAGTAAAGCAACATTTTTTAAAAATATATTTCATCATTTCTACATGTATGAAATCCATTCTACGTATCAAAGCTGAGTTAATTGTTGACGGTAGGTTCTGAAGGGCTCAATTTAGTTGGACATTTAAAACTAATTGTAAAACACAGAGACTATGTCTTCATTTACTTTGTAAAGATATATCTACAGTCCTGGTCTCGTTATTTAAATGCTACTTAAAAGAGCCAAATGGTAGTCCCTGCAAAGAGCCTGAGTCTAAGATTCTTGGATCTTTAAGGTGTCCAAACTCCAGTCAAGGCACTTTCAGCCTTGAGTGACTGTACGTCTTTTGTGAACCACCAAAGTATGAAACATTCCCCTTTGTTGGCTGCATTCTTTTTGCCGAATCCTTGGCAACTCTTGTGTAATGAGCTCAGTGATTCCCAGTGAACCCGCTGTTGGTTCCCATGCTGACAGATCATTCTCTGTGCACACAGCAGATGTGGCACGCTGCCTCAACAGTGCCCTCCAAGTTGGCTGTGGAGCGTTCGCTTGCCTGGAAAACTCAACGTGTGACACAGATGGCTTACATGACATCTGCAAGTCCTTCCTGTACAGTGCTGCTAAATTTGACACTCAGGTACACACTTTAAGTCTCTCTTTCTCTCCCGCTTCCTCTCTCTGATTGCTGCTTGCCGGGTCAGATTACATGGGTGTAACTGTGCAGGACATGAGAACGTGTGAAGCCCTACTCTTTTCTTTCCAGGGTAAAGCGTTTGTAAAGGAGAGCCTTAAGTGCATCGCCAATGGCATCATCTCCAAGGCATTCCCCACCATCCGTCGCTGCTCCACCTTCCAAAGAATGATAACCGAAGTCCAGGAGGAGTGCTACAGCAGGCTGGGCATCTGCAATGTTGCCCAAGCCAATCCAGATGCTATTGGTGAAGTTGCACAGCTGCCAAGTCATTTCCCCAATAGGTGAGCTCAGTTGGAGCAGAACTGAATCTCCACGAATCATGTCTCTTGCTCTAACAATCTCAACACTAAATTTATTATTTATTTCTAAATCCTTCTGTGATTTTTGTTTTCTTTAAGTAATTTTCCATACTGTACAACAGAATCAAACAAGACTATCAAGTTTGGATGTTTTCATTCCTTTTGTTGCTGTAATACATGCTGGATTGCAGTTTAGGAGTGGACACAAAAGAATCGGAGGGTGGAGCATGAGACTCAGTCAGGGCTAGAACTGCAGCTTTGTTACTCCCATATGCATGACATCAGATAACGCAGCACGAACAGAAATCCAAATGAAAGACAAATAAGCAATTAATTTACAATGTGTTGCAAATGTTTACTTTATGTTTGCTTACAAAATTTGAAATCTCTATTTCATTTCAATTTACTGTGACAGATCAACCAAAAGTAGTACATATTTGGGATGTGTAAGCGACTGATGATTTTTATTTTATAATTTTTTTTATCGTTTAGATGCATTTAATTTTCCGGGGTCAAAACTTTGCAGAACCAGCATTTCCTGCATTTACAGAAGTAAGAAAAAGCAATTTGGAATATGTTTAATAGTTTTATACATCTAGGCAGTAGAGGTCTTCTTCACAAAATATCTCAAGATCCATTCTGAAGAGTTGTGACATTATAATTGTCTGTGAACAGAAGTCTTACCCCTTGCAAGAGTCACCACACATTCTTAATTGGACTTCAGAATTTTTGAGGCCATTTGCTACATCTGGATATACATTGATCCAGACTATGCCGTAACTCTGGCTGTGTGTTTGAGATTATTGCTACCATGTATGATGATGCTATGTGCTACCTCACCTTCAGGCATACCAAAAAGCCCAACTTTGGTCAATTCTGGCCAGAACACATGCTTTTGTGTGTTTGCTGTTCTCTGTATGTTCTTTGGTAAATTGTAAAATATACCTTATGTGGCTTTCTTTTAATAATAACTTTCTTGTTGCCAGATTTCCATGTAGGGCAAATTTGTAGAGTTCTCAGCTAGGCAGGCCTATCATAGTAAGCAACAAATCCATTAATGATAAGTCAAAATGACCTCAATAATTTCCAGTTGTCTGATTTATAGTGCTTAAAAATAGTCTCAGAACAACAATGTTATAGTTTATCGCAATAACTTCTGTGACAATTTATCATCCAGCAAAATTTGTTATCTTGACACGCCTACAAGCAGTGGTGGTCCACCTCTGCAGCTCCCCCAGAGCTTAGACCTCATGCTATTTGAGAGATTTGTCAGTTCAGGAAGGGACAGGTCTTGGTCAAGGTGCAGCTGTCCTTCATTCTTTCCCATTTTTTTATTTATTTTTTTTAGATTGAACAATCCTCTGCCAGATGTTTAATTTCATCTCTGACGTTGGTCTTCGTGATTCAGCTTTTCCCCACTACTATCTCTAACTTTCTTTCACTTTAAATGCATGAATTTTCATAGAAAATGTAATAATGAAATTTTGATTTACTATGTAAGTGTCTTCCGAAGTCAATTGGTTGCACTCAGTTGTATTTAGGGGTGTCCAATTAAAGGAACTGATCAACACTGTATGGCAAATGTGTGAATATCCCTCTTAATTTACCACTAGGCACTTCTTTGTGCTGCGTTCTAATAAAATCCCAGAAAAATACATCAATGTTAGATGTACTTTATTGATGTAAATAAAATGCGTCATATCGGCTATGCAAAATTGCAATGGGCAATGCAATGACATTTGCATTGCCAAAAAATACAAATGTTTAATTAGCTTGATTGTGTTAGCAAGGCATAACATGCGTACACACAGGGCTCTGTATTTTTTCTCCAATCATGTTGTAATCTCTGAAGAAAAATCACCTGTTTCTTTGTTGTCCTAGGTTTTATGGTAAGCTTCTACAGAGCCTGATGGACTGTGATGAGGACACAGTTGACCGCATCAGGACCAGCATGGTGCCACGGCTGGGCCCGGAGATGACCATGCTCATTCAGCTGCTGCAGAACAAGCCCTGCCCATCCACTGTCGGGGCAGCGGATTCAGTCGTCCCAACTGGTGCGGAGACCCGCGCAAGCTGGCGCTGGTCCCTGGGTCCCAACATGTACAAGATCCAGCCCAATCTGCGAAACAGAGACTCTGCTAGTCATTTAGGCAAAAAGCGCCCTGGCAGCGACGGGTCCTAACTTCGGCTCAGATTAAGAAATATCCTCCCAGTAAGTTCGGTTATTCCCCAGCGGTGATGAAATCTGTGTCTCTGCTATTTTGGAAGTTATTGAAACATGCACCTCTTAGGAATACCGGACCACCCATACAGTTGATATCAGTTTGATTGTTGTTATATTGTATATCCTACATGTTAGGCTTGAGTGAACCCGTCTTTCATTGACTGATTTCAAATACGTCTGCTCACAGTCTGTGTTGAACATGTGGCTGACAAAAACAAGGTGTCGTTATTCAAAATTTGCTCATGAATATAAGTCAGTGGTTTGAATATCATTGGTTGACAATTTTGGTAGATGTATGTTATGAGCATGAGATATGAGTGTCATAGCACTTAACATAACACTTAAATGTACTGTATACTAACTTATGTGAGACAGCCATAATCTGCCCTCTAAAAGAGTGCTCATATGGACTAGGTCTGTTCTGGAGAACCTTCGAGAGGTTACCTTAAAGTGACCAAAAAACACATAAAACTGCCCTGAATGACATCCACAAAAATACCAAAATTACGTTTAGCTATAGCACATAGAGTTTAGGATTTATTTTCTGATGGCAGAAAAAAAAAAGACTCTCCAGGTCGCGGCCAAGTCTATCTAATATCTTATATCCAGACACTTGCAATGCATAAGACTGTTGAGCTACATGCGGGACCAGTTCAGTTGTTTAGTTCTGAACTGAGCGCGAAACAGCAATGTACGCGCGGTAGCCGAATGACGTGTTCACTGATGAGAGTGAGAACCAGCCATCGTTTTGGACTTTGGTGATCGTCGTTCTCGGAAGTGAATCATGTAACACTGACTTCCTGTATCAAGATAGAGACTGACTATTTAAAAAAAAAGAAAAGAAAAAAAAAGCCTTGATGATATTTATTTTCCTACTATATTATTTAATGTTTTTATTATGTTATGCATTATTGTAGTTTTACATAGTTTACAGGTTACTAGCAGTTTAGACATGACCCCTGTTTGAACATGAGCTCTATGCCAAAAAAAGGAAAGGTGAGATGACACTCTGGTGACTGAATGGGACCCATGTCATGACTCTGTGCTGGCCATAGGGGAACAAGGTTGGTCATTCAGGTCAGATGATTTAATTTATGGGAGTTTCAAGAGACTGCTTTGGTTTTAAAACAAAAGTTGCTGTTGTGGTTGCTAGAAGTCCACTTTTAGAAAACATTGTGCACTTTAGTGAAGAATAACCAAGTCAGGAAAACAAACACCAGTGTAAAGTACTCTTTTAATTAAGTGTTCCCTAATATATTTACACTTTATCTATAATCTGGTTTTCATAGAAAGGGATTCGCTGCTATATCTGCTTACTCTGCACATAGCAACGAAGCATCAGTTTTGAACAAAAGTCAGCAGAATCAGAATATTCATTTAAATGTCTTTATTGTGAATAGTGCAGTTAAACAGCAGAGCATGAAGAAAAATAACACACCTAAAACATATTCCACTTTTCCTTGTTTGCATGTAAGTTAAACTTACCACTGCAGCACAGCTAACTCATACAGAAAGCTAGAAGAGTTGCAGTTTAATGTCCATTGCCTTTAAAGTTTTGGGATTTATATCTGGTGGCCATGTTTATTAGCTTTTAGACGCTGCTGCTGTAGCCATTAGTTAAATGTTTGCGTTTAACATACATTAAAAGTTCCACTGGCAATCAACCACAGCTGCTAATATTCATCGGATTGCAAGAAAAATCAAAATCTGAGGTGTCCTTCATTTGTTAGTGTCTTTTACTTGCTCTGCATTTGTCTGCATCCCCATTTGGAGAAATTGTTTGTCCATGCACTTTTTTGCAATCAGAAAAGTATTTTTATTTTATTATTTTTTTAAATGTATGAATTATTTCAGGAATATTCTACGCTATTTGTGATCCTGCAAATGATTTTGACGAATGGTCCTTGCATCGCAATAATTCAGATTGAATAGGTTAGCCCTGAGCCATGGGCACTCAGAAGGGTCCTCATGCTGGTGTTTGTTTTAATTTGAACCCTATTGATGGATTAAGGTTTGGCACTGTGGACTTCTAGTAAATGGCTTCTGTTGGCTTAGAGTGGAGTAAGTTTAGCTCAATTAAACCAACTTATTGAAAAATGTGCACCTCAAAGAAGGCAGTAGAGAAGCGAACTTCTCTCTAAGTTTTAAGTTTGATTTAGAATATCAATTATTTCAAATATTAAACGCCACAAATTGTTTTGATTACTATAGTTTTATTTTTAATAGTGATTCTTTTTTTTTCCGTTATTATTATTTTTGGCTTCATTAAAGGAACTGATGGCTGTCTCTTTTCAATGAGAACTATTTTGTCTTGGATTGTTTAGTGAAGCACAGATCTTGGAAAGAAAAAGTTTTATTTTTCAGTCTCACTTTATGAGCTACGCTAAGAATTCCAAACTATGCAATAATCACTCACAAAAGGATTCACTGCAACACGGAAATTGATCTTTATCTCATGCATCGCCAGCTGATGCTGTGTGAGTGAAGCTGCACCATGTGTGCTCTCATGCTGCACTCACGGTGTGAAGGCATCGCACCTCTATGATGCTTTCTTTTTTCCGTGATTTGTCTAGACCAGTTCTTCTTTTGTTCTGTGAACAGGAACGCTTCTTTCATGACATGCTGTGCAAAAGGGCGGCGAAGGGGGGGAGATGTTCCAAAAGAAATACTGGGTAGTTAAGAACTATAGTGACACTGTAGTATATACTAGCTTGTATTTTATTTTGAATTTGCACTTTGCATCTTAACCACTATAAAGGGCATTGAAAACATTCAGCATGTGTGCAACTGAGGCATATTTTACTTACCCAGTGAATGGAGATGAGTTTGAATACCGCGTATCCTGAGGGGGTCAGGGCTTCTTCATGTCCTCTTGATCCATTTGTGTGTATCTTTGTTGACCATGGGTAAATCCAAACCCCAACAGCTGCTGCTAAAACTACCCTGTATGATGCTGGAACCTGTCAGCACACAATGAGCTCAGCATCAGTCATTTAGATGTCTTACTGTTGATCCATGTCTTCATATTTATTTTTTTCTGTCATGTCGGATTCATTTGGCAAGGGCAAATCGACTGTTTCCTCACCAAGTAAAAATGCAACAGTAATTTTAGAGAATGTACCTGAATACTGAATGTCTCCAGACAAGGATAGGCCTAAGATGGCCGATGAAAGCTCAAAGTCACAGAAGTTTTGTCTTGTTTTTATTTAAATTCCTTCTTTTCTCCATTTTAATTCAGGTATTGAGAGTTTAAGATGAAAGTGGAACATTGTTAAATTGGCCTGTGGTGAGCTTCGTCAGACTGTTCCTGTTACTACTCGAAAACTAAAAACCCTCTCCCACTTCTGGAGCTTCATGGTACTCGTTCCCCTCAAAACTTGAAATAGATTGTTGTGCTTTAATTTGAAAAGCTTCAGTGATTAGTAAAAGTCTGTTTTCGTTTCCATCCAACAGTGGCGCTTATTTTACAGATTCAAAGATATCAGATTCAAAAGTGAGTCTCTGTTATAGATCACTGAAGTTCCTCAAAACGGATTCTATGTAACGCATGTTAAACCCTTGTGAATCACTTGCACTTTAAAATATACCCATACACATATATGCCCACACTGTGTATATGTTTGGGTTTTTCCTCTGTACTGAAAAGTCATAAAAGATACAAATGCATCAACTGTGTGTCTTTTGCTGATAAGAAATAAAATATTTCTCAAATCTAGCACGTTGTGTGGAATATGTGGTTCTGCTCGTGTTTAATTTGTATGAACCCATCTTAAGGCACCTTTTGCACAAAACATCTACTATTTCAAAGTCCTTCTGGCCTTAATTCTTCCCTTTGAGCTGCTCTTACGCTCTCTCAAACGTCTATAATTTGACTTTTGTATACCTATCAAACTGTGCTGGTTAGGAAAGGGTATATTTTCCCATGTCTCATTGGAAAACCACAAGCAATCCTGAAGAAGCAAAATGATTTAACCCTCTGTGTTTCACTGACTTACTGGGTGGGATCTTTGTATGCAGCTCATTTCAGAGGTATTTATTTATCCTGACCTTTTCAGATTTGTTTTTATGTTGCATCTGCAAACCTCATTGCATTTTAAAATACACTTATATAAAAAGGCCTTTTGCTTTTGGCCCTCTTGACTGTAAAACTTCTAACTAAAGTCCAGGACAACCAATTGTTTAACTGTGTCAAGAGAAGCCGTCAAGTCTCTCTGGAGGAGCTGCAGAGATTCACAATGAAGGTAGGAGAAGCTGTTCACTGTCAGAAGAGCACATAGAAAGCCATTGTTGAGAAAATTCTGGTGTGTGGTTTTTCACACGTTGTGATGGAGACACAACAAAAATATGTAAAAAATGTTATGAATAGGTGTGAATAGGTGTGAAAAAACTGCATGCCGAACACTTTTTGTGTGAGAAAACTAACACATCTCTGGACACACCACCACTACTCAGGTGAAACATGATGGTTTCAGCATCTTCCTGTGGGGATGCTTTAACTGGTAATACAGTCAGTGTTTAAGGGAAGATGGATGGGACTAAATACAGGGCAACTCTGGAAGACAATTTGCCAATTGGGGAAAATATTTCTTAAAACATTATCATTTGTTGGCAAGCACTGCTTATCCACTTCATTTACTTTTGCTACTCCTCTTTAAATCTCTGTCTGTTCATAAGCTCAGAGATCTGGGCTGAGGGAGACATTGGAGTCAGACATATGTTCTTTTCCCAATATAATAAAAGGAAGAGATGGTTCGAGCTTTCTCTTCAGTCTGCTTTCAATCTGCTCTACATCTGTGAAGCTTAGTTTTCAACTCCTCTGAGGTTTGGGGACATAGTCTAGGTTGGAGCAAACAATACCTTGTTGCTAAGGTTATGGATCATAACAATCCTGCCAAGGTAAAAGCAAAATCCCTTCCATCTGCAAATCAGCAAAACCAGAAAATAGCTTTTCACAATGGTTCTCCATCTAAAATGACTGCCCTTGAGCCATTTTGCAAATAATGGGCAGGAATTTCAGTTCATTTCAGTGTTGAAATGTGGTTTTTTACATTTCTGGCAGAAGTGGTGCTGGATATAAATGCAAATTCTTTTTTTTTTTGTGATTAACTTTGCCATTCTTTGTGTTGGTCACATAAAATTTCAATTACCACTTGATGTTTGAGGTCATAAAGTAACCAATATGGAAATTTGGGTGGAAAACAGACACAAATACCATGAAGTCACCTGTATTAATAACTCTTTGTCATCTCTTGTAACAAATAATTGATTCTGCAGTAAATGTGTCACACATAAAATAGCAAAAAAATTCAGAATTATTAGAAACCCACACTTTCCTTAGCAGCAGGAAGAAAGAAAATTCACCGTTCCAGCTTCCTGAACTATGACTCCATGTCCAGTTCAGCTAGAAATCGTCCATTTAAATATCTCATTTAAGCTTGGAAAGTAAGTTCAAATTGCTCTAAAGAATCAAAACTAAATGTTTCACTCACTCACTGCACCACCACCATCATCATCATTATCATCATCTAACTTTAGCCTTACGCAATCGCTGACCTGCTAAAACTCCAACACAAAGACAGACTCAACAAAGCAGAGAAGGATTATGGAAGCATGATAATTTTCCTCTTTGAGAATGTAGAAACATGAAGGGGAAACTGGACACAAGGCAAGACTGAAAACATGCCAAATGAACAATGGCAGCAATAGTAACAGCAAATGACAGAAGCACAACTTCCAGAGGAAAAGCACAGCACAGCAGTAAGAGACTGACGACAGAAACAGTTTCCTCATGTCCTTATGGATCCTTTGAAAGCACGATGTGTGTGAGTTAATGTGCAGTTTTTTGTCCTTGATCAGTCAGTCAAGTCTTTCATTCCAGGATTGATTCACTTTCCTTTACTGGAAAGAGGACAAGACAGTAAATAACTCTAGGAGTGTGCATGAGTGATGAACCAAAATGATGACTATATCAGTCATCTTTCTTTCTTGGCATCATTAAGCATGTTCTCACATTGCTGAAATAATATAATATACAAGGTGTAACGTATGCTGAGAAAATGTTCACGCCTGATTAACTTTTTCACATTTCACTGTTTTACATCTACAAACCTCAATGCGTTTTGTTGGGATTTTCTGTGATAAACCAACACTAATGAAATAAAAGAAAAGGAATACACGATTCTTCTTTTATCCTTCCTCTATTTTTTTTTCTTTTACAAAAAAGAATAAGACAGGTCTGTGACGAACCTTCACACTGACGAGGCCTTTGAGGTTTTGAGGCTTTTCACTGGTTGGTTGAATGTTTTGGGTTCACTGTCTTCCTGGAAAAATGAAACACTTCTCCACTGGCTTCATATGTTTTCCACCTCTTTGTCTCATTCCTGTTCTAAAAACATTTAACTTCGAACTGATGTGAATATAATTGCCATTCCCCTTGTAGCTTGAGCTCCTGTAGGCATTAGTCGCCAGGCTTAATTACCCTGCAGAGGGGCCCTCTGTTTCCACAACAAGTCTAGATCTCAAACAGATCATGCCATGGAGGGTCCTGATCTTATAGCTCTCAGCTAGACACCAAATTTGGATATGAAGGAAAACACAGTGAAATGAACATCATGACTTTTGCACATTCGATTGTGATCTGCAACTTGCGGATACACTTTGTTGCATATCTTCATAATTCCCCTTTTTCAAAGACTCTATTTGAAAAGCTTCACTTTCGTGGCAGCGAGGTCTGTGCAGCATGCCCTGAAACTAACAAAGTCTTACATTCTTTGCGGTGAATGCTACAACAGCTACACAATCAAGCATCAATAATTAGAACAAAAATAAATCACTCTGGTTTACCGCAAGCCATGAGCATGTGTTATAAATCCTGCAATACTCCATGAAAGAAGCTGAGGGGACACAGACAGTGGCTCCAGCTGAAAATGAACTTAGTTAAACTTAGCACAAAAGCAGCTGAAACTGCAGAGCGACTGTTTGGTTTGAGAGCCTGAGGAAAAAAGAGGGGGCAGAACGCGAGAGGCTCCGTGAACACTAATCTCAGTCAGAGGGAGATATAATTTCATGCCTATTTAGAGAAGAGTCCTGAAGGGCTTTCTCATCAGCCATTCTCCCGTCTCATGGATAGGTGATGCAGCAGCTCTGCGCGCTGATCCTATCATATCCTTGTTTAAAGAGACATCCACTTTCAATCCACAGATAGACGGCGAACAAGAGGAACGGACACAACACAACATCTTCTCATTTCACCATGTGATCTCTTTAAAAGTCCGTCTCTCTGTGATGTTTTTTTTTCTTTCTTTCTCTGTCTTGTGTTTTTTTTTTCTCTCTTTCTTTCTTTTTGAGCCCAGTAACATAGCTGTAGTTGTGTAGTGGGCAACTTTTAAAAGCAATTACAGCTTTCAACGCAGAGAAACATCTCGTTGCCAGGAAACATTTGAGCAGAATTTTGACCCTGCCTATTCATTTCGCTGCTTGGACTGCTGCCGAGTTATCACCACGCTGACAATCACAAGCAGAGCAATAATGAATAATGACAAAATTACAATGTCATTATGCAGATGCAATTCATACCATCTGCTGGCGTGTGCATGTGTGATGAGTGCATGTGTGTGCATGGATGTATTTGTTTGATGTCACAGCTTTTTCAAATCAATGCCGGACTATATTTGAGCCATCAAACACAATTTATAGGCCTCTTTGCTATTGAATGATAGCCCTTCTGCAAGCATGCATGTGCCTGAAATCAATGTGCATGCAGAGCTTGCATTTAATACGTTACAGGTCACAAAGGCACGCCGGTTTTGTGCAGCGTTATGGGGGCGCAGCCTTCCCTCTTTTGGGCAAACACAGTGGTCCTGAAGTCAGTGATCTTAACTGATCACAGTGCTTCTGCTTCTGCCATGCAGGCAAGCAACAGAACCCACATTGTTTGCAATTGTTTTAACCTCTTGATCAAATTCTGGGGGAGGAAAGCAATGTCCTCATAGTGCAAGCACAGTGTCAGCAATCTGATGGAGAAAATGAACAATGTGCTGTGGTTAGTGCGGTGCAGCAATTGCTTCTTCCCTCTCCCAGTGTGTTTTATATTCATTATGTCCTTCTCTTTCCCATGAAACTTGTGGCATATTCATCAGCACTGTGACAAATTAGATGTGCAGTGAAATGGAGTATGACTGAGAGCAGTGGAAGATTAGATCCACTCCAATCCTACCCAGCAATCACTATCCCTTCATTTCTGTGGGGAAATACCCAAGGACGGGAAAGAAAATTAGATCAAATTTTACTGAAGAGAGAGCTGGAGTGGCAGGGGGAAAGAGATGAAACGGAGCACGTTCCATCTCTGCCAAAGCATCTGTGTCGAAAAAAAAAACCCCAGCATTTGTCTTGGATTCAAATCTAATGCAGCTCTGACTCCAAACCTGCCAAACATATAACTCAAATGGATCCGGTCCTACAGACAAATGAGGTGTCTGCAAAAAAAGTATTCACAACCCTAGGAACTTTTCTAATTTATCGCATTACCACCACTGATTTCAGCAAAGTTTAATTAGATTTTATGTGACAGAGCAGCATAAAGTGAATAAATGTGATGTTGAAGGAAATGATACATGTTTATTATTATTATTATTATTATTATTATTATTATTTATTATTATTATTATTATAAAGGAAGTATCAATGCAGAATCACTGCTTGCTGCAATCACAATTGCACGTCCAATGTTCTTCTTTGCCAAGTCAGAATAGACAGAGTGTCCGTGAACGTTCATTCCTCAGGTTCTTTAGGTCTGAACTTTGACTGAACCATTCAAGCTGTGGTTGTAACCTTAACGTTATCATCCAGCTGGCAGACTCTTTGGCATGGCTTGAGTTCCATACACATTCACATCAAATCTGCTGCTTAGATGTCCCAGTATGCCCAAAGCATGATGCGACCACCGCCATGTTTCACAGTACACATGGTGTTTTCAGGATCACGTTTTTATCACACATATTGTGACCAAAAATGAGTCCATTACAATTGTTTTCCAGATGTTCGATGTGTCCCAAATATAAGTTTTTACAGCTCAAGTCAAGAATACTAGTCATATATTTTTTTTCCAACAGTGGCTGTCTTCTTGATACCCTTCTGTAAAGGTTGAATTATTTATTGTCTTGTTGACAGATTCTCCTATTTACAGAGTTGTGGCTCTCTTGGCCTCCTCTACCTTCACAACTACGTTTTAGACTCCAGTTCTTCCAAACCAGAAATGGAATTAGACCAGAGGATACTGTGCAACCCTCAACTGGAGCACCTAGTTTACATACTTTAGATCAACATTTATATTTTCTTTTCAGTCGTATGCTAAATTTGTTCGTTATCAAACATACTAGAGTTTGTTGTTGCCGATGTGAATACCTTTGCAAAGTGCTTTGGGCTCCCCGGTTCTTTCACGATTCATTTTCACAAAGCTGTGCTGTGGCTGCAGCAAAACTCTGCCTTCACCACAGCGGCTGATGGAACCAAATGAACAAGACCATGTGTCGTGATGCGGCGCAGCAGCGACATCTAGTGGCCAAAACAGGCGCTCACAGACTCTGCTCAGATTAAGCTCAAACCTTTCTGTAGAATATGTGAAATGAAACACAAAAATGCAGGTGCCAGCACTTTAAGCAACATTGTTACGGTTTACAACAGGTCCACACAATGTTTTATACGAGAAAATTCAGTTTTACTTCATGACTTACTTTGATTTTTATTTTCAAACAGAATTTATTTGTTGCAGTCTTTTGTTGTCTTATGCGACTTGACTGCATTGTTTGATAACTAAGATCAATTTGTGATTAAAGATTTTATTTAGCATGGACTCTATCTGAAGGATTTGATTTAAGTTTTTTGTAAAGTGCTTTGAGACATCAGGTTTTGGGAATTGGCACAAAACAATTCAAATTACATAACTGGCAAAGATGACCAACCTTTCATTATTTTTTCTTTAAAAAGAGCAAATTACTCACCATCTTTTTCTTTTCTAGTTCAGATGTATAATGTTAAAAATTGATCCACTTACATCCAGATGTTTTCAGGGCTCTCTACTTTCTATACCTTATGTAGCATCAAAGGATATAGGTTGTACCAATACATGGTAAACATATATTTGCAATATTTGAATTCAATTCTTAGTAGAATTCACAAAAAATTCTACTAACAAATGTCGTCTTGACGCACTTTATTAAAAAAGTGATTTCAACTCAGTTACATATACATTACAATTAATCCTAGTTATCAGACAGTGCATTATATTCAGTTCATTTCATTATTCAAATGAGTTTAAAACATTTTCTATTTAGGGAAATCTAGCAGATTGCAAGGAGACATTGCAGTAGTTGAATATCACAATAGAAAGTCAATTACAATTATTATTCTATACACTGATGATGTTGATCGCAATTTGTTCAAGGGTATTGAAAATGAGGGCTGAATCCCAAGTGCTGGTAGCAGATTGTAGAGCATTGACCAATCGCCTTCCTCTTCAGCAACTTTCCGAAATTAAAAAGTCATTCTTTTGATGCTTACTCTGGTATTCCATGTCTTTCACTTTGCAGCTCATTTCTAGCCTCTAGCTCACTCTGTCTATAATAACGTCTCTCATGTTTGCTACACATCTGTGCAAACCAAAGGGTAGGCAAGAAGGTAAGAAATGTAAACCACAGAACTACTTGTCACAGTGTAGGTGAGACATTTACCACTACGCTGACACATCTGAGCAAGAACTTTTAGCCTGCAGGGAGTTTGGGTTCATTTTTCCTCCCTGTAAGTTGACCCTATCAACTGTTTCAGCTGCCATCAGTCTCCTATTTTGTGCATGATGAATTAGGGGTTTTGGTGGTAAACTGTACCTCTTCTGTTACAGTTAGAGGACGTGAGGTAGAATCAACAGGAAAGGTTCTGCTTATTTTAAGCAACGGTAGTCACAAAGAGAGCACCGCTGCGAGGCTTCAGAGATCGCTGCTGCAGTGATTAAGTAGTTAACCCATCAAACCGGACACGCAGCAATGCCCTGGGTGTCAAACAGAAAGTCTTCTTTTTCATACATGCTTTTGAAGTTCAGGTTTGTAGGTTTCAGGTTTGTAGGTTTCCACAAAGAAAAAGACTTTTAGAACGTTGGTGGTGTTTAAATTTGAACATTTCTTATGAAAGGAACGAAACACAAAACCCCATCCGTACTCATGACAATGAAGACAGAATAACCAAATGCCATTCACCAAAGCAAATTAAAATAAAATAAACTCTGAACTGCATAAACTGGGTCCAAAAGATAAAATGAAAAATAATTAAAGCAAACACTCACAAAAAGTGTGAAACACCCACAGCAGCTATTAGCATTAAATGAAATTATGCCACTGCATAATTAACTGATTGTTCTCACACATTAATATGTAAATCAGCCGGCGTATTAATTTGATCTGAATCCATTCAGCTTCCTAGAGAACAACAGCTCTCTGGAAAGATCAATTAAAAATAACTGGAATTTGATCAATTATTCTTTGCTATGACTTTTTATCATAACAAGATACGAAGAAATATTCTCTGAATATTATAATATAAATATTATATTATTATATTATTATAAATATTATAAATATTAATTACAATGAACTTTAGGTTAGTGTGTAAATCTATTTTTGATGTTAGAGACTTAGGGTTGACTATTAACAAGGGAACATTAACATGTGGAGGGGTTGTTGGAAGCAGTTAGTATTAAACTAGTGAAGCTCTGATGCTTACTGAGATTTTATCAAACTTTCATTAAACCTTGCAAGAGTGTGTAAAAGAGACAAAACTGACCGAGTCAGAGAAATAATCCATCTGCAGATCATTTAAAGCTTCAGTCAAGAACAATCAAATTCGCAAAACCTAGAAAACATGTTATCAAATCCTGTCTCATGAAAACAAAACTTAAAGTTCAAACTGCAAAGCAACTTGATTTATATGTTACATCATTGGATGTATGAAACTGTGACATCACTGAGAAATTACTAAACGATAGGAACATTTTCTGAAGATCCTTCTGCACAGAGCTGCTAAAGAACATGAAGTACGCTCTAAATTTAAACACAATGTTGGTTTTAATAATTTGGTAAATGAAACAAATACAGTTGTAATAGAAAAGTTCATTTTAATTGTTTCTAAATAAGGGTTGTGCATATAAATGTTTTTTATTTTCTTTGTGACTGTGTAAGTGTGAGAGCTGACTGACTGAGACAAATGAGCTAGACGTTTCTGTTGGAGTCCTTGCCAGCTCACGTACATGTGGGGTGTGGACCTCCAACGAAAAGTCTTAACTAAAAATCGTTCCATCCAATGAGGTGAGGGGCAGTTGCATGACGGTGGATAAAGATGTGGCTCTGTTATCCACCTGGTTAATGGAGATAAGTTCAGACTTGGGGTGTGCCTTTTGTTCGGGGCTCTTCTACTGGCTGTGTTCAGTGAGATGGGTCTTCAAACGCTTTTGCCTTCAAATAAAAACACAAATTTCTCTAGTTACAGGAATAGACTCCCATTAATTGATAACAGAACTTTTCACAACACAGTCTAAGAAAACTGATTTACAAAAACCTGTCTTATTGAAAAAAAAAAAAAAAAAAAAAAGACTTGTGATGTTGGTGTTAATTGTGAAAAACTAGATTAGGTTTTTTTAAAAAAGTAAGCATGTGAGCCATTGTAAAATGAATTGCAACATCTGAAATGAAACAATACTGAGACAGAAATGGAAATAATGACATAAAAAAAGAAACTTAAACAGATCAATTTAAAGATGCTTTGGACACAGAAAGGATGCTGCAGGTACTCAGGCCTTTAACCACTAAACATTTCAGAATCCCCAGCAGAATATCCACCACTATCAACAAAGTTCTTTAGGTATTGCTGTAATCAGTATTCATATTTTGACCCTTACCTATTTTGTCCAGGTCTGATTTTTGTAAACCACAAAATGCAGGTTGCTCACTGACTGAGTGTAAACTCACAACACAATATGGAAACGATGTGTTCACCCAGGCTGATTAGTATGAGTAGTCACAGTTCAAATCCTCTTGTCTGATGAAAGTAAACAATCAGGAAACATCTATTTATCATAAAGCAAAACCTTGATCTTCAGCACTGCAAGGTTGCAGCACAGATGTGTTGAAGTGTTTGTTTCTCATCTGTGGTTGTCAATTTCTGCACGGATTCCTCCAGCCCCCCCCCCCCCCCCCCTCACCACACACACACACACACACACACACACACACACACACACACACACAAGCCGATAGTTTGCTGTGGAAGACCTTTGGATCATTCACTTAAAAACAGTTTCATAATTAACTGATGTTCCAAATTGGCAGAAATATGCTGGATGCTTTTTGTTGTTTTTTCAATATATGCGAGAGGCTTTCAAACAAATTTATTAGATAGCTTTATAATACATGGCTGCCAACCAAGTTGTATCTGAGTGAGTCCTTGTCAGTCCACACTGTTTTATTCAGGCGTTCATTCTTAAACTTCTCTGTAGCAACTTTTGAAAGGTTTGCCCCCTTGTTGTTCTTAATTTTCCTTCATCTGTTTGTCCCTTTGCAGAAAACAGCCGCGCCACGCAGGGGCTCCGTGGCTCTGCTGCGTGTTTACCGCCTCTGTGGGACGCGCGTCTCGGCCTCAGTCAAGCATTGCTGGTTGGCGCCGCTGTCTCCCCACTTCCACAACATCAGGTGTAGTGTTACTGTTTGTTGTGGCCTGGGTTCGCTAATAACACGGCTGGAAAACAATGTCGGCGGTAAAAGCTGTGCGACATCACCCGGGGATCACTCAACCCCCACTCCCACCCAGCACCGCACCAAAAGCGACGGTTCAGACAGACTCTCCAATCACGTTTAGTGTTTAATTCTGTTTCATTTCATTTTGTTTTATTTTACACAACTTTCCTTTTTTTTTTATTTTCTTACTGCGTTGCATTGACTTGTATTTTCTTCTATTAGTAATTTAACAAAAAAACTTTGGAAAAAAAAGCCTCTTTAAGTGAATAAAAATCTGTTCGTCTTTCTGAGAAATAAATTTTGTCCTTGTAGATGGCCACACTTTACTCCAGTGCCTCTCGAGTCTTAATTGGGCTTCTTAATTACAGCACCACATTGACAGAAGGGCGGATGTGATGATAGGTGTTCCTGTAAGGTGAGAAGATGGGGGAGCCGCAGAAGTGTGCGCGCAGTCTCCCCGGGTGTTGGCCCCTGTGTCTCAGACGGGCTGATATCTATCTCACTTGTTCATTAGCAGGGACCCTCGGACGGTTTAAATCCTCCGAGGCCCCTCACTTATCGGTTAGTGAAGAACTTCGGCCGGCAGCGACCTTCAGAGCCAGCTCCAGCACAGCGTGCGTAAAATAAAAAAATAATAATAAGTAAATAAAAAAGAAAGTTTCAAACGCCCGCAGCAAATGATGAGGATGCATCCCAGTTCAACGACCTCCACCCCGTTCTCTGTTAAGGACATTTTGAAGTTGGACTACCAGCAGGACGAGTATGAAAATGATCTGCAGATGATGGACCAAGTCGTTCCGATGCATCATCATCAGCTGATGCGCGCTGCCTCCAAAAGCGACGGGTTTTATGACGCTCAGTCTGAGCGGTGCGTTCACGGGATGCAGGAGAAGATCGAGGTTCACAGATCATCTGCAGAGCAGATGAATGAACAAGGTGAGTTAATCAGGACTGTTACTAATAATGATTATTATTTTTTTAAAATTGACTCATGATTTGTTTGGTTCCATGTATCCATTATATCCACACTGTTTCATATTTTCGTTATCTTAGTGTATTATTGTATATAAAAATATATATAGGCTACATTTTCATTTCAATAATATGTATACAATGCCTTTTGCAATTTTATCCAAATGGCTGATAATTAGTCACCTATTTATCAGCCTGAACAATAAATTGTGGCCAAAAACAGGACTAAACAGATCTGTTAATGTTTCTTTTTATTCAACAACTTACTAATTTAACTTGGGCTTTACATTCAGACCACCACTGTAGTTTTGAAATGTAATTTATTCTTTTCTCTAGTTGCTTGTACAAGTCCAGTTTTAAACATGTGACAATAGATGTGTGAACTTATTTAACAAACTAATAAGATGTAACCATTGAATCTCAAAATAAAGTTTTCTGTTGTATTTTAGCAAACGGATCTGAGTATAAATGTCAACTTTAACTTCATGTTGATATTTACCAACAATGAGCAATAAATGTCCCATGAATTTGTATTAATTTCAACAAAGCAGGATAAATCAAAAGCAAACAAAAAGAATAAAAAGATGCACAATCAACATGTCAATGCCAACAAGACAATAGCTGGATTTCAAATTTCTGAATCAAGAATGATTTTTCTTTCTGTATATTTAATACCACCAAACTCAGAACAATTAATACATAATACAGTTTCACAACTGTATTCATTAGTGGCCACATATTTCATGAATGCAGATATCATCTTTGTTGGGTGGGCTCTTTCTTAGCACAACAGTCCATCCTACCAACATCTTCAGGGTTTGTTTCATGAAATTATCTTATTCTCCAATGTTAAAAAGGGGAAGAAAATCTTTTGTGGCTGAGGAAGTAAACAGTACTGCAATAATTCAAGCTACTATATCAGCTGTTTCCACACAGCTGAAACATACTACACACAGGCAACTCTGCTGCAGGTTTAAAAGGCCCAGGTTGTTGAAAGGTTTTACTACAGCATTTGAAATATGTCTGAAGGTTTTGGTTTTGAGCCCGAGTCCTCAGGACCCACACTATTCTGCAGGTTTCATGTGATTAAAATTAGAAAGAATTCCTTAGATCTGGGACAGATTCCACCAATTCTGAATTGAAAGTGATGATGATGTTCCTATCAGGAAGATTCTGCTTTAAGTCCTATTCAAACTTTGTCTGCTTTATGTCTAAGACATAAAATGCAATTGAAACGATAATAAATTTAACACGGTGGCCGGTAAATTTTGATTTCTGACAACTAAAGAAATAGTGTAGTTCATCACCAACAACTACCTCAAAACATACACACACACACACCCACGCACACCCCCCCCCCCCCACACACATATATATATATGCACTTTTATTCTTTTCTTTTTCTTTTCTTTTTATGTATATTTGGACTTTGAGTCTGTGTAATAAATCTATCTATCTATCTATCTATCTATCTATCTATCTATCTATCTATCTATCTATCTATCTATCTATCTATCTATCTATCTATATATATATATATATATATATATATATATATATACAAGCATATAAATTGTATATTTGTGTACATTTTGCTGCCCTTTTCCCTCGCTGCAGACAAGTGTGGCCCCGGCTCTTCGCCCGTCTGTGACAGTGACGCTAAAGGCAGACGCAGGCTGCGCCGGAAACCCCGGGTCCTCTTCTCTCAGTCCCAGGTGTCCCAGCTGGAGAGGCGCTTCAGGCAGCAGTGCTACCTGTCCGCCCCGGAGAGAGAGCACCTGGCCGAGACCCTCAAACTCACCTCCACCCAGGTCAAAATCTGGTTTCAGAACCGGCGCTACAAGTGCAAGCGTCAGACGCAGGACCGGTCCCTGGAGCTGGCCGGGTTCCCGCCGGCGCCGAGGCGGATCGCGGTGCCAGTGCTGGTGCGGGACGGGCAGCTGTGCGGCGCAGGTCCCTACCACTCGGGGCCTTACAACGTGACTCTGGGACACTACAGCCCGGTGTTTGGCAACGGAAACAGCGACCTGTACGGCTGCAGGTACCAGCTGTCGGATCCAGCTGACTCTGCTCCACCAGCTCCAGGCTTCTTCACAGGGTGTTAGAGGCTGCTGATACACACTTGTTCTCTATCTTCACTGTTTCCTGCAATTGCAGCGACACCGCAAGTCCATACATAATCATTTTTTATTTCAATTTTATTGTTTATGCCATCATTTAAATGCCATTTTTAATAAATGAAAAATAAAACTAGATTACGTTTGTTTATTTTGAAATCCTGCATGGATTTCAGTTTTGTTGAACTCTTTACGCATGCGTCGCTTGCGGTGCCAGAAGGCGCTCGGACGAGCTGCGCAGTTTTATCAAAGGCAACCATCGAAGAGCGAATGGACGAAGACGAAGCGACATCCGACCTGACAGGACAGAGCTGCTTTATCGAACCGAGCTCATTATTGTCCCATTCACAAACCCACGGAGTGCGGAGTCGCTGATAAGGCCAGAGAGCCTGTCTTGTCTCGCGGCTCCGCTTGGTAAACAATGCCTCAGACTGAGTGGCTCTTAAACTTTTTCAAACTTTCAATAAGAGAGGTGGAGAGTCGGAACTGTCACTCAGTCGTGAGCCGGGGAGATGTTGCACAGTCGTTATAGCCTTGGTTGTGTCGTTTCAGATTATTGGAACGGGTGGGAATAGTTTAGGTTTCTCAGTAAAAAAAGAAAAAAAAAGTGTGTTTTGATGTAACTGAATGAGACTTAAAGAAAGGTAGCACTTCCGCATAAGCTGAAGCTGCATCTCAGCTGCAGAGATAAGAGTGAAGCTGTAGACAGAGAGGAGACGGACTGATCATCAGATAATAATGTCTGCGTGGGTGGGGTGTGTGGGTGCTGTTTGGATGGATAGGTTTGGGGTGTGTGTGCGTGTGCGTGCGTGCGTGCGTGTGTGTGTGTGTGTGGGGGGGGGGGTTGTGTGTGTGTGTGTGTGTGTGTGTGTGTGTGTGTGTGGGGGGTGTGTGTGTGTGTGTGTGTGTGTGTGAGAGAGAGAGAGATGGTTCTCGTTTCGGCAAATGAGAGAAATTCTTGAAACAAATGCTGAAACAGTTATTTCCTGCAATTAGGTCAGAATGAAATGCAAGGAGATGAACAACAAATAAAACACTCAACTGGGACACATAAACAAAAGGGTTTGTAGAACAGAATATAACACAATAGGATAGAATTGTTTCTAATTATTTCTTTTTCTATTTATAGTCTTTCAGTGGGGAAATTCAGGCGTATCCGCATTGAATTGGCAGACATTAACGGATGGGGAATCATGCAAAAATAAAAATAAACAGAAGTGGTAACACTGTGTACAGAAAGAGCAAATTTCAAAAGTACCGTACAGATATAAAATAGCACTGGCTGCTCTATGCAAGCTAAATGTCAGTGGATTTGAAGTCAGCTATGGCAGTAACATCAGAAAACGTCTGAAGAAGGAAGCCTGCAGGGTTAATGGAGAAGGTAGCTTGTAAAAAGTTTAGTCCTGTGTACTGACTTACTGTGAGCGACCAGAGAGGTGGTTCAGTATCTACTGGGACATGTGGTGGTCGACTGGTGACAGCACCAATGGACACTCAGATATCCTGGCTCGATGGTGTTAGAGACACTGGAGGACGGAAAGAACAAGGTATTGCATTGATGTTCACTTCAGTATAAAAGATTACCTCTAAAAAAAAAATTCTTAGAATTTTTTGAGGTACCGAACTCACTAGTTTCATATTCACTGAACCTTTCTTTAGTGATAAATAAAATAGGATTTTTTTTTTTCCAAATTCAAGACATAAGCATATGCTTTTTTTTTTTTACTGGTGCACAAAATGAGTCATGCATGAACATCACCTTGCTCAAAGAAGAAAACCAACACAGTGCAAGAACTCAGAACAAATTATGGTATTACTTTATTTCAGCCCCAAACATATTTCTTTTGCTATTTTACTAATAGCAAAAATAAATTTGGATATTTTTTTAAGCAGTCAACATTTTTTAGTAACTTAATTTTTTTAAATTAGAAATTTAAATGCATTGCATATCATAAAGTCTAGGCACAAATTCAAACTGGAAGACTCTCTAGCCCCCATCCAATCGGCTTGTCTCGCTCATCATCGTCAACCTGAGCGACGACGACTGGGCCACGCGTTGGTACAGCATGGTTTGGTCAAGCCACGTCACGGCCAATCACCCAGTTGACCAAGCACCCACTTGATAAGAACCTCCATCCATGGCGTCTTCCGCTTTCCAGCTGCGCTCAACCCACCTCCAAACCTTCTCTACCTTCACATCATCCACCGACCTCCACCACCAGTGTCAGGCTCTGGGGGACGACATTCCTAAACTACATCGGGAATGCTCATCCGAGCTTGTTGCAATTCACAGCTCGATGTCCTCAACTGGGGCCGAGAATTTTAATTCATGTATACGAATCCCTGAGACCGACTCATCGAACCCCTGGGATTTGATTGAACCCAGGTTAAGAACCACTGGTCTAAAGTAAGATTTATTTATTCATTTATTTTTTTTGTCATTTGGGCACTGAACGAGTTTTACACAATATTTATGCAGCCAACTGGACATGGACACATATGTGTGACGTGGTGGCAGGCATTAACAATGGATAGTTTGAAATGCAATTGACATGTTGCATTTCAAAGGTTGACATTTCAGTCAAGTAGAAGTTTTATGCCTTTAACTGTCATTGCTATGACCCACATGAAAAGAGATGGCATAATAGTGTAATAAAATCACTCAATAAATAAATCAGCATTATTAAAAAGTCTTACACCATAAAGCTGATGTGTGATAGAACAACTGAGGCCCGCTCTACTGTCCTGTTCTTCTTTCAAAGTCTTACTGTGGGTGTTAAACAGTTTTAGCAGCTGAGCAGTCTTTCTTTTGTTACGTCATGTATTCCACATGATTACATTGTGGAAGGAACTGTGATTGTCTCTGTCGCTAAGGGCATATTTTGAGTCACAAACCAATCAGATTATAATTTGTCACAGCCGACCAACAAAACGGCCGTAACAGCCGGAAACCTTCCAACTTTTCAACTTTCCAAAGTTTGCAAATTTTGGAAATTTCGCAAACTTTCCAAAGTTGGTATCTCTGGAACAACAACAATAAAAAGCATGATCTTTTATTGGAGTTAGAAAGCTGGATATGTAAACATGACTGAATGGCTTTTTAAGACAAAAAATGGAAGGGGCTTGATTACATTGTGGAGATGAGGGTCCATTTAAGCGAGGGATGACGCGAGTTTAGGCGTCAGTGAAAGACCTATTATGATTTAGTGAACTGGAATTAAGTCATCCTGTTCCATGAATTCATGGTGTATTGCTCTGTTTTTATAACAGTATTCATGCTGGTCAGATAAGCTGTTGTCTACGATTGCATCTGAGATGATTTACAAATCAAATAACTGTGCTGCAAGATTTCTTACGAGCTGAATGAGAAGCAACCAGCAGTTAATTGTCTCTAACATGTCGATTTGAAAAAAAAAAACAAACAAAAAAAACATGTTGATCTATTGTGGCTCTTTAGACTACTGCTGGAGATTTGAGGCTCCCTCTCGTGGGAGAGTTCCTTCTCTTCCATCCCTTAATACTAGCTGAACTTTTAAGTCCATGCTTCAGTGTGAAGTTGGCATTCATCCATATCTGGTTTAATGTTAAACCTTCAAATGAAAAAAAAATAATAATAATAACGAAAAATATATTTTAAACATGCCAAAAATGATTAAGATTGAGCTTGTGTCCAATTCCATCCCTAATTTCTAACCTGAGGGTATTAAATAGCTTGTAAATTTATTCTTTTTCAACATATTCATATGCATGTAGCTGTCGGAATTAAAGATTTGGCCAAACAACAGTACATTTAGTAAATATGCATCACATCATTTCTAAATAGCTGAAGATGACTAAAGAATGGCATCAATGAAGAAAACATTGTCCGAAACACCTTGTTCAGAACATGTGATAGACTGAATAAATTACCACTGTGTTCAAAATCAGTTCACTTAAACTGACCAAAACAATGTCTAAATCAAATTTTAAGAAAAGCTTGAATCTTATCTACATGGGTAAAACAAAAATCATATTTTTGACCTGGGAGACTGAAGCAGAAACATAAACCTTTCACAAACTGTACCTCTTTAAAAGTTCTTGTGCTGAAGTACAGAGCTTTAAATAGTCAGGTCTGATTATCTGTATCAGGTTTTAACTAAATACCCTGCTGCTCGTGGCTTTCATTCTCAAACACAGATTCTCTTTGGTTGTTCCACGTACGTGGCTAAAATCCCAAGGGGCATTTTACTGGGTACCCCCAAGTCTGTGGGTCTCTTTGCTGCTCTTTTTTGCTGACTGTGGAGGTTTTCATAATAGCAACTTAAAGCACTTTTATTTTCCCAGGCTTTAATGTCCCGATTTTATTGTGTTTCTTGTGTTTGTTTCATGCCTTGTATACTTGAAGGTCACTTTTTATTGTACTGTGCTTTGTGATTTTATGTCTGTGAAAAGCACCTTATGAACAAACTCTACTTACTTATCTTTCAATAATCTGATGACACATCTGTTTTGTCACAAAAATCATTTAAAGAGACCGTGCTAGTTTTGCGTGAAGTTGTGACACGATGAAAACCGTTGTCGCTCCGACAACAGCACAGGAGTCTGACAGATGTACTGTTAAGTTACAACAATCTCTGCCTGTCATCACAGACAATGAAATAACAGGGGAAATGGCAGAAGACTGATGGCACAGCGACATGCAGCAGCTCGAAGAAAACATTGTCACCACATAGTTTAAACTGTGGAAGACAAATGCCTTCCTGGGCCAAAAGGTCGGAAGCTCTGCAATGTCACGTCTGATGTGCAACTATGCTGTGACATAGCTACGAGGTGAATGCTTAAAACACAATACGTGACGAGGTACTAGCTTAAAAAGACAGCAATCATGGGGATTGTTAGAGAATCAGAGCAAGGATCGTCTTCCTCCCGTATTGTCGCAGAATAAGGGCAGATGACTGCATCGCTGTGCTCACTGTTTCAAATGTAATCCCCCTCTAGAATAACATGTGCGCTGACTCTTACGGCTCGCTCTTGTTTGTGCTTGTGTCATCACGCAGAGTGCATGAGGTTTCCTCTTCAGACAAAAACCAACCACGTTTGAGATGTTCCCTCCTGTTTAAATACATTTAAGCAAAATTTGCGCTTTTGCTAAAGTGAAAAAGTTTTTTGTTTTTTTTACAGAAAATACCACCCCAAAATAAACCCGAGGGATTGTAGAAAACAAGAGATATGGTGTCTAGACAATAGGATAAAGGATCTCTTTACCATTCAACCTACCTGAGACAGCCACAGACAAGGTCAGGGTAAAGAGTATCACACAAAGGATCTTAACACTGTGTTGACAAGACATTAGGTTAAAGAGAAAGATGCGAATCACCATAAGCAGCATTTAAATATCCGTGATTGCCAGTAACGTAAATTGTGTGACAAATGACGTTTTCATTTTAGTAAAGCAGGGATGATACAGGGTCCCGTCAGTGTCAGACTGCGGCTGATGCGTGAACAGAGTCAGCAGGACCAGAAGGTAGCAACGGGGTCATGTTTATCACACCCGAAGTCATGGATGGACTAATGAAGCATTAAATCCCAAAGCAACATGGACACCTCCAGTAAACATCTCAGCCGCTGCAGAGAGGTCACTCTGCACCTCAGAGAACAACAAATAAACATCTAGAAACAATGAGCGCATCCATTCAGGAGCCGGCCTCAATGTGTCCAACTCATTAGTGCTCATGGAGGCTTGACCACCCACTCTGACCCCCACCCTTCCCACTCTGCCCGTATGCTGCAGACAGTGGTGTGTCCCTGAGGCCACTGGGCTCTCCGTGCTGAGCTGACGGGTTTGTGGGGATTAAGACGTAAATCCATTTAACTGCTGTGGCACCAAATACTTAGAGAGTATGTGTGTCTGGAGCAGAAGGTTTTATCTTTCATGCTTTCACCCCAGGAAAGCTACAAACTTGTCTCTTTTTTTTTTTAAGTATGCGACTGTACGGCACCTCTCAAAAATATCCATGCTCCTTGGGCGTTTTTATTCATTCCCGAAAAACAAGCAAAATCATATTAATGTTTTATTTACAGAACAACACCCAAAAGAGCTCATGTTATGTCGTCTCTCGTAATTTAATCTCAATGTAAATTCAACTGTGGTCAGATAGTTGTTAGGGAACATCAGTGAAGAAATAGCATCATGAGGACTGAGGAACCTCTGGTTATTATGAAAGAGATGCAGGAGGGAAACAGTTCATGGTTTGTCACAAACAGGCCTCAAAATAACAGGTAGAGGAAGGAGCTCTGGCCGGATGAGAACAAAACTTTACTTTTCATCAAATATGCAAAAAGCCATGAGCGGTGGAAAACTAACACTGCACATCACCACGCAATGTCCACTGTGAACATGGGGCTGGCAGCATCTTCCTCCGCATCTTGCTGAGGAAATGCTTTTCTTCAGCAGGAACAGGGAGAACTGGGCAGAGTTCATGGGAAGGCAGATCTTGCTAAATGCAGGGAAGTCCCTTGATAAAACATTATGTTTCGGAAGACTTGAGACTGGTGCAGAGGTTCATCTTCCTACAGCACAAAAGCCTAACGTGAGAATTAGGGGACCAGAAAACAATGTTCACAGACGTTCTCCATGCAAATTGACTGGACAAAATTTGAGTTTCTAAAGCTGGTAGATATAAGTTCTATTGAGTGTTAGGTTCATGGGCATGCCACACTTTTCAGATTGTTACTTGTAAAATATTTTTGACAGGATTAGATCCAACTGCCTCCCAATTACACACAGCATGGGTTAGTATATCACAGAAAATCTTAATAAAATACATTAAATTTTGTGGTTAATATCAAACAGTTATGCAGGGAATACATGCAATACATTTACATGTTTATATTTAACAAAAATATTTCTTTAACCATAGATTGTAAATAAAAGTAGGTTGAAACAGTATTTCAAATGACATAACTGTTAAATATGCACTATCCCTCATCTTGTTAATAATGTTTCAGAAAACCAGAACCAAAAAAAATGGCCTTACATTTTTTTTCTTGCAAGTATCTTATAAGAAAAGTACAGAAAATCTTCACAAATACAGTATTTTTAGTGTTTTGCTTTCTATTTAGTAAACACTCCAAAAAGCCAACAAAATACAAAAAAAAGAGAGAAATGTTCACACTAGGAATTGATACTAAATCATCAAAACATTAGAACTAAACAATTAAAACACTGATTTTGAGGAGTGATAATGGTTTTAATCTCTGAAATTTCAGTAAGGTTTCTCCACAGAAGTCAACAAAGTGATTCTCAGCTTGACCCAACCCTCTTTCACTTCGGTCTGGCTGAACCCGCCTCTTCCCGGCATATAAATTCAAACCTCCTGAGAATGTGAGAACACACACGCTGCTTTAGCGAAGCCTCGGTCTTCTGGTACCGACAGGTCTCTGATTTCTGGGATCACTGGATGGAAATGTCTGGTACAATCAAACCTGTGACGTCTTTCCTCATCGAGGACATCCTGTCCAGTAAGGACTGCAAGAGAGTGGATGGCAAATGCAGCACACTAAGGAGGGAAAAATGTTCCGACTGGAGAGAGGAGTCTGAAAAGTTGTCAACACACCTTTATCCTGAAGAATCCGCCTTTGGAATGCACACAGGTGAGCACCGGCATGCTTGAAATAACTGGAAGGTTAAGAACAGGGAATCTGACAAGGGTTTTTGCATGGGATGTTGACGAGCTTATTCAACATCTTTTTGGGATTTAGGGATTGGTAGCAATATTGAGTTCGAAAAACAGATTGTTTCAATTTGTGCAGTCTCCGTAATTTATAGAGATCAGAAACCTAACAAACTTACCAGAAAACTAAACATCTATTTATATGTCTGGTCTGTTCCTCCACAGAGTCTCCGGACTCATCCCATCCCAGCTCCTCAGAATCCAGCTTCTCCTCCGCAGGAAAACAGAAGCGCTCCAGAGCGGCCTTCACCCACCTTCAAGTGCTTGAACTGGAGAAAAAATTCAGCCACCAGAAATACCTATCAGCCCCAGAGAGGGCTCACCTGGCCAGCACCTTAAGACTGACCGAGACCCAGGTCAAGATCTGGTTTCAGAACAGGCGGTACAAGACGAAGCGAAAGCAGCAGAGTGCAGAGCTGTGCAAGGATGCATACAAAGCAGACGGACTGGGCTTGAGAGAGGATTTGGTCAGAGCATCTCTATTAACCTCCTTCTGCAAAGCCTACCAGTACAGACCCTACCTGTGGGACTATAGTGGAGCCTGGGGGCCAATGTTGTGGTAGAAAAGTCACAACAGATGACAATTAACCAATGCTGAGGGACTTGAAGTTTCTTCTCTTTAAAGTAATACACTTTGTACTGCCTGGATGCTTCTCTTTTCAGATAGTAATGTTCTCCAGAGAATCAAGCTGTGTGTTGCATGGATGGTGACCTGAATCAAACTGTTTGGCATTGGTGATTATTTCATTAATAAATTATTTTTTGCTGAAGCTCATTTTTCTTAAAAACTCTTTGCAAAATAAATAAATAAATAAATAATTCACAGCAAGAACTTTGTACAATTCACAAAATTGTTTAGATAACATCCTATTCTGATTTCTAAAACACTTGTATTATCCATCCATCCATCCATCCATCCATCCATCCATCCATCCATCCATCCATCCATCCATCCATCCATCCATCCATCCATCCATCCATCCATCCATCCATCCATCCATCCATCCATCCATCCATCCATCCATCCATCCATCCATCGGTTGGCTAGAGGCCGGAACGTTAGCCAGTCTGGCGCAGGGTGACACTTGTATTAGATACTTAATAATAATTAAGCTGCAAATTGTGAATTTCTTTCAAAGGAGTCGGTGAAAATACTACAGTTTGCAAAAAAATAACTTTTGTGTGACAACTTGAGGTATTTTTGCTGGAGTCGTTGAAATCATCTGAAGTTAAAGTTTGTGCAGTGTGACATGTTGAGATTGAGGAACGAGAGCTGATTCTGTTGCTTGATCAGATTACCTGAAGATAAGCAGCATCTCAGTTTCCTGCAGATGAAATTATGACAGTTCGGAAAAACCATTGGAAAATGAAAAAGAGACGTACACAAGATTGCTGAGGCAGTCGGAAGAGACATCAACATTCCCTCTAGAAAGTGCAACAAAAACGTGAATTGACACAAAATACGCGGTGATCTAAAGTATGAAGATTAGGCTCAGAAATGAAGGTTGGGTTCAGTTTAAACTGATCCCATGCCCCATTTGTCACACACACTCAGGTGATAATGTCTGATTGTGGCTTCGCGGCATAAAGCATGTCAGGCGTTTTGTGTCTCAGTACTCTGATGGCCATGGTATTCTGCATAAGATAGGAAGGTGCACAGATAAAATAGTAACAAAACCTGTTTTTTTTTTTTTTTTTTTTTTGGACGGTATCTGTCTTGTGACATGAAGAGAGTGAAAAAAGTTTGTTTGTGTTCGCCCTTTCTAAGATTGCACATCTACTGTTTGGTTTTGGGGGAAAAATGCTCTTCATGGGGGTAACACAAGTTCCCTGACTTCTGTCTTAATTTAATTGAACATTTATAAATATACAATTTTTTTTTTTTTTTTATGGAGGACAAAAACTGGAATAATTAGAGGTAAAAGCAGAAATCTGTATACTTTTTGTTTTTTCTTATCCTTACACAAGCATTTCAAGGAAAAAGAAGCTATATAAATTTCTGCTTTTACTTTTAATTATGCCAGTTTTGGTCCTCCATGTTCTTCTCACTCCTCCACAACATCCAGAATGATGGAGTTTGCACCGTATTTTCAATATGTTCATCGATCTGAACTGTAGGGATCTCCAGAACTCCCCCAGAGTCATCATGGGCCTCTAGATTTATATCTAGATATCCTGCATCTAAAGGGAGACTCTGCCTTGCTGAAATCTTTCTAAACAACATATATATTTTTGAGGCACATAAAATCACCGTAAGTTACTTGTTACTTTAAATTACACACTTTGGTTACTAATTACACTTTTTTTTTTATTAAAAGATGCCTGTGTAAATCTATTTGAATAGTTAAATACCGTGTACATTTTTTTTAACTTAAAATTTATGCAATATGTTCAGGAGATGCCTTACATAAAATTACCAAGGAAATGCAATGATTTCTGTTTGCAAAAAAAAAATCAAGGGGTTTAAATGCCTTTACTAAAGTAAAGTTTATGTCATGGCAGAGTGTTTTTCAGAAGATGTGTGCAGCATGTATGTAGCATTAAATGTGAAGAAAATGGGAAAAGGTTTATTATAGTCTCAGTTAGTAACACCATCAAAACAAGCCATTTGGACAAAGTTGCTTTTAAATGGAATGACTGATGTTTCAGCCACTCAGAGAAGTTGGGTTATTGTTGTTTGAGTAAAATGCTTTAAAGGCAGACTGGTGCTTTCTTGATTAAACAAAGAAAGCATCAAAACATAACAAGAAACATCGAAAAGAACAGAAATAACCATCCCACACCACAGAGAGCAAACCTTTCACAACCTTTCGCTGAACAAATACGCAAACACAGGATATCTCTAAAATCTTTAAGCTCACAACAACAGCAGCAGTTTTATCAAATATGAGGATGTGTATCATTTTTATCTTTTACTGGTACTTGCGACCTACAAAGAAATCCTCTTGTTTACTTAAAACACTGATCAGTTATTTGAGAAAAAAAAAGGCAGAAAATCTGTAGCTTTTTAAAATTAACTTATAGTGGGATACAGTGGTGACCAAGTTCTGCTGTTAAAACTGGTGAAAAGATGGCATGCAAGATTGTTAAGCTTTAAATATTTAGGAAGGGCAAGTTGGCAGTAACATCAGTGTGAGCATGATGGAAGATGGAACTGATAAAGACCAAGCCCCCATTGTCACAAATCTGACTTTAGTCTCTAACTCAAAAGTATTTGCTTTAGAATTCAATGTATGAGGCTCATGTGTGGTTTGATTCAGTATGCAGGGTTAACATACAACACAATAACATTTATACAGAGGAAGTGCAACTATGAAGTTATAAATCCCTCAGGACATTAAGAAAACTGAGACATCCTGCCGAAATTAACATGACTTCTAAAACTTTTGCTCATTTTCTCAAACTGAAGTGAGCTGGTGTCAAGAGGGGCTGTAGCTGAGCTCTCCCCTAAGCCCTCAGAGCAAACAGGTAATTTGACATGAAGAGGGCAGATTGCATCTGTTTTGACGACACTGAAAATCCGACTGCATCTCGGTGTCTCTCAGACTGTATAGGAGCAGGCTCATCAGATAAAGGAGCTCAAGAAAGGTTGAAGTTGGAGGTGAGTAGCACGGCTATTATTGCACTCACTGTTTTGTAATACCTGCATTTCCGTTGGCTCAAAGGGAGACGGTACATTGAATCCCAAACACAGCATACTTGCAAAAATACCAGGTTGTCTTTATCGTTCATGTTCAATCTTCTCGGGGGAGTGACTCTGAAGCTCTCTGAGCAAGCGAATGAGGTTTAGTGGATAAAAGTAGGTTAAAGTCAATTATATTGGAGTTTCACAGATCAAATTTAGAAGGTGTGTATATATATACATAATTTATTTGCATGAACCAAAAATAAAGTCCACAAATCATACATTTGGGGTTCCTCTCTGGTTAGATCAGCAGAATATGAAAAGTCGACAGTTCCAGAAATCCCCATCAAATTATGAAGGTTGTTCATGTAGATGTGTTTAGCCTAACTCCTGTTAGGCTAAACAGCCTAACAGGACCAGAACAGTAAACTCCACAAGGTCCTCGATCCTCGTGATGTCACTGAACTCTTTAAGCAAAGCAGTTTCTGTTAAATGCACTTTCTAAGAAAAGAAAAAAGTTACATACCTATCAAAACTTTAAAGAACTTATGTGGTATGAGAAAAGAAATCAGTAGCTGATAGGAATACACAGTTTTGTGGTTTGAAAGAATGACATGATGTAACGTCTGAGAGTATTTCTGAAGAGGATTAATCTTAATCTTAAAAGTGAGTCATGCCTTGTTTACTGTGCTGTTCTGGTGGTCTGATGTGCTCCGTGCACTGAAGTTCACTTCAAGGTGGTCAATGATGCTTTAACAAACAAGCAGATCTTTCCTGCAGATGAGCAGAAAAGTAACCCTGACCACAAAGACAGTCTTTGTTTGTGCTCCAATATGCCGTGACTGTCTCACAAATTTGTTGGAGATGATAAGGAGGTTTAACGCGGCCTCCATCTCCCCATGGGAGCTCTCAACAAAACTTCCTCGGATATTGTAACTGGATCCCTCATGTCGCTCACCCGGCAGAGCAGCTGCCTTTCTTGTCCAATCAGCAGACACGCCATGGAGCATCTAACTCTCCTGATGGCTGATGGTCGCTGTTGCAGGCATTGAGGAAAACATGCTCTAAGACATGCAGGCCCCGAGAGAAAAGTAATTTTCCTGTTATCTCTCAGATAATGTTATAAAGTGGTAAGAAAGTTTACTGCAGATCAAAAAGATTAGGAAAAAAAAAAAAAAACATTGCAAGATGCAGGATGTGGATGAGAGGGGCATTTATTGTGCTCTTCAGATAAACAACCGACTGGACGAGGGCGAAAGCCAAACACTTCAGGTTTATAGAATCGGTGTACGTGTCCATAGACATGTTGCTGTAGAATGAAGCTCCGCGCTGTCGTCATCTCTTTAAAAGCACAAAGTTTGTAGCTTTTTGTTTTTTATCATGACTTTGAATAGATGGTAAAAAAAAAATGAGATGGTAAAAAAAATAAAGATTAAAATAAAATAAAATAAAATAAAATAAATAATAAATATATATATATATATATATATATATATATATATATATATATATATATATATATATATATATATATATATATATATATACACTGCTCAAAAAAAAAATAAAATAAAGGGAACACTCAAATAACACATCCTAGATCTGAATGAATGAAATAAATATGAAAATAATTTCCACCTGTTGTTTATTCCATTTGCACAACAGCAGGTGATGTTGATTGTCAATCAGTGTTGCTTTCTGAGTGGACAGTTTGATTTGACAGAAGTTTTGATTTACTTGGAGTTATATTGTGTTGTTTGAGTGTTCCCTTTATTTTTTTGAGCAGTATAAAATAAAAAATAATAAAAAATAAATAAATAAAACAATTAAAAAGTGGTAAAATCAACCCTGGCAACAGGACTCTTGTATTCTTTGTGAGGTTAATACATTTTAGTCATTCTATGTCAAGCAACAATAACAGTGCAGGAAACTTGGTGGCCAACAAATGGCTCACAGTGTCAATGAAAGAAATGCAGGTATTTCTGGTTAATACTTTTGTGTCTATTTGACAGCTGTCTCCACACTTTTAAGATAAGATTTTCTTATTGACAAAAAAAAAAAATAAATCACAAGCATATATGAGAAATCATAGTTTGGGGACCAGTTCCCTACCAGCAATTTGAAAGGAATCTATTGAAAGCCATAATTTCATTCCCTCTGGCTGGGATGATCACTTATTAAAAAAGACAAAAATCAATTCAGTTAAAATCCAGCGTGGATTGGAAATTGTAGTTCCTGATCCGATTCGTGTCCTTATACAACTCTGACCATCACTAAGGTCGGTATCAGCATTCCCCTTCACCTACAACTAACATCTTTGTCATCAGAACATTTTAATCTGTGAGAAGATCAATGTCCTACACATACAGGCATGATTGGCAGCACTGAAACACTCCTCTTGGCTCTGATTGGTTGCTTTCACATAGTACAGCAACATGTAAAGAAATATATATATATATATATATATATATATATATATATATATATATATATATATATATATATATATATATATATATTTTTTTTTTTATAAAAGTCACATACTGCAGCTTTAAATTGATGCAGCTGTGAGCAAAAGAAGTGCTGTGTCTGAATCTTTATAGCAAACATGAAGCAAGAGCCGAAGAAGACATGATTCTATAAATCACTAGCTCATTATGTAAATGTTTAAAAATGTGAGAAAAATAACGTTGAAAATACATAGTATCACAATTTTCTATCTTTTTCTGTATTTTTGAGTGATTGTTTTATATTATTTCATAGTTCTGTGCTTCAGCATGTCTTGATAAATTATTGATACATTCAATTATTTATATAATAAATATATAATTATTTCCTTTAATTTTTCACACTTATAAATTGTATTTTAACAAATCATTACTATTGTGTACAGAATGCAATAAGACAGACAGCAACAGTGCGACTCTATGCCTAAAAGTTTGCAGACCTGTCTCTTTTTCTACCAGAACCATCAATATTTCTCATTTAATTCTGTTTGAGGAATATTTTAGAATAACAACTAAGGAGCATTCTTCTCAAACATTCTAAAATTCAAAATTTTTAAATGAACTCTTTAGTCAGAAATGGCAAGATATATAAAAATGAAAAATGATGTTATGATTAAAATGTTATGTTTCATTGTATTAAAGGGGAGTAAAACTGATTTTTTAAAAAAAACTTTGGATCATGTTATGATGTTTTTCCCTCATTAAACCATTTCGAATGTTGCTTTGGTTTCTTTTATGCATGTTTGAGGAAACCTTGAATCTTCCATGACAATAATTTAAGGGGTGCCTAAACGCTTGTTCTCAACAAGCGCTGCCAATCTACTCCCGACCTTTAAGTAGATGATCCAGAAAGGGACAAGACACAGCAGGTATGAATTGCTGTACAGGAAGTTTTGCATGGCGCTACACTGTCCTCTGCTGGAGTTGTGCTGTTACTGCTTTCCAGTTAAGGGTAACTGAAATTTCCCTTCTTCACCTAATATTACTCATATTTAGATATACAGCTATAATTGATAGTACAACTGTGCTCCAAATAACCAGATAAACCACCATTTTAGTGTGAATTATATATCTACATGGCAAATGATTTACATGGAAGTGGAGAAAAGTAACAACATACCCATCTTGACATCTATGTGAAATCAAGTTAAGTTACCCCAGCATTATTTATTATAAAATTAGCAAAAAAATAATTTGCCTTCAGGCAAAAGGTGCAACAGATTGACAAAGGTAAGCAATCCTCAAGCACTGAATTGAAACCAGAGTTTCCACTAATGACATGGAATACAACATCGAACATTTGCCAAAACAAGATTGGAATGAAAACACAGACAGCCAGCGTTCCTCATCTGTGTTTATTTCAGCTCCAGTGTTACAAACTGTAGCAGCATTTTCACAATCACGTTTTGTTTGCATTGTCAAAATTCCAAGCCTTCCAGATCCGGAGATGCAACTCAGCAAAGGTAAGACCATCTCCTGCTTTAGTCAACTCTACATAAATACTATAAACATACTTACATCACGAAACTCTTCCCTCCATAGAATACACACATTTCCTCTTAATTTAAAAGTGATCATAGTCTCAAAACATTTCTCCTCACTCTGAATGATGAGTGCCTGCATTTCAAAGGCAAATGTATTTTCATATAAGAGGAAAAATGTTTTGTCAGTGATCTGAGATATGGCATGATTTTACTACAATAAAACAGCAAAACAAATATAATCAAACATATAAAGTTGCATTTATGTTGTAGGTAAAATCTATTGCATTTCTGTGAAGTCATATTGAACTGAAAGCAACATGAGAAGGTTACATACGCTAAACGAGCTCAACCAGGTTAAGACAAGTACCTAAAAACTTGGTTTGAAATCTGCTTATCTGAGGCAAATTAAAAACATTAAAAAAACACTTTGAGAAAAGTGAAAGTTGTAGAAAATCTCAATCTATAAAACAGAAGCTGTAAAAAATTAATTCAAGTTTTTCTTACTAACTTAACATTATATCGAGGGTAAACGGCAGAGATGGAAAGAGTGGATTGATTAAAAGCAGAATGTAAAAAGAAAGCAACACATATCTTTGGTTTGGTTATGTCTGCCTGAACACACAAGCCAGAGCAATTCATGGAGTTCAAGAGAACACTGGAATCTGACAAACGTCTTCAGAATAAACAAAACAAAACAAAAAAACACTCTCGGTAATCATAAACAAATAAATCAGAGTGCCGAAAGCTTAATCAAAAAATAGAAAATAGGCAACAAAAAAAAGAGAGCACACAGGAAATGTGTGACTTCAACAGAATGGGAGAAAATAAAACGATTTGATCAGATCAGGGTTTTTTTTGTTTGTTTTGTTTTTTTAACTGACCCCATGAGGACAGCCAGTGCAGCAGTATTGCTTAGTTTAAAAACTTCATTTACAAGCGTATATTTTAATCACATAATCTGCATAAGGAGAACATAAGAAATATTTTTGGATGATTCAGACAATCTAAAGCCTTTAAGGTCGGTATGACAAAACAAGTCTCACAAAAGCCAGTCACTGCTGCCGTCTTCCAAGGCAACAGTCGGCTCTGATCCCAAGTGATTTCTCAGGAATAGACCATTTCGGTATATAAATATATCCTCTGAATTCATATAAACAAAGCAATTGTCTAGTTGTGGACCAGCAGCCAATAAATCCAGATTACATAATCCAGCAGGTCTTGGCATCTGCCTTCACCTGGCCTCACAGACCCAACGCTGATGATGAGCTGAAGGGAGTTATGTAACCTGGGCTACTTCCATGCTTCAGCCGACCACCTTCATGCAGCCCTGCACCGCTGCAGTAAGGAGCTCCTCCCGAGAGCTGTCTGCATGCACAATACAGTACATAGATATACTTCTCTTAGACTGACGTTGCTGTATTAATAATGCTTTTTACTGGTCTTATGCAAAATTTGAATTTCCTGCAAAATTTTGTGTTGGGTTTTCCATTGGCTGCATGCCATTAAGCATCAAAATCAGCAATTAAATCAGTCTGATATATTACTTTGCTAGTAAATAATCTATAAAACATGAGATTTAAATTTTGAATTGCATTCCTGAAAATAAAATACAATCTGTTACTATATTCGGATTTACTGAGATTCACCTGCAATTGGTTTGCTATTACTGAGGAAGAACAGAAGAAGTGTGCGTGTTTAAATACCAATCAAGTATTCCTATGTAAAAGCACAACAAAAATAAAAATGGGTGGAGCAGTGTATGATATTAGTTAGGCACTTATATAACATTGCTCTCTCCCGCAGAGTGCTGGAATTAAAGAATGTCGAAAAAAAGTTTTCATGAACACATAAAACAAACAGCACTGTGCTTTCCTCTGCAGCTATAAACTCCAAGCTAGAGGAAGATAACCAAATAAATAAAAAGTTCCAATATTTCAGACAAATAAACATAGTTTTGGACAACTTCATCATGTGCTCATCACATGGAGACACCAGGGAACTGATCTGTGACCGACTTGGTAGTGGAGCGAAACGGTGCAAGTTAAATATGACACTATTTGTCTATTTGAGATAAATCCTCTTTTTTGCATAGAGTGGTTGTGCAGCCATTGCTGTAGCTAAAAATAACAATAAAAAAAAAAACACAAACCCAGATAATAAGATGACAATGACGAGTGGAATTAAAACGCCACACTGCCGCCTGGTGACGTTTTCCTCCTCACTGACTCTCACATCCTTAAGTCTTGGAGTGTTTTATGAGTCAAGGAAAGGTGAACATCACAGCTGCCTGGATGCCGCCTCTTGTTCTAGCTTCTGCTTCGTCAAGAAGTACTTGAAGAACTCGTACACCGACCAGGCGATGGCAGTAGAGGGCATCTGGTATATAACCCGAGCTTGGACGCCTTTGAAGAATGCTGCCAGACCTCCCAGCCTGTACACCGTCCTGAAAGCATTGGCCATTCCCGACAGGTGGCCGCTGATGTTCACAGAGCTCAGCGCGACATTCTCCTGCGTGTTGAGCAGCGTTTTACAAACGTCCAGCGGAGTGGTCACCGCGGCCGAAACCGCCCCCGCCGCCGCTCCCGACACTATGTGGCTGCTCGGGTTGTAATGCCTGTGAGGGTTCAGCTGCTCCTGCATCAGTTCGTAGGTGATGAAGTGAACTGCCTGGAAGGGGATGTTCATGGTCAGCTGAGTGCTGTAGCTGCGGTAGAAGGCTCCGATGCCTTCGGTGTGCGTCACTGTCCGAACACAGTCCCAAAGTCCCCGATAGGGAGAGTTGTACATCTGCATCCTCTGCTTTACCACTGGAAGGCATCAAAGTTATGTCAGTGTTACATTTCATATTAGCCAGTAAAGGGGAGAATAACCAATTGATGTAACCAATTTTATGGCTGTAAAGTCCAGGAGGAGTGAAAGCTGCAAGGAGCAAAAAATAGAAACAACGCAACCTACAGGGTTTCCTTAGGCAGAAACTTTGTAATCCACTTTGAATAACTAATTTAGCATACCGCATTGTTTGATGACTGATCAATTGGAACGCATGTGTGATTGAACTGAAATTAGTTTTTTTTTTTTTTTAAGTGCTGTAAGACTACATTTATTACGAATCAAAATGAATTTAAAGGAAATTTCTTCCTTCCTTTTTTACATAAATATTGTTAAATTTGGCACATTTTTGCTTATAATTGTTAAACTTTCCATACACAAGTCAAAAAGAAAAAAAACTCCCAAGTGGTAATCCCAAGTCTACTTCCCACTAAAATGCTGGAGTCCTTTGAAATCAAACAAATCTTTCTTCTAAAAGTGTACTCCTTATATTCATCATTATATTTTCAATGTTATTTTTATAAATAACGGTTTAGTGGGAAGTGAAAAGTAGAATTATAAATGGTTTATGCCTTCCTCTGGGCTGCTCTTTCATACAGTCTACGTTTGTGGAATGATTGACTAATATATCTTGTTAACAGGTTTTCCCACCTGAGCTGTTTAGCGTTTGCAGCTCTTCCAGAGTCACCATGCCCCTTACGGCATGCATATAACTAATCAGCTGCTTCCCTGAGTTTCTAAAACAAGTGTGTTCCTTCTTGACCGCCTTCATCCTGTATTCAATGTGACATTGAAGTGTTGACGTTTTCTTACCTTCAGCTGGATTCATGATGGCATCATGCAGAACAGTGGCCACACTCCCTGCCACGCCTGTTGAAACATTAGCAAACCTTGTTGACTCTGAAGCCCTTTCCCTGCTCGAGTTATTTCAGTGACAAAAAAAATGAATTCATAAATTTACACAAACTTCAGATAACATAACAGCCTGTTCTCCTCTGATCAGCAAAACAGATTTAAAATGACAGATCCGTCATGGGATTTCTCACGGCCGGGTCGCACATTTGACCTGGCTACTGTAAACTGTATATTGATGAGAAAAACTGCCCTCTTCCTGGATGGTTTGCTTTGTCTACGGCGTGCAACAGCTTGTATGGCGTTGGGGAAAGAGAGTGTGGGGAGACTCGCACCGTTGGCTATGTGGCTGTTGCCTCCGCTCTGAATGATGTGACTCAGAGAGTGCTTGACGCGCTCGTAGCAGGCAAAGTAGAGGGCATGGGCGGGCCCCGCTCCCATCATGGTGATGTTGAGGCCCCTCAGCGGTCTGAAGATCCCCTCCGTCTTGATGATCCGTTTCAGGGCTTCATACACGCTCTTGTATTGTGCGTTGGGGTCCGGCTGCAGGCTCTGCATTCGTGTCTGTGAAATAAAATCATTTAATATAAATTCTTCTATGATTATAACATTTTCTTTTTCTTAGGTTGGATTTTGTTACAGGATTTAGTTGACTGCCTTGTTTTATTGCGGACTGAATGTATCATTTTTAAGATGTTAAAAATCCTGAATAATTATATATATATATATTTTTTTTTTTTTGTAAATCAAGTGTAGCGCGCTCTAGTTGCTCTGACTGAACGCGCGCTTGGCGTTAGTGAGGTTCTGGACCGGAAGGCTGTGGCAGCTCTTTGTTTAACTCCACCATGCCGAGTTATCCGGTGAGCACAAAGCATGTTTTTAATTTGCAGGGAGATTTGGGCCCGGCCCAGCAGATTGGCCAAGTTTGTCTTTGTCAGCATGTTCTACTGAGCTTCCTTCCTTTGGGTCGACAATAAAATATCAATTACATTCCCTCTGAATGACGATTTTTGGAAACTTAGCCACCCATCACCTGGCAATCTGAGTCATAAGTTGAGGTTTTGGGACTGCAAATGAGGCATGTCCCTAACAAGGCACATGCTTGTCTGGATTCTCATCTCGTAATGTGAGGAGAAAATGGCAATAGCGTGTTTCATGTAGATATTCTGTTTAGCATTCATTAATGTCAGCTATAAGGGTACCACAGCAAAAGCACAAAACTTAGAGACTAATTCCGAATGTATTTTTTATTTTTTTTAAATTGTGTACAAATTTTAATGTCAAGAAATACCAAAAGAACAGAATTGTATGCTTTTCAAGCTTAAGTTTTTCGATCTGGTGTTTTTTTTTTGTTTGTTTGTTTTTTAATATTCCAAAATTCCTCAAAAAGCACAGCTGGTCCCTATTCATCAGTAAAGGGATGTTTCACTGTTTCTCTGCAGCATTGGGCCCATCTCTAATTACCTATTTTAAAAAAAGAATAACATTTATATTTTTCTAATCCGAACTTTATTACTCTGCATTAAATACACATAACTTAGGGCACAGCTTTAGATCTGTCATATTTTTATTTTGTTAGCCACAAAATAATAAGTTAAACCCAGATCCACAGCTTAACATCTTTGTCCATCATTAACTTCAAACCCAAAATGTTTTATAAACAGGACAATAACTCAAGCTGTGATGCAGCATATGTATGTGAATCTCACTGCATGATAAGATTGAGTAAAAATACAATAATCATGTGGTATTTATGTATTAAAAAAAAAAAAAACACAAAACATGATCTTATTTCTTTTATTTAAATACAATTATTCCAAGCACAGCTACAAGAACGTAACATATTGATTGCTAGAGTTGTAATAATATTCTGTATAAGTTTTGGTAAAACAGCCTTAAGCTGAAAAACAGAATGAGAAATCTCCCAAATGCAGTAGTTGTTTCAGTGCTTATACCTTTCTGCCATTGTGTTCTTTCCAGAGTAAAGAGTAAGAGTGTTGGCTGGGTATTTAGTCTGATCAGGTAGCCGGTCTGGGTCAGCTGACTGACAGAGATGTGGCTTGGAGCTTACCAACTGTAGTTTTAAATTAGCTTCACCTTAACAATATTTAAGGTGAAGGGGGGCAATTTTTTGGTTTCCACAGCTTGACTCTCCATGTTTTGCACCAACGTAAATATTCTGAAGCCTAAAACTGGTCTTTTCTGCAAGTATGAGGAAAAACTTTCAGTCAGCTTGCTGGCAGTGCGCAGCAGCCATGGTCTAAGAATGCATCAGGATCTAGTTTAGAAAGGGCTGATTTAACAATAAAACCTAATAGGGAGTTGACCTAAGGAGTAATTCTTAAAATGAAAAAAGTTCACTGTGTACTTTTTGGCAAATACCGGTATTTTAAAACAAAACTAATTACTAATTCAACTTTTATCTGTTTCATTTTTAGGTCTCATTCAACACTGCATGCATTATTTCGACATATCTGTTACAATCAGCTGAAGCAACTAAACAAGACATTTAACCAAAAGGGAAACAGTCCCTTTTGGGGAAACACAATTCGACTGACTGTGTGCTATCATTTCAGCTTTGTCAGTTCTGGTACTATGACTGTTTACTAATCAATAGCACAAAGAAGCAATTAGAGATACCCACCCTTTCCTGCATGAGTCTGATTCCTAACTTGCATGAGACTGATAAGATGCCCCTCCTAACATTAATACAGGCTACTCCCTAATTTCTCGAGCTGCTTGAGTTTCACAGTTAGGACTGAGAGGGACTAACAAATAAAAGCACCAGAGGGGCATCAAGCTAAACCTATTGACGTAAAGTCAATACTTCCTCAAATGTAATTATTTAAAAAGAAAAAGTACTTTGACTTCTAAGAAGTTGTCTAGTAATTTACCAAGACGGGATGGAAATGACTCTTCGTGTCATGAGTTTAGATCAGATGAAACTTGAAAACTTGGGTAACACAAAAACGTTCCAGATTTAACCAAAAAAGCAGTTGAGTCTTTAAAGTGCTTGTGAAAACTTGGAAACCTCTAGAGGAAATGACACCACAGCATTGGGCAATAAAGGCTTCTCATCTGACTATTTACACATATGCCAATGGGACACAAATTAAGTGAACGCGTACCAGTTAAAGTCGCCATAGCCAAATTTTTCAGAAACACCGCCACATTGTTCTCCAACAATGTGGCGGATTGCAGGAGCAAAGTTCACAAAAACCGTTTGCAATTTACCTTCCTTTAGCCAATTTTTAACAAGCTTCAAAGAACATAGTCATTTCAATCCACTTTAAATGTGCGCTTTACTTACCAAACATTCACTCTCTAAATGGATTACTGGTTAAAAAGCCCCTCCCACACCCCCCCCAAACAAAAAAAAACCAGATCTTTTCAAATTTAGCTTCATTCAGTCACTTAATAAATATTTGTATAACACTCATGTACGACTGCTTATGTTTGGATTTACACAACTAGTAAGCTCCACAACTGTTTCATAAAAATAGAAAAAGTAATATTCCTCTACCTGATTTAAATCATAATTATTTAAATAATAAACTATTTGTTCATGAAATTAAAAAAAATACAATTTTAATCCCATTTTATTGGTCTAATTATTATTTTATTTAATAATTCTCTTAGCATTAACTACAATGACTCATGCTTTTAGCCCTCTTTTTTATTTTTTCTAAAATAAAATATCACTGCTAATATAGTTAGAGGATTAAAGAGTACTTGAATTTTTCTATTGCAAGTAAATGTTTGGAGCAAAGAGAGCAATATTACCCATAAAAAGCCAGTGAACTCTATGAATACAGCTTTATTGACGACAATCCTGGCCTATACTGATTTTCAATTTTTATTTTTTTATTTTTTTAAAGCCAAACACTTTTCATAAGAGTTGTAATTTTGAAGCCAACAAAGAATGAATGCTAATTTATGCATACAAGTTTTAGTAAATACAAAAGTCAGAATTAAAATACACATTGTTTACAGACCAAAAATTGTGGGAGAATTTCGTTCTGATTAATTTGCATGAACGGTACAAAAATAAAATAAAATAAAAAAAAAAACAGCCCCCAACTGATTTTTTATTTATTGAACCTGCTGATCACCAGTTTAGAGCTGATCAATGGAAAGCTGGCCAATTTCAGTCTGGGGCTGATTAATTGGTGCTTGGTTTCTTCATCTTTTAAGCAATAAAAATAGAAGTATTGATGTATTCAAATGTCTTCTTGTGCTTGATTAACAAGTATATAAAAAATGTCAAAACATTTACATTTATAGAAGACTTGCATATGATTGAAATGACTGCAGATAATTCATACATTTCTAATAAATCAATATATTATGGAATGGATCAATAACAAATATACCAAATTTTAGTAAAAAACATAAATAAACAGCACAATCTTGTTTAATGTCAAAATCAAATAATCTCTCATTACTGCTTGCATTTAGTCATTATTGTTCACAGATTTTCTCCAGCTTTGCTCATGTTTGGCGAGTGTTTTAACACTATGCTGAATCTGATTTGTAGAGTTACTTACTGTGTCTGTGAGCTACGATAATAAGGATGAACCTAATTCTCTAAGTGAAGAGATCACGAGAAGATTGAGATGGTTTGGTCCTCTAATCCTGCACTCTTTAAGTAAAGCTCACAGCCTAATTGAGATAAGATTAAAATTTGAATATCAGTCAATTAATCTTGTGGCTACAAGAGATTCATTGCGTGCAATTTGTGAAAGTGCACAGACAAAGATGCAAGGCAATAAGGTAGTATTTACGCTTTAAAAGTGGGAGTGACAGAGATGTGCTTGGAGCTTTTCATTCAAAGCTTGACATCTGACCCAACAAAACCCCGACCTTCACCTGGCCTGAATAATGTCAGAGAAAAACATGGTTAACATTATTTATTTGTGTAGATTCACAATCGCATGGCTAGCATTACATCTGCTTTTAATACTGAGAAATAGCTTAGATAAAAACTTGGTGAATGTCCTCTTTTTAATGACAAAGTGATCACTGAGTAGGTTAGCAAAGTTAAGTAGCAAAGCAAAAAAAAAAAAGAACCAAACTTTTTCAGTTTAAGGGAAACATTTTGTTTCTACTCTGACTTACTATGCTGACCAGTTTAACTTGTTCGGTCAGTCTATTTGAAGCGACAAGGCTGCTGTAATTGGATGAGCTAACACCGAGGCTAACCGAGGATGGGCAGTCCCGAGACTTCACAGCTAACGCCTGTTAGCACATCCTCCCCGCATTTGGCGTTTCCTTTCCGGCTGGTTAGTGTTTGAGCCGCCGGGGAGAGAGCAGAAACAACCGGGCAGCCTCTGAGACGGCGTTACCTTGACAGAGTCCACGGGGTACATCACCGTGTGCTCCAGTATGCCTGCCACGGCTCCGGCTGTCATGTGGGTCGTCACGGAGACATGAGGCGGCAAGCTCTCGTATTCCCCGTCGCTGCTCTCATTAAAAGGCTCCCCGTCTTCGCTCTGGATCTGCGACATCTCCAGCCTTGCCACCGCACGGTCCGAGCTTAACTCCATGCGTGGGGAGCTCTCGCAACAGGTGGCCTTCCGTAGAAGAGAATGATTGGAGAATGTGTCGGCGGCATGGATAACCACAACATCACCACGACTTACTGGAGTTCCAACAGCGCCCGTAGGACGTCGCTGGCGAGAGGCGTGGCTGACAGTACTGCGAACCAATCAAATCCCACATAGTGAGATAATAGGCGGGCTCTTTTCTGAGCGACCAATGACAAGTTTCTGTGTTGAATTCCTGTTCCACTTCAAAGCTCAGCCGGTGAAACAATTTGAGCCTCCGAAGTTTTGAATAAACGTGACAGAACCGCGAGTCCTGGTCCAGTAGATAAGCAGGCGTGGTCTCACCGCCGGATAACACTTGTTCAATAATATGGAGAAATCTTTTCTTCAAAATGCCCTATCTAAAAGGGGAGGTTACTTCTGGCAAACCATGGCTAACAGAAATCTACAGATACTCTACTTAGGATGCTGTCTCCTTTTAGATTTTTTATTTATTTATTATTTTTTTGGCTTTTTCCAGATGAGACTTTTTTTTCTTTGTATCAAACAAAGGTAATTACTTTTATAGTGATTTAAATTATAAAGAGAAAAAAGCCTATTCAAACCAACATAGACTCATATAAGTAGCAACCAAGTTTTTTTGAACAACTGGCAATGTATCATTCAAGGATATGACACATTCATTTTTGTCTGTTTCTTTCTTTCCAAAAACAGGCAAAAAAAAAAAAAAGCAAAACAGAATAAATCTGCATAACACAAATAGTTTCACACATGCAACACTTTAGAAAGTGAGGAAAATCGAGAAAATTTTTTTATGTTTGGGCTGCTAGGATGGTTTAAATGGTAACGTCAATACATGATATGATATGATATATATTAGATTATATTTATTATATTATTAACCTACTTCATCCAATTCTTTTTTCAAACCAATTGCAAGCTTTTGGAAGAAAACGATAAAAATGAGCAAAGCTTTTCCAAACCCCTCACCTGAAAGCCTCCTCAGTCCAAACAAACGTATCTGCAAACATCACTCCTGCGGCAAATCATGTGGACAGTCACATGAAACAGCCTGAAGTGGAAAACAAAGTCTTATCAAAAAGAAACGCCACATTTATGCTTTAGTTCCAGCTTTTGAATGAGAAGCATTACGCTTTTGTTAATATTTGGTTATATTTTAGTTCCATTTGGTGCCTTGGGAAATAAATCCTTCCTGCTTGTTTTGAGAAGATTGAAGATCCATTGGGCATTAGCACACATTTGCTCCTTCAAGTGTCCAAAATTCTTGACTTCAGGATTTATTTGATCAGAAAACCAGAAATACTTTATTTCCCCACAGAGAAATTCTCAACATCACAAACCAGACATTTAAATAAATGCTTGAAAATAAAAGGCAATAAGAAAAAGGCGAAAATAATTTCAGTGTAAAAAGTCGCATTTATATAATTCATAGTGACAGGTAAAGATTTTTCAATTCTATTGAAGCAATGAAGAAGTTTAAAACAACAAGAACTCAAGCTCTTCCCTGCAGTCACAAGGGGTGTTAAAGCAGATAAAGCATATTTGCATGTGTTTATCTACATGTGAGAAAGAGACGTTTCAGTGCAGATCCACATAGCACATTTACGCTCACAAACTCTCAAATCACACTTTTTATGCTGCTTGACATTCTTGAGTCAGTCGGTTCAGTTTTTCAGTATTTTTCTATTGATGTATTTAGTCTCATTTATTTTTTAATTCCTTCCTTCAAAACACCATGTCTGATATTCTGAAGAAAATATTTACTTATCCTGTTGTTTTGTCACTCTGAGCAGTAATAGATACTCAGTATGACCTTAATTAAAAAACCAAAAACATTTGAACAAAAAATAATAAAAAAAATAAAATACAAGTGTAATTATTTAAACTGCTGATAAAATAACATGTTAATTTTGGTCGTAATGTGAAGACTTCAGGAGAAACGAGCAGTGAGCAGCAGTATGTGGGGGAGGGGCAGTGCAGTGCTTCTATCCTTGAAACAGCCACTGGATACTTTTGTCAGTCTGGCTTCTCAGTGAAAGAACTTTAAACTTTATGAACAGCATGGGAAAAAAAAAAAAAAAGCTAGCAAATAGTTGCATTTCTAACACTATACTTGTTTAAAACTGAGGTGCATTATATCACTAATAAGTGCATGTGTCACTACAGTTTCAAAGAAAATATGTAGACTTCAGATTGTGAAGAAAGGTTTTTAAAAAAATTCTCAAAAGTTAATTATTCCTGCATTTAGCAAGAAAAAAAAATAATGACACTAACTGACGTGAAACCTTAAGGACAGTAGTCTGCTTTAATGTCAACCAGTGAGACATAATGTCAGGAGTTAAAATGTCTGGTTTCCATTGTACAGATACACAAATTATTCTGTTTTCCTTCTCATGAAATCAGCGAGTATCTCATAAAACTTTTATTATTCCTGTATTGCAATGTCACAACAGTTATTTCACATTCGCCTGTGAAAACACTCGAGTAGACCATTTTTATTTAAATAACACACGCTCTGATTTACAATTTTCTCACAGTAGTGCTATAATGGCTTCAGAAAATGAAGCCCCAATTAAAGTAAAAATACCCACCAAAGAGTGGAGCAACAGTTTCAGCAGGCGGACTGATTCTCTCGTTAGGATGGCAAACAGGTTTTCAAAGATTTCCCCAGCAGTGACAAGACATGTATTGCACTATTACAGCTGTGAAAGGCTTCATATCTTCCAACATAAATATGTAGAAAAGTTTAGGGACAAATACACCCAAAAAAGTTGCTTCATCTAGGCCATGCAGATTAACTGCAGTGCAAAGTGCTTCCAATGCAATGGAGAAATCATATTGCATTTGAGTTTTTGTAGAGAGTGCTTTTTCTATTTGACAACAATGAGAAATGGAAAAAAAGTAAGATGAAACAAATGAAATTAAATAAAAATAGAAAAAAAAATGCACATGACAAAGGCAAAGAGAAAGGCAAAAGAAACATTAAACTTAAAACATCTGACATATTCATCCAGTGTGGTGAAAGCCAAAGTACAGTCCATCTATTAGGGTGTGAATCAACTACAAAGCAAAGTACCAGTTTGTTTATTATTTTAAAAGAAAAACACCTGAAGGCAGCTGCAGGCAAAATAATGATAAAAGCAATATAGTCTCTCTCATCCAAAGATATATGAAAAATGTTCCTCATTTATCCAAATGTCTAAATCCTGCTCAACAGCTTGTAAGATACGCGAGCAGATCACCAAAAAAATTGGACAGTCCGACAGTTGAGTGGAATTCAACGTCGGAAAGTTAGAAACCTGTTCATGCTGCCCAAAGTTCAGAGGTTGATTGGGAGAGAGGGTGAGCCGAGGCCCTCTTCCAACCACGGCACAGAGGAGGGAGTGCAGCGCTGCGCCACGTGGCGATGGATGCGGCGAAGCCTCAGCAAATACAGTATAATGGAGAGCAACACGATAAAGAAACAAGCCAGGAACAAGTAGTGGTTGTTGACAAAGGAGAAGCTGTGACGCCAGTGAGAGTGCGCTCCTTTCAGACTCTCCTGTGGGATGTCCCTGAAGGAAAAGAAAACAAGAACGCCACTACCAGGTGAGCTTGGAACGTGATAATAAAACAAGTCTTTACAGGCCACTAATTCTGTCATATTAACTCTTTAATTCGTCGAATACCTGAAGTCATTATTCAAGCAACACATTGACCTATTTCCAAGCTTTGAACAATCATATTTTTCTTCATCTCTTTTTAAATATATGCCTGTTAGCAGCCAATTTCCATTAATAATAATTTCTCTTCTTACACGTATAAAGTAGGAATTTGTTCTTGTGACAATTTAGATTCAGTGAAAAACTGGCTCAACCAGACTGGACTTCAGGAGATAAAATTACCTCAGAGCGATAAAAATCCAAACTAAGAGAAGCGTAATTGTAAAAGACATTCTATCTCACCTCAAAGGGAGAAACCGCGTTCTATAAAGAATCGCTCCAAGAGTCCACTGGACCTCCTTATCGTAGACCAGCAAGGCTGTCTTCAGGTTTTTGTAATTGGTTGGGAAGGAGAAACCCATGTGCAAAACTTCATACATCCACGCTGATTTAAAACACTGGTACCTGCAGACATTTGAATAAAGCCAACAGTCATGTTTTTAATCACCGACAGGCTGCCTTGAGAAACCATCTCATAAATCTGTGTGCAACTCACTTGAGCCGGTGAAAATCTGCATGTGACGCATAAAGACCAGAATCAAAGCGTTCCTTCAGTGTCTTCCATTGGGTGGCGCAGTAACCCTGTGAATTGAACAAAAGCACGGTATAGAGGGAGAAGAGCATTGCAACACTATTTAAATACACAAATTATTGATTAGTTTAATTATAAACTATGCTATAAAAACCTTGTCCACCTTAAACTGTAGTTTAATCTTTCTAGACCCACTTCTGTTCCAGGATTAAAACTATACAATTTATATGCCTGGGCAAAAAAAGATGCACCCTTTTAGACACTATCAATAAGTTTTCCTACATTGTTTACCTTGGCGGCTCGGGCATATTTAGAAGCATTATAATCCCCGCCCATACGCAGCACGTCCTCCATGCAGTAGTAGAACTCTGAAAAGCCATAAAACTGGCTGTTGCTATAGTCAATCGCTGGCTGGTAGATGCCGCTCAGGGATGTTTGGGTGTCATTGGTTCTGTTGAGGAATGGCTGGAGAATCTGTCTGCACTCGTCGAAGTCTCCCGTCCCCCGAAGGTGGAGCCTCTGTGTGGACGGTCCGATCTCATCCAGCAGGTCGGTTGGGAGGCAAGGGTCAAGCAGGGGAGACTCTGCTGTTTCGCCGGCATGCTCACCCAAAAGTCTAGAAAGGTCAACAAACCAAGATGTTAACGCTTGTAGCTCTGAGCACAGAATACTCAAGAACAATTCAGGGAGGTTGAAAGCAGAATAAAGTGAAAAACTATGCGTCTCACTTGTTTCGAGCTGCAGTTTTTCTGATGAGATTCTCCTCATATCTTTGGCGTGCAGCGTTTCCTCCAAAACCCAGAAAGGTGGACACGTAAACACGATAAACGTGATCGTTGACGTGAGCGTCACATCCCAGGTTGAATTCTGCAAGTAAGTTTTTGGCCACTTCCTCCTGTGGAAGACGAACAAGTGAGAAAGAGAGATATAACGGCTCTTTCATTTTTCTATATTTTGGAGTCTTGCAACCAAGAACTTCAAGATTTTATTGATATCTTAAGTAATAGATTAACACAAAGTAGTGCATGATTATGTAGTGAAAGCAAAATAATGCATGATTTTCAAAATATTTCACAAATAACATCTGAAACATGAGGTTGGCATTTGTATTCAATCCCCTCTACTCTGATACACCTAAATAAAACCAAGAGCAACCAGTTGGCTTTAAAAGTCAATTACAAATGAATAAATACTCAACTGGAGTGTAAATGAATCTTCATTTGAAAAAGTACAGATGTTCCGGAAGACCTCAGAGGTTTGTCAGAACATCAAACACAATACCCAATCACAAAAAAAAATTCCTTATAAACAAACCAACTAATGACTTTAAACATAGATAAATTAAACAAATACCTCTCAAACCGTGTTTAATAATTTGTTCTGATGTCTATCTTTAGTCTTTTTATATGTGCAATATTATAAAAATCATGAATCGTTTTTTTTCCACTCCAGTAACAAAATCTGAAAAAAAATCAGCGTACAATGAATACTGTAAAAATAATGCCACTGTAAAGACAAAGTTATGTGCAGTTGTAACATCTAGCACTTATAAATCTTATAAAAGAAATGTATCCAAACATAAGTTGATGTTCTCAATACTCCAACCACATGGGGAGGGTCATACAGTACGCTTTCAACAGTGATGGATGGAGAGCGGATCAGCTCCACAGGACAAAATGGTTCAGAGAGGTGATAACCAAGGAGAAACGGAGATTGGAGAGGGAGTGGGGGAGAAAAACAAAGCATAAGCCACCAAGACGAAACAAGAACAGAATTGGTTGGAGATAATAACCTGTTGTGGAGAAGCAAAGCTTACAGTTTTGGGCACTTCGTATGCAATCTGTGTGGAGACACCACCCATGTCCAGGACACCCGCTGTCCTTTTCCTCATCAGCGCTTCCTGACGCTCGGTGCCGGGAACATTCACCTCCACCACAGCTTCCCCATCTGGGAAAATTGACAGCAGAGAGAAGGGATGTCACACACTTAAGGTGTGTCACACAATTAATAGGCTTAACCAAATTAGGTCACCCTGAAGTGGTACACTTGAGTAAATTCTCACCATTATCCACATGGTTAAACCTCCCCAGGACAAAGTTTATTCCAATCCATGCATAGACACCTGAAACACAAACATATTAAATATTAAGTTATTGTGTAAATGTTTGAGTATATTTAAAGTTACAGTGATGTTAAAATGATGTATCGCTCTATAGTTTCTAAAGTTACCTTCTTGTTTTCCAGAAATCACCTCGACGTGGGAATCAGAGAAGAGGAAGTTGAAGTGAACTGGGATGTCTGTGCGTAGATCTTCCAGAATGGCTTCTTGTTGACTGAAAAAAAAACAAACACAAAACAAATTTTTTTTTTTTTAAATAATCTTCTTTTTTTCTTGTCACACTAACATTTCAATAGTCCCATTTTTACCTCTCTGGAAGGATTCTCATTCCCGCTGTGCACAGGATGTACAGAGGAGTTTCCTGGTGCTTGTGCTTGGGGATGTGTTGAGCTGCAAAGCTTAGAAGTGGATCTATGTAGTCACTGGCCTTCTCAGGTGTTTTAGCCAATTCAGCTATACCTTTAGGAAAAGTACATGAAGAAGAAAAACATTTATTCATAATAAAAAAACATAATATTCAATTGTATTATGCAATAAAACCACATTTTGTACAGTACTTTTACAATACATTAGTAAAGTAAGTTGCAAAATACGCTTGCATTTTCTTCCTTACGTTGATCAATAAGCTTCTTACCAGGCTTGATCTTCATGACTACTGGCTTGCGGTGTTGATCTCGCATTTGCCGTATGTCCAGCAGTTCACGGGGATTACCGTTGTGCCGGGGCCAGCAGTACACAAACACCCTGGAGCCACTGCTGCCACAGTCCACCACCAGGCCGTAGTTCAGGTTGGGATTGCTTGTATCCGTCGCATCCAAGTCAGTAACTCTCGCCAGGTGCCTTATGAGTGACAAATATCTAAGATTAACTTGATACCAGCTCTAGGAGATCCACAACAGAGTGCCAGATCCTAGTTTAGAGTACCGGTGGAAAGGGTTTTCTTCTCCAATCCAGCTGGTGTGTGTATTTACAGCAACGAACAACAGGTAGAGCAGTCCTATGAGGCAGAGCACCAGGCCGATGAAGAGAAGTTGTCGGAGGGAAGGAGTCAGAAGCCGAGGAAGAACCTGGGATGACAGGCTGAAGTGCCATGACGCTGGGAAAAGGCATGAAAAGCCGATCCTGTTCACAGATAAAAATGTAAGAGCCTCAACACTCCATGTCTGGATATTGCAGAGACTATATTGAAAATGCAACCATGCTCATTTTCCCACTTGACAACCAGAGACCTCTGTGCATCTTATTGGGATTTTGAGTAGCTTATAATAGAGATAATGGAAATGGGAACATGGTTTTCAATGTTTTACAAATGAAAATCTGAAAAAACAAAGTCCATTTCTACTAAGGCCCTACAAATCAATACTTTGAACAATCTCTGAACAGTCATCCTCACAAAAGAACTGCTCACACAGTTTGGACTATAATAAATGAACCCGTGACTCATTAAAAAAATATTTACGGCCCTTTAAGATTTACAACTTAAAGGGATGCAAGATTTACATTTGATCTAATCATTTTCATTAAAGTCAAGGGATATAAGTAGCCCTTAAGTTACAGATAAATACAGGCCAATCATTTAATTACCTTCCCATGGTGTAAATAGTCCTTTGGATTTATTATTCATCAAACTTCTCTAGGAAGCAGATTTGTCAGACTCCACAGCTCCATAATCCCTGGTTCATCCATCATTGTGGCCTTGAGGAAAGAGCAGAAATAACAACTTTAAAGCCTTCACCAACAACTGTACAGGTGAAGGGCCCACAAACACATCAAACTGATCCCCAGTTTATGCTTCTAAAGGGATAAATAGGCGTGATTGTATAATATTCAGCTATTGAAGAAAAAACAAAAGCTCGAAATGGAAAGGAGATGAAAAGAAACACATTTAAATCTCAAGTAAGCAGTTATTAATGTTAGACAACGCAGGCGTTTTTTATATTCAGTCTCGTAGGTTACAGTATGATAGGCGGAAAGAACAAGGAGAAGCGCCGAAAATTTATAATTTAACTGACCGTAACGTCAATGGCAATGATTTTATATGTCCATGAATTGTGTTAGAGCCATAGGTACTCACAAAGACAACCGTATTTTCCAGGAAACATGATCCAGATGCTCACCGCTGGCTAACTTACATTAAACGAGCAGCACCGCTTTGCTAAGTGACGTGTAAAGTGTAAAAGGTGGGCTTGGTTTTATGTCCGCGTACACAGTCTTTCGTTGGAGCGCAGCTTGGTTATAAGCCGATTCTATATAAAACAGCATTAGGAGTTTTTAGCTAACGTCAAATACTTTACTGTATACTTTATTTCATAAGCTTGTAACCAGTATGTTTTCTTTCCTTCCACAGACTCCAGTTGAGACGTGTTTTGCTACAAGGTCCGCCCAATTGGAGAGGAAAAACAAGCGCACATTCTCGGCTGTGAACTGCCCTTGTGTCGAACAAGAAATACGGAAGCCTTGCAGGTACAAACTGTTCCAAGTTTAATGATCACATCTTCAGAACTTAATCGTGAGAAAATTCCTACTTTTATTCTGTTGTATGTCTACGTTTTTTCAATACATTTTATAATTAAACGTATTTATTAAAATGATGACAGATCAAATTAAAAAGTGCAAACTCTTTTGACTATCATTTTGATTGTGTTGCATTGCATTTTAAGTTTTTATTATTATTATTTTTTGTAAGACACAAATTGGCATATCTAACATTACATTTCTGTTTAAAAATGGGCTGGAGACTTCATCTAACATACAAAGTTGGAAAGCTGAAACACTACTTATTGAAAATAAAGTTTTAAAAATGCAGTTATATAGAGAAGTACATTGCGCCTAAATGTAAAACCTTCAACAAGAGTATACATGCATGTTTACCATTGGGTGTCAGAAAAGATGTTACAAACAATTGTGAACGTCCCATTTAGGAGAACAAATGTGCCTTAATTTCACCCTGCTGGTGGAATTTGTAGTACCAGAACACGATGAAGGAACACTATCCCTTTTTGCCTAAAAGTTGCTTTGGATCCCTCACAGAAGAATGCAAGGAAAAATATTTGCAACCTGATCTCAAATACAAGGGGGACAATGAATGAATGAATGAATGAATGGATGGATGGATGGATGGATGGATGGATGGATGGATGGATGGATGGATGGATGGATGGATGGATGGATGGATGGATGGATGGATGGATGGATGGATGGATGGATGGATGGATGGATGGATGGATGGATGGATGGATGGATGTGAAGCAGTTGGAACACTAGTCATTACATTTCACCAGGTTTAAAGTTAGCACTAAATTTACAAGGCTGGGAATATTTTTTTCTGCATGCTATACAGGCACATAATTAATAAGAATTACATTCAAAAATACTAGGAGTCTATTTACTAACAAGTCATATCAAAACAGAGAGGGAACATTTCACTTCAACAATCTTTCTTGTTTAAAAATTTGTTTTATCAGGATATATGTATTGAATCATATGTATGTTTAGAAACAAGCCACTGCCATGCTGGAAGTCCTTCTGGGTGAACATATTTCAGTTAAGAAAAAAGATACTGTAGCGGAGAGTTCAGTGCATTTTAACTTAGAAATGTTAAGTGTTACTGTATTGTATTGTTGAATCTATCGAGTTTTCATGTATATACATGGCTTTAATTTGGATGCAGTATAAAACTAACCCTGTGTTACCAAATTCCAAATGATAAATGGGGCAAAAATAATGACTGGTAATACTTGATAATACTTGTCTTGTTAAAAGCAGATTTTAACTTGGACTTATATTAGAACAATCCCTAATAAGGAAAATATTAGGCTTGATTTCCTTTCCCAAAAGTAATATTTAGACAGGACAATTGGGTGGGGGTAAAGTATTTTACTTGCTCCACATCTCCAGTTTTCATTAAACCTGTATTTATAACAGTGCAACAGAAATATATGCTGTACCTCATTAGGGTTTCAATTATACCAATCTCAGGTTCTGGGTTTTTTGTCTCTAAATAAGTCATAGTGTCATATTTGTTTGTTACTGCAATGTACTACAACCAGGGACTCCTGGAAATTTGTTTTTATCAATAAAAACTAAAATACAAATAAAAATGTACATGAAACACAAAAACAAATTACTGTTGCATTCAATCCAATGTGACTTCATTGTCATAGTTTCATAAAAAGAAATCAATATGGTGATTTCCATATGATTCTCAAACACTTTTCATGTTTGTTTTTCAGTTGTGTCACAATTATATTCAGAGCGTTAAAAAGTTAATATAATTTGGTTATTAAAATACAGCTTTCCATAAAAGTGCATTAAAAAAAATCAGTTTGTTACAAAAAACAAACATACATTATCGGAAGAGACTATGATAAATATACAATTTAACATGTAAAAGTGTATTTCAATTCCCTTTCAGAAGCGCCTTAGTGTTAAAATCCTCCCCTCTTTTTATTACACCCAGACAACTTTGACTTGTCTGAACTTCTTGCAGTCGAGCCACTCACGCTGACTGATTCGCCAGCAGTAACTTACGTCCATGTACTTGAGCCTCTTGCTCAGTTGCATCACGCTCTTCACAGTGCTCATCTGCACATCTGTTCTCAGCAGATCAATATGCTCGACCCTTCCAAGCGGCAGTGGCCGTAAGCCAGAGGAATCGGCATTGGGATTCATGTCCAGATTCACACTACGCAGGGTGTCTTGTATGACGAGGTTCAAAGGGCACGGCAAGGAGATCAAAGAGAGATTCTCGAGTAAAGGTGAGCCAATCAGGAGACACCTGATCACTTCCGTTAGGGACATCCAGGACATCAAGGGCTTCATTTGGTTGTGCTCATAGGAGAAACTTCAGAGATTCGAGAGACAACAGCAGCAGAAGAAAACAATTAGTGTTATTGATTGCCTTGGTAGTTCTAATCACTTTTTCAATTCGTTAGTATGAGCCTGAAATTGTACTGCTGTGTACAATCAAAATATCTGAACCAAAGTACTGCAATGACTTCATCAACATTTCCTCATGGGTGCTTTGTCATTGTAGTATGATAGCTACTGTACTGAAAAGATACATGAGGTACTCTTAAAAGACAAATTAGAAGCCACAAAAAAAGAGGTTCGCTTTCCATTAGGACACTGACCTTCATTCAGTCAGAAAAAAAGTGTAATTTTTAGATGAGAGCATAGTTCAAATGGCCCAGTCACACTCCCGACCCAAATCCAAAAGACGGTTTGTTGAAAGCCTTGAGTAATAGCTATTTACAGACACTTTACTTTCAATCAAAGAAAAAACTTTGCTCTCTAGGTGTGCAAGGCTTTTAGCAAAATGTTCTAAATTATTTTCAGTTTTAATAAAAGTGAAATGTATTCACTTTATGGATTCAGGCGGTCTGAATAACGATTCACATATTTAAGGCCATGTTTAACTTTGTACTCACACTACTTTATGTTAATCCATCACTAAAATCCCAATAAAGTTTATGTCTATGGTTCTAACATGAAAATAGATGAAAAAAAAAATACAAGGGGTATAATTTGTTTTGCAAGTCATACTGGGGAGTTAATATTTTTGGCTTCCTTGGTTGTGGTGTCACATATCACAATCAAAATTTTAAAAATTTGCTCTGAGAAAAGAAAAAAAAATCAAGGATATGACATTAAGTGAAAACAAAATATCGCACCTCCTTTTAAGTTCCTGTTATTAATTTATGCCGCCAGAATATTTACATGCTTTTTTGGTTTGTTTTGCTTGAACAATGTTTGAGGGCAGAATTACATTTGGTTACCACTCCAAGCAAACAAAAAACATAGCTAAGGCGTTTCTATCTTTCTGTTTTCCATTATGACGTCAACACACTGTTTCTGTGTCTGGCAGCATAGTGTGTTGTAGCTTTGTCATGACTATATTTGGTGTTGTTAGAAACAGGCAAAACTTGAGAGCAGGGATTCAAAGTTGAAATTACCTGAGCTTGAGAGAGCGGAGATTTGGCAGCCTCGGGAGATCTTGATCATCCTGGTGATTGTCATTGGTTTCGCTCTGTGGTGTAGCAGGAGGCTCAGCAGAGATAAGGAGGTCTCTGAGTCTGGGACAGACTCTGATGAGCTCTAGTAGTGGAGTGTCAGGGCTGGTTTTCACCCCCTCCAACGTCAGAGAGGTCAGTGAGCAACCTGCGACTTGCAAGGCAGGAAGAAGATCTACCAGTGGGCCAGAGTAAATAAATGAAAGATTGCGCAGTTGGCCTGCCCACGTCTGGAGACCAGCAGTTAATAGTGGCCCCTGTTTGCCTATGTTCATGGATAAAGAGTTTAAACCTGGACACAAATTTCCTAAACTCCCCAGAGACTCACAGGTTACACCTTTAACGTCTTGAAGCTGCAGGATCAGGCCTGACTTGGACAAATTCTGCATCCTATCCTCTGTTTGGATTTGTAAGCATAAAGGCCAGTCGTCTTTGATTAAATCTTCCTCACAGCCACAGCCATCCTCTTCCAATAATGGGCTCTCCACCTCCCCATTATCACTAGATTCTTCCCCTCTCATCGTCATCCAACTTTCCGAGCTGTGCCCGAGCATCCTTTCCTTCCACACCAGGTGCAGGCTGGAAACACCTTCCCTGTCAGCAAATTCATCTGCCTGGCTGAATTCCCTCTGCTCAATGAGACGGCAGGCCTGTCCAAGGCCCTCCAAGGCCACTCTTTTCAAACAGGGCAGAGAGAGAAGGAGATAGGCTGCTGCCACGGTAGAGTCTCCTTCCTGTTCCCCAAACCCAATATCCAGAGCCAACAGGCTGCTCAGCGGGAGAGGAGATGAGGTTGAAGAAAATGAGGACGAGGATGGATTCAAAACCACACTACCGAGAGGAAGCAGAGCAGCCGGGGAGAGGAGGTGACAGCGGGACACGTCGAGGTGCTGCAGCAAACGGCAGTGGCGGGCAACCGTTTGGATCACACTCCTGTCACAGGGCATGCCGGCCAAGGACAGCGACCGCACAGCAGGCAGACTGGACATGGTTTCACAGAGGGCCTTTGGAGGTAGCTGCTGTGCTCCAGATAGGTCCAGTCTCCGCAGACCCTGAGAGAACAGTAAAACCCATTTCTTTTCAAGAAGTATCTGAAAGAACAGTATGCATTCATACAATCCCATTTCCTTTTCAAATTAAATCAGACAAAGGCTACAGCGAAGAATCTGACAATTACAGTTTGATCAGAAAGCCAATGGCTCTTGGCAGGATCTCCTGTGTTACACTGTTGTTCTGGTGCTTATGCTCTATGTCATATCTTTCTTGGCGAAGCTTAATTACCTGTAATGTAAACCTAATTAAAATTTAATTACCTTTTCAAACAATATACAACTTACAAATATGGAAGATATACTTGACGCTTATCATTGAAATAAACCAAGTCCACATCTGTAGGTGTAAAAATTTGTATGTTATGTAAAAAGTCCGAAGAGGGTAGAATTAGGATAAAATAAAATGATTGGATCTTACCTGGCAACGGGCAGCAATGTGAGCACACAATGCCGGAGTCACAAGGCCAGGACACCTCTCTAGAGACAGACCCTGGAGGTGGGGGACCAGCAGGAGGTGGAGCGCTGCGCGAGACAGCTGCTTTCTATTGGACAGCAGCCACGTCAACTCCTCCACCAGCTCACCAGCTGCGATTACAGACATAGGTCCATGACATTACAGTAAATCACTTTCAATCAGAGACATAGAAAATATCGGCCTCTTTTTTGGTGCCATTTCTCTGGCCATTTGATTACAATAGGAAAGACAAGAGAACATCCCAGTCAAATGAGACATGTTTGTTGATAAGTCAAGAAAAAAAGCTACAAGCATAAACTAGCTTAATCTTATTAATACAATTATGATAAGGCAAAGAATAATGTTTTTCTTGCTACCTTATATATTAAGGACGGAGGGAAAGAAGGTTAAAAGATGCGCAGCAAACTTTCTGCATCACATCTTTCAGTTTGTGATTCTCCTTTGCTTTGAGAAATGGTTATTGGTGAAAAGGTAATGCATTGCATAGTATTCCACCTTACTGTGGTTTGCTGTGCTAGAACAAAAGCAGCATTACACATTTTTATTTTGTATCATTTGGTCTGTGACCAATTAACACTGACACACGCACACTTACGTAGTAGGTTGAAAGGCCCCATGATGTATCTGAATGAATAATGATCAAGATAGTTGTCAGCATAGTCTTTCACCCACAGGTCCTTCATGTTGTCAGCGAGGCTCAACAGGCAGAGGCGTGTCAGAGAAAGGACCGGATCATCGTCACGCATCCTCCAGCAGCTTCCAGTGCCCTTGGTGTTCCTCAGACCCCTCCGCCTGGGCCGAGCCTTTGCCTCTGCCTGTTCATCCAAAGCCCGAAACAGAGGCATGGCGGGCTTTCAGCTAGTGTTTCAGCTGCAGGAGACATCGAATGTTTCTGCACATGAACAACGCTTTTTACACGAGAAAAGCCAGGTTTTGTTTAGAGTCTTAGACTTTAGAGTGGGCAGAATCAATCTTTGAGTTAAATACCTGACACTGAACCTTAATTCATCATTGTCTGCCATTATAATTTCTAACCTGCAGTTTATCATTTTGATTCTTTTGTCTCTTGTGATGTCACTGACCCAAATGCACACAAATCTGAGCAGTTTCCATCTTCAGATCGATTTTCAACAACTTTTGTGAAATCCTTTTGCATAAAAATCACACTTTATTACAAACATGAGTTAGTATTTTCAAAAATAATTAATGTGCAAAACACACCACGGATAAAACGGATCTAAAACGAAAGTATGCAAAACTACCACTCTGCCTTAAACACTAAAAAGACACAAAAAAAGAGAAAATAAGGTTATCAAAACCATAACTAAATGCATAAACATTAATAATCAATGATCGCCTTGAATAATGTTTTAGCCCTGGTAACGAGGGGCGGGGAGAAAAATGTCAAAAGACACATACCTCCCAGATCTAACAGTGTTTGAAATCTGGAAAAGTGAAGAATGGAGGAGAGAACGAAGATCATACATGTATTTTTAAAGTCACTTCCTGATTACCGCTATGGCATTTGAGCAATTTTTACCTGAGTTTGGTCTCGCAGGAGCTCTGCCTCCAGGTGGTTGCAAATAAAACAACGCAGTCTCTCAAACAGTTGTTGTGATGTTGGGTCTATATCACACATAATCAGTATATCTGTTAAGACTTTCGCTGGGGATCAGCCGGTGGTTCACGGCAGCCTAATTTAAGCCTGTAAGACATTACGCGGGGTTCAAAGTCCCGACTGTGGTATCTGATACGTTCAAAGGTCGCAGGTATTTCCAATGTTATTCAAAATAAGTCTGGATTTATGACATGTTGGCACTTCGCCGTTTAAATTGTGAATAGCATCGATTTAAACATTGTAAACATGTGAGAAAGCTCACAAAACAGAGGAAAAACGTCAACTGATTATAGAAGAACTGCGACCACTGAATATACACAAAGCAGGCGTTTACTTCTTGTACCCGTTTTATTGAGTGAAATTAAAAAAATAAATAAATAAAAAGAAAAACACAGTGAGCCATAAATAAAGATTTATAGTAATAATATCATATATCTGAAGGAAAACATTGTAGTTGCTGGAAATGAACACACAAAGTTAGAACAACTCTCTGCTGTTCGGTGCATTGTGGAATAAAAAAAAAAATTCTACATCCACAAGATGTTTGTTTGACTTGGTGGTTGCTAAATGATTTCACTTCATTAATCTCATCTTTCAGTCAGGGCGAGCAATAGGACCCAAAGATATGAAAATTACTTTTCTGGTGGCCTTCGACAAGCTAGAAAAGCCTTTGGTGACTGGAGGTCTCAACCCTTCCTATGTAGTTGAGCAATCACACTTCCTCAAAAAGACCTCCTAAAACTTTCTGTTCCTCATTGACAACATGACGGCATTGTGCAAACAAGACTGTTCTTTCTTGAAGACATAAACGACTAAATAAATATTAAAATAGTTTTATGAGCAGCCGTCAACTATAACTGCGTATGTTTGCAAAACGCAGCTCCTTAAGGCAGATAAAACTAGGTCTCAGTTCCTTACTGACTTGCATTAGTAGTCTGTGTCTCATGGTCAGCTATGTGTAAATGTCACTGAGTCACTGAGATGGTGAAAAAAAGTGTATTGAAAAAGAGAAACTGAGAGATGAGAATCAGCAACAAATAGGCAAAAAAAAGAAAAAAAAATCAGACTACTGTTTTTAGAAATAAGCCACAAAAGCCATTCATTCGCTTTTATGTATTTTTTTCCCCTCAAAATTATATAAATATAAACAGGCCAATTTTATTTAGAGAACAGGAACAAGCGCCACAATAGACTATTTACATGGGAACAATTATACATCGATGGGGAAGGGACACACCTTTAACTAGATGCCAGAATGATTTATTGCTCGTTTAGTCAAATATTTAATTCAGCCTTACTAAATATTTGTAGTTTTTTTGTGTATTTTTTTTCCAAATGCATCATTCTCTCATGGATTAGCTGTCCCTCTACATCCAGGAAAATTAATTTCTTGTAAATTGTCTTATTTTCTCAGAAAAAAATAATAATGGGGAAGTCTAATCTATCAATTTGAAGTTATAAAAGGAATGGTTGAAGTTTAAGTGCAACCTGCTCCAGACATTCTGTTACCATTCAAGCGTAAAAGAAGATTACCATTAGCTCACAAAGCACTGATTCACACTGACATGACATTTCTAAGTTTGACAGTGACTGAAAATTACTTTGTTCAGTGATGCTAACCTTCCCCAAATAAGACAAATCTTCAGTTTTTTTATTTGATAAAATGTCTTGTATTCTGCAAGTAAAGTACTGACTACTGCTAACTACCTCACAGGACACCAATTCAAACAATCCCAACCATAGGTTTGTACCAGTGTGGGGCAGTCTTGAGCTGAACAACCTTTGTTGCCCTCTAGTAGTTACATCTGTCCCATTATTTTTTGGCAGCTGTAAATAAGGCACTTGTAAGTATATCATTTTTATATCAGATTTTAATTATTAGTAAAAGCAATGGTAGATTCAGTCCACAGGTTCATTCATAACAGAGCCCCTCTCCATGTGTATCAGACAGCAGACACACAGCAAAGCTTCTGTTCTAATTGTAATAGACCACAACAGTCAATCAACATAAAAATGTGACTTCCTTTATTTATATTTTTTCCTGTGTAACAGATCAAAGACAGCCCAAAGTGTGACCTTCTCATTTAAAATGATTCAGACTGTATCTTGCATGAAGATTAAATTAGCAATTTCTTCAGTAAAAAGCAAGCTTGACTTAAAGTATTGTTAAAAAGAAAAGTGCATATCGTCCAATTCCCTAATAATTAAAAAGTGCATGTAAAAAAATATTAAAAAATACAAAAAAATAATCTTTTATCACAACATTCCCTTGAATCAAACATCTTCACGCCAAACAATTTTAACAGTTTTGATTAGATTTAGGTTAAAAATCACAAACAGTTACATGATAAGGCCATGAGGACGATTTGAATTCTTTAACATGTTAGAAAAGAGTGCTTGAAAACATTTCTATTTTCACTTTCACACAACAAAATCAAAAAAGAAGTAACAAGGACACATTAAAATACGATCCCTGCACCTCTGCAGCTTTAAATGCTTGAATAATTGAATTAGTTGGAGTGTCCATTATAGCACAATTTAGTCTTTGGCTCACAAAGACTTTTTCTACAGGAAGTCTATGACAATGATATCATCAAACTACTGCAGTTCTTGCACCATAAAAAGCACCAAGTCCCATGTTAATAAATTAAGCTGTAAGACAAAAAGGATGGCTTTCTTTTGTTTTTGTTTTGTTTTTTGTGAGTTATTCACTACATGTTGAAGGTGCAAAAATAACAAACAAAGAAAATACACTGGCTAATTATAAGTCACAGTTATCTGTACAAAGTTCCTCCTGTTTAATATATCCCTTGCTTCCCAATCAAAAGTCCAGCATACAGGCTAAAGAATGATGGACTAAATCACATACTCTGTCCTAAAATATACATATTAAAAATATCCCTGTGTCCACCATATTTTACTCCCATTAATTTACTTTTGTGCAAAAACATAGCTGAAGCAGCCACAGTGTGTGTTTGTTTATTTCATGCCAATGTGAGGGAGGACAAAGTCCTGTCTGTTCATGGCTCACTGAAAGGCACCACCTTCTTCCCAGCTACAAACACCTCCACAATGTTTCGATCATCACCTGCCAAAGGACATGTTAGGGAAGAGAGACGCATTTGAGGATTGAGAGACTAAAATAAAAAGAAGCGACTAAATACATAAAGAAGCTGAAGCTCACCCAAATTCAAGAACTTCTCCAAAAGAATCTGAAAGGCAATGATTACAGATTGCTGTTATATTTGAGATGGAGTTTAAACTTTTGAGCACTTTATGTGTCAACATGCGTCGACATCACCCCATTACCTGTGGTTCCTCATTTTGGATTAGGTCGATGGGTCCACCTGGAGCAGCCACATTAACTCTCAAGGCATCAAAGTCCTTTCCCACCTCAAAGTTTCCTGTTCGCTCATCGAGAGACAACGCTGCAAAAAAAACAACAACAAAAAAACCCAACAGTATGTCACCATACAAGTTTTGTAAGTCAATGCAGAGGGTCCATATCTATAGATACAACTGTTGCCAAATAACTATTTGTTTTTGGATCTCACCTTGACTCCCTCCCAGTGTGGCCAGTCTGAAGACCTCGTCAAAGCGGAGTGTTTTGTGTTCTGGGTCCTGGATGGTGAGGACTTTGGACGAGTCCAGGGCTCTTCGCACAGCATCAAGGATGGAAGGTGAATAGCCTCCTGCCACATCTGATGGAGGACAAACGGAGAAGGTTGCAAGCGTTCACTGACATGTAACTTGGACAAGGCAACTTCATTTAGCTTTTGATGGATATGAAAGAATCTCTAAAATGTTCTTTAACACTGAGTTGACCAGCATACCTGCTCAGACTTTCTATCTTTATGTCATTGTCGAGCATTTTCACTCACCTGTACCCAGCCCCAGCTTCACTTTGTGATTCAGGACGTTGCGCACATTCAGCACTCCGCTGCACAATCTGGTTAAACAGAGATATCACCAATTTTATTAAAAACGTATTTTTTGTGTGGACTGTCTCGTTGGCCTTTTTACAGCCATCTGTCTATTTCCTGGAATGCATTGGAATCAGTTTATTCAGCTTCAATGTTCAAACAGTAATATTGCATGTCTCACTGTCCTCATTTTAAGATAATACCTATGTTCTGCAAATTTCTGACCTTATCTTGGTTCTGAGTAAAAACTTACGAGATGTTTGAATTGGGACAGTGGGATAGAGCAGCTCCTGTTTTCCTGAACAGAGCCAACTCTTCATCACTGAGGTGGCAGCCATGGGCCATAATAGTCTGCAAGGGGTCAGGAACATTTCGTCTGATTGTATGCAAGCATTCACATTTGACCAAGTGTTTGGTAAAAGGTGAATCTGACTGCGCTCTTACCTTGTCTGTGAGAAGGTTGCATCTGTGATAGACGTCTGTGTAAGACTCCATATTGGGGAAAAGCTCCTTCACCAACTCCACCTCCTCAAGATTTTCACTGATGTGACTCTGAAATAAATAAATAAATAAATAAATAAATAAATAAATAAATAAATAAATAATCTCTTTCGGTTCTGCACTAGAAATAATCAACTCACTTGAATATGCAGCTTGTTATTCTTGGCAATTTCTCCCAGCTTAGCAAGCAAGGCCTCTGTGCAGGACGGTGCAAAACGTGGAGTGACCACTGGTTTCACCAGGGGGTACTGTTAGGACCACCAACCAACCCCGAGACCAAAAACACTAAAGTTAGACAACAGCGCTGACCAGTTTCTTAACGACTCTTTCACAGAATCATACCTTTTTGTTCAGTAGTTCTTTGATGAACCTTTTGAGAGAAAAAAAAAACACGCATCATCAAATAAACTGACAGGACACATATTGTTTATAGTTATGTTGAGATAAGTGTGAGACAAACACTGTCTGGCTAACATAGTTATGAAAAATACAATCTGCCTCTAAATCAGAATAGGATGCACTTTCTTTGCAAAATAAAGTGTTATTTGTAGTTGACATAAAACAGTTTAAAAAAAATTGCAGAAGTTAATGCCCACTTCTGCAGAAGTACCTCAATGTTGCAAAGACAGTCTGGCGCAACAAGGTTTAAAATGTTCCACATCAGGAGAGGAGCAACTCATCAAAGACCCTAAACTGCCTTGTTGAATTAATTTGCTATAACTAAAGTGGCTCCCTCAGGGAGGCACTTTAGAAATTTTGATTCTGTCTGCTTCTATCACAGGATAAGACAGAGACACAAGACACAAACAACTAAGCAAACACACACAATCAGTACTGAACAGAAAACCCATGCAGGCACCAGGGAACACAGAAACCGTGAGGAGTGATTTGAGGCCAGCATGCCAACATGGACTCAGAAAAAAAGCTGATTTGCAATACATAATAGTAATTTGGTTGCATTAATGGGTTCTTTTTTTGGTTATGATGTGAATGCAGTGGTGGTTCTTAAAAAAAACACCGGTTGAGCACTTTCTTCTGTTCCCCGCTCCGCCCCAATGCTGCCCTGGGCAACTGCCCATATGGCTCATATCAAAATCTGCCAGTGTTTTGATAAGTAACACAGATACATTTTGACTATAGGTACTTGAGAGATAATGGGTAATGGTTTTTTTTTTTTCCCTCTCAAACTATCTAGCGCTTTGTTTTTCAGTTGCACACTCACCGATAGGTCTCTTCTTGAGACTCTTCAGAGGTTTCTCTGTAACACTTCACAGCGTCGTTTCTGTCCATACACACTTTCCCTACTAAGGCACGCTGGCCAAAGTCATCTGCAAATGCAACAGGAACAATACATTACATTGTAATAAACAGCAATGATTGTAGTCCTTTGTGATCAAAATTATTCATACTCTTGCAAGATTTAGATGGTAAGTTTTTTTCATTTAACCAAGATATTTACTTCGGATAGAAAAAGAGGATGGCAACTCTCACAGATAGCAAAGTCATGGAAGTGATTATTAAAAACATATTTTAGATTTTTGTACTGAACAGTACAAAAATTTAACTGTTCAGTACACAATCTGTGGTACTGAGTGTACTGAGTACACTCAGTACCAGAAATATCCACTTAGAGTGGATATTTCAAATTTCTATTTCTCCTGTAATATGAATTAGTTTATTCCCTGCTGGTCATTTTGTTTATGAGATGTCATTTTAAGTACTTTAATACCAGTGTTTACATCTTAAAAGCAAGTACTACTGAAGCACCTAAGACTGTTTCTCGGCAACCACGTTTCAATAGAAATAACATCAAACCTCTGATGTTGATCCAACAGTCCAAACCTGTTCAACATGTTCAGCCCTATGTCATCAAGGAGGGATCACTACAAACTAATTCTAATCAAAACAAGCCACACTTCTCAAGATACTAATTACTACGACTATCACAACCTCTCAACTGGTTAAAACACTAAAGTCTGTCTATCTGCAGCTGGTTAGAGGTCACTGTTTTCTGGACTGCAGAAGAAAAATATAAACAGAGTAAGGGCAATCATTTTTAACCTTGTACTAAGGGTAAGAACAAAATCCTGGATGTGGGACCCAAAGTGGAGCTTAATCGATTCCGTCTATTACATCTGTGTTCTCTTATTATGAAACAGTGATAGATAGACACGATCCAATGATGCAAAAACATGGAATGGTTTATGTTTAAACATCTATGAATAGTCAGAAAAAAAAGAGGAAACCCCCCAAAAAACTGAATTTAACTGATTGCTGTAAAACCACAGATATGTGCTGATGGCTGACAATTATTCACATGCATTCGAGCCAGAAAAGTACAAAGTCGAAGGTTCAATGACCCCGCTTACACAAAATGATGGCTTAAGGCTGATTGACCCATGCTTGGTTCCGTACATTTGCACCATTGCTCGTGTGTTGCAGAATATGTTCATCGTTATGCAATACAGTGAGATGAAATGATAAGAACAAGGCATAAAGGTGAAAGACTATTCTGCTGACAAAGACGCCTCAGCTGGAGAATAAATGCGTCAAGTGAAAGTAAAAATGTGATGTGTCCTTTACAACCAGAGAAACATATGATGATCACATTTCTTTCATTTCATGTCATGTTTTTTAGTTTATTTCATTCTCTCAATAATAAATATGAATTGTGCATGTAGCAGAAAGAAATATAAACTTGTCTGGCCAACCATTTCTTTAAGTTGCTCTGCTCAGGACAATGACACAAGTTAGCTGATACGTATTACGTAGCGAGAGACGGATCTCTGAGAAACATCAAATGTCATATAAGACAATTCAGAGGACAAATGACATTTTTGTGTAAAAATTTTATCAGACGGAAAATGCTTCAAGTTCATTTTAAAACTGACGTCAAGTGTGTGCAGTTTAACTGATATATTTTATTCTTGATTTTTCTTACTATCTGCTGCTCTTGTTCATGAGAACAACAACACTAAAAAAGATGAGTTCTTTCTGAAATATAGCTTTACATTGAAGTGTTTGCGTGTGTGTGTGCGTGTGTGGGTGTGTGTGTGCGTGCGTGTGTGTGTGTGTGTGTGTGTGTGTGTGTGTGTGTGTGTGTGTGTGTGTGTGTGTGTTTTACGCCTTACTTGCAATCTGACCAAGCAGAAGAGACGCATCAGTGTGTATGGTGGCAAAGTAACACGCAGTGGTTGTTCCGTTTCTTAAAGTCCTTTTCTAAGAAGAAAATCCAAGTATTACATAACAACATTATTACAGTGCAATTTCAATTTTTCTGTTATGAAAACTGCCGAGCTGTCTTCACAAACAAAAACAAAACCAAAAACAGTTTGCAAATAACTCAGTGGTGGCAAGAACCAGGGAGAGCTCCTGTTTTGTTTTCATGCATAGAGTAAAGGTTTCACATTTGTAAACAATGAATATGATGAGTATGTCGAACTACATTTAAGACATTTTTATGTATTCATGATTACAATTGGTTTCATATGTAATGAGGAGCTTCAAGTGCCAAAAAATAATTTGATTTTTTTCTTTTTCGTTTGGTCAGAGACAGAAGTGTTAGTGAAATTCTAATCTGCAGTGTAATCTCTGTTCAGTGTAATATAATCCAGTTAATGTTGGTCCAGTCTAATCAGTTCAAATTTTGAACCAAATTCCAATCCAAATTCCTTTAAAACTCTGAATCAGCACTTTAAAGAAATGCCGTATGAGAATGGACAAATCAGCTGTGGCGCATGTTTAGGGGCGTAAACCAGATATAACTCTGGTTTTTAGCCACCATCCAGCAGAATGATGCCCTTGGTGGTGAATCATATCACCAACCTCATAAACCCACTCAAGTTTGCACATGTGAAATATGTTGTTCAATTGCCACGAAGGTCAGTGTTTGTCTGCTATTTACCAAGCAGGTTCTGACAAAAATGCTTGACTATGCAGGCCAACTCACCACTACTTGAGTGTAGACCTTCTTCGCAAACTCTAAGTCCCGAAAGCGTGACTCCACAGGAAAGGTGTATGTGTTGAGCCACTGCAGCAGAGGCATATCCAGGGCTGTGCCCGCGTAGCTGTACTGGGATGCATGGATGTGCGTGTCTACCATTCCAGGCATAAAGAACTCGCTGAAAGATGCAAAATATGAGCAAGCTAATATGAGCAAAATTAATAATTCCTCTTATTGCTACATTTCTTTAAATTTTTTTTATCTATGGAGCCAACTTTGTTAACTATCCTGAATAGTTTTGCATCACAAGTTATTCACACTTTTACTCACTGTTGTTGCAGCTGCGTCACTCCACATGGGCTAAATCCAAAGTTCTCAGACAGTCTCTGTAAGTCTTTACCTTTCCCAATGAACGCAATCTGAGGGAAAAATATGAGTCAGGCGAGAGTCAAGAGAATCACGCTCATTTTAAAGTAGTTTATGCAGTTTCAGTAAAGCTAATGCAAATACATATAAATATATATTTCTAAACCTTAAACATGTTCATCAATACGCACAAAGAATTGAAAGCTAGTAGGCAGAGTTGTCCTTTCAAAGAGATTTGTACACATATATGGACATACATACACATTCAGCTACATGAACTGGTTGTGACGGAATATATTGATAAAACTAGCCATTAACAAACTGTTAAAATATGAAGAAATAGCTGTCCCTACATTCAGTGAGTACTTCTAAAAATTAGATAATATTGTACATCTTTTCATATTGATGCAATTTGGCAATATACATTTTTTTTTTTAAAAAACTGCTTTGAATTGATTGGTAAAATATTGTTTAAAAACACAACTATTAATGAAGGTTTTCCTTATGAGGTCCTCTAGAGTGTAGAGGACCAAAATAAATAATAGTGGCAGGCTGGATTTGGCCCCCAGGCCTCCAGTTTGACACATTTGCTCCAGATTTTTACTTTGGTTTTAATTAACAATGAAAATTAAAGTGAAATAATCACTTGTGGTAGAACAGGAGCAGGCTGTCTGATTCAGCAGATCTCACTTACAGTTCAGTCGTCTCTTAATTCAATCAATCAATCAATCAATCAATCAATCAATCAAATTTTATTTGTATGGCACATTTAATCAGCAAGGCATTTCAAAGTGCTTTACATCATAACAAACATAAAAACACAAAGTCATGCAACATAGAATAAACAATGCATTGTTCCGTCATTAAAGTTTTTATTGATTACGTTTCAAATACAATTCTAAGCAGATATGTTTTAAGTTGAGATTTAAAGGAAGTCAGGGTTTCTGCTGTTTTACAGTTTTCTGGAAGTTTGTTCCAAATTTTTGGTGCATAGATGCTGAAAGCTGCTTCTCCTCTTAGGTTCTAGTTCAGAACCAGAAGACCTGAGAGGTCTGGAAGGTTGATACAACAACAGCAGATCTTTGATGTATTGTGGTGCTAAACCGTTCAGTGATTTATAAACTAACAACAGTATTTTAAAGTCTATTCTTTGAGCTACAGGGAGCCAGTGGAGGGACTTTAAAACTGGTGTTATGTCTTTATCTTCCCGGTTCTAGTGAGAACAGGAGCAGCAGCGTTCATGATCAGCTGCAGCTGTTTGATTGATTTGTTGCACAGGCCTCTGAAGACGCTGTTACAATAATCAGTGCGACTAAAGATAAACGCATGGATGAGTTTCTCTAGAGCTGGCTGAGACATTTGTCCTCTAATCCTGGAGATGTAATTGTTTTTCTTTCTGTTTCGGTGTGACTCTTCAACTTGTTTGTACACGTTTGCTTCCTATCAACCCTAATTCTATTCTATTCTATTGTGTTCTATTCTATTCTATTGTGTTCTATTCTATTCTATTGTGCCTCGGTGGAAGATTTATCAAAAAACTTTTCAACAATTAATAAATAGGCCTACCTGTTTTGGGTAGGTCTTGAGACTCAACCAGTAATAAACCAGTTACTACACATGATTTAGATATTTCAGAGCTCTCATTGTATCTCATTGCACCGAGAGGAACTGTCAAGAGTTCATCTCGGCGATTTTTACATGACAAGCATGTTTCACCTCAGCTCTGAAGAGCAAAGCTGTTTTTCTTTTAACAGTGAGTATTTTACATTTTGCTTAAACTTGAAATCGAATACATTTCAAACAGCAGACATAATAAATATGATTTCGAGACGTATTAAAAGTTTCAAAAACCTTCCCCTCTGAGTCCACTCCAAGAAGCGCATCCTCCAGGATCTGCAGCGGTTCCTCAGGGGTCGAGTGGACAAATGTTCCCCTGCAAACGAAACGAATATCAGCGCCAGACTTCGCAGACGTTTCCATGTTTCCACCAGCGCAGCGCAAAAACCTGCAGACAGAGCGGCGACGAAGGCCACCTGCCGCAAAAATCGACTTTTATAGTCTGCCCTCACAAGCCGCCCCGGAGGAGGCGCTCCTCATTCACCTGACTGTAGAGATTATCCGCAGCCAATCAGAAGACAGCGCGGAGGCCTGCGTGGGTGTGGGCGCGTGCGTGTGTACCAGCAGGAGTTCGTTGTTCGTCAGCGAGTGTCATAAGTGTGGACTTGCAAATGTTTCTGTTTTTAGTTGTGCAAGTTGGGGAAAAAGTAACTTGCGTAGATCTGCACAAAATTGCTCAAACCCATGACAGATTTAGATGTAAAGTAATATTCTAGTTTTATCAGCATGCAAAGTAAAATTAAACAATATGGAGATCGGGTTCTTTTTTCCCCCCACAAAAGCCACTATATGCCGCATGGTTGCAGCAGTTCCTGCAGGATAAACAGATAAATCAAAATGTTCAAGCCAAATGTACAGTGGATATGCTGCACAACGCATGCTTTTCAATGCCCTCTACAAACAATTATTGTCTGTTAGTGTGCAATGCTATTCTTCAGAGAAACAGAATATTTGGGTTTCGTGTACCTGAGCCATATTAAATCAAAAATAACAAAACTAAATGCTCGAAATGTAACCAGCTGTCAGGAGTGAATCAACACAACAAATGTAGCCACTTTTGGTGGAGTTTCAGCTGTTAAGCTGCACCAGATCGCAATGTCTTTAAGAATGACATCTTAACTCATCGACTAAAATGATCAATGCTTGCTCGCTTAACTTCAGGCTTAAAGTTGGCGTGGTATGGGAGTTCCCCAGTAAACTTTTCTTTGTCAGTTTTCTTGAGTAAGATTAAGATTTCAGTCATGAGTGTGTCAGAGAACCATGTGAGGACATCAGGCTGTGCGTAAAAGTGCATCCCATGAGATCCATGACTAATGCCGATGTTCGATACGTCCTGATGAGGAAATAACGTTTTGATTTACCAAGCCCACATGATGAATGAGAACATTGTGTTTATTTTTGGTAATGGAAGCATCCATGAAAGATGCCTGAGGGCACTGCGTGTAAGAACAATTACAATTAATATTATTCAGTGAATTAAGTCTATTTCAATTACACGTTGTGTGCCTGGATGAGATCCAAAACTCATAAAAACAACAACAGAAAAAAAAAGTTTTTTTAATCATACAACAACAAACAAATATTGAAATTGGACTACCTCGAGTGTTAACACAAACAATAGAGCCTTGCAAAAGAATTCATATTAGGTTTTGTGTATTTTGTCACATTATAATCACAAACCTCGGTATAATCTAATGAGACCATAAGTGTGTCAGCGGCACAGACTTGCACATAATTTGTGAGGTTGAAAATAAATTTGGCACATATAAAAAAAAAGGCAATTTTCCATTTGTAATCAAATGCTTTCAATGCTTTGCTGCACTCACAGATTGAGATCTTTCAGAGTATGTTTCCATATCTGACAATTTTGCCCATTTTTCTTTACAAAATAGCTCAAACCCAGTCAGATTTAGAGCATCTCTGGACATCCTGTTTGACATTTCACCACAGATTCTCAATTGAATTTAGGACTGGGCTTTGACTGGTCCCATTCTCACTCATGAATATTGATCAAAGCCGTTCCATTGTTAGGGTCTTGGAAGTTTTTTTTGGGAATGTTAACCTTTTCCCAAATGTCAAGTCCTTTGCAGCCTATAACAACCTTTCTTTCAGCTGTTTAACTCTGACCAGCTGTCCTGTCCCCAATTAACTGGCTACACACACCATCATTAGGCAAGATGTACTTTTAAGGATTCATTTCATGACTGAACAAATGCAATGCTCCAACTCAGTTAATAAAATATTAGAGAGATGCAGACTTCCTCCAGTGCACCTTGCACTTCTGGGCTCTATGTGAGGTTCCAGGTCTTAAATATGGTGGCATATATTCCTTGTGGTTTCCGATTTGTTTCTTCTCAAAACTTTGGGACTCAATCCTTGTTTCTCAACACATTTCTTGTGACCCTGACGTTTGTTAGCAACAAAATAATATTTGCTCCATTAAGAACCACTGGATGAACTTGACTTGATTTTGGCAAATGATAACACACCACACTTTTTATTAAAAAAAAAATACTATACTACATTCTTTCAATTTCACAATTATGCATTAATCTTTATTGTCCTGTGACATAAAATCAAAGGAAGGTGATATGGCAATCAACAGATTATATGTTATGAAGGAACTGTATGGCAAATGTAGGAAAGAAATACTGAAAAAAATGTTTTAGCTTTGTATTATAATTTCTTATAGAAAACTATTTGCTAAAAAAAAAAAATTGTGGCCAGAAAGTAAATCAAACTTCAAAACAAAACAGGGTCTTGAATTTTGTCATTTCACTGGTATTAGAAAATTTAAGTAAAACTAAACAATGTTTTAATAAAAAAAAAGGAAATACTGAAAAGATGAATGTAAATTTCAGCCTGTTTTCCTGCAACAATCAGCTTCTTTCTGTCGTGTGTTGCTCACAGCTTGTTAGAAGCCATGACAAAAACCTCACTAAGTTTATTTATTGAAAAAAAAAAAAAACATTCATCTTTAACATTTAGCAAAGACACGTCTGGAAAAATGTCATATTTTTTTGGATAAATGATTCTGTTTCAAGTCTCTGTCCGAATCATCTTGTCCATCCTCAAGGTTGTCAAAATCATCATCATCATCATCATTATTATTGTCATCAGAGTCAAAATCCTCTTCTTCTTCTTTCCCTCGTCCTTTCTTTTTCTCTTCGTCTTCTTGTTCCTTCTGGTCTAAGTGTGAGTTCACCCTAAACAGGGACAGAAAAGTTAATCTCTTTGTTTTGCTTACATGCAGCAGAAAATAAGGACTGGGAATTAAACACAAAACAAAACAAAAAAAATCTGGAAAATACTGAAGAAAAAAAAATTCTAAATTTTGGAAACAATATTTTTGTAGGAATTGAAATTAAGATGCACGTATGCAACTACGAGCCACTTTGATTCAGTCACCTTCTCACAATCAGCGTTAATGTGTCTTATTGTCCAGAAGATGGCAGCATTAAGGTGAAATTGTTTTGCATGTTACCATGCGTCTCTGTTGTGAGGGCAAAGGCTAAAAAAAGGACTTTCCTGTCTTCAGAGCAGACTGTCTTGTTATTGTTTTTTTTTTTTTAAAAAGAATTTAAGTCAGATCAAAACACAGAAAGACTTTATCCACTCACGGAATAATGATTTCTTCTTTCTTCCCACACTTGCAACAGATCTCAAGCAGAAGCGAACAGGGCTTACAAACAATGTGATATGCATCCCTTACTGTCTTTTGAGAGCATTTGACACTGTAAAAAACAAAAACAAAATCTTATCAATTAATTTTGAAGTTAAAAAATATTTTCAAATTTAGACGGTTAACAATGTGGAATCAGCACGCTTTAGAAAACAGTCCCACTTTAGAAATTGAATTTACGAATAGAAAAGGAAAAGGTTATTGATCATTAACACACATGCTTATGGATCCTTCCAGTAGTTAATGGGCTTCAACACTTTTCTTAAGAAAAGGCAGATCAGCTAAACATCTTCACCAAAATCAAAATTTAACATGAAAATAATAATAATAATTTTTAGCGTAGCTTTATTAATAGTGGGTGAGTCCAGATTGCTACTAGTATAATTGTCACACAAAACAATCCTTACGACCATTTAAACGATTCTGAGAAATCAAAGAGGGGCCTAAAAATACATACTCACCACTTTTTGGGTTGTGTTAGTGGTTTGTATTTGTTGTACTTGACTTTCCACTCGAGAACACCTTTACAGTGTTGACAGAGTCCATCATGGATCTTTGAATTCGCCTTCTGTAATTAAAAATCATGAACGAGACAATGTGGGGATATTAGAATGAGATCTAGGAATGCATAGTCCTAATCTATATATACGTATTCTAACAACTTGTTCTTTTTTGGGGTGAAATTACTGCACAATTACTGCGGTCCTTTGTTGGTTTCTGATTAGTCCTGGACTTCTGTGTTTCCCTTCCAAAACTAGTTGTGGTGTGTTTTATTTTCTTGTTGGAACACCAGACTGACACACTTAAGAGGACATAAAATCGGTTCAAATAATCAGGAAGTCTATGCCTATCACAAACCAGAAACTAATGAGGTACCAGTAGTGTGTTTAGACTTAAAATACTGGACCAACTGGGAAGCATGGTGATGGTAGCATAATGCTAAGGGCTAGTTTCTAGATAGAGGAGCTCACTTTCCATTCAAATGGATCAAATAAATAAGGCAACTGAATTGGAATTGATGTGGAGGACATGATGTGGTTTATTTATTTTCAGGACATCAGGCACTCAAAGCAATCCAACGTTAGAAGGTTACTGACGTACCTTCACCTGTGCAGTCGCTCCGTACTTGTCGTTTTTGAAGGCGGTGCTGTTTTGATGCTTCTGAGCTCGTGAGCGAGACACGTTTCCTTTCTGGGAGCTCATTTTATTTCCTCTTTAGCTAAACTATGTTGTTTTTGGTTTGAAAAATCCGACAAGCATGCCAGCGAAGGAGAGGCTTAACCCGGAAGCAGTAGGAAGTACGTCACTAAAAGTTCTGGGGTCAAAACACTGACCATTTTTATTAAAGATATAAAGACAAACAATGTAGCCTGTGGTTTTGCTGCACTAGTAAATAACGTTGCCTTTATTTGTGATTTAAACTTTGGTGTGACAGGAAGCGTTCTCAATGACGTCACCCGCTTGGTTGCAACATAGTTGCACAGTGAACGGCCCGGTGGATGCGGATTGAGCTTTTTGTCTCAGTAGTAATTTCTGATTGGCTGAACTAAACGTCAATAAAAACGTCCCGCTGTCGCACATAGATGTAGAAGAGTAGACACGGGCATTAGTCCCACGGCCTGTAGAAATAAAAATACGTCAGTGCGGGCGCCATGTTGTGAGTGGCAAGCCTGTTCTTTGAAATACCTTTTATTATTATTATTATTATTATTATTATTATTATTATTATTTCACTGGTCACGGTGACACATTTTTTCATACACTAATATTAATTTTAGAACTAATAATGGTGTTTTTTAATATTATGTGAAATAAAACACAAAACAAATAAATTAAGCAGTATAAAACTGTGTACTTAATGTATTTGAGTTAATTAACTCACCACTAAATTAATCTGAAAAGAAAAAAAGTCTGATATTTTATATTATTTTCAATGACTACTAGTGACTTCAAAGTATCTAAATCATCTCTTGCGTTGTAAGGACAGCTTCCACAGGCCAGTAGAGTTAAAAGCACCTGGATGCAATTAAAGTTGAAAGCACCTGGATGCAATTAAACCTGATTAATTTGGAAGATTGGGGATTGGCCAATACTTAAATGTTTTGAACATGACTGTTAACTGTTAACTGTACTCCAGTGGCATCTCAGTCACCAGTTGATTGAAAGGTTGTGAAACGGACGCACATCATCAGTGGCCAATTTCTGCTGACATTTACCATCTTTTATCAATCACACAAGTCTTGTTTTGTGCGTGCACTACTCACAATGTCATGTACAACATGCTCTGTGTTCAAAAACTCCAACAAAAGTGCTTTCATGTGTCCTGAAACACCTAAAACAGCCTCTCAAAAGTACCTCACCCCCACCGAAGAAGCATCTTTTGACTGTGCCACTCACAATATGGGGGCGGCGTTAAACGCTGGCGTTCGTCTAAACTGCTTTGCGTCTATGTTGCCACTCTGCGGCGTCGTGCAGGCCCTGCCCAACATTTCCCCGAACAGCCTACAAATGGTGGCCTGGCTTCAGCAAGCTCCTCGCCATTGGTCCTCGCAGCTGTCGCCCCCGACGCCCCGCCCTCCTCACAGGCGAAGTGATAACCAGAACGAAAGCAGAGATGTGTCCGAGCCAAGTGATACAGCTGTGAACTGTGTCGTGAGTCGTTTCCGATTTGTTTTTCCGGATTTTCAGACCAATTAGTGTTTTGTTTTATCCTCTTCTTGTTTTTAAACCGATGTCCTCGTTGAGGGTTTTTGTCTACTTGGACAGCATGAATGAAGCAGCCTTGTTATAATTCAAGACCATATGCTGAGAGAAAAGCGAGGTGGGGAGAAAGAAACAAACAACAGTAGAGAAAGAGGGGAAAAAAAGGAAAAGGGCTGCTTGGAGCAGGAGGACGAAAGCGGCTTGCTTCCGGACCTGCGAGGGACATCGACGCGCTCAACGTGACATTGATAACTGATAGAGGAGATAAAACCGAGGATAATCTGCGGCCGGGGACAGCCCCGACAATCTGCTGGCGTCGAAAAGGAGATAAATAAATTAGTTTCCGTGGTGTGAATAAAACGCTACACGGTGGCGACGCGGTCTCCTGGAAGAAAAACAAAGAAAAGCCCACGGGTTCAGGTAACGTTGGCATAATCTCTTCGTTTTAAAGGAAACAAACAAACAAACAAAAAAAAATTCCTCCAAAGCTGACCAGATGCAACCCGGATGGAGAAGGACTGTGGGACGCGGACAGGCTTCCCACAGTCCTTTGGGCTCCCGTGGGGAAGCCACTTCAGCGAGATGCTGAGGAAAACGTCGTGCAGATTTAATAGGGGACATTTTATAATCACAAGTGGCTTCAAAGAGTCAAGAGCGTCTCTGGCGCTGCCACTTGTTTATAGGAACAGTTTCGGCAGGCTAGCTTATTAAGAAGAGTTGAAACCACATGGGTGCAATTAAAACTGAATTAGCTTCAACATCAAATGTGCTTTTTTTTTTTTTTTCCAAATAAGCGATGCTCGCATTGAAGCATCAGAACAGACACATGGAGGAATGACAGAATCATAAATTCTGATTAAAGCGCCACATACAGACCACTGTCTACATCTGGGTTGGAAATCTAAGCATTTCCTGTTCTTTTATTTATTTATTTTTTTGGTTTAGCTAAATGGATTACATCGCTGCCAGGCATTTTTTTTAGAGTGCATTCTTTTATTTCTTTTATTTATTTATTTTTAACCAGAGTAAAAGTCACATGTCTTTCATTCTTTCCAGCAGGGCCACTAAAGCGTGTAAAATGAGGAGAAATATCTGGGGAACATGCCAGTAGAGCCTTCTTACTGAAAATAAACTATCACACTGATTACTTTATTATTATAATTATTATTTTGTGTGTCTGGGTTTGCCTGAAATAGTTTTTTTTCCCCAATTCTGCGATAGTTCTTAACTTTATGGCACATTTTATTGTATTCCAAGAAAGTATCTGCTGCAGCAGCAGCAAAAACTCAAATAAACCTTCCTGTGGTCATGATGTTAACCAAAAGTTAAGTTAGCAGTGCAGAATATCAGGGAAACATGTAATTGCAATGCTATTGCTAAATATATAAAATTTCCTTATTGATGTCGATAACCCCGTCAAGATTTCCCTCAGAAAACCTGCTAAGCCCGGTGGTTGGGTGCTAGGGCAGTCATTCATCCAGCGATCTGTTGTCTTTTTGTTTTTGAGCAAAAAAATTTTTTAAGTTGACAGGAAATTTATAAATATCACTTGATTGGAAGACTGATACCTGAGCACCAACTCTAAAGTCTTAAAAAATGCAAAAAAAAAAAGAAAAAAAAAGACTTGCATAAATAAGCGATGTTTAGCCTGGAAGGAGCACAATAAAGCCCGGTCTCTAAAGCCAGGCTTATAATTGACTGGGGAAAACCCTGCCAGTTTTTGTGGACCCTTTTTTTTTTCCATTATTGCAATTTTCTCATAACTTGTTTGTACTAGTGTCTTCTTAGCCACTAAAAATATACATCACGTGGGATCAACACGGCTAGTTGCAGACAAGACCAACAAATGGTGAACATATGTTATTAGAATGCAGAATCTGAAATGTAGCGATTAAAATGTGATATTTTCAAAGATATTGCATCCACACTGTTATTTGTGGTTGGGACCTTGCAGACATTGAAAATGGAATGATGATTGTTTCCCAATCCTACTACAGCTGATGTTTAGTCCATAGTTCACTGGCATATCATGACCGGCGCAGCATTTGCTATTTCAACCGTTCAGATTTGTCGACGTTCATCTATTTCAGGACAATGACTACAAAATCTATTGTACATCACTGTTATTTCATGATTGAACTTTTGCATATGAAGACTAAGTACTTCTACTTACGTTCAGCTTGAACACCATTCAAACCTTCAATGAAACAAGACCTGGAGCTATTACCCAGTGCTGCAGGCTTTTAATATCTTTAATTGTAATTTTCTTTAAATGTGACTTTCCTTGCTGAAAGCTGATTAGATCACTCACTTTAAAGACAACTATTTCTGCATGTGTGTGTTCCTAAAGTATGCAGTGAATGCAAACAGTTGAATCTGTTTTAGTCATTGTTACTCTCGCTGTCCCATTTTTGAAGGATGAACCATCTAACCTTCAGTGAGCTATGTTGCCTGTTCTGCTGTCCACCGTGCCCCAGCAAGATCGCCTCCAAGCTGGCCTTCCTCCCTCCAGAGCCCACCTACAGCCTCATGTGCGACGAAAGCGGCAGCAGATGGACGCTGCACCTCTCGGAGCGGGCTGACTGGCAGTACTCCACACGAGAAAAGGACGCCATCGAGTGTTTTATGACGCGCACCTCCAGAGGGAACCGCATTGCCTGCATGTTTGTGCGCTGCTCACCCAACGCCCGCTACACGCTGTTGTTCTCCCACGGGAATGCAGTGGATCTGGGCCAGATGAGCAGTTTCTACATTGGTCTGGGCTCAAGGATCAACTGTAACGTCTTCTCCTACGACTACTCGGGTTACGGAGCCAGCTCTGGGAAACCTTCGGAGAAAAACCTGTATGCAGATGTGGATGCTGCATGGCATGCACTGCGATCACGGTAAGGATGAGAATGAATGAAAGAGAGGGAAGAAATCCTAAAAAATATATATATATATATATATATATATATATATATATATATATATATATATAAACATACTGTTAATTTGTCGCTAAAGCACAATACCCACAATGCATCTCCAGTTTCATAAACAGATGTACATATTAAGTGGTAACTGTTTATCTTTCATAAATATGCATTGCAACAAAATTAACACTGAGTCGAAAGGGAAGTGGCAGATGCAGCTGAAACCAAATATTTGCCAACAGCATAGAGACAAAAACGTTTTGTTTTCTAAATTCAACAACAATGAGGAACGGACTTCAAAGTCAGAGGTGTGCATGTTCCATGTCCTTATTTGGTAAGAGTTATCCTGCATGACTTTTGATCATTTTGTGTATCCAAGTTTCTCTCAATACTTTTCTGCAATTCTGGCCCATTCAGACGTAAACTAGTTTGTACCTAATTTGAGAGTAAAATCTTTTTTTGTTGTTCAATTGGAAGGTTCATGTTTGCATAAGCTGAAACTTTCTGTTTGATGTCTATGGATATTGCTTCAGTATTTCCACATATGGTTCCAACCTCATGATGCCATTGCTTTTTTTAAAAAATTTAATTCACCAGTCTCTTGCAAAACAAAACCAACAACTATCACAATGCAGTTCACCATATTGGAATGGAACGATGTTCTCAGGCTTTGAAGCATCACTCCTTTGTTCTTCCAATGCAATCATGGTTATCAGGGCAAAAACACTTCCGTATTAGGCTCAACAGACTACATTACATGCCCCTCATAAGTGCCTTTGCCATCTTAAAATCAGAATTTTATGTTGTTTTTGAGGAAATGGCTTCTTCCTTTCTGGGTAACCTTTCAGCCCATGTTGGTACAGAACTCGTTTCACTGTGGCCAATGACCATTTTGCCAGCTTTAGCTCCCAAACATATTAATCTCTGCAAGACGGAACTAATCTCCTTCCTGAACAGAATAATGGCTGCACTATTACTTGACTATATTTGTTTGAACATATTAACAAGGGACTTTCAGACTTCTGGAAATTCTACATGAGGATGAATCAGACACTTGCATATATACTGTACTGCTTCATATATAAAATGAAGCAGTATATTTGAGCTTTATGAAAGCCTTTTGTCACTGACTAAGCATTCAAGTATACATGTTATATGAACAGACATATTGATCGGAGCTATTTATCAATGTTGCCGTTGACATGTTTGCATTGGAAGGATGCAAATGCAGGGACATTTTTGGATGGCGCTAAAAAGAAGTGATTAAGGGTTTTTAAAAAAAGGCTAACGTGACACAAGCTAAGTAGGAAGTTGTGGGAGACGTCTTCTTTGTGATAAATATGTATTTGACAAAACAAACAGAGGAGGAGCAGGATGTGCGCCGAAGGACCTGAGTGGAGGAAGGATTACACAAACCATGCTGACGAATCTTGTGGAAACTACAACAAACGACTTGGTAGTGATGGCAAGATGTTCATGTGGGCGATTAATGAGGAGTGTGGTTTCTGTGATATTGCATTGCTGCACTGCATGTAGGTGTAAGTGGGTGTTCTGCTGAGGCTTCATCTCTGTAGGCTTTGGGGTGGACTTTGATTTTAACAACCTTTGTTATTTTACCCCAAATGATTAAAAATGTCTTTGCTCATAGTGAGCTTCCTAGTCATGATGATATATAATTTATCATTTACTTCTTATCTTTTCATTGGTGTAAAGAAGCGATACTTTGGTTCTCACCAGACTGCTTGTTTTCTGATTCATAGAAAATACAACCGTAACCCTATATAATGGTTTTTAGATGTATAGCACACTTCTTTACCTCTTCCTTTAGTATTGTTGGGTATTTTTGCAGTTTAGAATTGAATCTGACAGAAACTAGTCTGTCTTGGATGTTTGCATGTTTCCAAAGCTTTGTGATAAATGAGAAGCCGGATGTATTAAGTAGTGAGAAAGGTTGCAGTCTGCTCTACAGTGCTATAAAAGTGTTCAAAACTGTCTCACGTTTTGTCAAGACTACAAACTTCAGTGTTTTATTAAATTGTGTGATGAGTCAACACCTTAAAATCGCCTTTTGCTGCAGGTACAGCTTCAAAAGTGTTTTGAATTATGTCTATAGCAACTTCCATTGAACATTTTGCCTCAGTTCAATCCGGCAAATTTACTTGTCAGTACTAAAGAAAAGCATCCCCACAGAATGTTGCTGGCGCCACCGTGTATCATAGAGAGAGTCATGAGCTCATGGTGATGCGAAGAGCTCTCTTGCTGCTGCAGTGTTTTTTTTTTTTTTTTTGAAGACACAAAAATACTACTGACACTGCAAATGTCTCTTCAAGTTCAGTAAGCCTCAAGTGGTTTATCACCAGTGAGAACAGATCTGGCTCAATCACTCCGTTGCAGTTCCTTCTCTCAAATAAGGCTTTTCTTCACGTAAGCTGTGTTCATCTGTTTGTTTAACCTGAGGTCACTCACTTCCTTCCATCCGTCTTTGAGGATGTCTGCTTTTTGTCTTAAATCCTCTCGTCATCTCCTGCTTTTGTGCTCTGTCAGAACAATGTGATCACGTTTTATGTTTAAGGGACTGATTCATGATGAGGGTCTCTGTATTACATAGACAGGTTGGACTCTGACGGCTCGTTGGATCCTAGTTGATACTGGAAATCTGCTTATTTATTGTTCTAGTAAGTAAATTAGAAGGTTTAATGGTTATTTTTGGAAGAGTAAAGATATTTGTGATGATTCCTAAGATGAGTGGCAGATAAATTTTTTTATTGTTATTGGCATTAAGTTATGAAGGCAAGAGCAGAGACGCGTTTACTAAATTGGAAGGTGAAACTTCCACTCACCTGACGGAACAGGATGCGAAGCAGAGGATACTGGGAGCGAGAGTGTGTGGGTGTGTGTATTCTTGTTTTTGTAGTCCCAAAGGGACGTTGTGTGATGTAATCATCAACCTTTTAAGTACTCGCAGTCCTTCTGGGGAACCCAACCCAGTCCAGGGCATTATGGTTGGTGGTTGGGGTAAAGTGGGAATTAATGTGTGAGACGGATTATTGTTGGTCATCTTACTATTGAATACCAGACTAAGTTTAGCCTGGAGCTCAGTGCAGCGACGCAAAAAGATCAACTCTACAAGTTTGCATCAAAGTGTTTAAGTGTTATTGTTTCTATGTAGAGCTCCTGCTTACCTCAACTTCCTTTTGCAAGGTAAGAATAACAGTTGATTCACTAAAACATTATCCACAGATGTTTCTCCTGGAGTATGTAAAGATATTGACACCATAGAGATGCAAACGTCTCAACAGTAGTGTCTGAGCCTCAAGCAATAAACTCTCGGTTGTTTTTTTTTATTTGGCTGAATTCCCTTTGCCTCAGGTTTTCCAAAGTGTTTTGTCATAGTCAGATGACTATTCTTCTGCAAATAAAGAGCTGAGCATAAAGAAGCAAGCAAGTTAAACCAGAAACATGATCACAAATGGGCTGAAGGATAACCGGATTTTCTGGTGATCAAACCCTCTGTCTCCGTGTATATAGAGTCATTTAGAGTCTCGCGCTTAAACGTCGACTCCCATTTGGAGTTATGGGAGTTTTAAAGCTTTGTTGTTATAAAAGCAGCTACTTAGAAGAGAAGTGAAAGTTAGGTTTGGTTCTGTGGCCTTTTGCCCCGCTGGTCACCTTTTTGCTGATTCAAAAAATGGCCTTCCTCTCTCTTAAATGTGTCTTTTCACAAATGGGCCTTGAAAATCTGTCAGATCTGAGTAAATGGGGTCCAAACTTCAGTGACCCACACAAATGAATAAACATATTATGCAAAAATCTTAATGTGAACCGTTCAGTGCTTCAGTCAAGGTCGGATAATTAAGTAATTAAAACTCACAAGATCCGATCGTCTACATCTGCTGTGTTTCTGTTACTACTGCAACACTTCTTTTAATCAAATGTTGCTTATTCCAGAGATAAATATCTTTAAGATCAGATATCAGATGAGCCCCATGGTACAGGGATATAGGCTGTTACTGAAGAAGCTACAGCTGGAGCGTATTGTGCATGTCCCATGCCTTGTAGTCCCATGGTTGGTTTGTGCAGTGGAATGCGACGCCCCAGGCTTTTTGTGGTAAGGGTGACCTAAGTGGGTTTAGATGGCAGAGTGCATAGCTCTACTACAAAAGAGATGATTCAGATTTTGGTGTTCAGGAGTTGCTCCTCATCTTTGTGCTGATCTGATGCAGAACCTTTTCATCTGCATCATTCTTTCAGAGCAGCCTACATTCTTTCCTCTTTTGCTCACAAGAACCACATTATTTTTGTTTTCTCTTTGTCACAATATATTCAGCATTTACAAGAAAAGGGTTATCACTTTTCCAGTCTGACATGTAAATTATTTATACTTGGGCTGCTCATGTTCAGACCACCTCACATTAACATTGCATCTTTTTTCCCCTAAGGATCCAACAGAACAGGTAACCAAATGATGTCTATGTAAACCTTGCGGTCAGTGGCCTTTGTCACTCACCAACTATCTCTCTCTATTTTACTGCCTTGTCTGTATCATTATTTCTCTCTTTGGCCATTAGCTGTTGTCTCTCTCTAAATTGAAATTTATATGTCCTGCAGTTGTGCATACTCAGTTTTACATTTAGGGTTTTTCCACTGCAGTGCTTCCAGAGCTTGACCTGGGCTGGTGGATGCTGCCACCACATTACGATAAACAGCCTGTCCAGTAAATGGATCCATCCCACCTTCCCTGTAAACGGATCCATGTTTGTGAGAATTTCTCAATCCCAACTCGTTGATGTCTGGCCAGTAATGGCAGCGCTGGCAGAAATGGGTAAACAGCAGAAGCAAAAGATCAATATTGTTTAAGCTCTGTGCAACGTCTTCACTCATTTAAACCCTATAATTGGCCAGGTATCAAAATAACTGGGTAGATCAAAAGCAGTGCCAACTTGGGGTTTCCAAGTGCTCACATTTTTTTTTGTCTTCTTGAGCCCAGCGTTCGCTAGTGACGAACGCATTGCTTTTTCTAGGCCCCCTGGCACTTGCGGCCGGGTATTGAAAACACAACTGTGCAAGCACCAGGACCAGTTTCGCAATCGAACCAGTTTGGTGGAACCACACCTTTGTGTTATAAGCATCAAAGAACAGCTGGTGTTCTCTCAGTTTAAGAGGAACTTTTGGGTCTTAAACGACTGAATCCTGATAACTTTCTTAGCATGCAGTAATTCAAATCTTTTTCCATTGAATTTTTACTGTGTATTTTATTTATGTCTAATAAGGAAAGTCAGTGTTGCTGTACTTCATCACTCAGCCACGATGCACTAACACATATTACACTGGCTGGTACATGCCATGTTTCTGTTGGTTTTATTTTATTCCTGTTGAGCAAATCAACAGTAACCCCAGCTTTCAATGCTGTGATCGAGCGCCGACATTTGTCTAGACAAAAAGGTATGAGGAGAATTTTTTACAATTTTCACTGACTGTCTGAATTGAACAATGATTTCCTCAGTAACTTTTTTTTTCCATTGCTAATAACGGGATGGAAAATATATAAATGGCTATTCATAACCTTTTCCACACAGTACTTCTGCTTTTGTAATTAGAAGGTATTTCTATGTATTGCCCATCTTCTAAGTTCGGCGGAAAGTGAAGCAGACCTAATTTAAGTAATTATTTTGGCTTGCTTTATTTGTGGTGGTGTTTAACATTTGAAAAGGTTTCTAAAGTGACTTCCTCTGCAGTAGAAAATGGATCCAAACCATTCATGTAACTATGAGTCAACAACATTCTGGGTACTTAAATACTCGTAAAATCTGAAAAATTGTGAAATTTAAGTTTTAGTATTTTTCATGTCAGAAAAAAGTATGAAAATGTGACTTGAAAGATGTTTTTCCCCTATGTAAAAGACAAAAATCTAAATTTCTGGAATATAAACATCACACAGCATTGACTTATTTTTAGTTGGGATCCTCAAAGTTAAATTTACAATGTCCAAAATTTTTTGTCTGAGCCAATGTTTCACTTTCCAATTATTAAGGGACATGAAGGATTAAAAAAAAAAAAATCAAAAACTGGATTTGAAGTTCTTAATCAGTTTAGACTTGGACACTAAAAAAAGCGCTTATATGGAGAGGAAAATGTTTTTTTTTTTTTTTTTACTGAGCTGACCAGAATGTTACAAAACCTTTTAGATCATGCACATTCCATCAAAGCTTTTCCCACTTGGCTGCACATCTTGCCTGTATTCCTCACGGATGTCGAGCAAAATGAAAGCTGCCTATTCAATCATGTCAAAAACTCTGTCACATGGTGGAAACAACCACCTGTCACTTTGATGAAGCTTTCATCAGTTTAGCAGAGCCGGAGGCGACGCTTCAGGTTCCTGCTGTAGTTCCACCTCAGAGGTCGAGGCGCTCCCTTCACCTGAGCAGGAGATGTCCTCACTGTGTGAGTCAGCAGCGGCTTTGTCATACTGATATGGCAAGGGGAAAAACAAGGTTGACAAAACTTTGTTCTTACTGACATTGCTCAACCCACAGCTTGGCTTTAGTGTTATTGTTTTACTTAGAAGATCATTTGGAAACTTTAGATGGCTTTCCCACCATGTTCGATTCTGTGAGTGTGTCCTTTCCAAACTCTAAATGGCTTTGTGTAACATTTTCTTCTCCCTCTGTGGAGGAGGCAGAGCAATAGTCAATCCTGCTTGTCTAATATCGAGCAGTAGCCTGGCAACAGATTTGCAATGAGTTTTCAGACCAAGCCTTTCCTCTCTACTGAGGCTTGTGAAAACAAATGGGGAAAACTGGCTTCCTGGTCAATAGGTCTATCGATCCTAATGGAAACGCTATCCATCTTTTCAGCCGTTCGAAAAAACACTGGAGGAATTTTCAGGCCTGCATTTGCAGGGTGGCAACCTAATATTTATGGGAGTGTTTCTGACCCAAAAGAATGCAGTCATGGGTGAGATGACGTCTCTACCAATCTCTTGGGTGGAGTTCGATGTCTCACCTGACCGAACGCAACACCGTGTAATAAAATGCTATTGGCTCATCATTTTGCACTTTGAGTCTAACTTGTTCAGGAGTGCACCGGTTCAGCTGATAGCCACTTAGAAATAGAAATGGCCACAGACAAGAAAGAAAACCTCTCGTGTTGAAAGGTTTTTGGTTCATCAAGCATTTCTATAGAAAATCCCCCTGCTGCATCACAGATGGTGTTGTAATATGTTAAAAAAATGTGCTGCATATGTTCAAGACTCTTGCAGGGTGTATTAGTCATGTAGGGCTGTTTGGGAATTAAAAGGAGCTTTGCTCTTTAGTGGAGCATGAGGTGGGCAGTCAAGAGGCAGCACGATCCAGAGGAGTGGGAAGAGGGAGGATGGGATGCGTAAAAGATTGGATTTGTGTCTGGAGACTGAATCGATTACGGTTCGGGAGGAGGGTTGTAACCAGGAAGCGTGACTGACTTCGGCCTGCGGAGATCTATTTCAGCTGAAGTGCGGCAGAGTAAATTGTGGACTACACACAAGCACGTCTGTTATTATAGTCCTCGTGTGGCGCTCCCTGACTGTTTGAACACAAAACAAGATAGCAGATTGCTTAAAGGGGAGGTTAAATATTCGGGGTTTGAGTTACAGTCGTCAAGTGAGACATTCTGGCTTGCTCTAGATAATGACATTGGTCATTAAAGATGAAGATGTCAACAAAAGAAACAGCCGTCCCTTGTCCTCTGTCTTCTTTACACAATGACTGGTGGTTCCAATTCAGCCACTTTATTGATATTGCATAAATGTCACATCTTTGTGATAAGTTGGGAGATTTGTGTTATATTGACTTGTTTATAAATGTGAAGATCTGGGCTGCCTTGTAAGGTTATACCTAAACCCTGCACCAATAGAGGCCTACAGTCCATCTATAAAGCCTGAAGAGGTATGAATGTTATTAATTTTGGGATTTTAATGATTTGCTTGAACTGCTTTCTTTCTATGGTGGACTGGTCATTTAACAAGTTATTACCCATAAAGGACAATGTAATTTAGTTACAGTTTAATAAATATTTTAGCAGCTATGAAACAACATTTAGAGTGATGTGAGCTAACTCAGCCTTCACTCTGCAGTCATTCTTTCCAATGCTGTGCCAGTATTCTCACCACTATTTATACACTGAACACCTGACATGAACTGTAGACAGTTCATATATTCACGCTAATGATTGTCTGCTGTCCACACTGACTCTGTGAGTTGCCACACTTGATCTTAATTGAGAGTCTGCAGGTCAGTTGTTCACAGTTGCTAGTAGCAGGCTAACGTTATTGCTGTTTGTTTCTTTTTAAGGCAAAGACGATAATCCATTACAGTAGCTCGTCATGTTATCTGTCCTCACTGTTCCATGTATCCAACATTACAAATTACAGTCGCGTGTCAGTAGAGGCTGTAGCGTGGAGCCTGTAATGTTAGAGGTCCAGTATTTAATAACAGAGTGGAGCTGAGGTTTGTCCTGGCTGTGTTTAACTGTTTACTTTGCGTTATTCAGCCATGCAGCAATAGAGACAGTGATGCAGTGTTCCCAAAGTAGGTTCCAGCTCGTCAGCTGACTGCTTGCTACAGTGGGTCACGTTAGCCATAATCAGCTGTGGAATGTCTTCTCTCTCTCCATTTTCCCTTTTTTATATATATCTATATATATATATTTTTTTCCACCCTCCCAATTTATGCCTTGCCCTCAAACTAGAACCAATGTCTTTCCTATTTTTTTTATTTCTCTCTCTCTCTTTCTTTGTATTTTCTTTGTGCTTTGTCACAAGACTGCAGGGATGGTGTAGAAGCAGCGCTGCATCACACAACTGTGACTTGGTTTTAAAAGAATGTCCATTCAGATTTTTCTAAAATGCAAGCTAGTTGTAATGGGTTTTGACCAGAGTGCTTATTTAAAAAAACACAAGTAAATGATAAAAAAAAAAGAAACCTTTGGGTGAGAAATAAGATCAAATCAATTAAAGCATTCATAAAGGATGAAAAAGAATAAACAAAATTATCAGAAGAAAGTGGAGGCAATCAAGTGGAAAAAAATAATTAAAATGCGATAAAAGCATGGCAGCAAAATACTGGCAGTCGGAAAAAGATTTCACGCAAGTATTAGTTTGTTAATCAGCTTTTCTTTCTTTCTTTTTAATATAATTAACCAATGGCCTCACTGGAGGCATGCCAATGTCTGCAAATATCATCCGCTAATGTTGGTAAACTTGTACTGCACATTTCCTCTCTGTGTCAAACACACAGGATGGTTTACATTTTGTCGTGTTGTGTTTAAAGGTACGGCATCCGTCCCGAGAACGTGATCATCTACGGGCAGAGCATTGGCACGGTTCCCTCTGTGGACCTCGCCTCTCGCTACGAGAGTGCCGCAGTCGTCCTCCACTCCCCGCTCACCTCTGGCATGAGAGTGGCTTTCCCTGACACCAAGAAGACCTACTGTTTTGACGCCTTTCCAAAGTGAGTGCAGCCCGACGACAGATGGCATGTGTGTGTATGCGAGGCTGACTGTGACAGGTTTGCCGTTGAAGCGTGCCATCTGTCCTTTACGGATAAAAATGCCTATAAGGACAATAGATTGAAATAATTTTCATCTGATTAGCTCAAGACTGGGTAGAAAATATTTCCAACTGCTCCCTCTGCTGGCTAGTTAGTGAAATACAATGCAAATGTATTTGTGTCCCTTTTCAAATTGCACAAATTTTAGGATTACATTACATAAAATCCCAATAAACACGCTCAATTCTGTAATATTAATATCATCCTCTATTTTTGTTTGTTTTAATGTGCAGCAGATTAATCAATTTTTAACCATTACCTTCTCTAATTTGTCATTTGTTTCTCTTGGGTTTTTTGTCTCGAAGCATCGACAAGATTTCCAAGGTAACGTCGCCAGTCCTCTTGATCCACGGTACGGAGGACGAGGTCATTGACTTCTCCCATGGGCTGGCGCTGTATGAACGCTGCCAGCACCCAGTGGAGCCGCTCTGGGTGGAGGGCGCCGGACACAATGACATAGAGCTGTACGGACAGTACCTGGAGAGGCTCAAACAGTTTGTTGCACATGAGCTGGTCAATTTATAGAGCTGCTTGAAATAAGAGAAGCAGGAAAGAAAGCTGCAATTTTACATACAGCCTGAGTTATTGATTCTGAATTATTAAACGGAGAATCAGTGTCTGTCTTGAAATGACTTAGTGGCGACTCTCTTCACTTAGTCGAGAAGCTTCCCCTCACTCCTATCATTTGGCTTTCTACAGGATTACCCTGATCCTTTTTTCCACCAGAAACCTCACCTCCATATGAATCCTTTTTTGCTTTTAGATCTGTTTGTTGGACGCTGCAGTTTGTGACTGATAGAAGGGAAAAGAAGACATGTGCAAGGACAATATTAGAGTTAATGGAGTAATTACAAAGTAATTAAGTGTCATATTTTGTTCCTGCCTTATAAGAAAAGGTTTGTGGTTCTTAATGGAGACTTGCATTCCAGGAAATGGCCTTTCTACAGACTAATTAGTCTAAATCGACTGAACTCCATATTGTCCTACTCACTGCATCTGATTATTGCTTCTATCTCCTCTGAGGACCCAGTTTGTGTTTCATTTTTTTTCTTTTTACAGAACATGTTGGATTTGCACATATTGTCATAAAAGAGTTGAACTAGACAAACTAACACTTATCTGTGCTAGTGTTGCCAAATGTTTTCATATACTTAAGAACCCTGTGTAAATAATGAAGAGTGCAACTTGCCATCATCTCTGTGTCTCTGTAAAATGTAAACGGTACAGCTTGATTATAGATCTTTTCAGTAAGATGGTGATCAGCAGTGAAAGGTTTGGTTAAATGCTTGAGAGTAGGCTCTTTCCAGCCACTTGAAAGGTTGTAACTTTTTAGTTTGATTTGAAGTATTGTTGATTTAAGACACCCATCCTCATAGTGCTGTTGATAGTTTTCAGATGACGCCGGGCACATCTATGGACAAAAATCTGGCCTTTTGGTAATAATGAGTATATAGAAAGACGATTATGAATCCCAGTTATGTGCAATTTCTGCCTTTGGGTTTTAATGTCAAAAACAACAAAAAAAAAAAATAGTAACAATATGCCTACTTTATGTAATTGGGTTAGATTATTGTATCCTTTTCCCCCCTAAAGTTCACAGAAATGAAACTACTGTGACAGCTGCTGTCAATTCTAGTTGACCACTATTGCTGTTCAGGGTGAAGTATGATCACTGCTAGTCTTTGTTTTTTAGATCAGGAAGTGGCTAAAAATCTCACAATAGGTTATTTGGGGTAGAAGTATTATCTTCTTCCTCCAGTATATTTACACTGGACAGTTTTTACTCCACGCATGGTTCTCGGGTCTCCACTGTACTGAGACAATGAGCTATTTCAAAGCGATTAGCTCTGCATCCCGGGACTCATACATGGCCTAAATGTTTTTGCTTTGTGTCAATTTTATCTTGCTTCACCATAACATTTATGAAATCGTTTTTCTTTTGCCCTTCTGAAAGAGCCAAAATGGAGCTCGGCCTGGCCGTCAAATCCTTAAAATGAAAACATCAAAGTGCTGCTGTGTGCCATGAACAGCGTTTACCTTTGTATTTTGTTTTGCCTTCACTGGCATGGAAGCATTCAATTGCAAAATAAATTTCTTTTTTCTTCTGGGTATCTTAAGTCTTTGGACACTTGAATTATCTTTTGTCGCAGTTAACAATAAGCCAATCGGTGCTACTGTAAACCTTCAGGTCTGCCCAGCTGCCTGCTAAACGAGCAGAAATGACGACCTGTTTGTCAGATTGACCAAGATCCACGCCCGGATTGGGGACCTCTTCTTTTTATGCACTCATGTATCAACACTTTTTTTTCTATTGTATTTTATTTTGATCTATAAAATTTTTTTTTGCTTATTTTTTTTTTCACTGTAAAATGTTCCGAATGTATATTTACAGTTTTTCTCTTTTTTTGGGGGGGGGGGGGATTTGTCTTTTTTTTTTTTTTTTTTTAATCCTAGATATGCCGCGGCTGTCACTCGGGCAGCCTTTTGTACTCGCCACTCTAATGGGTGTAATCTGATTTGATTTAGTTTGTATAGGATATTTCAATGCAAAGAAACTATGTATTAACATCAATATAGTAATTCTAACATGGATAGAGCAAATAAAATCGTATGTGGAATAATGATCTTATTTGTGACTTTTATTATATTGTATCGGAATCAACTTAAATATTTTATTGCGTAACTCTAAACGGCCACACATGAAACACTGTTCATTTGGTATGAAGTAAGTTTGGTTTTGACCCAGATCCTCTAGGAACTAAAATATTTCACAATGTTAATTGGATGTGGGAAAGTTTTGAAAGGTTCTCCACAGTATGACGGTTTTAAGTTGTGAAGTACCTTTTGTCCCTCCTGAGGACCAGCAGGTGGCGATGTTACTCTAATCTCGCTCGCTGAACACAAAGTGTCTGATAATTCTTAAAATAACTCCTTGGAAACTCATGTTTTCTATGGAAGACAAGGAAAACGGAAATCCACATACTTAAGGTTGTGCAGGAAAGAAACCTCTGCACAAGATGACATTAAAAGCTTTATATATATATATATATATATATATATATATATATATATATATATATATATATATATATATATATATATATATATATATATATATATATATATATATAGAGAACATGCATGAGAACGAAAAACAGGAGAACAGCCAGTTTGCATGTTCTCCCCCAGCAGGGGACTTTTATTTAAAACTTTCGCCACTTTGGTTCTGTGAGCTCAGCAGTGCATGCTTATCTCGCTGTGTCTGTGTGATGGTGTGGTGAAACCATCCAAACATCCACAGTGACCTCTCATCCAGTGTCAGCCAGGACATGCTCCAGTCTCCCCTTTCATTTTGAACTGTAAGGTAAAGCAGATGTATTTTAAAAAAAATACAATTGAAGGAAAAAAAGAAGTTTGAGAATATCTGACAGGAGTAAACCATAAAATTGGCGTTCGAGTTCAGCGCTTAAGTCCATAATCCGCGTACTTCCTATTGTGTGCAGTTTTTCAGATGTCCCTTAAACGCACCACAACTTCCTTTCTCTCCAAGCCGCGCCTGCTCTCTCTTGGTGGTGCTGGAGGCTGACCGACGGACGAAAGACAGCCTATCAGCGGAAGAAGAAAAAAAAAAAACATGTGTAAAAAGAATATATATAGAGGGAAGTAAACCCAGTCAACTTCCTCGGCAGATAAGTTTTGCTCTCCTCTCATCAGCAGCGGCTGTTTTGCCTCTTCTATCGGTTCGCCTGAGAGCGAATGGACAGAGCGGTGAAGCGGCAGGACAGCCTCTCCACCAGCGGCAGACCTCACCGTCCACACGGCCGTCCGCATTGTGTCTGCGTCCGTCCGTCAACCATTGGGGGTGGAAGAGGATTCACCGGGTGAGCCTTTTAGTTCACGGTTGCCTTTGTTTATTTATTTTTTCTCAGGGGAGTGGTACTTCCTAACAGCGTTTAAACTTCGCCGAGAGGTGACAACTAAACGGCGTGTTGCTACGTGTCCCACACTCGTAGCTACTAGTTGTTGTTTTTTTTAATGCCAATAAAGATTTATTTTTGCCTCATACAGCGTTTTTTATGGTTCCTCTTTTGTGATGCATCAGTTGGCAAAGCTCTCGGTTTTACCCCTGTGTAACTCAGCTGGCTATTTTATTGCAGGAAGAGTCACGGCAGCCAAAAACCAATCATACAAGTTGTGACTCCCCATTTATAGAAGTACATGCAACTAAAACGCATCTCGTGTCTCAACGTGAGCCAGAGTCAAAGCGCGGTGACAGCGCAGACCCAGTTTCAGAGAGGAAACACATGGTTCCCAGTATAACACCAGAAGTCTTCCAGACAGAAACTCTTACAGCGGAGGAATGCTTTTGTCCGTCCGTCTTTGACTCTCAGTCACCCCCACCCTCCGTTCACATCTGCTTGATATTCAGCAGCTTTTACATCGGATGAATATCAGCGGTGAGCTGATCAAACCTCTGATTAGTGTATTTGTGGTGAGATCACAAGAGGCAGCTGATCTGCTGTATTAAATACGACTTCTCGGGTATTCTTATGCAGATTTTCATATTTATTGTTCACATTAATGTCCTTGTCTAATGTTGCTTGTCTTCTGGCTTCAGGGAAAAAACAAGGTGCACACGAAAGCTGTGCATAGATTTCAGAAATGTTTGACAATAAATGGATGCTGTTCATTTCACCCAATGCTTTGAAAACTGACTATTTAATGTTGTTTTAGTTTTTTTTAAAAGATGCACAGTTTTCCAAAGGGCATCGAGGATGAATGTGTGGAAGAAAATACTTTGGTCAGGGGGGGATCAAATTTTAACTTTTGCCCATCATGAAAGCCATTATGTCAAAATCATTACAGGAAGACCATACCCATAAGGCGGTGGCAGCATTATGCTGTGGCAATGTTTTTCAGCAGCAGCGACTGGGGAGCTGCTCTGAATCAAATGGAAGATAAATGGTGATAAATACGGGGATATTTGTGAACAAAACCTGTTTGATCCTGTCGGTGCTTTGAAACTGGGACGAAGGTTCACCTTCCAACGGGACGATGATCCAAGGCGCACCGGGTGTGTTGTTTGCTGCACAAATGAAATGTTAAAAGTTGTAGGCATGTTCTGTTAATAAAATTATTCAACCCCTAAAATAATGCATCTTAATTCCACGCTGTGAGGCAGCAAAACACAAAAAAGCGAAAGTATTCGCACCCTTGCCACATTGTAAATGCATGAAACTAACTGACTACAAACCAAACTAAAATAATTTGCAATAGCTTAAGTACATGGATATTATCTGAGTTGATTGTGGAAGTGGAAAGGATTAAATTAAATCAAAATGCACAAACACCAATTACCAGTAGATTAAAAAATTCAAGCAAGAATATTTGCGATTTGAAGCAATTCAAGTTTTGAAGACAATTGTAACTTGGAAGTTGAACTCTAGGTTAAACCCAATATTTACAATCTCAATATCCCAAATGTTTCACAGTCTATGTAGAAATCTGCTTAAATCCTTCCACTGGTGCTGTACAACATGTCAAATCACAATGTCAATGTGAGCAAATTTCACAACTGCAAATGACTGCTTGGATGCAGAATCTGGTAGGATATTGTCTGTCATCTGCCATGGCCTCCTGATGTTGTGCAGCCCTAGTTTTCGCTATTGCCAGACAATCAACTCGACTTTTATACCTCACTTGATGCCTGAAAGTTTGTATTTATTTATTTGTTTATTTTTTTTTACTTTGTTTTACAAAGGTTTGTAGTGATTATCCGTATTTTGTTACCCAGATGTGTTTTACAGTCCATGTAACTTAGTCAGTGGGAAGAAAATACACATTATGATGGCATCCTTAGGCTTGAGAGAGTGAACATCCAAAGCAAAGTGCCATCATTGTCCCTCTGTCTCTGACAGCTCCGCTGTACGTAAGATGGATGATTCTTTATATGTACAATAAATGTTTTATACATGTTGCAAGGGGAATGTTGACGTAGATAAGCCGGAGCGTGTTACGCTCAGTTTATTTCGTGGCTCACATAAATCACAGGGCTATTGTCTTACTTGCCCTTTATTGTGAACTGCTTTGTTGAGGACTTGAAGAGGTTTGTTTGTTGCTCTTGAACAAAACGATGACTAATTTGCTCATCAAGACAATGGCTTTTTTAAAATTGTTTGTGTGTGCTAATCGGTCGGTGTGATACGGTCTTTCTAGATTTCATTGAGGCAGTTTTTGATTGTCAGTAGAGAGAACTTTCCTGCTCTCTTTTAGGACTCCGATATTAGAAAATCCTGCAATACCGGTTGCATTGATAAATATTGTGATTATGATGTCAGTCACGATAAACACCCATTTTCTTTTCTCTCTTTCTCAAGCCTTCTTCTGTCACTCTGACTTAGCATTGTGAACAAGGTCCTTTTTTTTTCTACTGTGATCAAATCTCCCTCATATATTCACATCTACATTTATTTTTGACTGTCCTACTCATCAAGTTGCAAGATACAACCTTCTTTACAACAGATTTGTATGCATCAGCTTTGATGAAGAGTTTGTTCAACAGGGAGAAAAAAAAGCACAACTTTTTGTTTTCTTTCAAGGATTAACTGCAACTAGTGACCGAACATGGTAAATAACATTACTTCTGATTTTCCTTCCCGAGAAACAGAACATTTTATCTGTTGCATACTTAACACATACTAATTCGAAGCTTCTTGAAGCACAGACGACTTTGTTCACAGATAGGCTGGGCTTTAGATTCCTAGTCACAGTATAAGTGTATATAGGAAGAGAGGGAAAGTGGTTGTAGTGTTTAGTGAAAGAGTGCATATTTTTGTACTACAAGTAGTGGAAAAGTAACTACCAATATTAGACTGTAAAATAGACTGTAGAAATAAAAGTGATCCAAGAACATAGATTACATAAGAAACTTCACAACTTTCATCCACTTAAAAAAATAAAAAATAAAAAATCACTTTAACTTTGATTTTGCCAGGGCATCTTCTGTGCACAGCCTTCTTCAGATCACACCAATGATTCTTCAAACTGATTCTGGTTTGAAGTCCGGTTAGGCTTTTCTGACTGAAACCATGACCTTTTCCTTGCAAAATCACTCTTGCTGATTTGGTGTTGGGCCTTTTAGTTAATGTGAAAGATGCAGTTCACCCTCAGCTTTCTAGCAGAAGTCTGAAGTTCAGCTCAATTACTGCTTCCGTCTTGACTAAGAACCTAGATACATCTGTATAAAGATGTTTCTACGTCCAGTTCTTTGTAATGTCATGATTGTGCTATGTTTTCTTTATTTGATTGTAAATCTTTTTACTGTTTTCTATCTCATGCCTTTAAAATGCATTTGTATGTTTAAATCTTTTAGAATCTCTGAGGGATCATGATTTTGACTAAGAAATTGTTAGGACAAGCCTGGAAGCTAAAGTTTCTTCAAGATTAATGAGATGCACTTTAAATGATAGCATATGTGTATCGATTGCTGCCTAACATGGGTTTGAATGTGATTATTATTTTTGAACATAGCTACATCTCCTTGAGATGCACACCTATGGGACTAATATATTTGAGTTGTTTTGGTTCTTCTTTTTCCTTTTAAAAGATCTCAGGTTGTTTTTCATTTGAGGTTTACAGATGACCATGAAGGTGGAGAAAGTTCAGAAAAATATTTATGGTCATTTTCTTTTTTTCAAACCACAAGATCTTGACATTTTAATTGGGGTGTGTGTCCATATCTTTTATATCCAGTGTATGCAAAGTGTTTGCTTCTGGCCATTTGACCTCTTTATGTTTGCATGTCTCATAATCTGGCAAAAGTCAGTTTGCACACTAATAAGGCTGTCCCGCCTCATCTCTGGGAACGAATGAGGGGCTCTCCCACTCTTCAAAAAATATTTGCGCAAAGTTTTGGAATAGGAGTTAGACTATTCTAGAGGAATTAAATTCCTTGGGACATTATTTTAAGATGATGATGATAAAGATGTGTACCCATCCGTGGCCTCAGTTTCTTGGTGTTGCGTTCTTCATTTATGCTGAACAGTGGAGCTCCAGCTGAAGCGCTCTCCTTCTTCCCTGCAGTAATTGGTGCCATCTGTTTGGCTGTGTTTTGGTGTTTGGAATGCTCTGTTATGTTGTGATCCATTAATGCTGACAAGAGCAGCCAGTGTCATCCTGTTCAAGACAAATCGTCCAAGAAGAAGTTTGGCGCTGATGTGACAAATTAGCTTGCATTTTAAAAATTAAGTCCAAGGATATTAACCTTTACCCCTCAAACTTAGTGGTTAGTGGGGGATTCTCTGATTTTTCTATCCCTTAACTCACACCCCCCAGGGTCCTTTACCTCCTACTGTTTTCCTACTCACTTCTAATTTCTGTTCCTCTTATGTCTACCTCTACTTTGACCTTCTCTTTTTGAAATTTGTTTATTCCTCCATTTTATAGCTTGATTTTTTTTAAACAACTTTTTATCTCTGACCTGTCTGAGTGTAAGAATTATGAAATGTTCACATGACTAACAATACTTGTTTTTTTTAAAAAATAATTATTTTCGAAAATATTTGAGTCCACTTAATGGTTTATACTTTTTCTAAAGTTGAATCTCATAAGATTCAACTTGAGACTGATTGAAAAAAAATAGAATTATATTGTAAAAATATATTTTACAATTTTACCTGAAATTCTAAAATATATTTTTCCTCACACTAATGCTCTCTCTTGTTCTTTTTTTGTTTCCATCCTCAGATAAGCGGACAGGAGTACCATGCCGACGAGTGATTGCCCAGGCCACATCCCTGCATTTGTGGCTCCATCTCACAGCAACCATCAGAGGTGTCCAGGTTACATTCCTGGTCGGGTGGCTCCAGTCCGCTCGCCTCCACCTGCCAAAGCTCCACCGCCTCCGCCGTTGAAGCCACATGGCCTGCGACTGGAGCAACGAACTACGCCCAGCCTGTCGGTGGAAAGTCGGCGCAGGGGTCCTTCTCTGAACATATGGCAAAGGAAAAACACTCTCATCTTCTGCGGAGTCTCGCTGGGGGCTTTCCTTTTTACCCTTATACTTGTCCTCAGTTCCACAAGTGGAGACGAATTAGATGGTTAGTATTACAGGTTTTCTTAAAATATGTCAAATTCCTACTGTTATGGTTTCTAATTGTGATTGGTTGTACTCACAGAGAACTGTCCAGACCACCACTTATCCCTGAGCAACTGGAATCCAGGTCACCAGCCAAACAAGGATATTCTTATCCGCAGGGGGCATTTGTATCGACTGGAATCTTCTGCCACCTTCCGTTCACTTACCATCCAATCAGGAGGTGAGACTGTGATATTTGCATAATGTTTTGCATTCTTCACCAAGCAATTTTATTTATAAGACGCATTTCATTTGACTTCTCACAGGTCGTGTAGTGTTTGCTGACAATACGGATGGAACCAAAAACATAACTTTGAGAACACATCATATCCTCATAGAAGATGGTGGTGCTCTTCATATCGGTTCACCCAAATGTCGCTACCGTTCTCGTGCTACAATCGCCCTCTTGGGTCGCTCAGATAACAAAGCTGTCCCCGAAGTCCCGGTCATGGGCCGCAAGTTCATTGGTGTCATGGCTGGCGGAACTCTCGAGCTACATGGCACAGAACGTGTTTCCTGGTCTCTGCTGACCCGAAGCATTCCTGCATCCGGACTTTCCACTGGGGGCTATGCCTTCCAGAAAAACTTCAGCCGAGGGATCAACTTCCGGGTGTTCGACCAGGACACATCTGCTTTGCTTTACGACGAGCGCTTCGACACCCATGAATCCCGGGATGACAGTCGGAAACTCACTCAGCTGCTCCGCTCCCTGCCGGCGGGCCGCATAGTCGCCCTGGCTGTCGGGGACTCTGCCGTCAAGAGCTTGCTGGAAGAAACCAAGAAAGCCTTTAAAGAGGTGCTTGGCAGCCAATTTGCAGATGATCTTAAATACAGGTAACAACACATTACCAGCACAGTTCATCTCTGATTCCTCCTGTGGGAGTTATATTGGCTTTTAAGCTTTTTGAAATTATGTGTTGGCAAGTGTCTCACAAAGACCTTTGTTTCTCCAATGAGTCTGGAGTGGAAACGTCTTTAGGAGTGTCTTGTTTACTCTGAGTCTCCTGGGCCTGATAAGGAAAGTGATTGTTTTCTTCTTTGACAGCTAAAGTAAACACTTCCACTTTTGAAGCCTCTCTACGTAGAGGACCAACATTTTGTTCCACGCATATCCTCAGTGGAAAAAAACGATGCCCCCTTTCACGTACCATTGCATTCAACATGTTCACTTGAATCTTTCCCAGTTACTTGTCTTCCTGTTTCCTGTGCCTTCCTGCTATATCGCACTGTACCAGAAAAAGGAAGCACGCACAGGACAAGAGGGTTCAGGTCAGAGGTTAGAGCATTTGCACAAAATCTGGCAATTCAGGGACAAATGTGTTCCATGTGGTTATTATCTCAGAAGAACAGAAAGATAAATGTGCATTGTCTGTGGTTCTGCCAGCAGGAGTTGATGGGTTTTAAACGAGCTTTCAGTGGCAGATATCTTGTTACTATCACTCAAGTCCAAGTATGTACAAGGTCATGGTTTCCCATAACTGTGTGATTTGCTTTTGGACGCACAGATGCCTTCAGCGTCACATTTCACATTTGAAGGCGAGTGCCAGGGCATTGCGGTTTCTGGCCATATTCCCCTTAAACCCACTCCCACTTTAGAGTAGTTTACATGAGTCACATAATTCATGTTTATTCTTGGAGGTGCTTATTTACTAGCTGTAGTTTAATTTTTTCATATAGAGCTCTGACAATCTGTATACTCCCTAACACGCTTCTTCAGTTTTTTTTATTTTCTACATCTACATTTTTCAGATTATTAGCAAAACATGTGTTCTATCAGTAAATATAAAAAGCTGTTCATGAAGTGGAAAAAAAACTGGCATGCAATTGAAAAACTGCATACCAACTTGACCCTTTGTGAAATAAAGCCTAAAGCCTTCACCTAATCACTGGTTGAATCACCCATGGTATCAATGTTTATGATAACTATTGTAATAATACTGAGTCTTTTTCACCATGGTGAGGGAATTTCAATCCTCTCTTCTCAGGGTTGATTGAAATGACTCCATTATGGCTGAATTAAAGACAATTAATTCAGATACAATGGAGGCATTTTGATGATTAGCAACCTATTTAAGATTATGTCACAGCATCTCAATCAGATTCCATTCTGGACTTTGGCTAAGCCTTTTTAAAACCTTCATTTTTTTGGTTGCTTTGTTAGTTGTAACACAATTCACACATTCACTACATTTCTGTATTGTTTCCACTTGTGGATAAGTTTTGTCAGACTTTCAAGACTGATCGACTAAAGTAACTTTTTCTTTATATTTCTTTGGCTCAACGGCATCGTGAGATCTTTTAGCCTACTTCATGTTGACAGACAGGTTCTATTAAAGGGATTTCTTGATTCTACAGATATGAGAGTAATCGGGCCAGGTTGTGACTATAAAAATTTAACTTGGTTTTTAAAAATGTATTAATCCAAGCTCTTTCCCTTAATAAATAAATACATTTTTGATAGTTCAGCTTAAGCTAGTTTTTATATTTTAACATTAGTTTGATCTGAAAATTTAAGTGTGACAAAAGCAAAAGCACAAGACATCTGTAAGGGAAGCAAATACTTTTTCGTGCTTTTTTTCCCTTTCTTTTTTCCAGAACAGCTTGCTTTTGGATTTGCCAATAGTAAACAACACACCTGTATTTTCTTCAGGCTATTGTATGAAGTTTCTTGTCTTAATCTTAAACTGAAATGGTGTGTGTTTCTTTTTTCTTGAACATGTCAAGGGTTCAGTTTATGGGTTTGTTGAAAAACTGCAGAGATTGTTGTTAGAAGAACCAAGTGAGGTGAAGCTTTCTGTAAACATTTAAACTCTTTATTGCCACAGCATTTAATAGTTTGAACACCTAATGACCTCATACGTTTATGTACACATAAACGCATTCATTTTGAAAGGGCAGGGTGTATCCAAACTCTTGACTTGGACATCATGTTCATGACAAAAGCATAACAAATAGTCGCCTTTCTCAAATCCATTAGAGTTCTCCCAGGTTGGTTTAATGTGCGTCAGCTGGCCTTCCTGTCTCGATTGACCTCTGTCTTCAGTCTTTGTCTAGGAGTAGCGCACTCAACATAAACAATAAAGATATGTTTATGTTGGTCTATTGTTAATTCACCTCTGCACATTTTATGATCAATGCAAACAATGTAGTTGTCGACATCAAGCTAGTGTTGGGAATAAGGGTTTGATGATAAAAAACAGAGGATCCTATTTTCTGCCTGGCAGGCCTTAATTTGGTAGTGAATCTCTTAAATTCTTACAAAAATGTTGATTCCTTTAATATATATATTTTCCCTTTTAAAGAGGCATTTTAATTTGACCTGCAGTTTGTATTTGGTGAATCTGGGATTCATCCGGTTGCATTTGGAGAATGAAACGTTGAGCCTACTGTAAGATGTAAGATTGTTCACTGCAACCAGTCTGCTGATATCACCTGTTTTTTTTTTTTTTGTTCAACTGAATGATTAAAAAGGTTTTATTACATGGGTTTAGCATGCAATGGTTACGTTGGGTTTGGTCAATGTTATTGATGATGAAGCACTAAAATGTTCAGAATAATGGCCTTTAATCAGCAGCTGAACTTTGATTTAGATCATATGCTTTCAGAAGTACACCGAGTACTCATTAATATTCACATCCTAAATCTCATCTACTCTAATGCTTTTAGTTTCATTTTCAACTTGTAAGATTCCTTGTTGTGACCTAACTTGAGTAGAATCATCTAATTATTGTTACTTTATAGCATGAAACTGAACTCTTTGAAGTGTCAGGGGATTTTTATGTCTCAATGGAAGAAATTTACATCATTCAGATTCCTTTTGCAATTGACACAGTCAAACACTTAATCATTTTTCTGAATTTGAATTTTCTCATTCTGGTGCTTCTTAGTGTTGCTTCAGCTGATAATATTTTAACCATTGCTTCAAGTGACATATTTTTTAATGTTCTGATTAAATTTAATGATTTTGGCTCAGAAAAAAATGAAAACCTAAAATAAATGTTTTCCACAACTATAGGATATACATAATTTGCAAAATCTAGGGATAGATTGTTGACTCCACAGCTACCCAGCAGACAATCATTAGCACATGATTGTCTGCTTGACAATGAGTCATAAGATCATTACTCATTCTTGCTCAAGAAGATTCATGTTTAGAGTGTTCTATCCAAACATATTAAAGAAAAATATGGCAGAAAAATTCCTGTGGCAGAGATGGCCACAGGAAGGGCCATCTCTGCACGCACAAAAGAATGATTTTATTTGGAAATCCAGTATCTATGTTGAAGTATCCATGTTGCTTGAGGATAAGTGTGAAATTTCCACAGGAGGTGATTCAGTGAGGCATCCTGTCTGCTGGTTTTGCTCCTGTTTTATGAATTCACTGCTCATGCAGTAGTTTTTCAGTGCCACATCATCGTTATTGTTTTTCAATGGAAATATGAAACTCGTCATTCTCCGGTACGTTTTCTTTTTCAGGCAGGCGTGGGCCTTGGTTTCTGTGGTTGGAGGTGGCAACGAGTCATGCTCAGAGGATGTGAGAGAACACGAAAACCTCAACACAGGTGGAAGAGCTCTTGCAACTCGCAATTTCACCACTGTGGAAGGAGTGGATTTCTCTGTGTCTGCCTACAGCGAGTGGAAGAATGGTGAGAGCCAACTTTTGCCAGTTTGCCAAACTCACGTAAAGGTATTTGCTTAAAAATAGAATAATAGGCCTAAAGTGTCTATTTCTGCAGATGTATCTGATTGTGGAAACTACTTCTATATAGATTGCTCCACAATATCACAGTGAATGCTGAATAATTCAGATGCCAAGATTTGAGTAATGGTAATTTAACCACAGTTGTTATGGAAACTCTGGTCTCTGGAATGTGATTTCTTTTCCCCTCTGAGATTATTTTCACTTCCTTTTACTGTACCGTAGGTCAGAGAAAAATTCCTAATACAGGCGAGGATATTTAAATTGTCCAGAACCTCTCAGCTTTGATTTTCTTTTTTTTTTTTACTATATCGTTTTAAAGTCTTGTTGAGCTATGAAGATTAAAAAACTTAAGAAGTAGTAAAAATGATTTGATGAGAACCTTGATTCATGTATTTTCCAGCAGCCTCCCAGAGTTACTGTCTGAGAAAACTGCTATGTGAACTAATACTCTTTGAACCAAAGATCCTTTGGGCTCAACTGAAAAATACCTTTTGCAACATTAAATTATCTCAGCTGTCTATGTTAGATTTTGAATTATGTTTCCAAATATATTCCAGATATATCTGGAATATGCCTTGAGCTAGAGTTTGGGTGCCACATATTCAAAAGTCAAGACAATACTCTTTCTAATCCTTTTTTAGGAGAATTTGAATGTGAATGTGTAACGCTAACGACACAATTTTTTTTTCTATATCTTGATAGATTCAAGAGACTAAAACAGTATGCTTTTATAATCTTATTCACAGTTGAAACACATTGAATCTATCCTTTTTTCAAAATGTCTTAAACTCAGTGAGATTGGATGGAAACTTCTTATCTGCTTTCAAGTCTGAATAGACTTTTACATTTAAATTGTTTACATTGTTTTTCTGCTCATGCTCATGTGAAATGAGTCCACACAATGACTAGGTTTTTCAAAAAAATATATTTAATTGCAGTGATATTTCTTCTGATAATTTCCCCTCTGCTTTGTATTATGCAAGTTTTATCATCTAAAATGTGCATCAGAAATTTTTTTACAGGGCAATACAAGTCTGTTGACCAGACTAAATGTTTGTTGGCATCCAAAGTGAATACTTAGCCACTGAATTAAAATTGTCTCCAAAGTATCACATTCAGAGTCCTTTCATGCCATTTTTTACACATTAATACGACTATTACAACTTAGCATTTTTTTTGCAGCTCTAATAATGACTTGTGCTTTCTGTCTCACACCCAACAGGCTACCCTACCATGGGATTCCTGGTAGACTCTGCAGACCAGGTGGTCTTAAACCTCCAAGATGAAGTCCAGCCAACCTGGAAACCAGGCGACAACATAGTGGTTGCCAGTACAGACTACTCCATGCACCAGGCTGAGGAGTTCACCCTGTTACCCTGCCCTCAGTGTACCAGCAGGCAGGTTAGGATACAAGGTGAGACAACAGCCAGCACTGTTTTCTGCAAACAAGTGAAACTTTCATTACAGTTTAGCATTTTTACAGCATCTAAACATGTATATTTTAAGATAAAAAGGTAGAAAAAAGCTCAGGTATAGCTTCTAAATACTGAAGATGCAATGAATGGTTTAGAGTCAAAATAGGTGCCGCTGAGAAGCTCGTGCTCTTCAGTAATTCCTTTAAATGAGATTTTCACATGTCACCAAGTAATCATCAGGTACAATGGAATCTAATTTCTTTTCCAGCTGTTGGGTTGATGTAAGGTTTTTAGAAGTTGAAAAGAGATTATCAGCTTACATTCTCCTGGAAACTTTATCTCATGAAGACTGCAGGGATTTTAGAAATCTGGACACATTTCAGTTCATGCATTCCTACATTCTGTGCTGTTCATCACAGCTAAGACCTCTTATCAGCCATGCCCCCTTATGTCATTCCTCTCTGGTCAATAAACATTCACGGCATTTCTGGAGAAAAAGGGTGTATATTATATGCCTAGTGTTATATGGTTCCTTGGAGGACAGGCTGAGCAAATGTTACACCTGCTAAGCATGATGATCTTCAGCTCTTTTCTTTAAATTTAAATACACATTCTGCTTTTTAAAAAGTTGAATATTTGTTGTTTTATGTTTATTTTATTTTATTTTGGTTTGAGGGTGTGTATTAAGTTTAGCAAATCAAACTCCCTGTCACTGACAGAATGAGTTGTAGAAGCTGTTGCCCTTTTATTAGCCTGTCATTTTTGGGGATTTGGACAACAGACATGGTAGCATTAGGTGCCAAGTTGTGATTTGTGATTACAATTGTGACTCTTTTTTTTATGCTATTTAGGGAAGCCTCGATACAACCATGTTGGTGAGATCATCGATGGCGTCGACATGCGGGCCGAAGTGGCTCTGCTCTCTAGAAACATTCTCATCTATGGAGAAATGGAAAACTCTTGCTATGGGGACAACCTGTGCCAGTTCTTTAACTATGACACCTTTGGTGGCCACATCAAGGTTTGTGTTTGTAATTTTATAGCAGAATCCTGTTTGTATTGTTGTAAATATTGTTGTAACAGAACTTTGCCTTCTCTGAAAGAATCTGTGTTTATGCTGAGACAATAAACTGTTTAGATTCTGCCACTGTAAATCTTCAAAATGAATAGAGATGTTTATGTCTTGAGTTTAGATAGTACATATCGGATTCTTTGTGCAAGTTTTCATCTTATTCTGCATTTTATATTATATCTGATCTGCCATATGTCACCTTCTAAAAACTTCAAAATCTAAACACTGCAGACAGTCCAGTAGTTTACCTGTATATAACATCAGTATAATTTAGGTTAAGAAACCTTTCATGAATGCATTATGGCATTTCTCAGACTTTGTTTTGAGGTTTTTTTTACTTGAAAATGCCTTTCAACAATGACTAAATTGTTCCCAAATAACTAGGCTACAATCGTCATGCAATTAGTCCAAAAGTAAAAGTTCTGCAGACTTGTAAATGGAGCATTATGTTTATTAGATGTCTAAACATAGATGTGTTTTAGCCAAAATTGCTAAGTACAACAAAACCAGTGGGCTGGGATTGATTATAAGACCTCTCCCTTACAACCATAGAATCACCATAAAATAGCCAGTCAGATTTACAAGAACCAGGTTAAAAATGATGTACAAACTTCTGTTCCTCATTTGCTTCAAAGACATCCTGTCAGTGCTGCAATCGTGAATTAACTTCAAAGTCAGAGAGGTGGTGCTTCTGAATGGGCGGAGAACCGGTCTTGAAAATTCAATCTGATGCTAAACCTGGTTTGTTTTGTGAAAATGAACTCAAAACTATCATGATATCCAGAAACCATCTTGTCATTTCTAAGCCTTCACAGTTTGAATGTACTGGAGAATAAAATACAGCCTTTTACAACAACAATATAGATGTTACCACACAATCAGTAAAATGGGTAAATCAAATTAAGCAAACAACAAAACTTGACAAGCTCCCAGGACACTTGGTTGCGTAAACTGATGTGGCTTAATATGGCCATGTGTTGTGAGAGATTTCATCAGTCATGCAGCCCACATTGTTATATTTAAGGAAATCCAAACAAATGTAATGCCAAATTTGTATTTAATTTCATGAATTACAAATTGTATCTATACATTTGTAATAGCTTCTTAAGAGATTTGCATTCCCCATTGTTGCAACACCCAGATGCAAAGTCAATCTCTGCGATACTCTTTATGATCTGATATGCAGTCATATGTATGTCTGTGTATATATTGGTCTTGCCCTGTCTTAAAGCTACATTTTGTGCTTGTGTGTTTGTGTAAGTCTAATAGAGCAGGCAATGCAGCTGGTCAATAAGAGATGTGTGTATTGGGGCCAGTTCTTCCTTTAATAAGGAGGGAAGGCCCCAATACTTCCTTAAGTGGGGGATCTTTCTATATCCACGAAAGATCCCTCAGTGAGCCCAATACAAATTTGTGCTGAGGATGACTAATAATCAATGCAAAATTTCAAAATTGTCTTTGTTGCTTGACCTTCTCCTTAACCTGTCTTGTGCTTTCCTTTTCCACCAACCCAGATCCTCCGTAACTTCTCTTCAGTGCATCTGTCCCACGTGGAGTTAAAGAACATGGGCCAGCAAGCAGTAATGGGCAGCTACCCGCTTCACTTTCACATGTGTGGTGACGTGGACCAAAGGGGGGGCTACAAGGAGCCAACATTCGTGGATGGACTTTCCATCCACCACTCTTTCTCCCGCTGCCTCACCATCCACGCTACCAACGGTCTGCTGGTTAGTAAAATAATTGGTTAACACAATATGTTTATGGTTGCATGAATGCATCAAAATGAGATGCAGAAATAGGATACTCCGCAAATACTATATTAACTTAAAGGCTTGTTGGGAACTGAAGAGTTTTGATAGTTAAATACAGTTCCTTGCAAAAGTGTCGATACCTGTTGAAACTTTCTACATTTCCCCCTTACAACCACAAGATCAGTGAATTGTTGGGGTTTTTATGTGATGGACCAAAACAAAGTAGCCCATGATTGTGAATTGAAAGGAAAATACTAAACAACTTAATTCATTTTTACTCTTTTTACTCTGGTATTTTCACATAGAATTCAGTGCAACCACCCAATAAGTCACCTCACAAGTAAATACCATTAACCGATGTGTAATTTAGTCTTGAGCATCCCAACTATGAAGCATGTTGACGGCAGTATCATGCTGTGTTGCTTTTCTTCATGGGTGAGAGGGAAGCTGGTCCAAGTTCATGGACAAATTGTGAAATCTAAATTCAGGTCAGTCCTGAACAAAAATCTTTTTAAGGTGTTGCAGGATCATCAGAACACTGGACCTTAGCATATCAGCAGAACTATAAGGTAATAGTTTAGGTCAAAGTATAGCTACATGTTTGAATGGCTCAAAGTCCAAACCTAAATGATAATTTTTGGTAAGACTGAGCCTAAGCCATTTTTCACTGAAGAAAGAGCACAAATATTGGTATCCAAATGTGAAAAGCTGGAAGTAACACACCCAGAAGACTTAAATGACAGTAAACTGTGGCTCCTAAAGTGACTACTTCAATGGGTGAATTAAAACGTAGGCCTTATATTTCAGCATTTACTTGTATAATATTCTCAAAAAATTCTGTAACATAAAATCCTAGTTAAATACATTGATGTTTGTGGTTGTAATAAAATGTAAAAAGTTGTAAGGGCTGTAAATACCTTTGGAAGCCACTGAAGGTTTATACAAGACAGAATGGGTTTATTGTTGTTATATTCAAACTAACACATTTGTGCTTTTTGAAAGTCTTGTTGAGTGCTGGCTTGTGTTGTTATTTGTAGTTTGCTCCCTGATTAGTTATCTGGAGGAAGCACAATTGAAGCATTCTGACTTAATAGAAGAAAATAGTTTTGAATCTTGGATCGAATTTGCTGGATGTTTTTTTTTCCTTTGTTTCCCCCCGGAAATCTTTAAGTAGCTTTCTGTGTAGCAATTTTCTTTCCAATTTGTTTCAACTACTTCAACAGTTTGTTCAGAAATTTGGGGAATTTATGCCCATAGGCACAGCTTACCACTTGTCCACCTCTCTGTACTTTCTTATGGGCGTTAACAGCATACAAACAGATGTTGTCCTTGCCTTTCTGTTTCCATGTTTTAGTGAAAAGCAGCTTTTTAATTTGGACCGTGACCATCATTTATGCCTTCCTCTGATGAGCACTCTACTGCAGTTGTTTTGAGATTTTTGGGCTACTAATTAATTTTGTTGTTGTCATCTGGCCCAGGTGAAGGACACCATAGGGTATGACACGCTGGGCCACTGTTTTTTCCTGGAGGATGGGATTGAACAGCGAAACACTTTATACCACAACCTTGGCCTCTTGACTCAGCCTGGGACTCTGCTGCCAACAGACCGCAACGAGACTCTGTGCACCAGCATCAGGGACAGAGTTTACAAGGGCTACACTCCCTCACCAAGTACAGAGTGCAAGTAAGAGATTGTAATTTTGTGTGCTACTCTTTAAAGATGTAGAGTAAAACATTGAGGTTTTGAACGAAGATTACTTTGCTGTTTTGTTGCATTTCATATCTTCCCCGATGCATCAACATATTTGACTAAAGTGTGGAAATTTAAGGAACTTTATTGCTCTGTAAATGTTAAAAGTTGATTTGTGGAAGGGTAGGGGCTGTCATTTAATGCAATAATGAGAATGAGTCTATTACTGTTGTGCCTTGCAACACATCCATATGATCCATGCAATATTTGGTTGCATTATAACCAGGAACTTGGATGTATTTTATTGAAATTTTATGTGACAGACCAACAGAAAGCTAAAGTCTACAAAGTTTATGTTAAAAAGACCAGAGAGTGAGAAATTCTTCTATGTTTAGCACACAGTCGATGCCTTTTAGGCCATGTTTTCAGTGGAAGTACAGCTGCACATCTTTTGGGTTTCTTCCTCTATGTCTTTTTCCTGTTGTTTTTTTGCAAGTGGGCTTAGCCATATTAAATTGTTTGGCTGTATGTTTAGGGTTTTAAGGCTCTGTCTCATCCTGGAAGTTAAATGTCTGCCACAGTCTCAAGGTTTCCCCATCCTCGTAACATGTTTTCCACCGAATTGCCCTGTTTTTAGCTCCATCTGTTCATTACCTCTGACCAGCTTCCAACTCTGAAACCTCACAGCTTGATTCTTGGTGTGTTCAGGGTGATGTGCAGTGTTTTCCTCCAAATAGCATTTTGCATGTAAATTAAAAAGTTCAGTTTTGGTTTCTTCTGACCAATGCTGATCTCTGTCTGGTTATTGTCTCCCCTAATTGGCCAAGTTACAACTTTTAATGGTATTTATGTTTTGCTGCTTTTCCTGTTGCCAATTTTTACTCTTCAGCTGCAACAAATAGTTTTTCTGTCGAAAGGTTTTTCCCTCCTGTACTGTGGATGTCTGCAAAGTTACAAAGGGCCTTTTGACTGCCACACATTAACTATATTCACAAACTGGGTAAATTCTGAACACAATTAGTCTGACTCTTCTTAGAGTTAGGAGTTCCAAATACAGACATAGTCTGCTCTTTTCATTGAGATTTTTGTTTCTCCACTTCACAACAATTGACTATTTTGCCTTGGTTTACATAAACTCCCTATAAAACATAGCGAGGTTTGTAGTAGCGTGAGACATGAATGCTTTTACAATGCATTTTTATTATAAGTAGTTGTTTTAGTCAATTCATGCTTGTTGTTAAAGCTAGGAACTATAATTTTAGAGAGGTGTAGTCCATTTTGAGAGGAAGTAGAAAGGGGTATATTTAGTGCTAGTTGGGAAAGACAGATACTCGTAGGATGGTTTTATAAAAGCAACAATAACCTCCTCTCTTTGTGGGGAGTTTTATGTCATAACAGGAACCTGAAAAGTCCTTCTGTGCGGAAATAGAAAGGCCTGCCTCCAAGAATCTGTCCCTGGGTGTTGTGAGTCTTGGCAGAGTCGGTCTGTTCATGGTTGATATTGGATTATTGGGAGAATTGGAGAAGACTGCAGGATTCTTTGTAACTCATAAGCTTACATTCAGAGATTAGAGTCTGTGCTGTCTTTTTAACATCACTATGTGTGTATAACCGTGCTGCTGTGTGTGTGTGTGTGGGTGTGCGTGTGTGTGTGTGTGTGTGTGTGTGGGTGTGTATGTGTGTGTGTGTGCACATTGTTTGCTTTTCAGGGCAGTCTCAACATTCTGGATCGCCAACCCCAACAACAACCTCATCAGCAATGCAGCTGCTGGCTCTCAGGTAGCAACAAGAGATTTAACTTGAGAAGGAAGCTTTAAATGAATCTCTGAAAAATAATTAAAAAGCTTCAGGAAAAGGAGAACATGAGACACCAGAATGTGAACCCCGTTAAAGATTTAATAAATTATGTTCATTACAAGCCAATCCATTGGCTTTCTTGTTCCTGAACTTTAATACCATGTAAAATGAAAGATTTTGTTGCTCATAACTGGATGATCCATCAATAAAACAGGACTTAAGCACTTATAGTGGAAAGAAATAACTTTGTAAGGCATCTCATATGTGAAAGTATAAAAAGGGGATTATACATTTTATTTTAGCATTTGGTTGACAGTTTATGTGAAGTGCAAACTTTAACCCTTAAACATAGCTTTCCTTGCTCTGGCTAACAAGAAACTAGTGTATCACATCTTGCACTGCTCAAAGTATCTCATAGAATCTATATATTTTTGCTGTTGTCTATATAACAGTTCCTCTGTTGCAGTATAAGCATGTCTATTATCACCTATTTCTCTGTTTCTTCCTTCCTGTCCCAGGATGCTGGAATATGGTTTGTGTTCCACAGCTCTTCCACCGGAGAGTCTCATGGGCTGGTACCAGAGACCAAGGCAGAGCTTACGCCGCTTGGAATTTTTTACAACAACCGCGTGCATTCCAACTTTAAGGTATCCTTGCTATTCCTTATTCTACTAACTCTTTATTGCACCACAAGTCTCAAGATCCATTCATTTCTGCTTCTGTGTTTCATAGAGAAAACAAGAAAAATCCATCTTTATATTGAATAAACACAATTTCTTGCATGCCTACTTGATTCTTGCCAAAATGTATGCATGGAAACACACATGGACACAGACAGACATGTAAGGGGTGCTACAATGGTGCTCTGTTGTGTGATGACAGAAGTCAGGCAGGTGAACTGTGAGCTCTTTATCCAGTCTGACTGCAGCAGCCTCCAATAGAGGAAGGAGCCCTGCGGTTAAAGACCAAACCTCACTTATTTCAGCTCATAGCACAAGTTTCCATATGCACAAGACATCCAGTGATATATTTCATTTGCCAAATGTTACACATTTATCGTTTAAATCATGTTTTAAACATGTTTTAAACATGTAAACCTTTCTAAATGCTTTTGATGGAGATAATAAATTATTTTAATTTGAACATTTTCCTTCATTTTTATTTCCTATCAGATTCTGTTAGTCTAGTTTATTTTTTCCCCATTTTTCACCTCTTTTACTAATGCACTATATTCATTTATATTCATTCTGTTCAAGATAATTCTTCCTATTTAACCTTAGTTTCAGGGGGAAAAATCATGCTATGATCTTCTTAGGCAGGATTATTTATTGATAAAGGAGTGAAGACTACCAACGCCAGTGCTGCTGATCCCAGGGAACACCTCTGTTTAGACAACAACGCAAGGTGTGTACGTGTCGGCGAGATAATTTTGTATGGCAAGCTGTGTATTCTTTGCATTTGTTTTCTGGAATTCATTAATTAAAATGTTTTTTTTTCTTAAATGTGCACAGATTAGAATTATGTGTGAGATTTTAGATCCCTGGTTTTGGTAAAGCTTTGTCCTGCCAATACCAATTGTATGCAATTCCAATAAGAGGATAAATTGTCAGCAATAGATTTAGCTTAAATTAAGAGCATAGATGATGCTGCGCTCTGTGTGTGAGACGTTGATGTTAAATATAAAACTTTTATATAGCAGTCTTATATTAATGCTTAGCCCTGTTACTGTGGCCAACATTACAAAGATAATTGTTTGTCTGTCTATATTCCATGTGGAAAAAGTAGATCCATCCTTTAACCTTGAGGTTTCTGAAAAGCTAACATCTCCACATTTAGCATAATGCATGGGGAGTTCAGTTTTGTGCCCTGTTCAGCCTTCCTGTTATTGCTGAAAGTCTAACTCCCATTTGTGCCCCGAATAAATTTTAAATATGTTGCAACATGTCAAAAAGGGATTGCCCTTTTATAAAGCTTTTGCATGCCTGTTCCGATGATCTCATTTTGAAAACCCTCACTGATGCTAAAATGGCATCAATAAAAACAACCTGGGAAAGTGAAGACTATTGTTGGTGATGCAGTTTGGGGTTACGATCACTGATGAGGAAATTGTGGTTATTTAAATTTTCTGACAAGCCTCTCACCAGTTGGAGCTGGAGTAGCTAATTCAGATTCTGATCACCAAGACAGTCTGCTTTTCTTTTTTTTAATTTAATACTCATAGTACCAACATGGCAACATTGATTTTATTATTATTATTAAATCTTGATGAATTAGTCACATTTTCAAAGTATTCTATGTATAAGCAACCCATAGCCTCAAACTTGAATGGTCAGTGGTTTGTAATCACATACATCGTGATGTATAATTACACTGTGTAAATATGAAGGAATTTGTGGTTCACTAATATGTTTGTTTTGTGCCACAGCTAATTAATGCTTATGAAAAAAGTTATTGATAGTTGCCCATTGGAGATGTACTTGGAGACGACCGCTGACTGAGAAAGATGGTGTACGACTTTATAGTGCGTTGATGCATTTTAGTGGGATGCCTGTCAAGTTTGTGTTGACAGAGAAAACAAGGCTTTACAGACAGAGTTTCCACTCTACTGCCTATCCAAATACAGCCCCCAGCTCGATGAGAGAAAAATCTTATGTGTCCACTGAGACTGCTGGCTGCTCCACACAAACACATACACAGCAGAAGTATGCAGAGGAGGGTTTTAAATGTTGAGATCAGTTTTCAGTATACAAAGAGGGGGGCATATTTTTTTATTATTGTTAAATAATGAAAATCTGTCTGGATTTGAAAAGGTAATTGGTGAAAAAAAAGAGGTACAATAATAGTAGTTGTTTATTTTTTCTTTTCTCTTTGTCAGATTCCGACCGCATCAGAATGCTGACCCCAGTCAACCTCGTGTGGCAGCTGTCATCGATACTCTCATTTCCTTCAAGAACAATGACTTAGGAGCATGGATACGAGGCGGAGACATTATCATCCAGAACTCTGGGTGAGACAATCTGGTTGTTTTAGTCAGACAAGCATTCACATCAGATAAACTGAGGGCCGGAGGTTTCCTGTGAAGAGCAAAAGAATAGCGTTACATCTAGGATTATATTTGGTTATAAAGAACATGCAGTTTGTTGAGCCTTTCAAAGAGAAAAAGTGATTTTCAATTTGATGCATTCTGTGAAGAGGAATAAAACTCAGATCTTTAATGTTTGAACCGCTGAGAAGCTTTTTGAGAGATAACTGGCTAATTTTTACATTTCAGTGCCCGATAACATTGAAATAAAAAATGAGAGTTCCCCTTCATATTGCTGTTTTTCTTTTTTTACATTTTCAGATCATCAAACTGCCTCAGGATTTTTAAATAACTGCATGAATTTTCTACATTGTCTTACAGCTTTGCAGACAATGGAGTCGGTCTGTCTTTTGCCAGGTGTGTTCTTTGCATCGTCCCTTGTTTTCTTAGCTGTAAACATCATTTCACTTATTTTTACCCCTTTTCTTCTGCTGTTAAATCAACTTTTCAGACACCACTTTTTTTCTTGCTTAAGTTCTCTTGTGCTTAAAACATGAATTATCAAGCATTTTTAAATGCATCACATAATGATGCATAATTTCTGCAGTGATGGCAGTTACCCTAAAGACGAAGGCTCCAGCCAGGAGGTGACACAGTCTCTGTTTGTTGGGGAGAGCCGAAACAGAGGAACCAATGGAGGGCAGAATAAATACTGGGGGGTAGGAGGGATTGACGGAGAGGCGCGGACACTGCCAAGAAACAAGTAAGGTCAAGAAAATGGTGATTAAATGAATTACGGAGAACTCATTCATAGCCAGTGTGCAGGCAAGATTGACTCATGAAGGTGCCACTGCCACTTTTCCTTTAGATGAACCTGTGAAAGGAAGTTTTGTTTGACTCATTTCCCTCGTCGTATTTTTTGCAACTTATGAGAAAAACGTGGTGGTGACATTTAGATCTTAGGAACAGTAATAGAAACTCTTAAGACATTATGTTGCTGGTGATCAAATCATATTTAAATATGTTTTTCATATCACTGGAGTTTATGTGACATGGTTTGTTTATAAGCACATACGAAATCACTTTTTTATTTTGAAAAACTTTATTTTGCAATCAGCGGGAATAATTGAAGCAGTTTTCTAAGCATCCAGAATACACTGGAATTTTTTTTTCTGGTGTGCTCATTTGTGAGAGATGTCACTAAAAAAAACATTAATTATTAATTATTGTCAGTGTACGTCATTAATCTGAACTTCAGTGTAACTAAAATTGGTCTTACTTTTGAAACTTGCTGAATCCTTGTATGACTACTTCTATTCTTTTCATTGGTCTGTGGTCGTTTCCTTCTGAATGTCAACTTCAGGACGTTCCCAATCCGAGGTTTCCAGATCTATGATGGTCCAGTGCGTCTCACACAGAGCACGTTTCGAGCATTCGTCCCCACACCGGAGCGTTACACCAGTGCGGTGGGCTTCAACTTGAAGAACACGTGGCAACTGACCCCACGAAACAACCTGTCCCAGCTCAGCTTCCACCCCAATGTGAGCAGACATCTTTTCAATTAGTTTTGTCTGAGGTAATCTGACAACTTGGTTTACAAGCTGAACATGGTTCATGTTTTTATTATATTTTTGTACATGAACTGCCCGAAGATGCTTTGCAAAAATTCCTCCAAACATTTACAAATTTTGTAACGTGGCAAACACAAACCTGATATTTTCATAGTTTTTGTGTGATATATCCATACAAAGAAGTTTGTAATTGTGAGGTTTACAAATCAGTGTATCTTTAAATGCTTTGCACATCTGAAGACTGAAGTGTGTGCTATACTGGAATTCAGAGAGGCTTGAATACATAGTATACTTTGTATGATAAGTATACATATTATTATGCTTTTTTGTAAAGGATTATAAAAATCATGCATCTTTTTTTATTCAACTTCAAAATTCTGTGATTTTTGTGTTGGTCTGTCGCATACAATCCCAATTACATATTTTGGGGTTCTGTGTTTTGTGTTAGTGTAGCTTGTAGTTCTACTGTGACAAGTTCAAGTGACCAATGTTATTCTGAAGGGTACTGAACATCATAGACTGGAGAAGTTCAAACTAAGACTGAAGGTCTTGTAAAGCTGTTTGTGAGTCTCACATATTTCTAATGCAATACATTAAAAACTACATTTCTGATATATAGAAATGAAGCTTCTATATGTTATTGTATAGAAATGTCGAGACTTAATTTCTTAATTTCTATACAGTAATAAAATATAATATAAGTATCCAGTATCCAGTATTGAGGTTCTTCAGATCTGACTGCAAGTTTAGGGTAACTGGGATCATGCCTGCTGCATGATCTTGTGATGCTGCTGGACCTTAATACAAGGAATAACTCAACTCCTTTTGAGTTATTCCTTGTATTATTTCTTTGTACATTTTGTTTTACCCAAAATGAAAATAATACAAATGGAAGGAAGAGATTAAGATAAATAGGTTTATTCCACTTCCTAATAGATCAGAATGAGATTTTTGTCCTATTTATTCTTCCCCATCTCTTCATTCCCTTGAAGCATCATAATTTGAAAAGATCAGTGTTATTGTAGAAATGGATTGGGATCTACCTTGTCCATCTGTCCTCTAATTTGTTTATGGGGGAGAAAAAAAAGGAAGAAAAAAAAAAAACATTTGTAAAAGACTGATGCCCTCTTCTGGTTGTCTTGTATAGTGCAGTAGGAAATCTTTTGAGTACGGTATCCTTGTCTGATTTCACTTTATCTCTTGGAAAACTTTATCAATATACAAATTAGATGGTATTTCATACTCAAGGACATTAGCATTCAGTTCTTGTTTTGCTGAAGTTTGTGAGATATTTTCAGTGTCTTTAGAAATGTTACAAAGTATAGCAATTAAACTGAGATTTATATTTATTTCAAAAATGTTGCAAAAATAAAATCAGGAACAACAATCTGGAAGTTCTTTATAAGGATGGAAAGTTGTACTGAAGTGAAAGTGTGTGCAGTAATTGAGATATTTCATAGCATTCACATCACTCCTCACTAATTATATCCTCAGGTGGCTCTTCGAGCGTTCTTTGGTCGTCCTGGACAGTGGTTTGAGGAAAATGACCTTGATGGGGACAAGAACTCAATCTTTCATGATGTGGACGGATCAGTCACGGGTTATAGAGATGCCTATGTCGGCCGAGCAGATAATTACCTCATCCAGCATCCTGATTGTGTGAAAATATCCCGTTGGAATGGAGTGATATGTAGCGGTCGCTACTCTCAGGTACTGCAGAGCAGAGTCTGGGTAGTTCTGTCCTTCCCTTTGTTTCTTGCTAGTTATAACCTTTTCTTCCTTCAGGTGTATATTCAAACATCGGGAGCCTCTAGCTTGAGTTTGTCCATCAACAGAGATGAATACCCTGAAGCACCTCTGGTACTGAGGGGGATTAACAGCCAGGGGGCGTCGTCTCAGCAGTATCAGCCGATCCTGATGATGGGCAAGAGCTACACTCTGCACTGGAGTGGACCTGCACCCAGAGAGGTCGTGCTCTCCCTCATCAATTTTGATAAGTGAGTAGATACAACTAGCTGATTTTAGTAGTCATTACATATCTATAATGTCACATGCAAATACAGTGGATGGAAAAAAGTGTTCACATCCTTGAACCTTTTCATATTTTGGCACATTGCAACCTAAAATGTCAATGAAGTCTTAGGGGAGAGGGGAGAGGAAAAAGCACATAATTGAATTACGGAGGGAAAAAATGCTTGGTTTTTAAAACTTTTGTAAAATAAAAATGACCAATTGTGGTAGCCTCACACCTGAACTACATTGATTATACAATCAGGAAATAATCAACGGCACAATAATGGAGCTAAATACTTGGCAACACTAAAGAAAACCTTCTGGAGGTTGCAAAAGGTTTGAGTGTGGCGTGGTGCTTCACCTTCTAGGACAACACTCTGAAACATACAGCCAAGGAAATATTTAGATCCAAGCATATTCATGTTATCTTGTGCTGCATCTCTACGACTGTCACATGACCAAATGAATAACACATGACCCGTCTCCTCCACCCCACCTCTGGAAACAAATGGCAAGATGCAAATAAATATTGGTTTTTAATATTGGCCAATACTTATGTTAGTGACAAAATGTTATGCATTTCTACATTAATACATCAGTAAAATGAATTTATCTAGTTTTAAAGTGTGCATTATCTCTGTCTTCTTGTTCAGAGAAGACCGGATTCTGGTTGGACTCTGTTACTCATCAGACACCACGTTTCAGATCATGAGCGACATCAACGACAGACAAAAAAACACATTTGTAGACATGACTGATTACGGCCCTGTGTCTTCACTGGCCCAGCTGGAGGCGAAGCCAACAGAAAGGAAGTACTTCTTTGACCAACCTGTTGGGTGAGGAACTCCAAATATGACATTGATAATATTGCAATATTATAAACTGATGAAGAGGTCAGGAGATTTGCTGATGTTTGGTTAATACTGACAGATGTTCACCCCTAAAGGGTGAAGTCTTTCTGACAGTCCGCCACATCAGTTTTCATTGTACCTGTCTCTGAGGCTCCACATTTCTAAAAGCTTATTGAACTGCTTCTTCCTGCTGCACTTGTGCAATCATTACCAGCTTACTGTGGCTCTACCTCCAAGCCCGACATGGACGGGACGGCCACAGCTACTGTTCAACAAAAGGCTGTGAAAGAGTTAAAGTCACAGCCACGACATCGTCCAAACAGACCTGCAACTGTACATCTAAAGCCTACCCCAAGTACTCAAAGGCACCATCGGCAGTGGTGCCTCTGCCTGCTCTCAGCACACAGCCTTGCAAAGACTGTGGTGCCAAGGAGGTTTGTTTCCTTGTACTTCAACATTAAGACATTAATATTAAAACAATTAATGTCTTAATGATGATCATGTGTTGCATTGTTGTTTCAGATTGTGTTTTCTAGTGAGCCATGGATGCCTTACCTTCACACACAAGTGAAGTCTTTAAACGGCAAAGAAGAAAAAAGTGGAGATAATGCCTCTTTTATCACTGTGAGCTTCCAGCACTACTAAAACACTTTACACCCTTTCTATTTATATATTACAAATTTAGAGTTGTGCCTGTTGTAAATGTTTTCTTTTGCTATTCAGGTGAATGAGGTCATCATACCTTTTACTCAGTCTGGATTTTTCCTGGTCTCAGTGGATGCCTGTTCTGGAAAGGTTATCAAGAAAGTCTCATTCATGAAGGTGGACAACAAGATGAAACAGTATCTAAAAACAGGAATCCCAAAGCGGTGAGTTTGTGCAAAAAAAAGAAAACAATTGAAAGAGTTGACAATTTGCTCCTCATTTTTAAAAAAACTGCAAAATGTTGCCTAATGCGCCTCTGTGTTTGTCTGCAGGTCGATAGTACTGATGGCAACACGAGGTCAGCCTGAAGGTCTGGTTGATCTGGCTCCACATCTGGTCTCTTTTGGCTTTGCCAAAGCTGCTGAACTACATAGTAAAGGTAAAAACACAAGCAGTGCTTTCTTGAGATATGTGATGTCTAGTTTTACTAACAGAGTTGGTGTCTTAAATTATCCATTGCAATTAGCAATGTTCGCATAGCGAGCAGCACAAAAACAGCACTCTCTGTGGGTTTACCCTAAAGCCAAGCAGGATAAGGTGACCAGATTTGTGAACTAAATCTGGGAACATTTCTGGCTCAGAGATAAAGTAAAATTATATTTAGCAAAAGGAAATGAAGAAACTGAGACAGTTACAATTGACATTTAAATATTTAAACAATAAAAATTAAGTGAGACAGCAACATTTCTCTCCACACTGTTGTTTCCCAAGAGTAAGAAAATGCAAATGGTTGTAGAGCACCAAGACTGTGGAGAGAGGGCAAAGCTGTACGACGTAAGTGAGCATGTACTTAATGTCTGTATCAGTGAGTGTTGATTTTAAACACACACCTATACTGACAATAGCTTATTTTTAGCTGTCTTTTCACAGTGTCTACTTCAAAGAATGTTCTTTTTAGCATGACGTTAAAGAAGGAATATAGTCTGATTCTGGTCACCAGCTAATCTTTTATTGTTGCCTCTCACAACAGAAAGTTTGGCAATGTGGGGATTCCTGGGAGCTTCTTCGCCTCCTTCATGGATTTCACTGCGAACTGGGCAAGAGGGCAGCGTGTTGGGGCTTCAGGAGCTCTACTTGCCCTTGGGTTTGGAGACTTATGGGTGTGTGCCACCTGCAACTCAAAAACGCAAAGACCTGGAGCTTCTGAAAAAAGCCACAGGGCAGCAATAACCAATGTGAACTGTACAACTTACCAAGCCCAAAAAAAAAAAAAATTCTTGCACACAAATACACAAACACACAGCCAGTTGCTGAATGTGAACTGCTGAACTCTTAATTTATTAACAGTGGCAAGCAAGTATGTTTACCTATATTGAGTGGGAATTAGGAGTGATAATATGAACGGGGTAAATATTTTTTTAGTGATGTGTTCTTGGATGTGTTGTGTGTTTGTGTTGGCCTCCCTAAGGGCCTTTTTAAAAGTCAATGCACTTTTGCTTTATAAATCTATCAGTCAAAGCTTTAATTAAGTAACTCTCTTGGTTATCTTGTACCATAGTAAACATAGAAAAGAGTCAATTATTGACAATAATTATATTGAAAGCTATATTGAAAATTATATTGGCAGGCAGTAAACGAAAACAGAATACAAACATAATGGACAAGGTACACAGGCCGAAAGAAAAATCTAAAAATAAATTGGGTTGTACCGGAAATTTGTCTTTAATTAAATCTGAAAATGAAATGTGAGAGTTACAGACATTTGTCTTATGTCAGGTTAGAACCTGTAGTGTAGGAAATCAGAGTCAGTGGGTTAGTGATCCCAGCATATAGAAAAACATGGGAAATAACGATTCTATTCACATTTGTAATTAGTTCAAAGCAACTCAATAATGTGCAGTAAGAATGAATCAGGCTGTGTTTCTACCTGAATCTTAACTGGAAAACCTCTTCTGATCGTTGTGCAGCTGAAAGACTTTAGATTTTGAGCACCTTTGTTTGGATTCCTACGTGGATTTACTGGAGCATCTTTCATTTTTTATTTATCTTTTCTCAATTATGATCTCTGAAGGACTTTGCTTTATTCGCAGCACAAAAAGAAATTACTTTTCTTCATTGTTTTCTGAACATAACTGAATGTGTTACCTGTTGTCTGCCTCATTCATTACCTTTTTTTGTGCATTATTACCAGAATGGTGACATTTAATTAAAATGTGCGCCATACTGTGCAGTTGTAGTGAGCAGAAAATGCATACAAATCTTGTACCTGCTGAGAGTTTTATACAGTTGTACTTTAGGACGATGTATTCTTTATCGTGTGTCTGGATGTGAGCAGGGCTCCCCCACTGAGCGTCGAGAAGTATTTGTTCATGACTGATTGTGAGACAGTCGTAGTACAATAATAACTTTGTTGCCTTTTAACCACTGTACTGTTAAAGAGCAGAAAAATGGGAGATATTTCTATTACTCAGCTTTTGTTCAGCTGATACTTTAAGGTGCACGAACGAGATATTTTCATTCTTTCTAAGTAAAGAAACTGTAAATATGATTCTGTACTTGTACTGTAGAATTTATAGTCAGTGTTGTATTGGAGGCCTTTTGCTTTTTGTCTTTAAAAAATATTTTGACATAAAGAAAAATCTGCTTTTGTTATAAAATTGTCAGTTGAATAAACATTTTAAATTTAAAGTAAAGTGTGTTTTGGTTACCAGTGTCTGCTAAAAGAGTTGCTGGTTACTTTCCTCTGCCATTACACACTGTAACAGTTTTGGTATTTTTACAATCGAAAGAAGTCATGACTGCGTTTTGATGCCTTGCAAAACTGAGTTGTATCTGTTGAGCTCAATGCTGCGTAACTCAAATGTCTGAGCGGCAATTAAAATCAAATCAAATGAATTTATATCCAAACTAAAAGAAGGAATTAGGCCCATGGCGGTAGAGTTTTAATCACTTGAGGCTTAAACTGGACAACCTTCGTGCTGGAGAGTTTACTCCAGACTTTATACTGGGAGCTCCTCCTAAAAGCCAAACCTCCATCAATGGGAGTTCAGTCAACATGGCCAAATTACAAGTAATCTAATCCAAATCTATTATTGTAACTGTGCTGTAATTAAATTGTTTGTATTGCCTTCTGCTATTCATTTAAAATGGTGTGGCAAAGAAACACCCCAAGGCAGCGGATTTCAAATCCCATAATCAGCTTGTCTTTATAAGGTTTTGGAGGACATTCAGCCTTGGCAAAACGCCTGATGGTAAAAACAAATAGCACATAATTACCTGGTAATCCTTCATATTAACATGAAGTAACTAATAAGCCATCAGAATCATTGCACTCACAGAAGAGAACAACGCAAGCAGCGCTAACACAATTTTGTAAGCTAGACAAATTTTACAAAATAAAAGAATTGTGTAATCATTTGCTGTTGTCTGTATTGTGTGCAAGATCCAAGAAATATCTTAAGGGAAGGGTTAGCCTATGATGGTGCACCTGAATTTTGTACATCTGTAGACTGAAATGTTTGAAATTGTTCAATGTCAGTCAGAGTAGTAGAAGAGGAAAGTAGTGCGCACAACTCCAATGTCGCAAAAATGAATGAGTGCCCGGTTCTGAAGAAAATGTAAGTCACCAGCACAGAAAATTCAAGGTTTTAATGTGGGCAAAAAAGAATATGTTTCAGCTACATGCTATTGTCAGCTGCACAAAAATATCTTGATAGTTTTGCAGCTGTGTCATAGTTGGATATCTTCATACAACCTAACTCTACTTTAGATTTATCCACAGCATCATCACTGAATTCAAGGGCCATTCAGCTTTTTAGTTTGATGACCCCAAACAGATTTGAACCATCATCAATTGTATTTTGTGAAGATGGCATCTTCACAAAATAAGAAATCAAAATGTGAGATTTGCCTAATCTTGCTATCATCTCTGTACATTGTTCATCAAAATACTTGACCAGAAAAAGAAACTTATACTTTACATGGTGGCTAAATGATTTATTTGCAGGGAAGAAAATTGGGGTTTCGTATTTTTTTCGCTTAGTTTTACAATGACATCAGAATCCATTTAGTTTTTCAGTCTATTTTCTATAGCTGCTTCATCCTGTTTAGCATCTCCAGGAGATTTTTTTTCAGAGTGGGAGGCAGACAGAGTGCCTGTTCAAAACCAACTCATGCACTGCATCCCCAGTCCTCATAAAATCTTTTGTTTCCCCTTTTTTCTAGCCTTATTGCTTTTTTGTTTTTGATTTGCTTGGACAATTGCTTTTACCCCCTGATGCTCAATGACATCAGGGGATGTCATTGATGCTCAAGCGCATCAATGACATCTTATTTAGGTCTTCAAATGCCAGGCACGTCTTAAAACTGTAGCAAAGTGTTACTATTGCTGTCCTCTGATGCTCTTGTCTTTCTGCCACATGGAGGAACAGAATATACTTGTTACAGCTCAGTTTTAATTATGCAATACTAAGAGTTTTGAACTATGGAAAATACACTTAGAGGAATGCCAAGGTGAAAAATATGACGCTGGGGATCTGTGTGGGTGGAAGCCTTTAGCGTTACACAGTATCACAATATTATGCAAAGACTATATCTATGGCAACATGTTTTTCTTTGCAAAATACTAGTTTTTTTAATGTATTTTTGTCTTTTATTATCTTCACATAATTAATCAATACTGTTTCTATTTATGAAACAAGAAACATCAATGTGTAACATTTTTTCTGCAGTTTTACAGGTTAAATGTATACATATAATCTCTAAAGCATATAGCGTTAGAATGGATGCATCTATTCTAACACTTAGAGGATGCATCCATTCTAACGCTATATGCTTTAGAAATTGAGTTAAGAAAATAATTCATACATCTGTGTTTATCCAGTAGGTTTGAAGAAACCTTAGTACACTGAGAAAACCCTCACATGCACAAGAGGAGAACGCCAACTTCTCATGGAAAAACCATTGCTGAGTTACCCTGTAAGTGTTGTGCAGCAGGGCCTTGTTGAAAATGTAACACCTGAATTTTTCACATTTTTGTCACATTACAACCAGGAATGTAAATGTGTTTTATTTGGGTTTTTAATAGTGGGAATACACCATTCCCACTGTGAAACATGGCAGTGCCAACAGGATGCCGTATGGATGCATTTCTTCAGTATTTATAGGGAAGCTTGTGGAAATTATGCATATCTATGCATCATGAAGCCAAATACAGAGAAATCCAGAGATTTACCTCTTTTGCCAAGAAGAATAATCTCATCTCACACAAGAATCTCAGTACAAAGACTGATAAATCATTGGTAGCTTCAGCAAAAATTTGGCAGCACCTATTAGCCTGTGCTAACTAGGTTAGCATAGCTTAAATTGTAGACACTGCAGCTGTCATTCAGCCTTTTTAGTGGATGCAGTTGATGCCCTGCTGATGCTCAGTGATGGTGGTCCTGAATAATTAAGCAGGTCTGACAGCCGTGTAGGGGTTCGTCTCCATGACTACTGCTCTCCCTGTGTCCCTACAGCCCGGAGGAGTAATGTAAATCTTCAGTGCGCTCAATGTCAGTTTAACTCTGGCACGCACATGTGTCAGAGTTAGTTGGAGCCTTTGGTTTACATGTCCCTCCTTGGTCTCGCCTCTGCTCATTGTCCTCGTTCTCGCCAAGTGTTCTGGACAGCTCAGGTATCAAATGAGATGTGAACAACAAAAAAATCACCTATAAGGTGTCTGAGATGAGCAGCTGGAGACAGCAATGCTTGGGGAAGCCTCTTCTGCCACGCGACTGCGGAGGGCTAATGGAGTGCTGTAGGTCACCTTTTAATGATGTCCATAATTTCAACTGACCGTATGGCGGCAATATCTGTGATTCTGAGATTGGTACTTCTTCCACTGTCCACAACAAGTTGTAGTTAACACACACACACACACACACACACACACACACACACACACACACACACACACACATTCACCACACCACTTATGCAATTACCCTTTAACATCAAATGGATCATCAGTCCCCTGGCCCATTAGACAGTGAATTAACCTTATCTACCTGTAGATGAAGAGGTATGGCTATGACACATAACAGCCTTGGCCCAGTCACCACCATTACAGAAAATGTGCTCTGCACTTTCCACACAGCATGACACAGGCTAATCACACCCTGAGAGATTCAATAAAAAGAGGATTATGACACAGCTACGTTTTACCAGAAATACTTGCTCTGTGTTTTAATCATGCACTAATTTAATATCCCGCAACATGTTGGGCATTCGGTTTTGGGTCCGTTTGATTTTCAGAAGCTAAACCTCAGCGTGGAATGTCTAAAGCCGAACTTCATCTCAGTGGGTCTTAAATGATTTGTGCTACATTCGTGTGTGCAGGAAAAGATTTAAAGGTGCTTTAATTAACTTTAGCTTTGTCACAAAGAACATTTTGTAAGCTTTTAATAATGCTTGAATGCGATGCTCTCAACATTGTTACTGTTTTGGATTACTTTGGAGGATCCTTCCAAAAGCTTTCCACGCTACTGTCCATTGGCTAAATCTGTTGTCATGGGGCAATGCTATGTTCATCTGAGCATAAAGCCATCAGTGTGTGAGGATCATCACAATGATGACTATGAAAATGATGATTATCATGGTGGCAATCATGTAAGCTTCAGTCTCCAATGAGGTTAATCCCTCCAGCGAAACAGAATGGCCTTTTAAAAGAAATCAAGCCGAGACTCACAGTGTGATTACGAAGTCAAGATAATCAGTGCTCTCCAGAAAAAGCACCCAGGTGCCTATAGAGTCTGACCGCTCTATAGGCATCTCACTTCATAGCTAAAATAAATCCTGACAATGTTTTCCTCAGTCTGCAAGGCAGATTAATGAATTAAAAATAAAACAACCTAGGATCAGCAGAAGCATCCATCTTTCCAAATATTAAGGACAGAAGCCATTTTAAGAATTTCCCTTCTTTGAAGCCAGAGAATATGTAGAGTTAACCTACCAATATGGTATTAATCAACTCAAAATTTGAGTTAAAATAGCAGATCAAGCAGAGTCAGTGACAAGTATTTTAAAAGGTAATTTTGACCACCATCAAATTATTCACATGAAATTAGTGTAAGCATAAAACAAGCAGTGACCATGATGGGGTCTTGTACAGTACCCATTTCCCATCTTCAAATTATTCATTTTTTGGCTCTGAAACTTTATAAACATTATTTGGAAACTAATACTTTAAATGGCTGGAAAAGATTCTCCTTGCCAAAAGAGATACTGTTGAAATGATTCCTGTCTTTTGAGAAAATATTCTTTATACTAAAGAGACATGAGAACTTTTCAAAGGTGCGTTTAGAGTTACATTTGGCTTTAAAGCGAACAAAGCATTACAGAAAGGGAATGTCAAACAGACAATGAAACATGGCGAGAATATTTTATTTAAATGATATCAGTCGAAAGTCACTTTTTGCATCAGATTCTTTTGTTCTAACATTAAAATGTGTTCGATGAGCTGAAACATTTAGATGTGACAATAAAGCTAAAATACATGAGGTCTTTAGGGGAGCAAATATGAGAGTGCCCCAGGCTGCTTGATGTCATGGCATAAATTCAGCAGAACCAGATGTCACCTGATGTTCCTGCCTACGATTGGATTCACGCACTCAGAGAGGCATCAACGTAGGCCGGCCACAATGAACGGTGAGACAAAGGTTAAGAGAATAAAAGATGCAGGGGAACAGAGATGATTTAAAAAAAAATGAAAGAAAAGTTGCAAGGAAAACTGAGAATATAAAAGTAATTTGTTTATGAAAAAAGGAGACGTATATTTATTCAGAGTGGATACCAATGAGCTAAATGAGATGTAAAGTCGTGCTTATGTTTCCAGGCAGCAAAGAAGCATCTCAGGACTCTAAAGTAATCTGATGCTTAACAGGGCCCCTCTCAATGTTGTCTCAAAAGACAATTCCTCCCCTCTGTTGCTTTGGCGTCAAAGTGATCTCTTCATTAATTCATAACGCTGCACAGATCTAAATTTGCTCTCATTAGCCACCCGCTGTTTACTTTTTTTATTTGCTATCATTAACCCCTCTTCCCTTCAAACTGTGCACCATGAGTGTGCAAGCACGGGGGGAATTGGGGTGGGCGTCGTGACATCCTCACCTAGCAACCTGGCACACTGAGATGCTCAAAGGCTCTGGATCACTGTGGTGCCACACACACACACACGCACGCACACACACACACGCACACACACGCACACACGCGAGTACACTTGAGTTTCCCACACTTCAGCTCCTCAGAGTAAATGTGACTCAGGTGCTTCTGTTGGTGATGCTCCATCAACCAGACAGCTCATCGGGACTGGATAGAAACTGGATCTGCATCAACAGGTCTTTCCTGAGAAGATGGCTGATAAATCAAGAGGAAAGATTAAAGGAGAAGTGCCTCATTATTGGAGAAAAAGGGACACAATTGCTTAAGCTTATTTTTTCTAACTCAGTTAACTGAGAAAGGTTTTTGTTTTTAATTTTTGCATACGGGATATAAACAAAAACTTTCTTTGTTCTTCAACCATATTTTTTCTAATAATTTTTTAGTCCCAGTCATAGATATGACTTCACATAATTTATTTAAACAATTGAAAACAGTCAATTAGCCAATTTTTACGCTAATCTAGTTATGAAAGAGTAAATGGACAATCTGCATCCTCTTACAAGTTCTCCTCATGGACCTACATGACAATGTCAGTCTTGTAATAAAGACTAACATTGTCTCTCTCACACACACGCACGTGAATGCACACATCCATGGACTGCGTCATGCCCTATCCTCCAACACGCCTCCAGTAGCAGAGGGATGCCTTGCCCACCTGTGGCTTCTGACTCCTGGAGTCAACCATCTCATTACACCTGCCATTCCTCTCCCCTTTCATTCATCTGGCTCTTCTGCTCAATACGGCTGCATTCAGAAAAAGGACGGAACTTTGATCAGAAGACACTCTAGAGGTTTAGGACTCAAGTGACGTAGAAAGAGGAAGACAGCATCCCCCAAAAAGGATCTGGTGGCACTTCCAGAGTGGTAAGACATGAGCCATTTTGAATTTAAACTGCTTGGAGACAGAGCATAGATTAGATAAGAATAAAAATGGGAATAATGACGATTTTAAGACAGCACAGTGGTGAACAAACAGCAAAATGAGAGCAATACTGAAATTAAAGCAGTAGAATATTATTAATGCTGAAAACTGTTTGACTTCTACTGTGCTAAATAAATCATTATTCATCTTCCTTCAACTTTTTTTTGCAATGCCAGTCCATCTGTTGGTCGTTGGACACTGAAGTAACCATATGCTCTTTATGTATAAATCATCCACCACAGCTCGTTCCATTTCAGTTCCCTTTGGTAAAATATGAATTTAGCACAATCCCCCTGGCAAAAAAAAAACCCTCTAAGATATTGCCTGTCCCCTAAAAATATTAACCTCATAGTTTTTTTTTTTCACTTTAATAAATCTATTTATTGCTATGTTCAGTCCCTTATATAGTTTTTTTGTAGATCCCCAAACAAGTCTATTGTAACTTGATTAGTTCTTGCTTGAGCTGAGATGGTCATTGCAGTAAGAGTAATTTTGAGCATTTATTTAGTGATTAGATCATTAGTTTCCTTGCTGATATGTCTTTTTATGCAGACAAACTGTTCCTCATTAGAGTACCTTTTAGATGGAAACCTGAGTGAAAAAAACAAAAACAAAATGCACACATGCACGCACAAATGCTCGACAGTCACAAGTCAAATGCACTAAGCATATTGACAGTGCCATGGGTTTTGCTGACTGTCATTTAAGCTGTTATCAAACAGCCAGGGAGATGTGTGGGAGTTTCAGCTGTAATTTGACAGTTTTGGTGGCACTTTCTAACAGGAGAGCCGCGTCTGCTGTTGGCTCGTCTGCTGCTACAGCCTGACAGCTTGTTGAGTTTCCCAGCAGGAAGCAGCAAAAAAGAAAACAAAATGGCTAAAATGTTGTAGATTACGTGCATTTACTGCTCTGTTTATAGATTCTTGTCCGTACTACGAGATCGTCTTGCTTAATTTCCTCCTGCAATAAATTGTGACCCGGCCCCGCTCCTCTTCCCTTCACCGAATATCTGTAAGCCTGGACCTGACAACATGAAGCAAACATACTTTTAACAAACTGACCAAATCTGGCAAAGACTGCCACACATATTGTCTGTGAATGCTGCATGTGAATAATTGATGGTATCAGCCTGCTTAAAAATGCATCGCCAACCTTTCTGTCGCACAGAGAGGAAACAGTAATTAGCGTTCATATGAGGGGAGACCCTGGCTAATGATCAGTCGGGTAAACACAGCCAGCTGCGAAAGGCTGTTGAAATAAATGTGCTGTTTGTTTGTCACTCAATTTGGATTACAAATATATGAAAACACTGTACTGATGACTTTAGTACCTAATTTTCATCGCATGCTACATCTGGTTTAGTTTTAAGGAGAAAAAGTACAAGGCCTGTGATTTTGATATACGAATTTCCCTTCTGGATTTGTAGTTTTGTAAATATATATTTTTCTGGTAAAGGTGGACTTTATTTAACAATAGCTGGGGATAAAGGTGACAAAGTGAAAGAAAACAAGAAAATGAGTGAAGTTGCAGCCAAGAGGCCTGGACTCTGACCTCAGTCTGCTGCTGCTGCAAAAAAACAAAAACAAAAAAAAAAAACAACTCAACCTTTAATTCAAAAGTCCTCAACCAGCAGCTATATTTGTTTATTTAAGTCTAACGTCATTGAAGAAACTCAAGAGAAAACGTGACAAGAAATAGGCTGAAGTATTACACAGTCCATCTAAGTCTTAAAAGAAAGCTGGCACAACGTGAGGTTAAGTACTGCCTTGCCAAAAAATATTGACACATGCATGTAAGTATTTGTGAGCTTCCTATTGGATAGTTCATGGAAGTTACTTAATCTCAGCTGATGCAATGAACATCTTCTCATTGGACAGCCACATGGACAACCTATAGTCATTGAGAAGATGGTCTGTTTAAGAAGAGGCAAATCATTGGCGTCCCTAAAGCAGAGAAAACATCTAATTAGATTGCAGAAGATACTATCATGAAGTTGATAACTATGTAAAGCATTATTAAAATCTGGAACAGTGGGAAATTGAGGAGTGGTCTCAAGCTGCATTCCTCAAGGCTGTCTATCTGGCAATTGATAGATGTCTCTGCTTCAGCACACCTGGCTCCATTAGCATCATTAGCATGGCTCTGTAGAGCTTCACTGCATGCAAGTGAGGCAGTTTAACCAATTAGTTAAAGTGGGAAGGACAATGGGCTCACCAAACAGTGGCAAGACTCTAGACCTTGATCAATGCAGTTTGAAGACCACCTCTTCAGAGGAAGAAATGTGATCAGAAGAAGACCCTGAATGACCGTGACCAGTGATTACTTCAGTGTTTGGTGACAAATGACTGCTGAACTCAAGGATATGTTTAACAATGAAAGTAAGAGACGTGTAGCCAAAAGAGAGAAATCCAACCGGAGAAATAAATCTACACTTTGCAAGGGATCATAAACACTGGACTCTGGAGCAATAAGTTAGGACATGTGATCTCATGAGTCCAGATTTCCTCTGTTCCAGAGGGTTGAGTGCATTAGAGCAAGAAGGTAGACAATTGAAGCACTTTACCCATAATGACTAGTGTCTACTGTAGCAGTCTGTGGGGATGATGTGGGGTTGCTGCAATTGGTCATTCTCATATGATGATGTCAGCTGACTACCTGAAGATGCTGAATTGGTTATTTCACCAATAGATTGTTTCTTGACTAATGACGTGGGGATGACAATGCAAACTTAGTTAGTTAAAATTGAAGAAAAGTGATAAAGTTGGGTTTTCAAAGAAATAAAGGCAAGCGAGAGAAAAAGACAAGAGTGTCAATTTGTAACACAGTTTTCTCCAAGAGAGGCATGTAGACTGCGTGAGATCATCAACCATTAAGCATAGATAGCTTAGCTACATATTACTGTTTGCCTCCGTTTCAGGAGCATTTAATGAAGGAAGGAAAAGAAACAAGATATTCATATAGCACATAAGCAGGTTGGGAAAAGACCTTTATCTTCAGTGAGGCGCTCTCTTGCTCTTTGATTTGAACATGTGATGGGAACAATTATTCATACTTTTAAAGAAAGTAAATTAGTTATTCTTTGCTGCTGTCTTGAACTTCTTTGAGCCTTGACTCTCACACATTGTCAGTGTTCTTGTTATGTCTCCCATTAATTGGAATTATAAGTTTGGCATGTCTTAAAGTACTCTAAATGAGGTGTTAGAGCACCGGCGCTGAGAAACAGAGCAGATAATTGTAGGAAATCCTGACTTTTGCAACAAGTAGACGACTGAAGCAGTAGATACAAAAAAAAAAAGATCGAACCTATAAATTGTTTTCACTGAATTTAATTTTATTTAGATTGAGGGACTCTGGGATGCATTGCATGTCTTGTTCACATTAGAAGGGCAATAAAGATTTACATTTCGTGTTTGTCTTTCCCTCTAGAATAAAATGACAAGAAAATCCCACACGAGAAGAGCCCTGACCCCGCTGTGCACAGAGATTAAGGTAGGTCACAGCACACCATCTGTCTAAGGGAGACATTTGTGGCATTTCGGATATATATTTTACCTGGAGATCATAGATGAAATTGACTTCAAGTATTTTAAAATTTACAATAAAAATACAAAAATGATCTGATCGTAAGCCAAAACCTATGATTCAAGTTGAACTGCTCGGACTGCATCTTTTTTTTTTTCCTGTCTGCGTCTTCTTTAGGCCTTTAATTTTCCCTGACATCATCCATGTGTGTCTTATTAAGGCATTTAGTTTTTTGTTTCTCCAGCTGTCATTAGTCTCTCAGTGTCCTTTGGTTAATACGCCTGCTGTTACTTTTTAGCTTTTTGAATCCATGTTTACTCCCCTGCTAGCTCCTTTCCTTTATGTAAGATATTTTGTTCCCCGTTGCCATTTTTGTATCTTTTTATACTTGGCTCTCTGTTCAGCAAACCACAGTCATTTTTTCATGTTGTATTTTAAACTGTTTCCATAAGACATTTTCTATGAACCACAGATGCCTCCAATGTATAGCTGACTGCTTCTTTAGGAGCTAAAGCCTGAAGGTTTAAAAAGCATGGACCCGGTAGATGTCAATCTTTTTGAATATTTCAGTCGAACAGCCACCACAGCCACTTGCCTCCAGCCATTAACCGGTTGACAGCTTGATCCAGCCATGGAGCTATCTTTCTGTAGGATCCCTCTACCTCCTGCAAAGCTTGACTTGAGGAAAGTCAGGGTTGCAGCAGTAATCCTGCTCAGTGTCTTCCAGCTCCCTGGCCTCATTTCTCACGGACCTGCTTCTATGCGTAGCCAGCTAGTTACCCATAACAAAATTATCCAGTTAGCTCTCAATCTGATCCTGCCGTGGAGCCATATGAAACACGCTTGCCACAGATGTCCAGCCTCAGAGCTGGCACGCTTTGTGGACATTTTGCAGTTTGGCACTCTGGCACTGATTGTTGATAGGTCTGAATCTACAGCCGGCCCGAGGCATAAGCAAACTAAGTCACTTCTTTGAGGCTTCACACCCACATAAAGCTTCCATGAAGGCTTAGTTTCCAATATTGTGTTAATCTCAGCCATTTTAATATTATGTTGATAACTAAACATAATAATATAGTGATTCTTTTGTTTTTATCCTGTTTAAATTTACATGTGAAAATAGTTGAAACAGATTTAATTATTGGATCATGTCCTTACAGACACTACAGAAGAGAGAAAATGATGGTGTTCAACAAAATTTTCATCATTGTCGTGTTGTTGGTAATACTTGGATGTAGTGACCATATTTGTGTCAATGTAATTTAAATAGATTAAAATATAAATAACTTGAAAAGAATAATAGGTAATCTTACTAAGATGTGTCTGATTTCATATTCTAGAAAAAAGATGGCCCTCCCAAATTGTCATGGTAGTGTCGTCCAGAAGCATATTTCTGTAGCTTTCTTCTAACCAAGCAACCCAGTGGTTGGAAAATTAAAATTTCAAAATCCTAACAAACCTGAATGGATTCAACATGCAGTCAGTCGGTGCCACCAGGCTCTCTGACCACCACCTATGAAAAATAGGGAAAATAAGTAGCTGAATTATGTGAATACTATTAACACTGTCAGTGAAGAACATCCAAACAGACATTCCTTATGTGTAATGTTATTCAAATGGAGAAGCACAATAACTCTGTTTTTGCCCAATATTAAGTTGCAGATTTCAACAATGCTGCTACCGGTATTTCGTACAATTATGAAGGGAAAAGGTATCAAAATAAAAAGTCACCCTGATAAATTTGACCTCAGATCACTTATATCAAGTTCTCAGACCATAATTTGTTAGTGTAATGCTTTGGCTTGTTCACTGTCGTCATCATGAAAGGTTGATTGCTGCTTTTGGCCCTGTGTAAAATGATTTTTTGCCCCCCACCTGCACAAGGAACATTTTACTGGTAGAGTGAATGCTGGGTGTGCTGACAAATTTATTTGTGCAAACATTGCACCATCTGATAAAAAAGCTGGCTTCTACAGGTATATATATATTTTTATTACAACCCCCCCACCCCCCCCAAAAAAAGATTTATGCCTGAGAAATTGAACTATCCAGTTAAAGAAAAGAACCTGAGGTGTGTGTGCATGAAAATTGCACTTGAAGCAGGAGAATAATTTCTTCACCATTTGCAGCGTTTTTAAAGATGTCTGGAATAACAATAACACTACCAAATTCCCTCCGGTGTGGCATTGTTTTTAAATCTTTGATATTTTAGATGTGCAGATGTCTTTGTGTTCAGATCCTCTTTGGTTTGAAAACGTCATAAAAAAAACAGTTCTTGGATATTGTTTGGGTAACAATTCAAATGTTGTTTCTTCAGGCATTGGACATTAACTTGGCATTCTCTCAAAGCTAGGTCCATTTATACTGTTTTTTCAACTGAATGCATTTATGAAGTTGTCAAGTTGTTGCTTTAAAATTTTTCACAGTCTATTAAACTCTACCACACATTACATTTAACAATAACTTTGCAGATACTGTAGCAGATTGAAAATAGTACAAGCAATGATTGCAAGTAATTTGTGCATATGGAGAGTAGTGTTTTTATAGCACATAAATTGTGAGAAATGCAATATGGGTGCATAAAATGCTTTGTACATTGTAGAGCTGTAATGCAGCTTCAGGATAGTAACTAGGGCAACCACATGACACTATATAGATAGGACTTTGATTAAATAAGCGGATGAGCTGGTTTTTGCTTCATCAATCGCAGATCATGCACAGTCTAAACTTTAAATATCGTAAGATTTTCAAAGAGGTCTTTAGGTGGACATTTTCATTCTCTGGTTACCATAGCAAGAAGAAACTCCCACCTATTGCAGGAATTACAGCTGCAAGTCACTTTGGATAGGTCTCTATATGAGCATGCCACATCTTGCCATGAGTATTTTTACCCATTCCTCAAGACAAAACTGCTCCAGCTCCTTCAAATTAGATGGTTTCTACTGGTGAACAGTGATATTGTGTCTTCCTGTATTTAGTATCCATCTTCCCTTTTACTCAGATTCATATCACAATCCCTGCTGCTGGAAAAACATCCCCACAGCAAGTTTCATTGTCGGTATGTTGTTCTTGGAGTGATAAGATATGGTGAGTGGCAGAGTGGCTTCCATGAAGGGCAAAAAATAAAATTTTGGTCTCATCTGACCGAAGTATCTTTCCCCATACCTTTGAAGATTTACACATGTGTTTACACACTTGTTAGATTTCTACATGTCCGTGTCTGCAGGGATGGAGCATATGAAATAAAACTGGTGTCTACTTGTGTCAAATGTCAAACACTCAACATTTAATGGCAAGCCTGAGTCACTACTTTAGGTGATGGAATTACATTTTACTGACATAATTTTGTGTCTGTTTTAAGACGCAAAAGTAAAACAAGAAAGCAAAGAAAAACTGTTAAATTTGTTCTTAAATACAAAATTACATGCTCTACAGAGAATTGTATGAAGTAACTGTAGAAAATATAACATCATTTTCAAATGCAGATAAATAACTATTTATCATGCATTTTGGTGCTAAGCCATTCAGTGATTTTATGAACTAAAAAAAAGTATTTTAAAGTTCATTCTCTGAGCTACAGAGAGCCAGTTTAAGGACTATCAGAGTGGGATGATGTGCTCCATTTTCCTAGTTTTAGTGAAAATACAAGCAGCTGGATCAACTTCAGCTGATGATTAGCACTGAGAGGAAAATTACAAGTTTGGGGACTGCAAACCGGTGAAGCTACTGTTATGTGTTGCAAAATCTTGTCAACACATAATAGTAAAGAATGAATTGTCATTAATTAATTTGAAAAGATTAGTGCTGTAAGTGGTTGCCAAAAGCTTTTTACCACTGCTCATTTAGTAGTAAACGTCCGTAAGCTTTGGAGCTGCTAACATGTTTCTTTAATTTTACCGTTTTGTGTTTGGGCTTTATTTTTACAATCTACATTTTCTTTACTATGGCAAATGTTTTTGTATGCAGAAGAAAATTAAAGCATCTTTTTTCTATCTCGTGAGCCAGTTGTTAGCAGCTATCAGGTCTATTTAATATGATTCTCGTATTAGATCTACCACAAGCTTTATGGTTCTTAATTAAAATATTTACTGGCCTCAGGACTCTATAGCCTCTTAATTTGACCATAAAATCAATTGCGAAAATTAAACTCCAAATTCAATTAGCTGTGTTTCTTATTTAGGGGCTATGAGTTAAAGGTCAGGAAAGGCACATGATTAAACAATTACAAATTAAGCAATTTTTTGATAGTCAGAAAATATTTAATTGATTGTGCTAATTCTATTTTGGTTTTCACATTTTAATTAAAGCTGAATTATTCGAGCAAAGAGTTGTTGAGCTGAATGTCAGCCTGACTTCTGGCAGTGCAACATTCTGCAGAACAATATGAAAACTCCACATTTAATGTGAGAGCAGGAAGCATTGCTAGGTGTTGCTCATTTCTAAGGATGTACAGAGACTTTTCACAGTTCACTCTCTTTGACAGTTTATGTATAGCTGTAAGACAACAATTTAAATACTAGATATTTAATGTTTACTGTTTATGTAAACTGATAAAGAAGTAATTTTTACATAAATGGTCCCATATTTATTATCACATTTATTGAAACACCACAAACTTTTGTGTTTTTGTTGAGATGCCATGTGGTAAACCAATTATGCCTAATGTGAAATTGTAAAATGGTTGGGAAAGGATATGTGATTTTGAAAATTGTTACAGAAGTGAAACGTGTGATGTGCATTTGTATTTATTCTTTATTCTTCCAGAACTCTGCTAATTAGTGCACCTGTGTGTCCTTTAATTTGACTATAGATGGAGCTGTTTTGCAAAAGCCTGAGTCATTTGTTCAACAATAGTGAACAAATAGCATTATGAAGTCAAGGAGACAGTCCAGATCCATCAGGGATTGAGTTTTGGACAACCTTAAAGCACAAGGTTAAATGCAGGTTAACATTTAAACTGCACAATTGTTATAGCAAGATCAGTAAGAGGACTTTCCAGTGCCGAATTTGATCAAAGTCTGAAGCCACAGAATGGTAAAGAGGTCAGAAAAACATACTGTAGACAGATGGAATAATAAGCAAGAATAGCTGTCATAAAGAACAGAGATTCAAGTTGACTTGTGTTATGCTGAATGAGCAATGTTGGACAGGTTCTGTTGTAGATTCTGAAGGGTTTTCATCAAGTCTGACTTTCTTTTCCCATGACCCAAATCCAGAGGTGACAGAAGTAGGTGAAAATAAACAGTATTTACTTAAGATGAACAATAAAACACTAGAATTTAGGGAAAATCCAAAACAGGAATTTATGACAGCACCATGAGGAAACACTGGGGTGTCTCGCATTGATTGTTTGAATGTGAGACAGACAAGTTGATGGACATGTGAATGAACAATGGAAACAAAACTGGAAAGCTGTCCACAAAGTTTAATAGTGGGCTGATTGAAAATGTCGACCATTATTTCAGAAGCGAACTTGGGTGGTCAGACTATTATGTTGGACCTGAAGATCTGATTTCCAGGCTGCACTTTAACTGTGACGTGCCCAACTTTTACATGCATCACTGCTCTATAACACCTGAAATAAATGAATGGCTAATTACCAGGTCTTTGCAAAGCATCTAAAAGTTGCAGGATTGTAACTCTTGTGGAATGGAACTGGGCATTCCTCCTCTAATTGATCTCAAAGTTGTTCTGTTAGGTCGAGAGGGCAGGCTGTGTTTTCAGACTAGTCCTTTTGAACCTTGCTTTGTGCTCTGGAGTGCAGTCATGTGGGAACAGGAAGCAAACCATTACTAAATTATTTCAATGCAAAGCTGGGAACTATGAATTGTGTAGATTATCTTGCAATGCTGAAGCATTAAGAGTTTCGTTTACTGGACCGAAGGGGTCGAGTCCAGCTCCTGAACAAATGACCCACGTCATATTCTCGTCTGCACCCAACTTCTGACTTGACACAATGTATTCAGACCTGTGCAGTTGTCCTGGCAACTGCCTGGAGAACTAAGCTTGCCAGACAAAGAAGCATTATCCGTCACTCCAAAGAACATGTCCTCAGTGCTCTGCACTTTACCTGGTTGATGTAAGGTTTGGATGCAGCTGCTCAGCCATGAAAATCCATTCCACAAAGTTCTCTGTAAGCAGTTCTTGAGCTAATCTGTAGGCCATCTGGAGGTTTGGGAGTCTGTACATACCGACTGCAGAAATTTGGCAACCTCCAGCTTTGGTGAGTGAGGGAATCGTTTTGGTAGTAAGTGTATATGTTATATAAGTTTGAGTTATAATTATTGTGTGGGCAGATTGTTTAAAACAAAGCTAGGCTAATGATGATAACCCAAGCTTTGAACATCCCACAGAGCACGGTTTAATCAAAGCCAAAAAATAACCAAAGGTTAGTGGGTGGGCGGAGGTTCATTTAAAGACACTTTATGTCTAAATTATTTTCCATCAGATCTTTCGGCTTCTATTTATCCACGATTCTCCTCAAGTATCTCTGACATTTTCTTGGTATTATCTCTGATCCTTTCAAGATTAAATGTAAAATGATGATTACTTGACTTTGAGTTGTTCGAAACAATAGACAATAACACCTGGAGCCTATCTTTGCTCGATTAGAGAGCCTGTTTGTGTGCTTCAGCTCCCGCCGGCTGTTTCTACGAGTCTCTCCTTCATCTGCTCTCCAACTGTCACTTGTTCCCTCGTCCCACTCTCCCAGCTCTCATTCTTCGGGGGATCTCTGTCTTGCTTTTTCACTGTCTCTCACATTCCCAGTCAAGCCGTACTCACAAACACAAATACACGAGTACTCCCAGGTGGTGAGTGGTTGCTTTGAGCAACGGCAACAATGTCCCCAGTGTTCAGGCACTGTCACCTCTCCTTAAGCCGTATCCCATTCCATTATCTTACTTGTTGCCGCGAACGTCCAGCTTTCATCGGATCTCTTTTATCTTGTCCTGGTGTTTCTTCTGTTTCCATCTTGTCTCTAGTTGCATTTTAGTGTCTTATGGTGTTATCGTAGCAAATTATATGAAGACTTTTTACTGAAATTTTCTGACAACTCCACAATCCCTCAGCATGACATAGTTTTTGACGTGTGAAGACTCTGAGTGAGAGGTAGAAGAGGAGAGGAGGAAGGAGAAGAGATCACAACTGTCGTTTTATATTTGCGATCAGCACCTGATCTGGTTGTGGGAGAGCAATTGAGGGTTTGGTGGGTTAGCTGATGAACTGTAACACATAAAAAAGAGGGATCCTTGTTGGGAGAAGGAGGGGGGAAGGAGTGACATGGTGAATGAAAGCTCAGAGAGCAAGAGAAGCAGGAGAGAGAGGAGATGGAGATTCAGAGGCAGTGGTATTCAGAGCACAGTGTTCACACACAGAGAGTGACTTGCTGATTGAGGTGTTTCTGAATCTCGGTCATCTTAGACCATCTCAACATCAAATTCAACAGGAGCTCGGCACTCCAAAGACTCTTGTACCTCTCTTTGTTTTCTTCTTTTTTTAATGCTCTCTGCACCTGCAGACGTCTCTTTTTTTTTTTAAACCAGTGCTTCGATTCCTCACCTTTTCTTTCTTGAAGCCCCTTTTCACCCGGATTTGAATATCGCACCCCTGCTCCTGTCTTTCTCCCTCCCTTTGTGCTTTGCCATGTTTCCCTATTTTTCTCTCTCTCCTTCTCTGCGAGAGAAAACAGCATCAACGGCTGAGCCACAGTAACGGCACATGCAACAGGGAGCAGGGAGGACCTTCTGCTTTCCTACCTTGCGCTCTGACTCCTCTTCCCCTTGGAGAACGATTACAACGAGGACAACAAGGAGATTGCAGGAATGGATTTGACCTGGTGAACATCAGTGGAAAAAACAGGATAAAGAAGGAACCAAGACTGGACATTGATGTTGCTTTTTTAAGTGAAAACAAGGACTAAACATAGGGGTGACACACAGAGTGCTGACAAATACTTGAGACTTCAGCAGAGATGCCACCTGTGGCACCAGTGTGATTCAAGAACAGCCTCCTCATATAATCGTGGCTGCTCTTCTTTCCACATACCTCGGTTGAATTTGAACAACGATGGCATCCAAGAAGAAGTGGTCCGAGCGCAGAGAGTTGAGGAGGGAGAGGGCATTCTCCACCCGGGATGATTTATCTGTTGCGTCAGGAGCATCCGGGCCAGGGCGTCCCACCGCCAGGGGGCGTTTCTCAGAGTCCTGGAAGAGGCTGAGCTCCAGAGGGGGCTCCACCAAGAGGGGGGCGCTCAACTCTCAGCAGCCACCGGTAAGATAGTTAAGATACAGAGACCCCCTTGACTTGTTCCCAAAGATCAATCAATGACCCGGGTGCTGGGAGGGAAATGGGACAGGAAACACTTCATCTCACATAGGAGGGTGTAAAGGCTTTGGGGAGGATTCGGAGGTATCTCAAGTTGAGGAGTTTAGAAGAGTCATTTATGTCACTAAGACAGTTTGTTTTCAGGGACTCTAATGTCCTCATTTGTATAAATTCATCCAACCTAATTAGCCATTTGACCTCTTTTTGACTTCTATACAAGCTTTCTGTGTTAACTTCTTGAATCTTTTTATTCCCCCCCCCGAATTTTACTCCATCTTTAATCATCTGCTGCCTTGGAAATTAATCAAAATAACAAGAACTGGGTTTAAGTTTGGTGTTACTTTCCAAGAGAGGTTTGAAACTTTGTAGGAATGATTGGAAACTGGTGAGAGTTTTTTTTTCAGCTGGTTCTGGAGCATCAAACCTGTTATCTAAGACTGATGATGATTGTAGTTCTTGTATTTGCTGTCATAACTAAAATGGACCCCTGGATCTCTAATGGTATGGTATAGAGAGGGTAGTGTGTTACTGAGCAATCATTCGATCCAAGATATTACCTGATTGATTTCTTAACGGATTTTTAGCTTCAGTTGCTGATTTTCTGATTTGATTGTGCAGAATCTAATCATATAAGGTTTTCCTTCAAGTAATTGTGGGTATGTAAAACTAATAAACTTACTGTCCCAGTCATTCAGGTTTCTTAAATATGGAAGTTGTTATATAATTGTTAAATTGGAAGTCATAGTGGAATTCAGCGACCTACATGCTCATCGATATCCCTAGTAGTTTGACCTTCACATTACAGAAGGAATATAGTTTTGGTAAAACACTAGAGTTATTTGAACTTTGTCGACAGTTATAAAATCACACTTACAATAACTCACAACTTGAGGAATCTGTTGTGAAATATGTTTTCATGCAGATTCAGTTCTTGATGACATTACCATATTTTTAGCTCCTGCTTGGGTATCTTTTTCTTTTGTCTCTGCACCATGTGGAAAACAATTCTTCATGTTAGCTGGAGGAATAACCAAAACTTCTCTGCAATGTAAAATGTGATGGCTCCAGGATTCTATCAGCTCTATTTTTGAAATGTGGAACTTCACTGATGTTTATGGATCAAGGTCAGCATAACTGAAGCTGGTTAATATTTGGCAGCAACATCTGAACTGGGAGCTGAGTGGGTTGAGAGAGATGTGCTTGGATGGAGAGTTGAGATCCATTTCTGTTTTTTGGTTTGTGCTCCAGTAACTAGTGCTATTTTGGATTGCACATGTACTGATATTTCAGCGGTGATGACTACAGTTTTTTTGTTTCAGATGTGCGTAAACAGATTTTTAAAAATGAAAGTCAGACACCTTAAAAAATAGTGTATGTTTTGTCTGTGTCTCCTGGATTTATGAACTGTATCTGTGTGATGGAGGACAGGCCGCGAGAGGTCTGCTGGGGTTTGTGTTGCTTAGATATGAAGCCAAGATACTGAAATACCAAGCTAGTCTCTAATCATTCCTTTGAAATCATTACAATGTCTGTGTGCTTGCGTGTGCTCGCTCACTTGTGTGGTTCTGTGCAATCTTGTGTGACTGAATCAATAAGGTAGAAGGTGGTGCACAGAAATTGGAAAACTGGAAAATTTCAGGCATTTAAAAAATCCAATACGGAGAGATCACACTGTATGGGAATTAGAGTGAAAGGAAGGTATGGAGAGTGGGATTAAAAAGCTCCAGGGAGAGAAACTCCCTCCGGGCTTCTACAAAATCTGACATTTAGGTGCAAATGTATGTTTCCTTTTTCCCCATTTAAATATTTGTACCAAAGAAATGGCAACATACTATAATTTTTTTGACAATGATTGCAAAGGTGAAGATTTTCCAATTTGATTTAATTGTGAACTAAAAGGTCTATATGAATCATGTAGCTTTATGTAAAATCAATAATTTGATTTGGGTTTATTTTTATTTTTAGCCTGTCTTAGTTTTTTCCATATTAGGAATAGTAGTGACCTATTATACAGGAGCAGCTGCTGCAAAATCTTAAATAAAAATGATTACACAATTGATATTTTAAACTACCTTTATCATTTTAGGTTGCCATATAAAATGCAGAGCAGCGAGGCTAGCACAAGAGCTCTGTGTGTTTTCAAAGGAGAATTATGACATTTTCTTTACAATGACAATATTCTGATTACAGCAAGTTCCTTGACAGGCATAGGTTTGAAGCTCAAAAGTCTAAGACAGCAACTTTGCAGAACTCTGTTCATCCTTCCTGTTATTTGCTAAAAGTCTTAGCGTCTCTCAGAGCCTAAAGGGTTACACATGCATCATCCAAAATCCAGAGATCGGCTCTCGCTGATGTAGATCTGTTACGACAATTGCATCATTTTATTACAGAGATGCATTCGCCTCCCCTTCTCGACACCGGGCGGGGCGTACTATTTCAGCAGAGCTCTGTGCTGTGGTCAGATGTTTTTTCCAGTGTTGTATACAGAAAGCATTATTGAAAACTAGTTTTTTGTATTTTCAAGAGACATGCATACTTTTAAGGAATCATGAGTCAACTACTCAGCTTTGAATGAATTATATAGCCACCTTTAGTGAGTTGCAAACATGTCTCAACATATTGCAGAAAATAAGATGTTCCTCTTTTAAACAGCGTCTTACATCTTTGTTCCTCCTTTCATTTTAATTTTAGACACATTAAATGAAGTGACAATACTTAACTTTGAATCTTTTTCACTCAGTGGAATTGAAGACTGTTAGTGACATGATCGTGGTTATGTTACGTTTATTATTTATAAGAAATATAATTGTACTTGTCAGGACCAATCAAGGTGAAATTGTCTGATTCCAGTTATTCTAGTAGTGGGCTGCATGTTGCTCTCACCCTGTTTGCGGTTTTACTTTTACCAGGTTTTACACGATTTTTGTTGTAATCTAAATCTATTTTTATACCGACTGCAAGCAGGTGTTATTATCTCGCTGGAACTAGACTTCTTTGTTTATGAAAATCTGTAGAGATTAAACGTGTGATAGCTTGTCTTTGTTTGCCTCCTTCCAAGTGAAAGCCTGCAGTTCACCGAGCCATCTGTGCTTCACAGAGACCTTAACTTGTTAAAATAAACAAGTAAAATGTTGGTTTGGTTTTAATGTCTATGCTTTGCCTACTGTGTTCTGCAAGGATTCTTGAGATAAAGACTTTCACAGCTTCACAGTTCGGTTTTATAGTAATGAACCTCATCAGAGGGACCCTTTAGACCAGAAGACAGACAGCTTTTCCTCCCTTGGGTTCTCTCCCAGCATGAAAACAGGACAGCAAAGACTCCCAAAGCTTGTTTTGGGTTCACTTACTCGCTAGTTATTATCTGCTCTGATTAGACTCACTGCTGCTAATTATGTGTTTCTTTTAATTTCCTTCATGTTGGTAAAGTAAAACAATGAATTAAAAAATACTTCAGTATACAGAAAGCCTTTAAATCGAGGCCCAACTGTGATACAAAAACTTATTGTAATTTTATTTTGTCTCTGATTCCAGTTTTCACCACACAATCCATCCATCCATTTTCAAATGGATGGATGGATCCCAGTGGGGTCGGGAGGTGTTGGTGCCTATCTCCAGCTAACATTTTGGGCAAGAGGCGGGGTTCATTCTGTCATCCTGGACAGTCTTCACCACACCATTAAATGTTTTTGAAGAAAAAATATGCACAATTACTACATTAAATTTGATTTAAATCAAACACAACTTAAGCCAAATTGAACTGAATTATTCTTAACTTTCTCATTTTTGGAGTTTGTCAAAGGTTTGATGACTTTGAAAACTCAAATCTTATCAAATCTTTACTGTTATTTGGTTTTAGTTCTAGTAACTACAACCCCAATTGTAAAGCATTGGCTGCCTATACATCTGGGAAAGGCTCTATGCTCATTTCAATGCAATTTGATGTCCACCATTCTACAGGAAGAAAGCTTATTGGGAAGTGAAAAATGTTTAAAACAACTATTATTAGCATTGTTGAGCGAGACACTTTGGTTTCACCTTGAAAAATAAAGCTGATGCTGGGTGGTTATTTTAGTTAGAATCTCATTATAATGAACAACAGAAAGTGATTTTACTTAATGAAACAGAAAGCAGAAAAGATCAAAGAGTCGCATTGGTTTCTCTGGAAACAAAGGACAGGCTTTTCTATCCTTTCCACTTTTTTTTCTTTTTTCTATCAAATTATTAAGTTTTATTTGAAAATAAATTTTTTGGGTGGCTCCATAATAACAAGAAAACCTTTTTTTCTGAAGCCTAATTTTAGGCTTCAGAATATGTTTTTTTCTGTTAAAATGATTCAATTCTGACATGCATTTGATATGTAGGTAATAATGCACAACCTCCAGTGTTTGTCATCATTGTTGAGTCTAATGAAACTTGCAGTTCTTGTTGGAAAACTTGACCTTTGTGACTGAAGCCTGAAGTGACTTGCCTGGCAAGACAATGATTCAAGGACAAGTGAAGACAGACAGCTTTCAACATCATCCAGGCAGCTGCAGCAAATACTTTTTTTTATTGATTTTCCAGGGATCTGTCAGCAGCTGTATATAATGATGCATTATTTACCCCAATTTCTTCGAAGATCTGAAACTCAGCTCTCTGCAGGGTAGAGAACTGCCAAAGCAGTGGAATCTCTTTTATATTTTGCAACTGTTTTGCTCTTACTGTGTTCATTTTTTCTTCCAAAAGTGATCCACAAAGCAGACTGCTTGCATACATGCAGAAGCAAGAATACCCAGAAAGTCAAGTATTTGGAGGAAATTTGCACCTTATTTTTAATCTGGTTACACCATTCCTCTTAATCCATAAACACAACAGATTCCAAAGAAATCAGAGATTAATTTAAAAAGTCAACATTTGACTAAAGCTTAAATGACAAAATCTCAATATTTAATAATTTCAATATTGTTATAATTAAATGGAATGACACATCTTTTATTGATTTGTTCGGAGACAATGAGCAAAAAGTCAAGATAAATGTATGAAGTTGTGAATGTGGTACAGTGTGTCTATTTTAATTAAGAGATGAAAAAAGGTCTCTTTTCTGTTTTGCGTGATGACTGCTTACTCACTGCATACTGCTTGTTTGCCTCCATTGCTCCCACACAAGCCCACTGACTATCGGATCCTTATCTCACCCTCAGCAAAACTGAAAACCGGACCAGAGATTCCTTACTGTGTCTTACTAAAGTTGCTATTTTGCATTTATTTTCTTTTAAATTATTTGTTATTTTGCATTGTTCTTGCTAAATGCTACATCTAAACAATCTGGTCTTTGTGAATGTGATGCAATTTACCCTGGTTTTAACGTTCATAAATGTACTGTACGTAAATATTAGCAGACTTGTCCCTAAATGCTTACAGTGCATGGTCCAAGTGTGAATGCAAATGGAATCAGAACTCAAAGATGCTGTTTTAGGATCAGATTTTCCTCTGTGTCTCATCTTAGAATTAGAAGGACAAACAAACTCAGGTTAACACTTATTCAGATCATGGGCACTGATTTATGTTCCTGCTGGTGGGTGATCATCACGTTTGTATGACTCGTGGATGCGGTCATTAGCAAATCAATACAAATGTAAGCTGCCGGGCACACGTGGGTTTCCGTGAATCTCTATGGGTGCGCCCACAGAATCAGTGCCTATGATTCAGATCATGCAAATGGCTTCATCAGTTTGTTCGTATGTGTGTGAAACAAAGAATGTTGTGGTTTTAAATTGCATAAACATTCAAAACACTGAGCATAGATACAGAAACAGAAGAATACAGCTTGAAAGATTGGCAACAAACATGTAAAAGAGTGCTCTTACCTAACCAAGCACAATCCCCTCGATGGAACAGGATGATTTTCCTTGTCAGGTACAAAGAATACAGGTAAACAGAGTGAAACCCTCATCCAGTCAAAGTTCAGACTTAAATGCAACCGAATCGAAACTGCATCAAAAAAGACATGGCTCTTCACAGAAACTACCTATCAAGTCTGACTGTGCTTAAGCTCTTTTGCTAAGGAGGATGTGCAAAACTAATCAGTCTGTGTGAAGCAGACTTCGACTCACCTCCAATGATTTGTAACTGTAATTTCAGTGGTCGGTGGCTTGACATTGTATTGACACAGGGAGGCTGAATAAGGCACACTTCAGATTTTACTTTATTGGAAAAAAAATCTGATAATCATGTATGATTTCCCTTCTGCTTTGCAGATACGTGCTACTTTTTGTCAGTCTGCCACATGACATTCCTATAATACACTTTAAAAGTGGTGGTTATTATGGTTTGTGTCGTGATAAAATGCTCAGTTAGTGTGAATGCAAGACACGAGGAGAATCTGAAAGCTAGGTTGAATTTGAAAAGCTGGGTTTATTTAAATACATCCTAAAGGCATACTTTGTAAAAATCAAGAGTCAACAAGGCTGAGCAACTGTTGGCTTGTAAATCATTGACATATTGAGTAGAGCTCATTATGATTAAGGTAAATTAAGGAGCCAGTGCTAAAGGGAAATGCGAGAGCCATCTGGAGAAAGGCCAGTGGGTGGCAGACGGACAAAGACAGATGTGATCTCTGAGCACATCTTTCCCTTTGCTACGTTCAACCTCAGCACTAAAAGCAAACCAGCAACATAACACCTCCAGAAACAAACCATGATGGAATACCGTAAGATTTTATTTCTTGCCATTTCCTTTGCGCTGCTATGAATCTCATTTAAACTCTGTAATTGGCATCTCTATGTAACCATCATGTGCGCACCTGAGACTTTCATTTCACTTTCACTTAGCGCTCCAGAGAAGCGGAGTTGCAACAAATCTGAGACTGCAGGCTGGCGGCATGCCTGCACAGCTTAGTCCTCAAAATTTTAATCAGCTTGATCCACCTTGTGGCGGCAGACCGGGGGTGAAAATAAGCAGGTTATTTGATGGTGGTGATGGTTTGAGCACGTACATTAAAGTAGGAGTTGACTGACTTATTATGTCAGTCAGTATTTGGAAACAATTGAAGTATCATGCAGGGTTTGTTTAAACGGGGAACACGGTGGGAGGTGTTGGTTAGTGGGAGTTATTGCTGAGGAGGCAAAGCCCCTTTAAGCACTTGTTTCTATGGGATTGTTTTTGCGTGTATGGGAATCAGAGGAGACTGAGAACTGAGTAGCCATAAGTACTTTTGATACCTTAAGGTGATACAAATTACTTTTCATCACATAGAGAAGTAAGGCAATACCTCTGTTTTATTGTGGCTTAGCTAAGAAGACCTTATCCTGCATTTGAAGAATTGATGTGAATGGTGAACTTTTCCAGCTGGCACATTGAAAGGCCATGTTGAACTCTGACCATTAAAAGTCAACGAAAGCAAGGCTGCATGCTTTACTTTTGTTGCCGTCTTCAATGCTTTGTGAACTCACCTCACTGACAAATGACCTCCGATGACCCGAGAGCCATTATTTGTGGACGCGGTATGAACATGTGGGATGGGACGGTGCTTTCTGACCTTAAAAACGACCCGTCAGTGCTGCTGCTGTTTGACTCCAGTTGACTTGTTTTGTTGCAGCCTGCCAACTTGTTCTGAACCGTTTGTGAGTTTGCCTGCTCTCATTGCCGTTGTCTGGTTGAACTGCTAAAAATAGCAACAAAAAAAATAGAGGCTGGCAGATTTTTTGTTTGTAGATGAAATGCCACATCCTACACAACTTTATTTTTCTCATTTTGAAAATGCCAGACTAACCGTCCTTCAGATAAAATTGTTCAGTGTGATTGTCTCCAGACACATTTATCTCTCTTTCTTTCTCTCCAGGTAATTTTATGAGAGGTTGAAGTAATGTTGCATACCTGTAATTGCTCTTTTCCCTTGAAGAGTTCTGGATCATTTGGTGAAATGCAAGTGTAAATGATCACAGTTTGTGCTAATGAGTAAGAATTGAATCTTTTTTTCCATTATGTCGAAGTGATGGAACAGAGTTGTTGAGTTGAGGAAAGTTTTTAGAGTTTACTGAAGAAGTAAAAAAATAATAAAATAATCTTTGCAGATGTGTTGCATTAGAAATACAGCACCACAGACATTTAAACTTCCATGTAATTTATTGGAATTTCTTAAAAAGAAAATTATACATAGATTTAATTTATGTAAAGAGGGGGGATATTTTGCATTGCTCAGCATTAGCGCAGGGTGGAGCAATTCACACACATGGCATGGTGACATGCCAAAGCCAAATATAGCTTCTCGCAATCGGACATTATTTCAGTTGCTCCCCTTATGGATCTGTCAGATTACCGGCATGGGTTCCTGATCAAAGCTCCTCTAAAACCTTTCTCTAAGCGGCCTTGCTCTGAATTTCCTCTGCTAATTCATCCTAGAGAGGAATGCAGGTGGAGAGACAGAGTAGACAAAAATGTATTGAGCAATGCTCAGTCATGCCTCACTCCAAAACAGCTTCCATCAGACAGCCCGCATTAAATTACTTTTCTTTTGTGTGTGCTCCATCAAATAAGTTTTTTTTTGTTTTACTTGTATCGAAGTTGAATTTCTTGAAGTCCACACTGCCATTCTCTACATACCACAGAGCTTTTGCCTTTTAGTCTCAAACATCAGAAATTAGGCATTGTCTTTCTGAATGGTGAATTCAACATTAAGCAGACAAGTCATACATTTTGGGATTAAAAAAAAAAAAAAACAGCTGTTAAGCCTAAACTTCAATTCAGTGCAGATGCTATGAGGTAAAATACCCCCCTATGGTTAGCATGCTAACCTGAGGGTAATTTATCTGGGTCTTAAACTCAGCAGAAAACAACCCCTTTGAGTCCCTGCACACACACACACACCTACACACACGCACACGCGCATGCACGCATTCACCAACCCTGAAAGTGTTCCCTGGATTAATGACTACCTTCTAACTCAGTTAATCTGTCACTATCCCCTGCGGAGCCCATGCGTCTCATCCTGTAATCAAAGTGGAAACCAGCAAAACATAATTGGCTTTTGAGTTTAGTTTAAGCTCAATATTATGCTTCATATAAATGTTCTAATTTTTTTCTGACAGCAGCGGAGCTGGCATATCTCCCCATTAGTTTTGTGCAGGAACCACAAAATTGTCCTTTTTTACAGAGACCGTTTTAAGTCCAAACAAAATATTCAGCTGTCATTAAATATAGAATTATCTTTTTTATGTAAATGTAAATATTTTCTTTCCATGTAAATGTGTTTGAATGGAGAGCTGCTGATCTAAAATCTGTGTAGCACGCTACCTTTGAACTGTGGCTTTGAAGATCTGCTGTCTGATGCCACGAGCGCTGGGCTTTGAGGATGAGCAGATCCTAAAATGTATTACCTGGTGTAGACAGGTAGGCTGTAATGACTGCCATTATATCTATACCCAGGGGTCTCTTTGCCACAGGGCTGTGGAGCTAGATGTGTTATGCTGACCCACAGTTTGGTAACATGGACAGTTCAGGACTTGAATGTTTAAAATGTTTTGATTTCAACAGTTTCAAAAGTGGATGGACCATTAACTCTAAACACTGTTTTGGCAAGAACAGTATTCAGAGGTCCTTCCAGAATTATTTAATTTAAAAAAAATCAAATGCAGTTAAAATTTAAACTTGAAAAGAAGTTTGGTGCTGCGGTGTCTTTACATTTAAATTACATTTAGTATTTGTAAGCTAGGCCAAATGTTTAATTGAAGGAGAGATCATTGTCAAATTAAATCCCTTCAGAAACATCTGGTTCATAGATAACTTAAAATTTGAATAGCCCTCGTCATTAAAAAAAATGAAAAAATTCTTTGAAGCAACGTATTTTTGTGATTTGAATCGAAACAGAATAGAATTTAATTACATCTTTAACATCTAACTGAAAACCTTTCTGTTTAAAGGTTTTATTTCAGGTTTCTGTGCTTGATCTCTTAGAGTCACACAGACAACTGGAGAAAGAGGGGGTTTGCTTTGAAAAAAGCAAGTGAGAAGACTAGGCTGTTGCACCAGGTTGAAATGAGTGACTGTTCATTATGTTGGGTTCTGACACTGAGCCATGTCTGCATTGCTCTGTTGACTCAGAAGATTAGATCGGCAAGCACTAAAGCTAATCTGGAATTTATAGATTTCTGTGTGCTCGGTGTGTGTGTATTCGCGCATATGTGAGTGTGTGCACGTCTTTGAGCTCCGAGCTGACATGGACTTGTGGGTCGGCGGTATTACCAGGTGGGTCCTGCACTAATCTGCCAGTCCACAGAGAGAAAAAGTGTCAATCGAAAGAAAAAGGCCCAATCGCGTCACTTTTCTCGGGAGGCGACTTGCCTGCTGGATTCCTCTTATTCCTGACATACAAAATATTGCTGCAAACAGATGGCCTTCCACTTGTTTCTGCTGTTCTCAATATAATAAGCAGGCTGAATACAATACAAGATTAGACGTGTGTTCATTCAAGGGAACATAAGCAACTCTAATGTGTAAAAGGATTAAGTGGCGCAATGAAGGCTGAAATATTCAGATCATAATTTTTGCATAGAAATAAAACTGTGAAGAAGTAGCTCTTTATTTCCAGCCTCCTCATGCTATCACTCTACATAATATGTTCCTGAAAGTTTTGAGGATCTTCTGTTTTTTTTGCAAATGTGATGCATTTTTGTTTAGATTTCTGCAGCTGTGATTTGGTCTTGCATAACACACTCATGAACACTGAGCTCACCTGAAGAAAGTGACGCCTAATCTAATTTAATGGAATTTAATGGAATTTCTTAAAAAGAAAATTATACATAGATTTAATTTATGTAAAGAGGGGGGATATTTTGCATTGCTAAGCATTAGCGCAGGGTGGAGCAATTCACACAATTCTTTTGATGTTCCTTTGACTTCTTTTGTGTCAGCCACAAATGTTAGTGTTTTTCTCATCTTCCTTCAAATCAGGGAATGTCTTTTAGTCTATTTGTTGTTGTTAGACCTGATCTATTAAACTATTGTTTTTATTCTGAATGTGTTGGTAATCAGGCTTCCTGTTGACGGTAAATTTGATTTTATATTATTCGCACTAAATCCACTATTTAACAATAGGAAAACTCCATCTCCTCAAAGTACAGTCATTGAATGAAACAACTGCTTTAAAGCTTCCTTTTGAATTTACTTTTATCTTTGTTTGACACCAAGTTGTTTGTTTTTTCTTTCTTTTTTTTACAGTGCTGTATATAAAGAAAACTCCTGATTAAGTGTCACATGTGTTTTCTGGACACAGATCCAATTCTATCTGTTACAAAGACCAGATAGAATTGGATCCAGAACAAAAGATTTCATAAAATGCAATTTGAAAATGTAAAAAGCCAGTGATTATGCGCTCTCATCTTAAGTGACTTAAAGCACCAATTATGTGATTCCCACCTTTAAGAGCCTGTTTCCCCACAGAGCAAATTGTTATTCAGAGGTAGTCCAGCAGGGGTTGGCATATTTGATTCAGCTTTACAGGGGTTGTCTTTCATCTTGGTGACAATTTCTTCTGCATCTTGCACAGCCCAGATAACCTCTAAAGTACAGCATGCTGCAGCATTTTAGGCAACCTTAAACCCAACCCGAGCCGCGTGACACTCTGATACCACACAGTCCTCTGTGTAAGTGGTACGTAACACTTCCCTTCATTTTCCAACCCATATATTAATACTAATTTCACCAGAGATATTGTAGAAACTTAAAAAAAAAAAAAAACCTTGGGTTTATTCTTGCAAGGCATTAATGATACAATATTGTTAGTGCTCTGATTTATACTTAATTATGTCATAAAATATTTTCACAATGAATGTCAGACAGAAAAACATGTCCTTTTATTGAGATGTTTAGATGGTTATCTATTTAAAATGTGCAATCTTGCGATATATTACAAGATCAAATATAATGTAATAATTACATTTGATTTGTCTCAGCTGTTTATCTCTCATAGTGTCCATGTTAGCAGCAAAGCTTCTCTTCATTGCAGAAACCTTTTTCTCTTTGGTCTTATTGGCTATTCTTGTTCTCACTCTTTTTTCTGTCACCTCACACAATTTTCTAATCCTTTCCTCAGTCGATAGTAGACGGGTGTGTCTCACAGGGGCAGTAGAGATTTTCTTAGTCACACTTATCTTCTTTCAGACAAAAGATTGAAGCGCAGGAACCCCCCTTTCCTCCACCACCACACGCACTTTAGCACCTGTTTTATTTTTAAAAAAGCTTGATATTTAAGCTTGTTGTGGATCAGACGTACTGTTGTCATCCTTTAACTGGAAGAAAAGTGACTTGATTTTTAAAGTCTAAGTGTTGCTGGGCTTATCACTGGTCCACAGAATATACTCATTTATTGTTTGTTAACATGACACTGGATTGATATAAAATGCAAATTTGAAACTCAAAGCATTTTATTAACATGCTTGCTTCACTTTGTAAAGCATTCTATTAAGCTAAATGAGGGTAAAAAGCTTTTTACTTCTTTATATCTGCATTAGTTTATGAGACATAAGTACAAAATTGCTAAAATATAATAAATAATTTATTAAATGATTACCTGCAATGTAATCGGTTATTCAAAAAAAGAAATACAAGTCAAAATATTTATATTTTTCCTACAAAAAGTTATGTGTAATTGTATCATAGTTATAAAGAACTTGTATTGAAAATAGCTGCTCTGCCTATGAACTTGTTTACTTAATTTCAGATGAATTGCAAAGAAAACTATAAAATAGGCGTTCCTCAAAGTGCCATCAGTCAGAATCACAAACTGTATAAATGAAGCTAATGTATTATAATCAGATTATTTATTTGGATCTATATGGGGAAGGGGGCACTTGGTACTAGAAAATGATTGTCTTTTCAAAGACCACCAGCGGCTCTTGTACATTATTCATCTACAATAACAAAGATAGAGTGCCCATAATTGTGCCACACTGAGTGCTGCAACTGCTGGTGCATGAATGCCCTTTTGTAATTTCCATACACCTACACACGAACAGAGCGAGCTGCAGGTTTTACTGTATCTGACTAATCTATTGTGATCTGTCTTTTAACCTCCAGGCATTTAAAATAGTTAAAATATCACAATAATTCTTTATAGTTGGTTTCTAATAGTAGTGTGATGAGCTTTTAAGTACTCTGCACGACTTCATGTTGAATGACTTCAAATTTTACTCTCCACTACATTATCAGGTCAGAAAGGTATAGAAAAGAGTGGCACATTATGCAGCTCCAGGTTCCATATTTAAAACCTGACCACTGTTTAAAACGAGCCACACATTCATAGTGGAGCTTTCCGTTTATCCTTTAAAAATAGGATAAAATGAAACAAAATCTTTGGAAACTGAATTTGAAATTCACAAGAATGTTGAGGCAGATTCATCAATTTAAATGACAAGACATACAAGAATAGCTGTAGAGATATCAAATAGTGTCTTCAACTGAACAGTAAACATATGAGAGTCATTGTCACAGTTTTGTCCATCCTTTGGCTTTAGAGGCAGTGAGGTATTGTGCAAAATACCTTTTATTTAGTCCCTCACCATAAACTTCCCTTGTTCAGTTCAATTTTCATTTTTACATGAAATGTTAAACAGTTCTTCGTTAGATGATCAAAGCATGGGTTATTGACTTATGACCTATGATTTCTTTAAACCGTCTTCAGAACGTCAGCCCTGATGTTGCAGAGATGCTTTGTCATTCTATTGCATCAAAATACAGTAGTAACTGAATCTTGCAACCAAAGCATTATGATAATCAGTACAAATGAATAACTCAGGTGTTTGGGATATAAACGTTGCCCGTAGGTCATTATTTTTAATTAGCACCATCTTCTGACTCTGTTTCTTCTGACTCATCATGATAATGCGTGGTGCTTGTCATCAGTCATCAGTATGCTGGGAATATTGCACTTAGCTGCTTGAGGCAGAGTATCAAAGATAAAAAAACAAACAAACAAACAACTGGTTAACAGGTATGTGAGTTCATTTTTCAGCTCTGTTTGGAATTGCAAAGATCTGTTGCAAACAGATTGTGAAAGTGTTACCCCTTATCAGAGAAAACAAGTGTCTTCGTGATGTTGCGGCTCTGTGTTGGTATTTCTCGCAGAACAATCGGAGGCAGTTCACCAGCGTGTGGGTGTGTGCTTACACACAGTGTGCTAGGAATCAGATAGGTGATAACTGTGTTGTTCAGAGCAATGTGCAACATACACTTGACACACGCATATCAATTAGATTCTGTGACTACCTCGAGTGAAAACTCAGACTCTTGTCAGCTTTGCGTAAAATTTCTGCCTCTTTCAACTATAACTTATCTGTCAAACAATGTTGTATTGAGTCTAGCTTGGTTTAAGATGGGTAAGAAATGGCTTTGCAGCCATGTTAGCACCACTATAACTGCAATATATAGGCAAATTGATGGGGAGTTGTAAGAACTGGTGGAGTGAAACACACTTTGAAAACAGCTGTGTACCTTGTGTACCTGAGCATGTGTACCTGTAGTTCCATCCCACAGCCTGATAATAATTACTTCTCTCCAGATGGAGGAGTGTACCCTACACAGCAGAAGTCTTCCTGCCTCTTCAGGGCAAAGCGAGCAGGGGGTCTGTGGGTGTGTGTGTTCATAGATGTGTTTGAGTGCATATGAAGGGAGGTATTGAACTGTCAATAACTGAGCATCCTCCAGGGAGGAGAGGCGGAGGAAGCCAAAGAAGATAAAGGCTTTTGAGGGATCGTGAATCCAGCACATACAGCTTTGTTAACAACCACCTTTTTGCCAAAGAGCTGACAGTGTCATTTTGTATGTGTCCACTTGATGGATGAGGCACATTATAGAAAATTACAGCCCTGCACCACGACTGCTTTTAGTATCACAATTTTTTTCCTTTGCTGCACAAATGTGACTTTCTCTCCCAGCAAAATTTCACGCGAGTGGGAAAAGCTGTGTAATCTCGACATGGAGATTAATTTGGTTGCTGTAAGTTTTATTCAGTAAATCTGCTCACAATATTCAGGGTTAGATGGGTGGAGAGGATGCTAATCTTTTCTTCTGCAGGGACAAGGAGGCTGGTCAGATTTTGCAAGGTTATGGATGAAGCTAAAGGTAGGGAAATCTTTCAGCAGAACGCTGTGCTGGTTCCAGGCAGCTAATGAAGCAGGGAGACCTTGATGGAGTGGCACCAAATTGACAAGGGACTGTCTAGATTGACATGACAGCCCCTCGACAATCTAGCTCAATTAGATTAGGGTATGCTCGATTTAAATGGGCAATAGCTGACCAATGATGGCCCTTCACATCATCAAGAGTAACCCATAATGTCCATGTTAACACCAAGCAGTTTGGACTTAGGACTTGTTTTCACAGAGACATACTCCAAAATACTGTACCTGCATAGAAATGCAAGTACAGTAACTGCTTGGTATAACTTTGTATGCAATTGTTTCACTTTAATCTCAGCAATTTTATTTCCTTTGTGTTATGTAAACCTTCTCAAGGCACTGTATGGGTAAAGACAAGCAAACCATTTGTTTCCAGTTTTTAAATAATTTTGTTCTTTTTCACAACCTAAATCAGCAGCCTGTTTCAGACAAAACTCTCCTGCTGTGGGTTTGCAGTTTTACTTGTATCTTATTAACTGCCTATAAAATATTATCCTAGGTGTGTCCCTAATAGTATGTTGTATAAAAAGAAATAAGATATGTAATCCTATCACATTTTGACACTGCATATTCAACACAGTGCAAGCTCATTTTCAATGAGCAATCAACTTCACAGCAAATTCTTTCTCGATTGACAGGTGGAAATGGGCTTCCTTCACACTTCTGTCATTGTGCAGATGGGTGGTGTCACACGGTTTATCTGCAAAGATGTCTAAGAGAGTAAATGAGCTGCAGAACACCCACATGCTGTTAGTGGATATAAAATATGCTCCCACTCTGCAAGTAACAACCACAGCAGATTATGACTAGTTATGTGTCATGAGTAAAATATTCTGGCATCCACTGACGAACACACATATCTACAGTTTCATTTCTTTCACATGAAGCCACATAAATCTGTTCTTACGGTACCAAATAACTATGATTTTAGTTGCCACATTAATCAGACTGTGTGTAAAGGTTATCCGTTTTGATGAGCTTTGCAGCATAGGGTGAAAGTAAAAAGTCATCTCTTATTTTGTTTATATTTTCCTTTAAATAAGCCCACTTGTCTTGTATTTTTAAAAAAGACTGCATGATATCCAAAGATCTTTCATTGCTTTTCACTTCAGTGCTTTTACATTGCCACTGTTACAAAGGTATTTTCTTTTGTGTATTAAAGTACTTAGTTTTGGTATCTAACCATGTAAAGACACCTAATTAAGGGAATCATACATACCAGCCAAGGATAGCTTAGGAAACCATCAGATTTAAATTGGACCTTTAGATGCCCTGCAGACACATTACTCCCATCTGTTTTCCCACTTCTGCGAAATTGCCATATGCTTTCCAATTTGACTGACATAAAATATTTTTGCACCAACAGGGTGATTCTCTATAAGCCATTAGGTAAAAACTTGACATGTCTTGTCACGGTGTGCAAGACATGTTTCAAGTTTATTCAGGCAAAACTGCGCATGAGGAGGAAAAAAGGGAGTGTTTGTGAAAAGTATGTAGCTTAAAAAAAGGCGACAGGCAGTCTCTGAAACTGATGCTTTTAAGAAACAGGGAAAACAAATCCACAGAATAGCTACCACAGAAGCCGAGAGATTCATCGTCTCTCAGTTGGTCATCGTCTCTCAGTTGGTCATTCGTACGCCAGGTTTTCAGATAATAGTTACTCAGGAATTGCATTATTGGTGCTCAAGTCCAACGATCTATCTGTGAGAAAACTGATTAGCTCTTCCTACAGCACATCAGTTTTGATTACCTCATTCTTCTTAGTTTTATAAATCAGCTTTTATGTAATGCTGATAAAATTATCACTAGTTTCAATTACCATAGTAAATTTGTTAATATTTAACTGGGGCATATTTAAAGCACAACAACAAAACGGTGCTTTTACCCAGGCCATATTTGTTTTGTTTTTGCCACAGTTCATATTCCAAATAGGTTTTACTATTAAGCAACTGATGCCAGTCTACAGAAGGAATGTCTTCTCTTATTAGCTACTTTTCAAACAAACAAAACATTGAAACTTAACAGAACAGCTTCTTTTTATGCAAAAATGTCAATACCATATATTCATATTTACTTCACTTCATTTTCTCCTTGTCCTTTCTTTCTTCCCTACCTTGTGCCATTTTCTTTCTGTCTTTCTACCTGAGTCCTTTTCTTCCATCCTTCCTCTTGTCCTCCTCATGAGTCAATAGAAAGCTATTGGTGCTGGAAGCAGATGATAGTTTGTGTTCTTTGCATTTATGGGCAAAAGCATCTTTAAAAGCACCATTAAATCACCACTATGCACCATTGCAAAGTGCAATGCAGGCAAAGATGGTAAATGCAGCATAGTTGTTGTTTAAGCTAGTAGTTGCAACAAGATTTGTTGAGTACAAAAAAATGTAAACTAGTTCTTTTGTTATTGGATTTAATTGTTTTTTTTTTAGCAGAAAGAGACACTCAAGAACTAATTTTTGACGAAAAGAACAATACTTTTTTTCAAATATTAGGTAAAATATAGTGTCTTTAGAATAACACTGAAATTGTGCAAAAAACATATCAGGTCTATTTTTTATATAAAAACACTTAAAATCTACTCTTTCAATGTCCAGACTACTTTTTTTTCATTGAAATATGTTCTTCCAGTGAAAGGTTGCTGATTTTATTAAATCAAAGTTTGGCGGCTCAGTCTTCTTTTCTAAAGTTTCTTTGTTTTTTCCGAGTATTTTAATTCTTTAGATTAAAATACTTCCTCTCAAAACGCTGTGACTTTCATGAGCTGCTTCAACTTGTCTTTTTTTTTTTGGTGTTCTCAGCTCTCAGACATAACCAAGCTCTGCTTCTTTTCTTCCATTCATTGTAGCAAGAAAAAAGGTATCCATCCTCATGTCTGCTTTTTTTTAATCTTTCTCTGTCCTTGTCTTTCATTTAGTTTACAATCTTTATACACAGTGAAAAAGCACCGCACTGTCATCATTACTGAGATAGACGCTGAACCTGACAAAAGGCAAAAACCTTTTCATGTCAGAGAACTTCTCCCACGCTACTCCTACCGACTCGGCCCAGGGTCAGCTAGTGGAGATGCTCCAGATACAGCCAGAACGGCCTTGTCATGTTTTGCCCTATCCACATGGAAATGTTGATTTATTGAATTTGTCATGGATATACCACTCAGCAAAAGCAAAGTCAATAAAAGACTTTGCTTTTGTTGAAAAAGCAAAAAACAAAACAAACTCTCACCAGAAATAATGAATAAATATCAAGAATTGTCAGCAATGACACCGTGCCCCTGGTTTTTTTTTTATTTTTTTTTAAAAATAAAATCTTATCCATCATTCTCTATTTAAAACCTTCTGACTTACATTTCAACTGTGGCATTTTTTGACTTCTAAATTTCCATGAATCAAACCATACATGCAAGTCAATCAAGAAAAAGTACAGAAAGAAATTCTGCTCCACTCTGATTTACTCTGATGCACAGTGATCCATGCCATAATTTGAGCATCTCGTATTCTATTGATGTGACTGATATTACACAGAGTCACAAATAATATCACCGCTTTGTGAATCTGCTTGGGCCAACGCTCCAGCAGACCATTGTAGGTTTTGTAGATTGAGCTTTGCATTTGTTTTGTCTGGCGGACCAGTTCTAGTTCACATTGGGATTTTCTTGCGAGGCAAATTTTGCTGCTGTGCTTTCAGTGTACTGAGATTTGAAATTTTTTTCACATCACCGGGACAACTTCATGTGTGGTTAAATACGTCTAAACATCATCTGTAGCTTGTTTTGGAAACAGTCCATTTCTGTCCTAGCTGGTTTTATCATGAACAATTTCTAAGACCTGCTCAATCCATTTTGGTTGTGATAACAAATCACTTTTTTGTAAAGTTTAGGTTTTTTATGTTATTCAAGCTCTGTCCAAAAGCTCTGCAGTAAAATTACTGTTAATCAATTTCTTCATCTTTCACTTTACAGTACCCAGTCGGAGACATAAATGTGTGAAAATCAAATCTCGTCTTGTCAAGTCTTGCTCTGTGCCAAGACACGAGAAGCTTTTAACATTGTGATAATTGGTGCAGCCATGAAAAGCAAGAGGAGAGAAGAAATGAGAAACCATCTGTGTAGTCTGCATGTGTTAAACAGATGCCCTCTTTTGTTGATGATTTATACTAAGCTTTTCAGTTTATGAGGAGATGACGTTGACCCGACTTACTGTGTTAAATATTTTCATACCTTTGAAATAAAAAAAATAAAAAAAAACAGGCAGAATCCTCCGGTTCATTTTGATCAAGAACAGCTTCTAGTTCATTAGGGTTTCAGTTTTGTTCATGCTTTTTATTTCTGTTGAATTCTGTTGCTGGGAACTGGATGAGTATAATGTGCATTTGAAGGCTGCCATCTAGGGTCAAGATGCGGGCAGTGCAGGGTGATTCAGTGAGCTGTGTTTGCACAACCACTTAATAGAGTAAAATGGACAGGTGGGACTTGGAGTGTTAAGGGTAGAAAAATTGGACTGGCATCACTTTTTTCCCCTTCTTTATGTCCATAAATTCACTCCATGTCTGATCTGACGGACGGCTGAGAGAGACTTGGAATGACTGCATGGTTGGTGATGTGGATGCTGTTAATGTCAGTGATTAACTGTTGGTTCAAAACAACGATTAAACACGGGATGGTGACTCAAAGGAGGAATTGGAGCAGACACTAACAGATTGGGATGTTGTTCACTTTAAAAATCATGAGAAGAAAAGGCCTTTTTTGAATTTTGAATACCCTGAAGTACAGCATCGCATATGTATGCTTTAGAAGAAAAAAAATAAATCCTAGATATTTTGAATCCAGTCATACTGTGACATCATGATGTGCTCAAGAGAGAAGTAATGAATTAGTTTCATTTTGCAGACAGTTTCCAGTAACAGTGCTAACATTTGTCTTCATGTCTTGATTGAGTTATGGTATGTGTTACAAAAGCAGGTTAAGATGCTATTGACATCAACCCACTGTGAAATTTCAGAGCTTTTAATTCTCTTATTTAACAAGACAGTGAATGCTTTCTCAGACGATCAAAACATGTCAAATCGGTCACAAAGATCACATTTCTCCTGAAACGTGTCTGATAAGAAATGCAGCTGAGACAAAGCCAAAATGGCTTGTCCATTTCCTTTGTTTGCAGTCAAAAATTGATGTCCACAGATTTAATTCACTTTGCAAAGGAGGCCATGTCTGGCAGAATAATAGCCTTGTTAAATGCTCAAAAATGTCCAAGTGAAAACTATTATTCAGCCTTTGGTTTTGATCATTGAGTTAGTTAAATCTTCACATAATTAATTGAAAACAAAATAATTATGTATTTTGTGACCTAACCTTTTGGGAACAATAACTGCTAGCAAGTAATTTCTGTACTTCTCTGTGTGATGACAAAACTTGACAACAGGTTTGTTGAGCCTCTATTTCTGAGCAAACTGCCTGGCATTTTAAGGGCGGCATCTCCACACTGTAATTTTCAGGTCTTTTCACAGATGTCCAATGTTATTGAGATCTGGACTCACAGAGAGGTTTAATTCTCAGCCATTCTTAAGTGGTTTCAGTTTATTTTCCTCCTCTACCCTTGACCTGCAGCACAGGCTGAGCTCTCTGACAGTGAGTAGTGTGTTTCTCTCCAGGATGCCCTGGTGGTTTTGAAACTTCATTGTGCTCTGTGTAATTTCAAGGTTTTCTGTGTCAGATGCAGCGAAGCAGCCCCAGAACAAAACCAATCCCACTCACCCCACAGTATTTGTGGGGTGAGTGGGATTTTTGTGGATTTTTAATTGAAAACTTTATTTTTCCTTCCGTAAACATAAAGCTTATGTCAAAGTTCTCAAAGCGAACTCTCCAGTTTTGTCTCACTTGTTCATTTTTAATAACAGGGCTGATTGACCACTCTCATCTTAGTAAATGACAGTCTTGCTTTTTTCTGTTTTCTGTCATCCCTGAAATCATAATAGGTTTTCTTATTTGAAGTTCAAAATAAAACAGATATTGCAATCAGAAAATGATCCATCTTGACCTTTTCAGAGACCATCTTAAATAGTTTGTTTTGTTCCTTTTCTACCACTTTTTTTTACATATTTGTTGAAACTGTCACTATGTAGTGAAAGAAAGTCTAGGTCATCTCCCTTTTCCCCATAGTCCTATAGCCATCTGCAGAAATACACAGCTAATGTCTAATCAGAGCCAGCAGGAAGGTCTTAGCACTAGCAATCATTCTTGTGTACTAGCTGCTCTCTCCCTTCCCCTTGCTAGCTGCTGGGCATTGGCTGGTTCCCCATCCCAGAGCCTGCAGTGAATGTGCAAACGAGTTCGATTGGCCACCGATGCTGGCAGATAATCAGTTTTCTTTGAACGACAAGTCCTTTCTCCACCATTACCACATAGAGCAGCACGTACACTGCATTTCTGCAGATGGCAGTAGAATCACAAGGAACATGCTCAAAGTGAGAATCTGTGCTCCATTCAGCCTTTCTGTGATCTGCAGGAAAATCTCTTCGTTTCTCACCTTGAATCGCCTTGACATGTTCTGGAAAACACAGTCTCCTTTCAAAGAGCTACTCGCATTACAGGTTTTTCAACTTATTCCATTTAAACACAAGATTTCTTGATTCATCTTTACCTTGTCGCCTTTATCTTCAATGTGGATATGCCTAGTCATCTCTCCCTGAAGTCTGTTCGGTCTCTGACCAGAGTTGAACAGAACTGGACTACCTTGCAATACTTCCTTTATATTCCCTTTAAATAAGTTGAACGGAGGATGAAAAGGTTTAAGCCGCCTCTGATACTGATCACTTGGTTTGAAACATAATGTAAAATTTTTCTTTTCAATTAACCAAGGTTTCATAGTCTGTTTATAATCTGACTATACTATTTTAGCGTACCTTTGTAAGATAAACAAAGGATTTTTTTCCCTCTTTTATAAGTTTTACTTTTTTACATATAAAATAGAAATAAATATGCCTTGGGTTTTTGATAGAAATAGTAGTTTTGAATGCAACCCAAAAAATGTAGGAGTTTAAAAAACTAACTCCAATCATGCACTTTAACTGATTTCACTAAACTAAAAAAAAAAAGGCTATCGGATGATGATTGAAAATGTTTGGACCTCTTAGTTTAATGCATCATGATTTGATTTTCTGATTTCCAGCCAATTAAATAAAAAAAACAGTTGTTACTGATTGCTATGTGTCATTTCCTTATAGACACAGACAATTAGGGAGCGTAAAAGCCCGTACTATGGCAGGTGATGCCTGGAATAGTTACCATTACCATCATTTTTTGTATTTATTTGTCTTTTACAGTAGATGTTATCAGCTTAAACACAAATTCTGCTGGAGAAATTGTTTTTTCTTCTGGTTATTTCATCTGGAAAAAAAAGAAAACAACAGCTTTTTTTCACCCCACTTTCGTCAAAAGAGGCTGATAAGCAAGAAAAACAAGTGTCAACTGGTGCACAGACAGAAAGCAGGAGTCAATTGCTGCAATAAATTTCAGCAAATGAGCGAAGGCGAAAGAGAGATGCTTGAGGGCAACGAGGAAGATGTTATCCACAGTGACAGTCGCAGCATCAGTCCCGTCAGAGGTTTCTAAACCACTTTGGAGAATTTCCTGCATAATTATGATGTCTCACGTGTGGATTTCTAAGTAGGTCGCACTCCTCTCTGTTGCTGCCGCACCAACTTGTTTCATGTGCTTCCATCTTCAGCCTCCATCTGAAGGCACTCTTTAAGACAGAGCTTTGGCTCTGCTGCAACCCATTTCCACATGGTGCCTCATCACATCTCTTCCTTCTCTTCCCATTCTCTCCATCAGCCCTCCTACCACTGTATCTCTCCATCACTCCTCCTTTTCCCATGTACAGAAACAATCATTCTCTCCTCTCTCCATATTTTCAGCTGGTTCATCAGTTTTGCTTGATATCATTATTCCATCTCATTTTTCCTTCACCCTCTCTCTCTCTCAATCTCTTTTCCATTCTCTCTGTTTTCATCTTGGAGACAGGAGTGTGAATGCAGTCTCAAATCTAAGTCTCCTCTCTGCTTATGCGCTCTGCGCTACGATCCTTCTTCCTCTCCCCTCCGTGCTTTACTGCACTGCTCACATCCCCTCTCTCCACATCTCCTTCTCTTCCTCACTTTCTCCTTCTCTACCTGCATCTCTGTCTCACCACAGGCTTGCATCTCTGCTGGGCATTGCTGTGCTCTGCTTTGCCATTTGGAGGAAGGCTGTACGCTCTGGGGATCTTTTTGCGCCAGGGCTGAGCACACTCCGGCTTCTTGCAGAGGAGGATTTAGCCGCTCTTGGTGCACCAGGTTTGACTTGCTTTGGATTCCTTGGATCTGTGGGAGCTGGAGAACAGGGGAGGACAGGAGGAGGAGGAGAGGAGTGAGAGGTTTACTGGCTTGGAGGAGTCGCGGCTTCAAGGTGGTGGCGGTGGCGGCTGATGGTTGCCTGTCGAGGGTCATGCCCTGGGACTTGCACATTATTCGGCAGTTGGAGTTGGAGACCCTCTCCCATTTTTGCCCCCCTCGTGGGGCAGAACTAATCCTGGTGCCGGGGAAAGCTACCGGGCACCAGTGGCTGCAGCGTGAAGAGTGGACACCATGAACCAGCTGGACGCACCAAGACCACTTAACTGGACCATCAGGAAACTGTGCCATGCAGCCTTCCTGCCATCTGTGCGCCTGCTAAAGGTAAAAAAAAAAAAGACATAAAAACCACAAGAGAGCAGAGAATGAAAATGAGCTAAAAAATAGATGCCCAGGGAGATGGGAAAAAAATATGTCAGGCAGCTCGCCTGCTTTTCCGCTCCTCTCCAAAGGAAGACAGCTGTTAACATTCTTTAGTGTGAACGCTGAAGAATTTTCTTACAGAAGAAAATTATTTATTGTGCTTTAAATCGGCGAAGGCTTGGCTTTCATTAAAGGAAGGACAGTGGGTATTTTTCAGTTGAAAATAAGATAAAGTGGGGCAAAGCTGCCAGCGTAATGCTCTCAGAGGGGAGCTTATAGGGCTGGAGGAGTGGGGATGTGCAAAGAGTGGCGGACAAAAATGGAGACAGGGAGAAGCGGGAGCACAATGCTAGAGAGGTTCAGAGAGTGGGACAAATATGAGAAAGGGTAAGGAAAGTGTTGAGGAAGAAAAAAATGACATGAAGGAAGTGGGGGGGAAACGATGCAAGGACATCACAGATTCATTTTTAAAAGTTTTATTTACAAAACTAACAAAAGTACAGAGACTGTAAACTGCTGATTTGTGTTAAGAGTAATTCAAGATATGGGAGCTAAAAAGAGGAATTTGCAGGAATATCTTAGAAGAAAATGCTCCACTGGAGAACGGAAAGACGCTTGGCATCCGATTCCAGCATAGATATGATATCATGAATCACTCATCACATAATATTGCTAATAAGATAAAGACAGCTATGTCTGCTTATTGCGAGTTGCAAAAAGGTTTAGTCGGAAGACTAACATCACATCGCCTGAGTAGACATGCAACATGGGAACTAGAGCATCTTTTGATATTTCAATATGTTTAGTCGCTTCTATAAATCCACAGTCCTTTTATACAGCTCACTTACAGGCATTTGTATCCTAAAACCTCATCTTTGTGCGCTCTTGTGATTTTATAAGCCAGTTACAGGCGTGCTGTTCAGAGGGCTATTGTTGGAGGTTCTGAATACCTCTTCTCCACTCTCCTTTGATCTGGCTCCATCAAAGTACCTCACAGAGCAGTTTTGCTGTGATGTTGAACCACACAACCAGAGTGCCTCGACTCATGTGTCGTGCATTTGCATTTGTATGCCGTGGTGACATGAATGTCCCTGTGAAACCTTGATTGAATCCGCACAGTCTGTGTGGGGGGAGTGTGGATGGCAACACATGCTGCAGAGCTTAACATGAGGTTCATGTTCTTAGCACATTTTATTTGGTCATCATCTAAATTGGTCAATTTGCACTGAAAAGAGTGACATTTACTACAGTCACAGAAAAAAAGTGATACTAGAGGAACAAATTATTAATTTATCTATTTTTTTTTCTCATCATATGATTTTTTTTTTGTTCATTTCTCTTTGACATTAAATTAAACTAAACATTTTATGTTTTACCTAATTTAGAATTACCAAAGCAATTTCTATTTGCCAAATGGAAGTTTTGGGAAAAAAAAAAACAAAAAAAAAACATTCATTACTTTCTTCAGAGCTTTAAAAACACTAATAATACTGAACCTTTAAATAAATCAGGAAAGCCCAGATGATTATGTCATAGCTTTGGAGGCATTTGATGGCTTAAATGTCAACAATTTGTTTCCATTTGAGTCCTGCAAACCTGTGGGTGTATTTTATGCAACTCATTAAACACAGTGATTCCCTGAGTGACATCACTGGAAAAAAAAAAATATATATATTGGTCAAGATATTGAGGGGAGAATTGTAAACCTCCACAAGTCTGTCTGACTCTTGAATACAATTCCAGATCCCTGAAGCTGCCATGTTAATCTGGTTAAGCAAATTACACTCAAGTATGAACATAGAGGGAATTCCCAGCCATCACACTCTTCAGGAAAGAAGCTTATTCTGATTCCCACTGATGATGGTGAAAGCGAAACTCTTTGTGAAGAGAGTACCAATACTCTTGAGTGGCTAAAATTAAGATTCAATCACTTCAAGAGCAATATAAAAAGTCAGTTTGCAAATTTACACAAGACAAATACCTTAATTTGTTTGGGGACATCTCCTGTGATCTGCTGGAACTAAACATGAAATTTGTGGTAAAAGGGAGAATGCTAGAGAAATTGATCGACCTGGGATCTACAAGGATGGTAGTGTCATGTTGAGGTGGATCTTGCTCCAGGAGGGACTGGTGCACTTCAAAAAGGAGATGGCAGTAAGAAAAAGCAGAACATTATGTACAAAACATTGAGGGAACATAGCAAGAGATGAGGAAGTTACAGTGGGGCACAGTGAGTTAACAAAGAAAAGAAAATGGGTTGATATTAATTTTCTAACATAATTCATTTTTGTTATTTTTTTACTGCTGTCATGCATCTTGACTTTCTTGTTGCTGTTTGGTTTTGGTGATCATCTAATTGCTGTACAATGATTTTGGTCGTCTTGGAGTTCTGCAGATACTGGAGTGGAATGTCGTTTGTACATTTAGAGATAATATTTTTGAAAACTGTGCAGCGGTAACACGGTTTTTTGTTGTTATATTGTTTTTTCTGCTTCCAAGTATAATTAAAAAATAGCTCTATGGTTGATCTGTCTTGTATGACGGGTTATTTGGAGATTTCTTCCTAAACTGTTCCGTGAACTAGTTCTAAAATATTTTACAAAATGCATACATTTATAATTATAGAATATTGCTGATAGAGTTAAGGTTTGCCTGAGTTTGTCTGATGAATAAGAAGGAACGTTGCTCTTCACTCTGTACAGTGTTGGGATTTTCCCAGAGACATATTAGACTGTCAGACAGAAATTAACCCAACACCGTGGCATTATTGTTGAAAATTTCTGCCTGGCTCTCATTTTCCCCTTATATTTTGACCTCTTACCTCCCACCTGCTGTAGACTAGTGTGTGGCTCTGTGTTTTTTTTTTTTCTGTCATTTCCACTCAGAAAAAAATGTCTTGCAGATTGTCAATGCTTGCATCAGTGCACATGCCTGACAATGAGTGCGTGCGTCTGTAATGTGTGTAATGTGGTCCTGCAGGGCCAGTTGACATGGCAGCTTAAGGTGGTTTTGTGTATCCCTGTGGTTTACTCGCTGTTGTACAAATATTGGAACCTCAAATGTAAGCGGGGTCCAAATTGCCTCTGTGGATTAAGGGGAGGGTCATGTTAAAACATTGAATAAATACAGTAACCACTGTAATTCGTAGTGTTAAGTGTTCCATTGTATTACAAATGTAATACACTGTAATACCCCAGCTATCTACTGTTAATAAGCAAAAATAGAGAAAATGTTAATATTATACGATTATACAAGCCAAACCCAGTGTTTGGCCTTAACAAGCACTATTGCGTTTGGTTGAGAATCTGCCAAGCTTAAAAACATAATCCCAACTGTCAGGTTGCGGTGAGGCAATATCATGTTGTACATGAGTCCTAGCAGTGCAGAATAACTTAAGGCAGACTGCCTAATTCAAATTTATTGAGGTACAACAAAGCCAGTGTTTTAGAGCGGCCATCACAAAGTTTGTGGGCAGAGCTGAAAAGACGTGTGGGAGAAAAGGCAGCCTCCATCTCATCAGTTCTTCTACAAGGAATGGATGAAGATCCCATCAAGCTTTTGTGAGAAGCTTGTAAATAGGTGAAGAATTCTTAAAAGAGGAAAAGTATCTTTGTGATACATTGCCAGACTGTGAGGAAAATGTTGGATTTTACACAGTGTACATTTCTGGTTTCTGATGTGTTTGAAACTTTAATATACGTTAGTATGCTAACAGCCAGAGTGATCAAACCTGGAATAGGAATTTGCTCAACTAATGCTAGAGCCATCAATGTAGCGAATGTTCTTCTTTTATTCAAATATTCATAACTAACTTAACAATGTTGAACGACTTTAGTCTCTATAGATCTGGTTTCTTCTTGAAATAATTTGGCACAAGCTCAGTCTAAACCCAGCGCAAAGTTAAGCTTTGAATTTTGTGTACACCAACTTTAGACTGAGAAACAAGACTAGAAAATCTTGTTTCATCCTCCCACCGAAAACCCTCCTTTGCTTCACCTCGGTCAAGTTTTTGTAGTTTCAGAATGACATCATCTGAATTTATTGTGCTTTTCTTTTCTTCAAAGATTCAATCAGTGCCTTTCTACCCTGCAATCCTAGAGCCACAAAAATGAAGCTTAGAATTAAAATATCTGCTTTTGTTCTCTTTGTAAACTATTTTCAGCTCTCTTTTTTTCCCTCTCTTGCATCTTTGCTTTGTGATGTCTGTCTCATTGTGTCTTTCATCATCCTTCTGGCATCTTACTTATTTTAGTACCTTGTATCTCTTTGCCTGCTGTCTATTAACATAAAGCACAAATAACTTTCTGTCATGTTCAAGATACACAGGGGGTGGAATCTATTGTTAGGCTCTGAATATATTTCCATCACTGCTAAAAATAATTTCATCATCATGTTGCAGATCTTTGCTTTATTTTATGCAATTTAGCTTTCACAAGAGCACCCAACTCCTCATATAAAATATATTATCTTCACTGCATGTCCAAAATTAAATACGTTAAGAAGGAACATACATGTTTTCACCCATAGATGGCACTAAACATTTTTGTATTTACAGTAACAGTACAGTAAGACACCTAGATGCAGCAAAACAATGACAGAGTGACACTAACACATTTTAAGAATTGCTTATTTCCTTTGGGCATCCATCTCCAACAGCTTCCAGAGAGCCAGCATGACATCAAAACTACTGCTTTCTCTAAGGTGTCTCGTCCACAATAAAAACATTATTTGTGATTTAATGGAGTGGTTTAGATAGAGCTCAGGCTCTTTTTCGAGATTTTGTTTGGTAAAAAGAAAGAAAGGAAAAACTCAACTCATGCAAATTAGGACAGCTGGGATTCTTCTAATCTCCAAGCTTTGATTAACTGATTGCATTTTCTGTTGGTTCACGACTCTCGTACTCAAAAAGGACAAAAAAAAAAGCCCTTTCTTACATCTTATGTGTTTAATCAGGTGCATTTCAATAGATTACAGCATCATGTGGAACGTTGACTTGTTTCAGAAATTCATTTTAAAAAGTGAAATACACAAGTATTGTATGTTTAGTTCAGTGGTTGTGATTTTTAGCCAGTGAAAACTCAAAACTCACTTTTTTTTTTCAAAACATAAATATTACATTATACCATAAGTGTATATTCCTGAAAGGAAATGAATGTCGCTGGAACTCAAACTATCCATGTTTCTTCCACATCATTTCTTTTAGAAGGAAGCATCTGTTAGCATCTATATGCCATCAGCTCTGAAAAATCATCTGATTGAAGACTTTATTATCCCTGTCTGTATCCTAAAATGATGCTTTCTTTCCTTTGATTAACTTCTAGCGGTTTTCTTTTTCATTACAGGTTGCCTCTAAACAAAAGGTTAGTACATCGTGTAGCGAATGACAAGGTAATGACCTCATTTGCCCTGCGATTTCTGCTCGTGGAACCAATACATGCTTTAATGACCATCATGTCAGTGTGAAAACAAGTCTGACAAAGCACCATGGGGAAATTATGAAATTTTCTTAATAGGAAGACAAGAGAAACCAGACTGCACAACGGAGATGTGCTAAAGGCCACAAATAAACCATCATGACTTTTCTCGTCTCCTCAGCAAACATTAATGAAGTAATTTTGCACAAGGAAACACAATCAACTACCAATGTGCCTGTACAGTCGTATTAAATAAGTTAAAAGTTTCAATGAGTCTCATTTGTCAGACTAAAATTAGCTTTTGAAAATGACCTACTAAACATACTTGCATTAAGTCCAAATTTTTGAATTAAAAACTTAATACTTACCTTAAAACTACAATGTATGTCCAAATCTACACAAAAATAGGTCTCACTTTCTGAATTGTGTGAAATAAATTTGTTTTAGAAATGAGTCCTCCTTGAATAATGTCTAAATAACAATGCATTGACAAAATCTTTAGCTATAAATTGAGCACAAACATTGATTGAATACTCACTATTTAGCTATGTTTTGCCTCACATACTTTATGCTTAAGTGAGCGATTTCCCCTTCCTCTTTTTCTCTCCACAGGAAATGTTCTCATTATTGCAGGGTATGTCTGAGTGTATTGTGTATGTCTAAATTATAAAGCAAATGTGCCATTTGTGCGATTTCAATTAAAACATTATCTCTCTAATGAGCCAAAACGAGAACATAAGCTGCCAATTAAAATATAATTTCTTTATTCGTGCTCACAATGACTGTATTTCCTGTTTTGCACAGTTCAACATAACATGAGAAGTGAATCAAGCTGTTTTATGACAGTGTTTTGTGCAAATGCCTTACAAAAGATTTTTTGATTTTTTTTTTTAGCTGGAAACCAAAGGTCTGCATGTCTTTATGGATATTTTGTACTAATGTGTTTTTTCTTAATTGAAGAAACTGTAACTACAAATCAGTTGTTAAATGATTAGTGAATACTAATGCTAGAAGACACGGCATGTTTAAAAGATTTTGCTGTTAAGATTTCTAAAATCTATATAAGTGGACAAATGTTGCATAAACACAAACCACATCCATCTGCAAACAACTCCCACTTGCAGGTGGGCTTTCTCACAGCAGTGAAGTTATCAAGTCTGAACACTGACCTTTGGCTTATTAGATGAGATGACATGAAAACATATTGCAAGTGATTGCAAATTGTTTAATTATGTATGCGCACCATATGTCATGAATCCTCCTGAAATGCTTCAAGTACTGCACAGCAAAGGAGTGCAGATGATATGCAGAGGACTTATACTGTAAATTTATGCGCGCATGTGCCACCGGGAGGCAACCGGGGGAAGACCCCGAAAAATCTGGAGGGACCATGTTTCACGCTGACCTGGGTAGCTTTGGGATTCCCCCAGAGAAGGAAGGCTGACCTCTCTGCTGCCTCTAGGAGCTCTGATGAAGCTGAAAGTGGATGGATGGATGATTTGATTGGATGTGCATGACAATAGCTGTGCTTGCAATTTGTCTCATTTTGAGCATTTTTGCCACTTCACGTTTCTCTCAGACTCTCGGACGCAACGAGAGAGAGAAACTAACCTTTGAAGTAATTCACCACCAACATTTCACATAATTTATTCACAAGACTGTAAACACAGCAATATTTCTACTGGCAAGAATTTGCATTTATTCCATCTAGTGTGAACATTAAAGTGCAAATATATGAAAAAGAAAAATGCTCCACCATTTTTTTCCTATAGAGTCAGATGAAAGGACAGGTATTAACCTCAGCTGTGTTCAAAATAAAAACAAAAATGCCACCATTATATTTACTGCTATTTATGATAGCCAGTTGCTGAATTAATTTATTTTTTATTATTTTGTTTAGTGATAAAACATTTCGATTTATCTCTATCAGTGATAACATTCACTTCATAAAGATCTTTTAGGTGTCCTTACACTCCACATTTCTCCAGGGTGCTTTTGGTTTACCAGAAATTGTTTTTACTTCAGCAGGCGCAATATCATCAAAATATTTTGCCCTGGAGAAATTATATCTGTTTACCAGGAATTCACATGGGGATGAAAAATTATTTGGAAACAAAAGAAGGAACAAACTAGAGTTAGAATATCTTGCTGTGACAACCAGCACAAAACGAAAGCAGAGCTGCAACATGCAAACGTGTTTTTGGGCTGAGAAACGTAAAAACAACAATGAAAGTGTTTTCCTACCGTACCAAAAATAATTACAATTCTTACAGTAAAGGTGAACAAGGAATTCCCCCTTACAGTCGAGGCTTAGTTTTGACTGTCCATGTCTGTTTTCTTCCTATTTCATTTCCTTTTTAAGGCATACTTATGCCTGATCCTCATTTGTCATGATTTTGCTTAAAAAAATGTGATGATCAAGAAAGTTTTATTTATTTATTTATTTTTACGTGAAAACGTTACTGTTCGGCAGTCCGCTGACAGTGTCTTATTGTGATGCTTCTGCTGCGTTGAACTCGGATGTAGAGTCTGCATTACATTTATTTTCACCCAGGTACCGGATTCCCATGGAGGTAATTAACAATGCTTAGAAAACTCATAACTATATTAATAACAAAAAGCTATGCAGACCCATTAGCTCATCATTACAAGTCATTGTAAGTCATTGTTAAGATAATGGAAAGAAAGGTACAGGTGTAAGAGAGTGATGTGGGAATGATTGAAATCTTGAGCACAATAGACTAAAATTAGAGGCTCTCCAATCTTTTCGAGCAGTGGTCACACTGTTATTCATAATTCACACCCACAAAGCCACAGCATTTGGACCAGCAACACAGTGGAGGAAATTGCAGCCAAATTAGCCCTTATTAAAAAAAAAAAAAAAAAAAATCAGCACCACAGAGAGAAGAAGAATCAAATGTTAAGGAAGCCTGCTGGTCAAATTATATTTTATTTCTAATTTCAACACCCAGTGATACTCTCTTATGACTATAATTTCAAAATTTAGTTTTGAAATTATACAAATTGTTGTATTTTAAAACCGCATTTTATTTTTGCTGAAAGGTACCATATAAATAAGCTGCTCTCTTCCCCGCTCCTCGTTCCCCTGAGCAGGCTTCATCTCAAGTTCAGGTCCTCTGCCAGAGGCCAGACGTGGGATGGCAATTATAAATTCATTATAAATTAGAAAGAAAACTTGGGTGATGTGGAAAATTCTTCTGGGGATGAAGAAAAAAACAAAAAAACAAAAACTTGTGTGTTGGTCAAATTGTAAACCTGCTTCATATGATAGCCGCAGTGAGTTTATTATGTACAGTAAACGGTGAACTTTTAAAAATTAACACTGTTTCCCCTCTCGAACTTCATTTCAGAGAAAAATGGGAACATAAATGTATATATTCTTGTCTAAAGTTGGCAGGTTTCTTCTGTGTTTCAGAGACATGAAACTACAAACTGTTCTCAAGTTGTGTACTCATCGTTCCCCAATATTTCTATTCCAAACTCAGGCAAACCTGTTGGCTTGAAGGGGCAGCAGACATAGCAGCATCTGAATGACTAAGCAAGTGGTTATCTGTGAATAATTGATGCCGTCTTGGTTGTTGTGGTGCGGATCTCTTTCTATGTTTATGAAAGCTGAGTGATGACCTCTTGTGATTTCAGCCATTTTAAATGCAGTGCCAGTTGCGGATTTAATGCGGAGCCATTAACACAAGCTGCCTCTTCATCCAGTTTTACTCAATAGAATAATCCTTCCCACTCACTCTGCCTGTCGGAGATGCCATTTATCAAGTAGAGGAAAAACAAACCAAAAATAATTGACCATTGTTTCTACTCTATGCTGTTTGTGGTTTTCTTCTGACTGCTGAATGATCTAAAAAGCTTGGAGATGCTTGATATGCCGTATAATCAGTGGCAGTAGTTTATGGAAAGCCTTCAATAAACTCCAAGCAGACTTTTGTATTTTAATGCAACCTAAACATGGGTTGGGTTCTTGTGGAGTCAATACATGTTAGTTTTGAGATTTGTGAAAAAAAAAAATAACAAAATGAAACAAAAACATAAAGTTAAGGAAGGTGTAACCTGTTTTCTATTAATTGATTTTGACTCTGTCCTCCTGTCTGTCTTGTCGAATCCTTGAACCCGACTGTGACAGCCAAATGAAGAAGGAATAAAGGTGTGGTTTAGTGTAGGAAGAGTGTTGAAAGAGAATGTAATGCTTTTTGACATGGGAAGTCTTTCATCGTTGTTCTTTGATCAGAGAAAGCAGTGGGACATGGTTTTCTTTCTCACTGCCTGTCTTGAGTTCATTCTGGGATATCACTTTCTTGATCTGTCTGTGTTTCCTCCCTATTTCTCCATCCCACACCATCAGTGTCATGCAGGAGAAAGGATATGGCAGAGGCTGCAGCAAGGTGCTAGGCCACCTAACCTTATATCTTGTCAAAATGTTCTCAGGTACCTTATAAAAAGCTTGGCAGATCCTCTGTGGCATTGTGGAAATGCTGAGGGTTGATAATAAAAAATAAGCCAAACATTGATATTTCTTAAACTTTTTAGCGCCTTTGTCATGCTTCAACTCCAGATTTCATTTGGTTATATTTTTGGATTTTAAGTGATAGACTGCAGCTGAATAGTTTATAATTAAGTGGAATAATGAATAGAAATTTTTTAAAAAATGTGGCTGTTTTTTTTCTTTATATAAGAAATTTTATGTTTTTTGTCACTTTCTACGTTTTAATGCAATTAAAATAATAATGCTTCAGTTAAATTTGTAACATTGCAGTGTTTTATTTAATCAAGTTAGCTGAGAAGACTATTTATTTATTTACTTATTTATTATCATTCTGTATAAGTTTAGTTGTAACGCCTAGATACATACTTTTGTATCAAATTGTGTCCATACTGAGAACCAAATCTGAATTATGACATTAATTTTATGTATGAAGGTAAGAACTAAAAGACAAATGTAACTTTTGGATAAAAAATGTTTTCTATCTCAACTTCACAGTGGCTGCAAGACTCCAGAATGTCTGTGCTTCCAGCTTCTTGCCAATAAGTCGTTCTGGTTGGTTGATTAATGTAAAACATTCTTACGTTTTATGTTCATGTTAAGCAAACGTATGGAATAAGGTGTTTCTTCCAGCCTGTAGGCTCAGATAAGCTAATCCGACTGCTGGCATGTGAGCCCTGTTCTGGTTTTTCCACACGATTCAAAATATTCAACTATTCCTTTCACAAAATGTCTAATTCCACATATTCAGCAGGAAATAAAACCCCACAGACATATAGCTAGATTTTTTTTTTATCCTATTACAATATCTAAAGTGGTGTTTATAGACCTTTTTTAAAAAATGAATTCAAATCAGTTCTCTTAGGGTTCTGCAGTTAGGGTTAGATAAACTGATTTGAAGAGTCACACATTAACAGGATGTTTTTTACTTTGTTGCCTGTCCTTATTTAGAGAAATTTCCTTTTGAGTAGATGTCTCAAATTTATTCTTAAAACATGCAAGAGCCTTTCACTACTTCCCATTGTTTCTATATAGGATTTTACCATCTTCAGCACCTGTCTTTCTTTCTGTTTCCTCAGCATGTTTTCCCCTCCCAAACCTCAAACTGTGAATTTTTGTCACTTTGTGATCTCACTCAAAGCGTCAGCCGTGAGTCGCAGCTTTTTAAATCACATGGAGGCAGCTTTATTTTCCTTTGAACAGCTTCTCCAGCGTGTTTCCTTGTACTGTCATTTGTGGATCATCTCAGTACGCAATGGAAACCTGAAGCAAAAATATATGCGCTGCCACACACACGTACACACACATTCAAGTGCATTCGGAGCTGATTTTATGTCACATGTACATGGCTAGTTTGTTGGTTTGGCAATGAAACCTTTAACAGAAGTCTGCTAATTTACCTGCAGTAAGGAATAATTATCTCCACAAAGAACGACTCGGATGTTAAACTATTTCCTTTGCAAAAACAACACAATTACAGACACACTTTGACTTTGAATGACTTTAAATCCCTACGGACATGAAGGGTCTATAACACCAGAGTGGGGTCAGTCAAGCAGCACTTTTTCCTTTATATTTTTAACTTCAAACATGAAATTCACAAAATAAACTTCACTACGTCTGGCAGACGGTGGTAATATGTATCTATTAATGCATCAGGTTTCAGCGGTCTACTTTTTAGCCACAAAGATGAAATGAAGGGATTTTTTGTGTGTTTTCTTTTGTAATTTTATAAACACCACTCCAGGTCCAGACCTCAAAGGTATTAGTGAAATCTATAACTGACTTGATGGGTTGCAATGAAACAAATTTTGCTGTACAATAATTATTGATTCTGACTAAATGAATCACTTCAGAATGGCATTTGTACACTAAGTCATGTTATTTTGATAACAAAAAAAAAGTAGGAAACTTATGTGACGTCCATGATGGCTGGTTTTTTCTTCTCCAAGTTGAACAGAAATTAGCTAACGCACCTCAAACGTGCAACACACATGAATCTTCACAACAGAGCTAATTCATTTGCTTTAAATCAATTAATACTTGCATGTGAAGCATCTTTTGAAAAGCTCTACAATCATAAGGTTTGGATTTTGTATTTAAAAAGAGGAAATTGGTTTGCCTAACCAGTTTTGTTTTGTAAATCCAGAATCAGCGATTCACTTTTTCCTGCTGCCATGAGACGGCATTTTTTCCTCTTATGCAATCTACGAAACACATACAACTCTTTTCTTCAAGAGTGACGAGCAATTTTCCCTGGCTGTGATATGCATAGTGAATGTCGAGTGAATGAAAGTGACCTTTGTTTCATTCAGATAGCAATGCATGGTATCTGGCCCCTTCCACTTTTTGCTTCCTTACATTTCAGCCTTTATTTCTGTTTCTTTCTTTTTCTCCCCATGCCTCCCCCAGCCTTTAACCATTTATCAATTTAACTTTTATCCCCCTTAAATGGGAAGAGCAGCTCTAAATCTCATAGTGTAGCTATAGGACATCTCCCAGTGGGGCTGTAGCTGCTGCAGTTTGTGAATGTGTGTTTCTGTGTGCACACTTATAAAATGCGGTGTACCATATAATCAGTGAGTATCTCTGCGCTAGTATGGAATTGTTCCCAGAGCAAAGGCTTGGACGACCCTACCATCTGTTGGAAACACACAGGAAGTGAAGGGATCTGAGAGGAAGGATGATCGCAGAGGTGTTGAGAAAAGACACATCAGTTTTAGTATTAAATAAAAGAGATGTGTGCATGTCCATGTGCAAATTGGATGCAAGTGTTAACGTGAGATTAAATAATTTCAGACAAATTTGTGTGTGTGAGAGAAGGAAATGAGTGAAATGTGTGAATATGTGTGTGTGACTGTAAATTGGAAAGAAACCCGGACAATGAAAGTGAACAGCATGGCCACAGGGGCTATTTTTGTCCTTCCATCCACCCGTCCGTCCGTCCATCTCTGTCTGTCTCAAGCCGACTCAGTTCTGAATTCCTCTAGCCCCCCTTCATTGCACATGCTGTCAACTCTGTTCGTCCTGTCTGATTTCCTGACATACATTTGACCACATCAGCCCCGTCAAACCAGTTCTCACTCTGTGTCCCACATTTTGAAGACCAGTCACACCTCCATCTTGAGCTGCTGCTGCCCTAAAGGGATGACTGTCACTTGACATGTTAAAAGCTGTCATATAAATGACGGACTTTCACTGGTTTTGCAAAATGAAGTCTTGCAAAAACTTCATTTTGCAAGAAATGAAGTTTCAGAGATCTTCAGAAGTGTTTTTTCATGATAAAATTTTCTTATCTCTTATGTCTTCATGTTAATATTGTGGCTCAATTAGTTATAGACTTCTGCAAAGCTGCCCAACTTCATTTTATTTTGGCGTCTAAAGTGAAAATAATCAGATATCACTCGAATAATTCTTACATAAATACTGTGAGAAACCTTTAATTGAAAAACTTTCACTTTGCCTAAAGTTTTTTGAAATGGCACAACATGTTTATTTCCTTCTATTTAGTAGTCCTAGATTTCATTTGATACCAAGAAGATACATACTGCACAGCATCTATATTGTGATATATTAATATTTTACTGTGTTACAATGAAATATGGGAGTAAAGAGATTTTGATGCTTTGGACAATATTGTTCTGTGAAACCGTCCATGTGGATCTTAGCACCAATTAAGCATCTTTGCAGGCCATATAGACTTTTAAAGAAAATATATTCTTGTGGTGGCCTCCTTCTGCAATTATGAAACTAGAAATATTTTGGAACCAATTGTACCTTATATTCAGGAAAATGGGGGATGTGCTGGACAAACAGTTCTGATCTCGCAACCTAAAAGAATCTGTTGCTGATATAGGTGACGGGGAATGTCGTCTGCCTTCAGGGGTCTCGTGGAGTGCATGCAGGGCGGTGAGGAGGGGCGTTGGCAGTGAAAGGGAGGACCAACACACCATCATCATAATTCTATGCCTGATATTTACATAAGACCATTCAATATAATGGTGGAAAAGAAGGTAAATAGCAACGTGAAGAACAGAGTCTGACCATGCAGAGAAAGTGGGGAGAGCAGGCTGTGTAATGATGTGTGCGCCGCATGTTGTTTTCGATTGTCAGCAGGTGGTGTACCACAGAGCATGAGCCTCCGTCTCACCACCATATGCAACCTGATGCACCGAAGCTTCAAACTGGCTTCTCCACAACAGTGAGAAGCACACTGGCAGAGGGCCATCAAGACATATTGAGAGGCAGATCACTGAAGGGCAAACATGAATGGGAATTACTTGCTCTGCATCTCCTTTTTGGCTCCTAGTAGATTACATCTCTAACAGAGACTCTCTCAGCTGTGTTAGAATGAGTTCACTTTAGAGGAATGCATTCACATGTGAATAGGTGCATGGTTTGACTATAATTGCAATTTGTGCTGGTTGCGAAACAATTAATATGTTAATTGATGTCAGGTGATTTGGTGCACATATTTAATATATTGTAGTTTCAGCTGCTTTTTTGGGGGGTACAATTCAATTGCAGTTGCAGAAGCGATACAAAGGGTAAACTTCTTCAAGTCAGTCATTAGAGCGCTTTATCATGAGAAGAAATGTGCTGCTTCATCAGAAAAAACTAATGCAAGCAAGGAGGAAAATATTAACTGTCAATCATCCTTGTGTATGCACTCCTCACAAACTTTTTTATCTCAACTTTATTAATGTATAAATAGAGAGAGATATATAAATATTCACTCTTTTATTTTGGTATTTCCCAACTGTTCCCATCTTTTTTTTATCTTTAGGGCACCTCTGTAGCATTTGTTCTCAGCAAACATCTTACTTGAGCTTTAATCCAAACTCTTATTTGCAAGTAATTCAGAACTATCCTTCCTTTCTAAAATGAGTGTGGATTACAGATATATGCAGGTGAGTTTGTGTGTGTGTGTGGGGGGGGGGGGGGGTGCGTGGTGTGTGTGTGTGTGTGTGTGCGCGTGTGTTTGTGTGTGTGTGGGGGCGTGGGGGTGTGTGTGTGTGTGTGTGTGTGTGCGACAGCATGCTCAAGTGTCAGGTGCTTCACTGTAGTGGCTACCAAGACAGCCAGACAAAGAAAGCCTCAATCACAGAGAGGCTATAAATGGGAATAGCGCTTTGGGAAAACAACAACAAAATAAAATCCTCACAGGGCATAAATTTTGCAGCAGAGATCCGGAAAGGATCATTTCATGCTCTCATATCGGATCACAAGTGCTAAAAGTGATGTAGAAAAATCATCAGCTAAGATTTTTGCTTGTAAAAAAGTGAATGTGTTAAGCTCAAAATGTGCAAGCATCCACATGCTCAGATGTGCTCCCGGTATTTCAAATTCAATCTGACTTGCTTGTATGGAGGCATTTCCCCCCCTGAATAGATTGATGGAATGGGACAGGATAGTGAGGTGGGAATTGAGGAAAGAAAAGCAATTAAAGAGGTAGTCAAATGGTGGTGGTGCAACGAGCATCTCATGCAACAAGCCCCTGGTTTAATTACGTTTAACTCTAAATGTGCCATTATGACATTCCAAATCAATCAGGAACATGTGGAGAAGTTTCTGTAGGATAATATGGGTTGATACAGCAGGCACTTTTTAAATGAAATGACGAAAAACAAAGAATATTTAGCTGAAATGTTTCATTTTAACATTAATCTTTACAGCACCAGAGCAATTAAGTGCTGTTTCTAAAGCTGAGTTCATTTGGATTCAATCAGGTAATGAAAAAGATAGCATTTTAGCTCTTTGTCAAACTCCCTGGAGTGCAAACATGGTTTCCTTTGCGGAAAACCGGAATGCAAGATGGCTTTAAACTTTTTTATGTTCAATTGAAATTGCACTTCATGTCCATGTAATCAAGGTATTCATTTGTCAAAGTAGGTGGTCCAAGTTCTTTAAACTTCTCCTTAAATCATTTGCTTTTGGATGCACAGTGATTTAGTCTTAAATTACACCTCGAAATTGCTTTGACAATTTTTTCATTCTGCCAAAAAGTATTATGATAAGAAGTTCAAAAAGTCAGTGTTAGGGACTCTAAGCATATAGAGCAAGTGATGCAACTCTCAATTTACGGTAAATAGATTCTCTTTTCTGGTCAATATCCAAAGACCTTCCCCAGAATATTTTTTTGTTTGTTTTTGCCGTTTTCTGCTGTATGCTGACGTCTGTGTAAAAAATGTTTCTACCTAGATGTAGCTTTTGGAATGGTAAAAGGACTGTTGTGTCGATAAGTAGTTTTAACTCCATGGTCCAAGTCCTCAGAAATAGCCATTTAAAATCTTACTGCATACTCCATCAAGCCTTCTACCTCAATAGTGTTGCCCTGCACAATGCATTTTTCTAATTTTAGTTTTATTACTTTTTTCACATTAAAACCTTTTATTTAGTTCCTTTAAATTTCCTTTTCATGGATGTGTATTATATTAGAACAATCAACTGAGATCTGACAGTTGATCTATATAGTCTGTCCAATCTTGTTGGCAGAATATATAGTTCTCAGTCAATGACCTGGCTCTATAAACCTAACCATAAATCATGGGTAATTTTAACCATTGTTAAAAAAAAGAAAGAAAAAAAAAAGAAAAAGTATCTTGGGGTATTTTTTCTGTTAGAGCAATAAGCATGTCTCCTCCCTCTCGTTGTTGGTTTGATGTAATTGAAGGATTTGGAGGTTCTACTTTATTATGTCAGTGAATGTGTGGGAAGCACCAGCACCGCTGTGAGTTAACCAAACCATCAGCATGATCCTACCATCATCATGCTTGAGGGTTGGAACCATGTTCTCAGGTTTGAAAACCTTAACCTTTGTCCTCCTAATTGCCTTTCTGACATTGTGGTCAAACAATAATCCATGATCTTCTCACTGCAGCTGTGTTTTCCAACTCGATGATGATCTGAAAAACAGATAGAAATTGTTTTATAATGAATTTGAACAGAAAGTTAGTAATCTGTTAAAGGTTGAGTCCAGGCCATGAAGCCAAGCAAGTTAAATGAACACTTTTTATGAGAACAGTGACCAAATATTGAGGTAATATATTTATCTTCAATATACTAGGTGATATTTATTTAACTGTAAATGTGGGTGTATTTATATATTTGTCTCTGTGTGGATTGGAGAAAATCATTAATCATATCATTAAAGCTCAAAATGATGATGTTCTTGCCCGCATAGCCGCTGTTTGACCTTTTTGTTTTGTTACACAGCTGCAGTCCTCTTTCCTTTCTTTATATCCCGGCATTTGTCTTTGAGCTTTCTGCCTGCTGCCTGACAGCAAAGACAAGCAAAAAAAAAAAAAAAAAAAAAACAGAAAGGGATGCCTGCAGAAAGGGCTAATGGGTTGCTTCAGCAAATGAAAAAGAATGGGGGAGTCCTATTATCTGAGTAACTGAGAAACAAAGACACGCAAAGCTCCTGGTTGTAATGAGTAACTTGAAAAATGAGATGAGTCAGAAAAGTCAAGTAAGTTAGTAATTCCAGAGTAAAGAAGAGAAAATCAGAAAGTGAACAAAAACAACGTGACTTGTATCAGAACATAAGAGCATAGTAAGTAAAAGGCCTGGAAATACTGTAAGGAATGAGCGTGAAAGAGACAGGCTGCTAAAAGAGAGAACGAGAGGAAGACAGTTTCACTCACCCTGGTCTTTAGCCAGTTTTTTTCCTTATCGGCCCGGTCCAGACGCGGTGGAAAAAAAAAAAAAAACATGCATGCGATGTGCCTAGAAAGAGCCTCTAACCCTGTCCTGTGTGTTCAGAGGTCGACTCACGGTGCCAATGGTTCTTCATCTCTGAAACCAGGAAGATTTGTTCTCACAGCTCTCACAGATGGATGCCTTAGGCTCAACCGTCGTAATTTAAAAGTTCGGTTCTGTTCACATTAATTTTACGCGTTCATGTAGATGAAACGCGACATTTACAAATCTAAAAATATGCAGTTTTATAGTTTGATCTCTGATGCAGGGGGATGTTTCTATATATTCCGATATGAACTAAAGTGGAGAAACTGGATATTTGTTCTCATTCTGAAACAAATTACCAGGCCTGTAAAAATGAGTATATTTATATGCACCAGTCCATCCTGATACAGAACCCATCTGCACTAACTTACAGCCCCTGGTAATATTAAAGGGAAGCTGTTGAATGTGCTGTCTAAATGCACACATCACTTAGTGCCACTACATTTATCACAGAGCTTGTTTAGTGACATGAAATCTGCAGTGAAATGACCCAGCCTACCTTATGTGCTTTTATAGACATGTCAGATGTGTTTTTTCGATATGGATCACTTCTGTGAGCTACTCAATGTGTGTTTGTGTGTTTTCTCTCAAATGTACAGCACCTTTTTGAAGATCATGAAGGACTTTCTCAAAGTGTGCCTTTCACTGATGGCTGATAATGCAGTTGATTAGTTTTCTGAAGCCATTTGCTTAGAAACAAGCGTGAAATTGAGTCTAAAGGCTTTTCAAAACCATTATCTATGTAAAATTGAATACCATGTGAGGTAAAAGGAGGCACAGTGACATTTATGCAGCTGCATGCCTGGGTCTGCGTCTGCAGTATCTTTGGACTCTCAAGGGAAATTAAGTTGACATTAGACTGAGATTAAATTCTCTATTTTGCAACTTGCAAAAGAATGAAATTCCAAAGTGATAATTCTCACATGAGCAAGCATCAGCATTTTTATCATCCATCAATTAAAATATAGTTTGTTTTCGCCATTATGGAAATGGAAGTAGTTGTAGATATCACAATTCAGCATTGTGGGCATTTTTAAACTGGACATTGTGTTGGTTTAGTCCCTGGACCTGCCTGTATAATTTTTTTTCAGCCATGTCACTGTTTCTTCAAAATGAAGAATGTTTCGATTCAAGACAGGAAGGTTAATTAAGAATTTCAAAGTTTTTAACCAAGATTTTATATTTATTTAGCAAATACTGACTCATGGCAAAATGCTTGTTTTGTAGTAAGTAGACTAAAGGGAAATACAGTAACTGTTAACAACACATGCAGGCAAGTGCATGTCGGGTACTGTAGACAAAGCTGTTATTTGGTGGGGCTTTTGTCTTCATTATGCCCACATGTCTGTGGTTAAACCAAACTTTGCCCCTGCTTGTCCAATTAGACTTTGAGTCCCACAGCACATCACCAGTGACAGAGGAACAGACAGTCCATTAACAGTGATAGAGATGGATAGGAAGAGATCAGAGTCAGGAGAAGAAACATACATTTCTGCTGCAGTTTGTCTCTGCAGAAATCTGCTTTTTAAGGCATCATTACTAGACACAGAGTTGCTCGGGCCACAAATCCTCAGAGAGATTTAAGCATATTGCCACGAGAACATGTCCCTGCTTACAATTTGCATAATGTCGGGCGTCTCACTTCATTAGTTTAATGCTTGCTTAAGGTAACAAGCCTACACAAGATAAACAAAGAAGGGAAGAAGAATAATTCATAGCACTATTAATGGCTTCTATTAGCATTGCATGCACAGCTGATCCATGTGTGTTCATGTGACTTACAATGTACTTGACATGGTTTCATGGATCCGCGAGGGGAACTCCTAATCGGGATGCTCACTGGATGATTTTAAAACACTTTACCTGCTAAAATCTGTTCTGTTAAAGTGATGCAAACCCATTACATACAGTATAACTCCCTGTCACATTAATCTGAGGAGTTCTTTATTTTTTTTTCTCTTACAGAAAAGTTGGAGTCATGTGCTTTATGCGCTTTGAGCAAACATTTACTGCAGAACCAACAGGAAAGTTTTGCTCGACTATAAAAATCTTTCCACTATTTGCTATGTAGGAATAAAGATTAGAAGATGCTGTCAGCCTGTGAGAATTTGCAGTGTGGGATTCCTTATCCATGAAGTACAAAGGCAGTCGTTACAGAGAGATATTAATGGTACTCATTGTTAATAGAAGTTTAATTCAAAAACAGGCAGACAAAAAAATTTCTCTTCCTGACATGAAAAATTAAAATGTATTTTGGTTTCAATCCTAAAACATATTTTAAATTAGTCAAACTTTGTTTCTCAACTCGGGTACAAATCCATCGCGTCTTATCGTCTCTGACTTTTTTAATTTATTTTATTTTTCATTTCTTGTGTAGGTGGGGTAAATCATTTTAATGAGCCTTGCTGCTCTCCTGCCTCCTATGGAGTATCTTTAAGGCCAAAGTTCGTCTTGACTTATCTGCCAGTCATCAGAAAAATCAGCATATTTTTCTGAAAGTACGTGGAAAGGGCCTCCGACATCGAGAGAGTGATGGTTCACAGACAAAAGATTTTACCTAGACTATAGCGAGTGTACTGCATTCGACTTTGGGCAGCTGCTCGCTTTGCATAGCCCTTCATCAAATGTTCAGTGGTGCTTGAAAGTTTGTGACTGAATCAGAATATTTTACCCAACTTTAAATAGCACTGAGAGCCACAGTAATTTTTTCTGGTCTGAACTGGTGACCTTTTTCTTTCATTGAATCATTAACTTGATTTTAAAACTCTGCGTTTATATATTTCTGAAACTTTAATCTAATTTGTCTGAAAAATGTTGTAATTAACTTGTCACGGAGAATAAGAAGCCCGAATCCTTTTCTTCAAGTTGGAGGCCTTTGGTACAGATTTATTGATTGTTCGCCAAGCGGTTTTGTTTACCCCCTCAAACTGCTCAGATAACAGCCTGAAGTTGAGTACAAGATTTTATCTGAGAAATGATAAAAAGGTTTTTGTGCTGTCAGCAGTGAAAGACTTGAATCGGTTCTCTCAGAGCTTAACTCCTGATCTTCTGCAGTAAATACTGACCTTCCTCAAAGAAACCTCAATCGCTCTTCTGGAAGTGGCGATTGTTTCAAAGTGTTTACTGTCACCTCCAGATTTAACGCACACATAGCTGGAGAACAATTATTTTCACTTTTTCCTGCATGACGACGAGGAGAACAGATCCTTCAATTTAGCATCAGTCTCTCAGGCACATCCTTCGTATCTCAGTGACCTCTTTGAACTCAGGTAAGACCTCCGTCAATCAAAGCCACGGCTCGGCTGCTCAGTTAGGCTTTTAGTCTCCCAGCTTCCTCCTCATTAAACACTGCAGTGGTGACAGAGGGGAGAGTTTAGACTAAAATTGGCCAGCTCAAAAAGCCTCTTCCTGCATCCTATGACGCTGTTATTCAGAGGCCAGGATATGCAAGATTATAACAGTAAAGGTGAAGTTGTTACAATAGCCAGCAGATAAAAGTGTTGAGAAAGTAGAGTCAAAGTCAGAGTGTTTGATTTTCTTGATCTCACTAAGTCTCTGCAAAATTTCTGAGCCTCCAGCAGTGATTCTGAAGCTCTGCAGTCTGATGTGCAGAGCTTGGATCAAGTCAGTTCTGATCCATAAAACTAACTACAGAATAACAAAATTTCACATATAAAACTTTATGCATCATCAAACTTTGAATATCATAAAATTTTCTGGTTAACGGATTTAATCCTAAGAATATGTGCAAGAGGAACTTTCACAAAGATAATTTTCTGATTTCTGAGGCTTGTATCTGAAAGGACAACATATTCTGACATTTACATAAACCTCTTTCTCTTTTGTTTATCTTTTTTATGTCTCATCTATAACTCTGCTGTGGTTTTGCTTTTACTATGTCACTCACTTTTTTATTTGTCAGTTCCTATTTTCAATTTAGTCTTCCAACAGTCATCATGTGACCTTGATTTAGCCAAGCCAGTCTCTTTCCATGTCTTTTTGCTTCATGTATATTTTGTAAATCTGCTTTGAAGTGACTTTTTGTCGAGGTTTTTTTCCTTCAGAGAAGATTACATCCAAAGATTTCTTCACAATATAGACTGTTCATGCTTGTGTACATTTCACAAAACCCATTTTCCTTACTTTACTCAGGACTCCTTGAGGGCAGATGTTCTTTAAAGAAGACTTATCGAATCTCTTTTCTTTTTCTTACACATTTTTGTAATTGCGTATGGTTTGTTACTGCTTCGAGAAACCAGTCCAAGTGTCTAAAAAATACATCCAATCATTTTTTGGGAAATAAGTGAATGTTTTCTTACTGCCTCAAATAGGAGTCATTTCAAAAGCTTTACAATTATTAAGTCACAATTTATGGGCACTTTCCCATTACGTAGCAACCCCAGCTGAGTCCAGCTCCTCGCCAGCCAGATTCGCTCATTTCATTATTAGGATACAAGCATGTTAGGTCAGCTGGTTTTACCGCTGTATGCGCTGCACAGTGCCTACTGGAAAAGCAACATGCTTTGTTGCTCCAATGAACAACATGTATCCATACACATTTTTCTAGTCTCTGGGTGACAGAGCCTTTGTTTCATTTTTAAAACATGTTTTCATTCATGTTTTGATGAACATTCTAAATTATTGCATTGGAAAAGACTGATGGAAATGATGAAGTTGAAAATAACTTAATTTTGCAAAGAAAAAAAAGAAAAGAAAAAAAAACAAGTTCACTTGAGAATTTTTTGTTTTTTTGCTTTTCTTTGAAAAAGCACTAAAGGAAAGTTGAAAACAGACTTGCCGTTTAAGTTCTGATGTAGTGATTGACCCCATCCACTCGCAGGTTTGTGCCTTAGTAAAGGCTCAAACCTTGGAAAGCTTTCAGTCATATCATGGAGAACAGACTGGAGGATTTTCAGCCAGGAGTGGCCGGCAGGTTGTACTCCTGGCTGGAATGGGAGTGGTGGAATGGATCTTTACACAAGGAAAGTTCTGTTCCTTTGGTTTGCTGCAAAGTAAACATTCAGTAACCACTGCCGCCTGCATCTTTGACAGTTGTACAGGAGGCTCCACATCTTGTGCTCCTGGGTCTGATGCAGGGTCAAAGATGAACTGTTCTACAACTATGCATGTGTTTTCAGCCATTTCTGCATTCATACATGATGAGTGTGTCAAGGGGCAGCAGGAACGTATTTGCATAATACTGACTGAGCCAAAAAGCATCTCATTTTGAAAGAAGCAGAACTGACCAGGTGGAATCTCATTATCGTTTAATGATTTTGTAATGAACATGTTTTGTTACAGCCCATAGACCTACCCTAACTTGTTCAGGGAAGCATATTAGATCCCCTTTCAGTTAGTTTTATGGGACTAAGCCCGCCTCTCAAGAAGGAATGACCTTGTTGCCGAAACTAGACATTCTCACATTTACTATTCATTAGGAAAAGAACAACAATAACAGTTCTCTTAACCTGTCTCCTGCTCGACCATCATGACATCGTCCACTGCACCACATAAACAAAACCTCTGAAGAGACCACACCTGCTGTCGCCATGACTAAGAGATTATTTTGACCCGTCATGTCACAAACACAACAAACTAAGACACACACAAACGCAAATAGTCATTCATTTTTGGGAGTTTTTTTTTTTTACGAAGGGGACCTATTTTAGAATCACAGCTTTCATGACTATATTTTTCTGCTACTTTCTGTTTGTCTACAAAGGTTTAGACAACTATCCATCCATTATCCAACATGCTTATCCCTAGTTTGGTCACCAGGGGTGCTGGTGCCTCTTTCCAGCAGTCAAAGGGCAAAAGGCAGAGTATCTGGACAGCTACTTTACCCCAGCTTTTGTTCTGCAGCAAAGCCCCTTTTCATTCTGAATTAATTTTATTACAGTACATAATGCTACTCCTTCTCATTGTTAACCTTTCAAACTTTTATGCTCTGGCCTCTGTTTATGCCCCTCTGCACAAACAAATGCTAGGTTAGCTAAAGGGTAATGTACACTCAGAGAGATCGACATAGACGTAGAGAGGGACAGTTGGATAAAGAGTCAGGTTTCTTTAAGAGGTTTGTACTGCTTTGGGTTTGCATTATAGAGTCTGTGTGGAAACACAAAGTAGATTTGATTCAGTCAGATGTCTTTCTATCTGCAGCCAGTCAGCAGGGAAATAAGATATTTTAGCATCACTCGAAGCAACTCAAATATTACAGTACAGTTTTCACACTAAATCACTTTACAACAATAATCTTTATGTGATAACTAACACAATGCTCAGTGAGAAGTTCAAAGTGTGGGATCTAATTTTATTCCCCAGCTTAAAACTTCTTCACAACTTTATTCCTGACCTGTGCATTTTGTTCCTTGATTTTCATGATGCTGTTTTTCTTTTAAATTAATATTCACTAATGAAGTTATGAAGCATTGACAGAATCATGTGTTTATGCTAAGATTAAAATTTTTAAAGGAGTTTGAATACTATAGTTACTGTTGGAAACCAATAATTGCCCTAGATTTCATTTAGGGGCATCAGAGTAGAGTTACTGGCTTTTGTTTAAAAGCAATTAAATCTATTAATATTTCATTCTTCTACTTAATTATGTGCTACTTTATATTGGTCTATGAAACAAAATGACACATTGCAGCTTTAAGAATGGAGGACATGAAAACTTCATCCAGATGGGGAAAAATACCAATATAAACTATTTTGAATGTTGATTCATTCCTGTTGCTTATAAATTTCAAAATTTTATATATAAAAAAAAGAGCTTTAAATATATTTTCAATATTCTCTCAAAAATACTGTAAAATAAGGAAAAAGGCATAGTTGTGACAGGCAGTCTGTACATCACCGACACAGAGATGCTTACTCAGATCAGCCAGACAGCTCCATTACAGCTCTGACAGCTCAATTCTCCAGATAACAAATCACCTACCTTGGCGTCTTCCATGGAAAAGAGCATGTGTCAGAAACGTCAACATGCAATAATTTGTTAAACTGTTCAATCTATGTATGTGTGCATATGTAGCTTCTTAAGGTCAAGTGCAGATCAGGATTTCTATATATCACTTTCTGTAGAATGAAGCAAACAACTTGTATTGGGAGCCTTCAGCTATCAAAACAAGCTACAAGAAAATCCACACTTTTATTTATTTATTTTTTTTACATTACATTTTTACAATCCCTTGCACCACAAACTTCAATATATGTTGTTGTTGTTCTGGTGCATAACTGTGAAATGGAAGGAAAAGCGTACATGTTTTTCCAATTTCCTTTTTGCAGATTGTGTGGCCTGGTTTTATGTATTGCTCATTGTACTTGTGTGCTAAATACAATCTACCTGTATGCTAATATAAAGAGGGAAACATAATTTCCCACCCACACAGTAAGGCATTGTGGCTGCAGGGATACTTGCTGTAGCTGAGGTTCATGGGAGATGGGTTGGGGTGAGGGCCTGTTATAGAAATGCAAGCAATATTTTTTCAATTTTGCTTGGATTTGTGTTGGCCTACCACATTAAGTATTCTATGTTTTAATATGAACATAGGTTTAAAAGTTCAAGTGGTATGATCACTTTTGCACCTGGGGATTCAGTATTTGTGTTCGTCTTAAATAGTGAGTGTGTGCTGTTGTATGAACGCGCCAATACACACCAGCTTCCTTGAGAGATCACTACTCCTGTTCCCAGCTATGCCTGAATGGGGACGAGAGAGTCGGGAGGGGGGGGGGGTCGTTGGGTGGGGGTGAGAGAGGATGGGTCCGCCCAGGTTCTAGTATCCATGGTAACCGTGTCCTCCCCTTCCAGGATTCATGTAAGAGGTGAGGAAGATGATGGGATGAGGAGAGGTGGCAAAGGGACTGGATGGAGGAAGCGAGACAAAACAAATACAAACGTTTGAGAAATTACTGTCAATCCCAGGAACATAAAAGTAGATCAGAGAGGCTAAAAGGACATATTAAAATAAGAAATGAAAGGGAATACGTGAAGAACACGAAACATGTGGGTTTAGCAGATATATGGAGAAATAAACACAAACAGGAATTGCTGATGGTATTCTCTCGTTGTCCTGTAAGTAAATAAAAAGTGTGGAAGTTGATGGAAACATAATGAGATTAGTTGACACTTCATAATGTTCAGCATTTGCGTAGAATTAGATCTGTTGTTGTTAAAGGCTTTACTTTGAGTTCTTAGCTTTATTTTGTGAGGAATACTTATACTGTGCCAGGAGAGGAAACTCATCAGCTGTTCCCGCTGAGCTGAAAGCAACAGGGAGACAGACAGAGAAAGCAACAAAAAAGTGCAAAACAGACAGATATTATGTGTTTGTGTGTCTTCAGAATATTAATGTGAACTCGTCGTGTTTGTGACTGTGAAAAATGAGTGTAGCTGCTGTTTCCTGCTGCAGCTCAGTAACCATAAAAAGCAACTGTACTGTAATGAATGATGACATTACATCATTATGTATAGTAAGGATGAGAAACGAGTTGTTGAGTAGAGGAAATAGTGTTGTTTGTATTTTTTAAATTTATTTATTCTTTTTTTTTTGCATTTTTTCATTCTTCATATATGTCTTTTTGTTCTTATTCATCTTAACCATTAAACAAATCTGCTGGTAAAATTCCTTGAACATAATTACTAGAAAACAGAATGCTGCACATCTACCAATTTTTTTTTTCTTTTAGTTTGTAGAAAGACATTTTCAAACATTCAGCTGCTTCCTAATGAACGCCAGGATTCCTCAGTCAGTGTGACTCTCTCTAATGAAAGCTCATCTAAATCACAGTGTGACAGTAGGGCCGGTTTGGGATATTAAAAATTAATCACAGGCTGTGTAAACGTGATTGGAAGAATACATCCATCATGTACGGAAGCAAGAGACAAAAAGGATTGCGAGGGAAGAGTGAGATTTGATGGAGGAGAAAAAGACAAGGTCAAGGCCGATCAATATGGGCTGAAGAGCACAGGTGAGATTCTCAGTTTATTTCAGATTCTCTCGCGTGACCCCTTTGCTTCCTCTCAGCCTCCTTTTTGTCCCATGTGCGCACACGTATCATCCTCACTGTGGGTCAGAATATAGTGGTTACTGAGAGGCAATTTCACAGTTGTTGGTCTGACCACCTCCGGACCTGGAACTTCATTACAGCACTCTGGCATCGCTCGCAGCGCACACACAGACAGGCACATGACACGGTATGGTGCAGTCGAAAGCTCGTGTTGAGCCCTCAAAGTGCCACTTTATCATAATGGTGTTGACATGTAGAAAGGCCAATTCCTATTGCAAGCGGCCTGGTGAAGGATAAGTCATATTATGCATCATCGACAAGAGAATTAGGATGAGAAAATGAGGTTCAGTTGAAAGCAAAGAAAACTGCAGAGAAATTGCTACTTACAGGATTTATAATTTATGGCTAATTTATGAGGAATCTAACTTTATCTTTGAGTATTTGTAGTGTTTGTGTTTTGTCCATTGGATACAAGATGGAACATAAACTGAATCTTTTAGACTCAGCTCTTTTGCACCACAGTAGATCGACGCATCAACATCCATCACCACAGATTCTGTCACAATCAACCTATTAGTCTCCCACTACTTGTCACCTCCACTTGTGAACAAGATTCCAAGACACTGGAGGTCTTTCACATGATGAAAATGTTTTCTTTACCTCCTCAAGCTCATCTCTCTACCCTGTGGTAAGGTTAAATGGCTAGAAGAACAAAAGCTGCAGGAGCTGAACTCACTGACAGAGTGAGTTGCCTGCTTTCCTCAGGAGAAAACAGGCACAGGAAGTAGAGATTTCAAGACAAGTGGATAATGACTGTGTTTTAGGCGTAAAGTTGCAATGCTATCAGCCATGATTTATTTGGATCAAACCAACAATAGAACTAAATTTGTTTCTCTTTTTTTTCCTTATTCCTACTGAGGAAGTGTAGAAGCAAAACATCAAAAAAAGTGAAAATATTCACATCTTTTGTCGTTTATCTACAACTTTTTGCATAATTTGGAGCAGTTTGATACACATCCTGTGTCTCAAGGACATGCGTTGGGCACCAGTTCCATTTTCGATGTAAAGGCAGCTTTACTGGAATTGAGACTTGTAACCAGTAATGCAAACTGGCTCTTACAGCAGAAGAAGGAGCTGCCTGACACTGTACAGCTTATTTCACCATTGCACACCAACATTGGTCTCTTCTGTATGTTTAACCTGGAATGCAAAATGTATTTCCTCTATTTGGAATATATCAGTCCAGGGCTAAACTCCAAAATGTTGGTTTGGGGTCAGCTTCAAGTTTAAAATTAGGTGACATTTTAAACTTGAAGCTTTAAAATGTCACATTTTTTTGGAAGGTCAAAATACTATTTTTTTATGCGCAATAAGTAAGTTGTATTTTATTCCGTGTCGTACTGAGATAGAATTGAAACCAGTTCAAGTTTTAAATCGGGTTAAAGTGTTTGGCTAGGGTTAGGGTTACTGCCTGTTTTCAGCCGGGATAGACTCCAGCCCCTGTGGACGTCCACAGAATGAAGCAGGTGTAGTTCACGGATGAATAAATCTCCAACACCACAACAAACCCACATGGCTCAGAATAAAAATATATATTTTTAGAGAAATCGCTGTTACAAAGCAACAAATATCACCTTTATACACAATGACAACCCAATTATATGACAATGCTGCTCCAAAATTGCCCCTCATGTCTTACTCTCAACCGTCGTTACAACGCCTCCCCTCAGAAGATAAACACAAACTCTCTTTGTTGTTGCCTGTAAATTTCCTCACACATGTGTCAGTCAAGGTGTGCTTAAAGAGAGACAGAGGTGATGATTATAGTAGTGATAGTTACCTGCCAGTGACTGGTCTTGTCACCACCTGTGGGTTGCTGTCTCTCACGCTGTCTTTTATCACATTTCATTTCTGCTCTTTCTCACTTTCTGATCTGCTTTTGCCACAAATAAAATGCACACGGTACAAATCGTAGCTTGTTTTTTGGTCGGTCCGTTTACTTTTCCTCCCTCCCTCCTTCCTCCAGTTCGCGTTGTACCTCACATGATGCACCTCAGAGGAGGGGATTTTTATTCTTATGTCAAAACCATCCCATTTACTACTTTCTCTGGTTCCGTCCTATTTATAGTTTCCCTTTACACTTCAGTGTCACATAACTCAAAGTCTCTCCTCTCTCTTAATTTTTCCCACCATCTACCTTTGTCTTTATTTGTCTCACCTCTCCAATACTTCTTGCCTGCTCCCATACATGCCCCTTCTGCCCGTTCCAGCTTTTCCGGACTGTGAACCTGTCCCCCCTCTGTCACAGACAGAATGACCATGCCAGTGTTGATTAGAGCCTGCATGACCAGATGCTCTGCTAGGCTTATCTGAAGCCTGTGGGAAAGAGTGCTGCTTATTTAGCCTCAGGAGATGGATTGAAAATGATGGGGGGGTAAAACAAGCACAGATTTTCTTGTGCTCAAGGAAGTCAGTCAAATACTAAGCAATCCATTTTAACATTATAATTAACGAATGAACAAAATCATTGTAAACATGCAAATGATTTTTTAAAAATCAGTTTATCTTGGTCACCCGGTTTGTTGAAGGAAAAATGAACTGTATTAAAACATGTTCAGTGCGATATAGTTAGCCTTTTTCAGGTGGCAATATTGCAAAGCTCTTTCTAGTAGCTGTCAGCATGTCACTCACCCTGTGAAGTAAGTACACCCTTTTATTATGAACAGTGGATATGTAACTTCCTTTTGCATTTATACACACCAGTCACTGAATCATGTACACAGGTTTCTGCTTAGCACAAATAACTGAAACTGGGATTTTTCTGCACACACTATTTTCAGATTATCAAAAGAAAACAAACAAAAAAAAAAACTCCAACGAGGAACAGTAATGTGAACAAAAGTGTCTGTTTTTGAGATGACAGAAAGGCAAAATTACCATTTGTTGCCACCATGTCATGTCGAATATATCTCTGAACAAACAACTGCATGCAATGTCAGCTTTGAACAGGAAACTGAGGCTGCATTTAACACTGGCTTCTCTTTAAATAAGACAATTAAACTATTTAAAGTCTTATCTTAGGTTATCTGTTAACCCCAAACTGCTTTACAAATGACAGTTTGAGTTTTATCTGTTAAAACAAAAATGTGAATCACCTCACAGTTCTGTTGCCAAAAAAAAAAACAATAAAAAACTGCAATTAGTTTATTCTACCTTCATCTCACACAAAGGAGTACCTATACTGATGATGTAAAATACCAACTGAAACTAAGAAGCAAATGTGCATTTTTAATTGTATACCTTCAGAGCCTTTTAAAATAAAACATGGCACTAGAGGCAAAACTTATTGGCTAAGAGTTTGAAACTTAACAAAAATAAATTGAACCTGGCTGAGGCTGGTTTCGTCTTATCTTCGGAGGATTGAGTCATAAAATAATTCTAACTATTCCCTAGCTTTTTTTTATTATTATTCAGCTCAAAGATGAGAGTCAAAGTGGAGAGAAATATGTCTTTTCCCAATTATCATACAGTGAGAAGCCCGGTTCAGTCTGAACAGATCAAAACTGCTGGTTAAACGACAATTTACAACAAGTTTAAAAATAACTGCCTTTGAGAAAATAGGAAACTATTTTTAACGTGTGCCATTTTCAGCAGATGCGTGAAAAAAAGCCAGGCTTATTATTGTGTGTAATTAACAGACGTCCCCCACTGGTACATGACAAATTACTGGATTTAAATAATTGTTCAGTGTTTGCCTTTGGTGCTCAGAAATGTTTGGGATTTTATTAATTTTATTTATTATGCTTTTTTTCTTTTCATTGTATTAATTGGAGAACAACAAGCATGATGAAACTGCAAGCAACTGCCTCATGAGGCACAACTCAATTTCACAGGGTCTGTTATTCTCTTTGTCATCAGTACACTAAGAAATGTTCAAAAGTTGAATATTTTATTTAAAGGTACAGGTGCAAGATGGAAAAAGTAGAAGATTTGCACTGGATTTTCTCATATGTTGACCAGAAAGAAAAGTCTTAAGAAGTGCTGGAGGAGGCAGTATTGGATTAAGGCTTTATCTTGATGGAACAGGAGTATCCACTGGAGAAAAGAATTGAAGGATCAGAGGTGTGAACTGTGGGTGTGCGCTCTGAGGTTTTGGTGTTTACAATACACAGGACCTTTGTGTGTAGACATAAATCCTTCTGCTCATGTTGACCAAGTTTAACACACATATGCACGGATCATAGTTTTGCTGTACTCTTTTTCTTTTCTAAATGTATACTCTATACAAAGCTGAAACTGATGGAAAACCTAGTCTGTGTGTGTTTTCAGAGAAAGAGGATGCATGTGTGTTTTTGGCCCATATTCTGGCTATTTTCCAGGAACTTAACCTTGTGTAAATAAGTGAGTGCAGGTCAGAAGGTGTTACCATTTCAGCTGCATAAACGATTTCTCCCCGCCCCGCTCTACACTTACTCACAGTGACAGTGTTTCAAACAGTTCGCAGCTGGCACCAATGAGTTTGCTGTCTATTCCAGTGCTCAGTTACAGTTCATTGCTGCCTCTTAATGTATTTGATCTTCTCAAGCCTATTAAATATAACTACATCAGGGTGGTTTCAGATCTTGTGCCTACTGTCCTTTGTACGCTTGAAGTGGCTGTGGTGAGTGTGCTTCAGTCATCAGTACTGAAGTGCTTCAAACAATTCAATCATTTTATGCCTTTCCATTTTTTTTTCTTTATAAGTAAATAAATCATACATTCTCAATACCTTTAGGGTGCTCTGTGGTCAGAAGACCTAATCTGTTTTAACAATTTAGCAAATGAGAACTTTTAAGCCAATGTGGCCAAGTCCATTAGAACAGAGTCTTACAAAAATGGTCAAAATACCAGTGCATCAAGGGTTTTACTGATTTAATGCTAATTAAAATGTTTCTACTGCTTATTTTTAGGGATAAGATGATATGTTTTTTCATTAAAAATATTTTAGCATCCATCTCCCTTCCATTAGGAAACAAACTTCCTGAATAAAATTAATTTAAAATTGACAAATGTCTTCCGATGGATAAATAATTTGCAGCTTTACTGCACAACCTGCCTGCATTTTCCTATCAACAGGCTATGTCTTGCTTAATTTTGTTTTGTTTTTGCTCTGGAGTGATACAGAAATGAATGAAACAGAAATATATCTTTTGCTTTTCTCATTTGCTTGCAGAACACTACATGAGGTTGTTTATGCGCATTCTCTGAAGGATATGTGAGAAGGGAGTAAAATGTAATTTGGTGTCTCTTCCGATGTGCAAAGAAAGCAGTAACATTTGCAATTTTAAGCTATTTGACCTTTAAACAAATTTGCAGTAGTAGCTCTATCAGCTTTGGTTTATCTCTCTGTGGCAATTGTTTTTTAGCACTTTCATTTGAAAAGTGGGGTTTTAGTCTATGTCATTGATCTGAGAAAACAACTTTTCACCTTTTTTCTTTGTCTTAGGCACCAAAGGTTCTTGGGGTTGTACAAAAAGAGGTGTTTAGAATTGGTGTGAGTTTGGGTTTATTTTCACATTTATTATGGCATTTGCAGAGACAAGGTGTTATTTCCATGTCCTCAAGCACTGTATTTTGCTTGACTTAATTTAGCTCAGGTTGCAGTCTTGCTGCTTTGTAATTAAAACTGGACAGTTTTTCCCCCCTAGATCTGTTAAACAGCTTGCAAATCACACTTTCAAGCAATAAAACTGCCAGTACAGGAGTAACTCTCATGAAGCAAGTTGTGGGTTTTGTATATGCATGTGTGAAAGTCATTCGGGGCAAAATAAGGGCAGTGAGCAGGCAAGACAAATGTCATGCTGCTCCTCCTAATGGGCTCTATTGCCATTCAGAATCCCTCTTCTGGCAGTGATCTCTGACAGAAATGCAATAAATCGAGACGATTTTCTCTCTCTGACCAGTTTTAATTTGAAGCCTAAACAGGTGAGGTGCTGAAGAGAAACGTTGGGGATTCCTAATTCCCTTCACATACCGTTTCTGGAAATAACCAGGACATTTTAGGAAAATATAATTTTTAACATGAGAACATTTATTCAACCATGTTTTGAATGTAAGTTAAGCTTCTTTAAATGTGAACTTCACTCTCCTAGGGTTCTAGAGACATTTTGACAATAACTCATGAGTTTGAGTTTCTTTTAAGCCAGTGCACACTACACCAAATGTGGATGGCAAACAGGATGGCAAATAAAAAACAAACAAACAAAAAAAAAGCCCTCAAGATTATTTTGAGATCATAAAATATCAGCAAAAGCCAATAGAGTTCTCTAGATGTCAACGGATTGTTTGGTAGTGATGCCAAAAGTAAAAAGAAAAACACATTTGCTGTTTCATTACAAATTTGAGTCTGAGGGGTTTTTGTTTTGTTTTTTTACACATTTTCCCCAGAGGGACCAACACAAATCTTTGTTTGAATATAATGAGCCAGCTGAAATACTGCAGATTTGTTGTTTTTTTTATAATCAAAAATCCTAACATTGTTCAACTTTTGTGAGTTATATTTTTCTTTTAAATCTTTCACCTGTTTGTGCATTAAAGTCAAAATAAAGGAGCCGGGCAGAGATAGTTAAGCACAAAAGGCACAAATACAACACAATGATGGCATGAGAACACACGCATACACACGCACACAAACACAGGCACACACAAATGCATATCCATTTTTTCTAGCACAGCTTACACCCGCAGTAGATTAGTAGTAGCCTGTAGACAGAGTTGTGTAGTGATCCAGTTTCCTCAGATGAAGTTTTCTCTAGTGGGTCGCTCACAGAATCTTTCAATTTATACTTTTGTCGTCGACAATGGATATACAAAGAAAATTACAGCAGTGCAGTCCTTAATTAGACAGAGGTGAGTCAAGATAATTTACCACACAAGTTTCATACTCTTGCTACATTTTCTTGTGGTAAATTTCACTATCTTTGTTTTATTTCCTAAACCTTATTTTGTTTTTCCTAATTTCTTCAGCTTTCACTAATTTTAATATTTATTAAATGTATAATAATTGTCTGAGATTTTTCTGTTTTAATATCACGTTCTAATGTATGATTCTTCAGATAGTATGGAGGTAAAATAGCATAAAAACAATACCTTTTTGAATGTTGCTGATGGGTCTTTCAGTAACGTGTTAGGTCATAAAGGTTAATGGATTTAAATTTTGTTCCATTAAAAAAATATGACATGACAGCTGAAAATGTCAATCTTTTGCCAACTGTGCTTCATGACTTTGTCAGATATTTAATTAAAGAAAATTCAACTCTGTGAACTCCTAAGAGATTGTATTTAAAAACAGCTGACTGTTTCAGATTGGGTGTCTCTTTTGATATTTGTAAAATCAATGTAAACATCAAAATAACAGGAAACATTTCCTCATTCCCCGATTGTATTCATCATTTTTGTATTTTCTTTGAGTTGGGTAAGAAAGGTTATATGTTTTATAATGTGCCTTTATACAAGCTTGGTAACTTCTATGACCATATCACACCCAAGCCATTCAGAAAGGAATTATTTTTATTTTTATTTTTTTTTAAGGGAGAAGAAGCCAAAGGAGAGAGTGGAGACATTAGGATGTTGATTGGATTTTGTTCTCAATTCAGCTCCCTGCCAGTGCCAATAACAAAGACAGGATACAATACTAGGGGAGGGGGCGCATGGAGGGTGGAGGTGGCGGGTCTTGACTGTAATGGAGTCGAGACCCCTAACAGGCTGTCAGATGCTGGTTATTTGCTGCCGCAGTCACGCCTCACACTCAAGCACCCTGCACACATTTCCAAGAGTCAATCCCATGTTTGGCTCGACAGCTGGCGTGTTTGTGTGTGTCTGAGTGTGACCCAGTAATAAATATTAATTACACAATTGAGTGCAGGCCATGTGCCATTTTGCCGTTCTTTATCAAGCTCATGTACAGCATTGAGGAGTGTAAGAGAAGGAGTCATAAAACAGCACAGTGGAAGGTATTCCACCTATGAAATTGACTTGGGTTGTTTTAGGGGTTTTTCATGGAAATAGGAGTTTATCCTACACCAATTTTATTTTCCGCTCTTGGCTCTACCGTCAGGCTAATCAGCGTTGATTATTTCGGGAAAAAATTGTCGAGAGGATCTATTTCATGCCAGGAGATGCTGGCGGATGAATACGCCGTTATGGCATAGCAGAGAAAGAATTGGGCTGGGGGGGTTGTAGCAGTGGCCTGCTGAGTCATCTTTGCCAGGCTAATCTGTTAAAGCAGGCCCCTCGGCCCCACAGAGTAATGGTTAATCGTTGGAAGTCTGGTGTTAGGGTAAGTGTGTAGGCCTGGCATGGTTGCGGACAGTTGCGATGGGTTTTGGGGTGCCTAAGTGTGACAGGTCAGTCAGGCGGATGAGGCGGGTGTTGTTGTAGTTGTGACAGTGAAGAAAGCCCAGAAAAAGCAGCCCCCAGCTTTGCTGACTGGGAGAAGAGCTGGGGCTGCTCTCCCACAGCCAGCAGCAGAGAAACGACTTGTTCGTCTTTTAACCTTTGCTGTGTTTGGGTTTGTTCTACTTGCCGTCTGTTCTACTGTTTGTTCGCTTAACATCATGGCTAAATATTAAATTGTTACATTTTATCTTTTGTTCTGGACCTCCAACTCTTATTTTTTTAGATCATTTCAAGCCAGAAGACATTTTTTCTATCCCCAGAGGGCCAACTTGAATTAATTACAGCTAATGAAGGGCAAACACCCAAATGAAATCAGGTCCAATGTATTCTATGGGCATCTGTCATACATAAAATCATATAATCTCTCATATCTTATCATATCCAGTTTTGTTGTTTCTTCTGGGCTTTTTTTCCCTCCTTTACAGCTACAAGTTTGTAACGGTATGTTTGGTAAAGACACAAGAATATTCGTTTGGCTTGTCAGACATAAACATCTCTGAACTCACTCTGATATATTTTGTAAATGCCAGCTTTCAGTTAAATTGTACTTTTTTTTCTCCTTTTTTGTCCCTTTTCTAAACATTTCATTTGGGGGTTAATTTTGCTTATGCCCCAACAATGTTTAAAATTTGAAGACATATTGTGATGAAGAATTGTTCAAAATCACCCCAAAGTGAATAGCTCCAGCATACTGGAGAAGTCTTCAAGTTGTCTTATGAAAATAGTTTCTACAAAGTACTAAGTACATGTTAGAAAGTGTCTAATAATTTTTCCAGTTAATGAAATATAGCATAATTTGCTGCATTTACTTAATTGTATGTTAGAATGTTTGGTATTATTGTCAATAGTATCACTGGAAATGTATTGCTGGAGAAAAATGACGTAGTATGTATTTTCTCAGCCACATGGATAATCATATATATATATATATATATATATATATATATATATATATATATATATATAATATATATATATATATATATATATATTTGGTTTAAAGTTAATTGTATTTAAGGACATAACTACCCAGTTGAGGTCTCGTAATTGGTAATTTGTGCTTTTGCCTCCCTAAGGACTGTACAGTGAACAACCCTATCACTACAGTTTCCACACACTGACATCGCAGGATAAACATTGCGACATATGAAGAAGCAGATGTCAAAGGGTTCATGTTCTGAGAACAGTGGGGTTTGTTACATATAAAACGGTTCGACTATTTTTTATATGCACTGGAGTTGTACTGTGTGCAGTGGCTGCACCTCTCTCTGGCTCTTCAGTGTTATTCCAATCATGTTGGAAACACCATAATTGGTTTCTCACCTGCACCAGATGCAGCTGCAGGGTATCACAGTTTCAAAATGAACAATTTGACTGTCTGTCTGAAACTACAATTTCTACATCTACTTGTTATTTATGAAGAAGTTGTGCAGACATGCAGAACACACTGTAATTTCAAACATGCTCGACTGGCATGCAGGTTTCTAATCCCTTATTTCCCTCAGATTTTTTGAAGCATTACATCTTTTCCAGTCTGAGCTATCTAAGTAATCAAAAAAAAAATGTGAGGCTTCATTTTCAATTCAGTGTAAGACTGTGATTGTTTTGTACGGTAAAATGGCAACTTCCAAATTCTTTGATATCCGCACATTTTTTTTCTTGCCTCATTTCAACAAATAATATTCTAGAAATAACTTTATTTCCCATTGCTCAGATTTGCAGTGATGCTAACATAACGCGTACCAGTTTCTCCATGCACAGGAAGCAGTTCTGCTCTTTCAACCCACTAAATGTTTTGTCTTTCCTTATGCAGGCACAGAAATCGTGGATAGAAAGGGCATTCAGCAAGAGAGAATGTGTTCGTATCATAGTGAGCGCCAAAGACCCCCATAGGTGAGTGGAAATGTTTTAAAGATTAAAAAAAAAGTGTCCGATGTGATTTTTCTTCAGCTGTTTAATGTTGATCAAATTAAGTAAGATGTAATTGTCAATAACTCATAACTTATTTGCTAAACTCAAACTACAAAAACTCAGTTTGGTTAAATTTTTGTTTAAGAATAAAAGTGTGATCAATATTAATCATTATTCCCATTCTCAATCCCACTAGAGACAAGTGTGTATAGAAAATGGATGCATGGATAAATCACTATTATTGAAGAATAGCTCAGCTTTATGCAGTTTTATCACTTCAGAAGATTTTTTTATTTTATTTCGAAGGATATTGCTTAAAATTCAGCTTCACTTGTAATGTAGACATTTACATTTTGCTTGGTCCAACAAATGTCTAAGATAAAAAAAACAACTTATGAATTCACTTTGTTTAATTGTGAGACTGTAGAAAGCAACACGGTTAGATCAGCACTTCAAGAGGATGTATCTTTATTTTTGCAAAAACAAACTCGGATGGTTTAGCTGATTTCATTTAAGCACCATATAAACTCAAACATATGCAAGAAAAAGCTCCCGGCTTCTTGATAAACAACATTAGCATAGCTACACAAAATCAAATGGATGCCGAGAGCAGGAGGAAGCTGGAGAAGCTGGAAAAAGATGTTTCTCATTACAAAATCAAGTTGTTTTTTTGTTTTTTTTGTCAAAAGCATTTCTACTTCATTTACACTTTTGGCAAAGGGCGGAAAAGAAGCTTTGATGACAGATGATGGAAAAATGAATTGAAAATTAAAGCTTCCTGACTTATTTCTTCAAGGACTGTCTTTCTACCCCAATCACAATATCTTGAAAGCTGCATTGAACAGCTTCTGAAGAAGCATTTGCTCATTTAGGAAGAGCACAATTCATGACTGTCATTCTGCCAAGTCTCGGGTTGCTGAAAGGGAGAAGAAGACCAGAGAGACAGGAAAGCAGACGGGTGTTTTAAGAACTGGAAACAAAAAAAGGGATGGAGTCGGTGAGATGCTGCACAGGCCTGCAAATCCTTCATCTCTCCTCCATAAGAAGATGAAAGCGAGATGACAAGCTGCCACTTCAGCCTCTTACACACGCTTATGGAAGCGTTTCACACTCTTCTTCTCACTCTTCTTCTCCATCACTTTCTCTCACAGTCTCCCTTTTCATTCTTACTGTTAGAGCCACTTTGCTTAGGGCTCACAAGTCGCAACATTTCAATTATGTCAGGAGAAGGCCCTGTGTAAGACAGCTGTCTGAACGTGGCTCTGACCTTTTCCTCCCCATCCAGGTGCTGCTGCGGTCGTCTCATAGGTCAGCATGTGGGTTTGCCTCCAGGTATCTCATCCAGTCAAAATGACAAGGCAGAGCGTTTGGCCAAGAATGACAGCCTGTCAGAGAAGTGGTCAATCAGCAAGCACACACAGCTCAGCCCCACCGATGCCTTCGGCACCATTGAGTTCCAGGGAGGAGGACACTCCAACAAAGCCATGGTGAGTCGCTTCAGTGTCAACAGTTGTATTTTATTGATGCATCTGAATGACATGTAACAAAACCTCCAGAATTAAAATCTCATTTTCTTGTTCATCTCATGAATGCAGCATGACTTTAATTGGCTAAATAAGCTATGGAAAGCACGGTTTTCTGCTCAGGGCAACACACTGCATGGGGCTACACAAAAACAATTGAATAAATAAATAAAACTTGTTGGTTCAAAATGGCTTGTTTGTATATCCAGTCAATGAGAATGTGTCACCCAGCGATGTGTGCAGTGCAAACGCCTTAAGTAAATATTGCTATTGCTGGACTCTGTTTAAACGACTGGTGTTTTGGAGAAACCACAACTACATTGGACTGTCTCTCCTTTAAAATAATACATATACATATACTTAGAGGTTTAGCCTTGAACTGGATTATTCTCCACTGAACAGTAAACTGCAGGAAACCATTCAGCCTGTTTAACCTGATTACGAGCTGCGCCAGGTTGAGTGCTGGAAACAGACAATAGTCTTTAAAAATGCCAGCTGTTCTGTGTTGTTTTTTGAGGCAGTGGTGGAATAAACAGAATATAAAAAGAAAATAATCTATTTCTATTCTGTATTAAAACAGAATATAAATAGACTCTCAGTTGGCAGCACAGGCAAAGAGAAGAAAATGTTAGAAGTGTGGGTATGTGAAATAAATTTTCTTGGAAAGAAGTCACATAAAGGCTTAGATAAATATAGATAAGCATTTTTCTGATTGTTTTGCCAATTAATATATATTTTTTATATTGGTTAAAATGCAAAACAAAACAAATTATGTAAGAACTCAAGAGGAGTTCTCACATATAAATTCCTCTGAAATTTTGTGGGAGTTATTTTGTGCATTTGATAAATGTTTAGATTATTTCCCAAGTGTGCCATTTTTCAGTGTTAAGTTGTACTTCTGACAATACATTTGATGGATAAACAGATTCCCCACGATGCATGTGCAGACACTTGTCTTCAGTCACAGGAAGTATCTGTTTTGGAACTTGAACTCTTGAAATTGTTTCCTGGTCTGTTGCAGAACACTTAAGAAATGTTTTCATGTCATGACTTTATTTTTATCTTTGAGATGTCTTATATATAATCTCTAGAACAATTACATGTTTTCTGAGTTGAAGCAATTGTACCTCTTGAAACGTTTCAAAATGTGTTATGTTGCATCAGCAAGCCTTAATTTGTGCCCAAATAGCCCAGGCTCACACAGGCTGGTTTAGAAAAATCTATGAAGAGCAATTTGTAGGTCCACTGGTTGCACTAAATACATATATTCATTTTTATTTATACCCTTTATACCCTATACCCTTATACCCTCCAGAATTAAAATCTCATTTTCTTGTTCATCTCATGAATGCAGCATGACTTTAATTGGCTAAATAAGCTATGGAAAGCTTATTTAGCCAAATGTATGCCCATACATTTTTATAATAAAAATGTATGGGCATTTCCTGGGGTGTCAATACTCACACAAAGCACTTTGTCTGCTTACACCAGTGGTCACCCAAGATCCCCCACAAAAAAAATCAACTTGGGGACACACATCGTTCAACCAGACATGAACACATACACATATTTTTGTTTTCAAACTCCACTTTAGTTTATTTCACATTTCGGGTTGCAACAAAACACACTACAAACCATCTTTACTCTTTGCTCTTCTTTTTTTTTTCCATTCATCCATGCTGCTTCACCCCCTCACCCCTGCAATGCCACTGCACCCTCCCACCCCCCCACTCGGGAGCGCGCCCCACACTTTGGGAACCACTGGCTTACACCATGCTTATCTTGCTGTGTTTGCAGTATGTGCGAGTGTCTTATGACACTAAGCCTGACTTGCTGCTCCACCTGATGACCAAGGAGTGGCAGCTGGAGCTTCCTAAGCTGCTCATCTCAGTCCATGGAGGCCTACAGAACTTCGAGTTACAGCCTAAGCTCAAGCAGGTCTTTGGCAAAGGGCTCATCAAGGCAGCCATGACGACAGGGGCCTGGATATTTACAGGAGGAGTTAACACAGGTAAAAAAAAAAAAAAAGATAGAAATATAAATATTGAACATTTTTAAAGTCAAGTGAAATTCCTTGTGTTCATAACACATCTAGAGTTTAACTCGATAAATGAAATGATGAACTCTACATACTGAATTTTGCTTGCTCTGTGCAGCCAAATTCTCATTTTACAAATGAAGTGGGCACTTCTAGCAGGAGTATGATGAGTGTGTGGAAGTGTTTCACATGAATGATTAGCTATTAAAGAGCTCTTTGTCAAGCCAGTATGGGCTCTCAGGATGATGAACCACTGGATCCCTGTCATAGCACTCGGTGGGTGGATGGCAGATTGTGCTCACTCAACTTAAATTACACACACTTAAAGTAGCACCAGAAATATGAAGTGAGGCCAATGACTTATTAGAGGACACTGAATTAAATTAAAGGCAGGCAACCTGAAAGGCCTCATTTTAAGCATTAAAGTCATAAATCCGTGCACTATGTCGTAAAAAACAAATACGTAGTATGCCATATGGTTTCAGGGAAACAGAGGAAGTAAGTGTTTAAATTAATCCATCAAATAATCCATTTGAACAATATCCAGTGTACAGTAAGGTTACGTTACTGAATTCCTCTGGAGAACAAAAAACATGTTTCAGTCCTTTCAATTATGGTAGTATCAAAACTTCTAACTTGTAGTTTTATTTCCGGTCATGTAACTTTAATAAATTTGATTACAACTGAAAAGATTTGTCCATTTATGTTAGAAAAAAAATCACTTTTTTCCCACTTGAACTTTGAAATTCGAGGTAGGATTCTCATTACATTTGAGAAATGTTTTGATTCACCCTTACCTCACTTAGCGTCCGATATAACCCCAGCTTCTGTTCTTTGCTTTTCAAGCACAAGAATGTGTATTTTTAGTGCATAAAGATTTATTTTAGTGGAGTCAAAGGAAGAAAAGAAAAACAGCAGGGGTTGTAATCTTTAATAGCTCAGATGAAAACAGGCAAACAAAAAATAGAACAATATCGAGTGATGGAGGATGCCCACACTTGAATACAAAAAGGAAAAGAAAGTGAGATTTAGTGACAGAATGGGTACAGAAGCAAGAGAGAGGCTTGAATAATGGATGGATGGCTGGATTGGATGGACAGTGGGTGGAGGTAGAGAAAGAATGAATGTCAGCTGGAGAAATGTGATAAGATGGCCTCCAGGTCTGAAAGCTTCTCCCCTGAGGACGACACCTACATGCTTGAAGAAGTGTGTGTGTGCCCCTGTGTGGGTGTCTATTCACATGTTTCCTTGACTCCTAATAGATGCTGTTGAAATATCACAACAGAGTGCATGACTGTGGCATTGAGCTGTTAATTGATTGTGACAAAATATGTCCATTTTTTTTTTCTGTCTCTCTGAATCTTTCAAACGCAGGAGTGATACGGCATGTGGGGGACGCACTGAAAGACCACGCCTCCAAATCAAGAGGCAAAATCTGCACCATTGGAATAGCTCCATGGGGCATCGTAGAAAATCAGGAGGACCTTGTTGGCAAAGATGTAAGACTCAGCCAGACGTAACATTCAGTAGGAAGTTGGATTCTTTAGCATTTGTGTAGCTAGATGTTCAGACTGCCACACCCCAATCAACATGTTACAAAATCCTTTTTGAAAGATGATATTTTTTGTGATTAACTCCTATTAGACGCTGTGCCTATCAGACCTTTGCCCCAGGGTTTAGCTCATTAACCAAGCTGCAGAGTTAGGCAGTCCGCTCTACGTTAAACACTCCTTCATGGGGCGCCACGGAGCTGGCAGATCCTAATAAGACCGTGGAGCTCATGCTGACTTGTTGAAATTTCTGGGATTTGCGGTTTGTGGTTTGGCTTACATTTCATCAGAATGTGCCACACTCTGTCCTGCTGAACAAGCCAAGCAGAGCCAATTAATGTCAGTGGCTGAAGTGGGATGATCGAATGCTGAGGGACTTATTTTCTCACTTGATTAGTCTTAACTGTGCGCCTAATGATGAGATGAGTTTACCTCATATTGTTAGGCATGCTCCAGTTCACCATGCTCCAGCTTCTGAGAAACTCTGGTCATTTATAAATATCAGTCCAGTTTTCTGTGCTATTCATTCTTGCTGTAGTTGCATTAAATAAATATGTTGCGTAAAATAATTGATCATATGAACAGATCAGGCTCTGCTTTGGATTTTTAATCTCACAAGTGTAAAAAGGAGTCGGGTTTTAGAAGATAATATGAAAAGCTAGCAGAAGATAATCATTTGGAGGTTTGAAAGGAGTCACAGGTATCCGATCGGGTCGCTTCCTTACAAACACATCCCACAGCCAGAGGACCCTGGGGCAGAGCCAGAGGGTCTCTGGAACGAGTTGTAGACAGTTCAAAGTAGAGAAATGTTATAGCTCTGCAAACTGATAATGAAAAATAGGCACTGGATGGATCTATCCAGCCAACCACCCAGCTAGCTAACTTCAGAAATATCTGAAGAAATATGAGTTCACAGTAATTTTGAATCTAACAAAAGTACTCAATTTTGGCATTAAAAATGTATAAAACCCCTGACGAATATCTGCAAGGCTTTGGATTGTAGAGCTCAAACAATGCTACTGATTAATATTTCAGAGAAAATGAAAATAGTGGAGATTATTGTTATTTTCACTCATATTTATACAGGTAAATCTCAGTGAGACATGAAGTCTGTTTAGACTTATAAAGGAAGTCAAAATCTCTGGTTGTAAGCCAGTCACTGGTTAACCAAAAGCATAGCAATTTAACACTCTTTCTGTAGATAATAAATGCCAGTTAACCAAAGAGTTAAATGTGCAATAGTGATCTGCAAGATTTCTTAAAGTTCCCCTGAAAGAGAGACAAACAGGAGGATGGAGAAGAACAGAGTGTGGATGGGGAAGCACAGACAAAAAAGCAAATGGGTCCAGTTAATGTTTATCAAGAAACAGCAAAAAGAGAGTGTTTGAAGTGTGGATCTTCCCAAACCCCAACATGGAGGCTGATGGCCACATGTTCTTCCTGTTTCCTGCCACTTGCAATACTAATAGCATAAAAAAGAGTGAACCCATTTGCAGTGCATCTTTGATCAAAATTCTTCAAAATAACTCCTTTCGGATGTGTTCAAAGCATGTCTCGTTAAACCTCACATGTCCTGCCTCATTATCCATGCCCTGTGGGACATTTTGTCTCGCGAGATTTGTTTGATTGTGAATCCACCACTCTCTCTTAGCTTTAAGTTGGTAACATGGCAAGGATTTTTATGTGCAATCAAAAAGCAGATACTTAAAGTTTCAAAATACTTGGAAAATACTTGAAGTAATTGCTTGTGTAGATGTCAGAAAGATTCTTACTGATGTTAATAGGATAAGAAAATTGTCCTTTTAAATTTTGGCTGTAGCGTTAACTGGAATCGGTTACTTCATCTTATTTTGTTGCGAATAAAAAAGAGTGCATCACCATTCACACTTCCTCTTGCTGTTTTAGCAGCAACTTGCCTGATTTTTCCACATAAACAGACCTCATTGCCAGGTTAACACTTTTCACTTTGTGTGCTTATTCTTCTCTCTGACTCTCTCTGTCTTCCCTCTTTGGCAAGGTGGTGCGTCCGTACCAAACTATGTCCAACCCCATGAGCAAGCTGACGGTTCTCAACAGTCTCCACTCCCACTTCATCCTGGCAGACAATGGCACAACAGGAAAGTACGGAGCTGAAGTCAAACTGCGACGCCAGCTGGAGAAACACATCTCCCTGCAGAAGATCAACACACGTGAGTGGCCTTTAACAAATCTGAAAGGGCTGCCACGGACTATCTGTACGCTCAACTACGGGCCATGTTTTCAAAAATGACTAAATCATAATGAAGCTTTAATTCTTAGGTTATGATGAATAATACTTGTCATATAGCTGGGCTGTCTTTTTTATGAAACAGACAAAAATTACCCTCACCCATTTTCTCCAGAACTCATGCTGTCAGTTTATATTTAGACACCAGAAAAGAAAAAAAAGAAAAAAAAAACTTTATTAACCTTTGAAACCTCAAGTTCTTCCTGCCATCTGGGGGATTTTTTGTATTATTACTTTTTTTATTTCTGACAGATCACATGAACATAATCTTTAAATAAATATGCTCGATAACTACAGCACACGGAAATATGAAAATTCAAAATCTAAAAGTCTCTATAAGTTGGAACTTGAATGTGAATATCACTTAGGGTGGAAATAGTTTAAACGCTTTGACTTGTTTGAATTGAATTTTATTTTATTAGTTTGAATTCAGTTTTGGGTTCAGCTGAACTGGATCTGCTGCATAGAGATCGACATATCAAATTAGCAGTTGTGCATTTGCTAAATATTAGAATAATGAGCAGGATATTTCTCTTCAAATTCAAATTCTTTACTGTATGGTACTATCACCTCTAAACTGTGTGATTTGAGTCAAGCATACTGGGTGTCCTAAAACCTCCTGACAGAACTGGTGTAACTGATTCAGGTTTATGGGTCATCTTGCTCACACTCACCCACTTTTTCAGCTTTGCTAACAAATTTTCTAAGGGACAGAGATGCAGAGTTTGTGATGGCCATCCCAAAACATTGACTTTGTTGTCCTTAAGCCACTTTCTAACTGTTTTGGTGGTATTCTTGGGGTCATTGTCTATTTGAAAGACCCATATGTACGCATGTTTTAGTGTCATATCAACATTTCCACATAATGTTCTTTTCTGCTGATGCCTTTTATTTTGTGAAGTACACCAGATGTTGTGAAAAAGCCTCACCACATTCCTTCTTTCCCCTTCAAAAGAAATGATGCTCTTATGTTTTGGGCGACTTATGCTGCCGGCCACTATGTCTCCAAAACATTTACATTGTCTGAGTGCATTTTCACTTTTAAAATCTCTTGCAGTTCACGCTTCTACTGTCTCAATTCTGAACCCGAGAGAAAGAATAAAATGTTTCATGCAAGCATGGGGTGATAGTATGGGGAACCATTTTTCTTTTAACAGAAAGGAAACTCTAACTGGACAATACGCAGTTTGCTGCGACCAACTGGGACTTATGAGGACAGAAATCGAGAAGGAAAAGAGAGAAGCTCCAATCAAGCAGAACCTTTTTTATGGGGGGAAATAAATGATAAGCAGAGATAATGGCAGTTGTGGCTCCATAAGTGAACACTTTGGACTGTTCTTTACCAAAAGAACAACAGGAAAACTAGGCTGTGTTTATATTCTTCTGTCTTTCTCCTCTCTTTTCTCATATAATGACGCAAACAAGAACCCACAGTGAAGCAGCACCTAAGCAGGATTCTTGGCCTGAACCAAATGATAACTAAATAAACACCTTTACAGTCATGTTTTATTTGTTACATTAGCTTTTCTCTGAACACTGGCAGCTCATGCCAGTTCCCTTTGGGTGTGTTGAAGAAACGAAAGCACTAGTAAAATGCAATTATCAAAATTGTCAGAACCATTTTTTGTTCACTGTCAGAATATTTGCTGATGTTTGGTGATACTGACATTGTAAGGCGATGCTGGATCAAACTGCACTTAAGCTCTGAGGACTCAGGAAAACGGGGTTGAGAAATTCTGTAGTTGTACTTTTTTTTTTTGTTTCCTGTGCAAATCATGTGGCCTGTGGACTTCCCTTTGTCATCCTATGCCTGGAGTCATGTCAATGGGGCTGGGAAGGCAAAGGGATGCCCAGACGTCATGGAAGCATCAGAGTTTTGCCTCCTGTTTTGTCTTCAGCCTTGCGTTAAATTCAGTACAAATAATTGTGGAATTCTTCAAAGAAATAGCACAAAGATCTTGCTGTTTCTTTGTATGTACATATCAGAGGAATCACTCTCAACCTTCAAGAGTACCCTTCAACTAAGCAGTGTGAAAATATAATGCATGATCAATTTTGGTGATTTTCTTCTCTTCAGGTGGAGATGAAGAGGAAGTGTTATCAGTTGAAATAGGTCTAGCACTATATTTTAAATATTCTTATATTCATTTTTTTCATTATTTTATAATCACTTGCGTGCAAGAGCACAATCACATCAGTGTTTTTTTTTTATTTTTATGTTGAATAACGTATCAAATTACTTACTGTGCTAAAAGTAGTCATGCCTCTTAAACCCCTACACATTTTGTCACAAACTTCTGATGTTTTGAGAATTTTATGTGAAAGGGCAACACAAAGTATGGTATAAATGTGAAGTTGTAAAAGAAGGAAATATGCTTTTCAAAACTCCAAAAAAATATATATTTAAGAATATATGTTCACTTCAGTCAATATTTTGTGTAAGCATATGTTGGTGCAATTCCAGCTGCAAGTCTCTTGGTGTATCTTCCAGCAGATTTCCATATCCATAGATTGGAAATGTTGCCCATTTCCCACAAAATAGTTCAAGCTCAGTCAGATTGGATAGAGAGCATCCAGGAATATCGTTTTTCTTCTCTTGCCACACATAGTCAGTGTCATAGTACCTCTGGCTGAATGTTTTTTTATTATCTCCTGAATCCACTCTTAAATCTCTTACAAAGCAACTTTTTGAATTGCTTCACTCATCTTTCCATTAATTCTGATTGTTAATTTTAGAAGAGTAAAAATGTCATGTTTACTACTTATTACTTAACAGGAATTGTGCATTTGGTGAATTTTTCAAAAAAATGAAAATGTTTTTGTTTGTTTTGTTTTTTTTGTTTTGTTTTATTTTGTCATTTGTGGTGAATATATTAGCCACAGATTGCCAACATATATTGTTATTGTTCAAAAAACATACAATTTGTTCACCTTTTTTGGGATACTATTTATCTTACACTGCTTACTATTTAATTAGAATTGTGCAGTTAGTGAATTAGGCTGAAAAGTGAAAATATTTTTCTTTTATTGGTGGTAAATATAATATAAAACAGACATTCAACACAAAAGAAAAAGTTTGATTTATACTTCGTGGCAGTTCCTTACCAGAACAAAAACTCTCTTCTCTTAACACCAAATTAATAACAAGTATTATCGTTTATAAATCATTATGTCTTCTGAAAAACTACTCATCTGCTTGGACACAAGAACTTTATAGTGGGTAAAATTTTGCAAAAGTGGAAATCACATATTTACTTCAGGGCACTTGGTTACTAGAAAACGTGCATGAGCAACGTATTAACAACAAACATTGTTATTGTTCAAAAAACATAAGATCTCTTCTGCTCACTTGAAATACTACTTATCTTACACTACTTAATAATTAACAAGAATTGTGCAGGTAGTGAATTTTTCAGAAAAGTGAAATTATAATTATTTTCTTGTCATTGGTGGTAAATTTATTAAAATACTTGCCTGTCGTAAGTTTTCCACCAAGGTGGCATTGTCTGCAGCTGTAATTGGAAGTTCTGCCTTCCTCTGCAGGAACTGAGCGCTCCGCCATGTTTGTAGTTCTCTACATCTCCGCTCCCCTCAGTATTCTGTCGCTGTGGTGACCAGTCCTGTCTGAAAACTGTCACGTGTGAGTGAGACACAGAGGGGGAGACGCATTTCTATCTCTGTCTTGAGACCACAAAACTGTCAGAATTTGTTTTGATTTCAATTTGGCTAGTTTCTTTTTATGTCGCAATGGTCACTTGAAATACCAACAGAAGTAGTAGCCCGCATCCAACCACCGCATGTTTTGATATGTATATCGTGGTGGTGCACGCAGCGGTACAATGCCTTGCTTTGCAAATGCAATGCTCGCCTATGTTTTGCGATGGCAGATGCCAATGAGAATAAATTACACAGGTGCATTCGTCAGTGATTAGGTGACTTCTGAAGACAGTTTCATACAGTAGATTTGATTTCAGGTGCTGTAGTAAAGGGAGATGAACAGATTCACAAACACTTTTTAGGTTTTATTAGTAAAATGAGTAAATAAAAGTCATAATTTTGACAAGCTTAGGTATAATCTTAATTCTGTCTAAAATTAAGATTATACCTAAACTTGTCAAAATTATGTTGAATGTTGTTTTAGCCAAATAAAATCCCACTAAAATACACTAACGTTTTTGTTTGAAGTAATCAGGACAAACATTAAAGGTTTGTAATGCAATGTGCATAAGATATTAAGACATGAAAATGCCATTTTGAATTACTTTACATGTAAAAAAACAAACAAACAAACAAACAAAAACATACCAATTCAGTATTTATTCAAGCTTTATGTGCTAAATTTCTGAAAAATGTAGTTTCTGGTTTAAAACATTGATTTAAAAGTCTGTGTCATACTGCAAATTACTGTGCATGTTATTGTCTCCTGACTGCTGGGTCATTTCTTGATTTGATTACCTGTGCATGGCTAGCTGTTGACTGCATGAATTTTCCTCACACCAATTCCTCCTGCCGGATCCAAGTTTTGGCCTGAGGTGCTGTCACAAAAAGAGGCACAAAGAAAAGTGAGGAGGGGAAAAGGTGCCTCGGTTAGTCGAGCATGGATTTTTGCTGACCACATGAACTACAAGTTTTTTTTTTCCTGATCATAACCGCCACATAGACATGAGATAAAATGACTGAGCGGTGCTTAATCTTTTCCTGTGGTGTTTTGTTTCTTGCCGGTCCTGCTTCTAATTCTGCTGCAGCTGTGTGTGATTTTCCATGAAACAACCATCAACATAAATGGGGTTCTCAGCACAACAACCTTTAAATACAGTATAATAATCAACCATCTGGAACGAACATGAGTGGGGTTTTTTTGTCTGTTGATTAGTAGAAATAAAAAATAATAAATACAGAAAACTGCAAATGTTTTAGTTACTTCAGGTCATGATCACTTTATTTATTTATGACACTTTGTCTTTATTGGATATTTTAAAATATAATGAATGTTGCTCAATTCCCAGGAACGTTTTAAAAGCGTAGATGGCACATGTCCAATGTCACTGGAGCCCAGCTTTGACATTCTTGAACATTTAGCAGTACATTTGGAAACTGAGTTTGTTTTTTCTCTGCACACTTTCCATACTTTCTGTGATTGAGTCATTAATTTAAAGGGGAGTGTTCCAAATAATAGCAGTGTGGACTTTCATCATTGAGGTCATTCTTTCTGAGGAACATGCAGTGTTAAAGTGTTGACCTTAAGTTAGGGACCAAGGCAACAAATACTCTACATGCTGTTTATAGTGCTTTGAACTAAACCAGTTTTAAAGAAGTGTTTTTAGAGTAAACAGCTGATTTCAGAGGACAAATTTTGAAGAAATGCAAAAACATGTTGGCTGCTCGACTAAATTGATTTCAGATGTCTTAGAAGGGAGACCAAACATATAAAGAAGAGGGAAAAATAGAAAAATCACTGTCAATCATGGAAAAATAGTCATAATGCATATACTACACAATAATCAGCTTATCTGTGAGGGCTGTAACAAGTATGTGAAGCCAAGGTATTGTCATGCAGTCGGTAAGTATGAGTGAAAGTTTATATGACTTGTTCTCATAGACGGATGTCACAAGCTATTGAACAAAAATGGTTACTCTTCACAATCCACAACAACTACAGAAAACAAAACATAATACAATCATGATTTCATTTTCTAAAAGCTCAAGTGTTCTCAAAACCTCTTGGAAGCTGCTTTCTAATAGTATCAACAGAGTCCAAACTCTGTAGGGCAATAGGTGAAGATGTAGAGATGGAATGAGATAAACCAAATAAGACTTTGCCAGGCCTTAAGAGATATTGAGCAACATTTTGTAAACTAACTGATAAAAGCAAGTTTGCTCTGTTTGGGCCTGTGGGCCTCAGGCAGCTCATCAGACAACCCCTAAAACTAAAACAAGCTCAGTGGTCCAGTGCTGGAAAAGCTGGAAGCATATGAAGCAAGCAGACTTTTTGAATGCTCAGTTTTTCTTTCTGCAGATTGATCACAAATTGAAACATTTTTCTTGATATTTTAATTTGTAATGGAATGCTTCATGTGAAAATGCACGTTTTTAAAAGCATTTGAATGCTTTATCCATTGTTTTTAAACACGAAAGTATTATTTAGAACAGAACTGTGCTTTGTCAGATTATGCAAAATTATGAGGTACTTCATGTACGAAATGTAGGAAAGCATGAAATCCCTTCTATCCTCGGGACAGTTCTCTCAACACCAACAGCACAGATCTAATGATAAGTTATGGCCACTGCAGTCTAATCAAATACATGTTTCACAAAAGTAAAAAAAAGACTTTGAAGATGTCCAAGAAGATTTATGTAGCAAGGGCTGAGAATTTAATGTGCAAAGTAAAAGCAGAAGACACAGTCGGTGAAATAATTCATTACCTTGGGATGTAAAAATGAGAAGGAGCGGAGATGAAATGAAACAATGAAACAAACTTCATGCACGAATGTTTTCTTATTATCACTGTTAGGTGAACAAAAATTATTTAATTTTACTTTCATTTTAAAATGACTGAGCGGACTTAGCTTGTGTAAGCATGTTTATACATGCTTACACAAGCTAAAAATCCTTAATGGATCTGCTGCCATTATATTAAAGCCTTTGAGAAACAACAATTAATAGTGAAACTATGGCATATTAATGTCTGATTGTGTGCAAACCTGCAGGCGTTTGCATGCATGAACAGCAGTTCCGCTTCCTGTGGCTGGACTTTAATTAATCACAGGGTAGGTAAAAAGAAGTAGATAAAGTAATTGAATTTAGAAGCTATAAGGCCTTGTGTTGTATGTTAGCCATGATATGTTAACCTTCGCTGCAGGACAGCTTTTATACATGGGAAGTCAACAAGGTTGTAACACTCATACATTCGAGAAGAATAAATGTCTGGATAAAATGCAGTTTTCTCAGACGTTTGCACTAATATCTTCTCTTTGTCGTGAAATAAATTCCTTCAATGTTCAGAGTAGGGCAGAATTTTGAAATGGAAAAGGAAAGACGTGGTTTTTAAAATATTACAAACTTTCAGCTTGTATTTATATTTATATTCAGGCCAAATTAATTAATATTTTGTAGAAACACGTTTGGCTGCAGCTCCAGCTGCAGAGGTTTTGGAAGATGTTTTTTTTCCAGCTTCAAACATCTAAGGGAGTGGAAATTGGAAATTGTGTCCATTCTTCTTTGCACAATACCTCAAGCTTTGAAAGGTGGATAATAAGTGTCTGAAAAACTAATTTTGAAAAATCTTCCCACACTCAATTGAAAAAAGGACAGAATTGTGATTGCAATATTCTAACAAGTGAAAAAATTGCAACATTAAAAGAAGTAATTAAATAATTAGTTATGACTGATTAACTAATTAATCACATTTTCCTGACACTTTCCTCTCTTTACCATGTCTTCATGTTGCTGTTTGTTCACTAATATTTTCTGAAAACCTCTTAGGTCCGCACAGAAAATCTGCAATGTTTACAGATGTAAAGTTGAACGTGACTGGAATGGATTTTGCTTGTGTTTTAGAGTAAAGATCAAAATTATAATGAATGAAAGAAAAGGGCATTTTCTTAAACAAGTGTTTAATTTTAATTCTGTTTAATTTTCTTTAACAAATGTTTAAATGTTTCATATTTAATTTTCTTAAACATATTAAATGTGCTAAACACATTTTTTTCTTCCAGTTATGCACTTCTGTGGGCAGTTTTACAAGGTTATTGTTCAAATGTTTGCATGTTAACTAAAATTTAGCTCAGATTTTTATTTTTTAAGAAATATGAGTTTATCACAGTAACAGTGCCGCATCCTTCAAGTGTGTTATTTATCTGAATGCTTGGTGCAGATCAGCAAAACATTTGAAAACTATTGAGTGCAACAACTGAGGTAGAAGGGTGGGGGTGGGGGAGTAAGATATGTTCGTACAGGGAAAAAAATAAAACGTCAAAATGATTAACCTGAACAGCCTGAGTGTTCAACCCTGTGGCAGAGAGATAACGGAGTCAGGAGTTGGTTGGATGCAAGACTTGCTCCAGGTACGGTTCCAGGTTGAGGATGTGCATCGGTGACAACATTTCATGAAGCGTGGAGAGAATTTCAGTGCATAGCCAGTGGTGTGGAAAGTGGTTTCAAATAATTAACCTTTTTTCTCTGATTGAAGATACTTTGCATATAGTGAATGGCTTTTATATTGTAAAGATCAGTTTTATTTCCAAAGTTATGTAGGAAGACAGGAGACAAAAAAGAGGTAAAATTATGAAATTGATGCTTTTAAAAAAATTAGACCTTAATTTTAATTTTTAATGTTACAACCACATGCTTATTCGGATCATATGTGATGAAGGTTTGCATATTGGTGACCTGGAAGGAAATTTGTGTTTTCATATAATTTACAAAGCAAAACTGACAACTGTTCCAGAGAGTTTTATTTAATCTTCTTTGATCTGATACACCTAATTATCTCAATTCAATATATTTTATTGAATTTTGCATGTAGTTTTTATCTAAAGGCTCCATTGTGTGAGGGTTTATTTAGCTGTTTTGTGAAGAACTTGGAGGTATGATGCTTTTTATCTCATAGAGGAATGTCCAGTTTATTGGACACAATAAGCTGTCCAGTTAATTATAGTACATCTGCAACAAGACAAGTTATCTATTTAAACTGACAGGGTGGGTGAGAAGAGCATTATCTGTAAATGGACCAAGGTAACTGAAAAAGCTGCACAGATCCACAGCTCAGGAAAGAGAATGTATAAACATAAAAACTTTTTGTAGTACACTTTAAATCTTGCCTTCTTTAAGTAATAAGAAAATCACCATTGACAAATAGCTATTAAAAGTCTTCTTTGCACTTGTAGGCAATTCGGCAAACATTTTATATAATTTTACCGAGTCAACTTGGGAGAGAACATCACTACAAATCATCACAGTGAGCAAGAAGGTGCTTCCAAAAGCAGCTGACCCAAACACAACTAAAATGGATCAAACCTGACAGCGTGTACATGTCTCAAGAACACTAATGCATTTACATCTTCTCTGTTTTTGCCTTTTTGTGGGTAAATATTTATTCATAAAGGTCAGGGAGCTTTTGCGTTTTGGCTGGTGCATTCACACTTACATTAAGTTCTTTTCATGTGTGAAAGCTATCTGATTGATCCAAAATGCGTAAAAAATGTGGGCAAACGTCTTGATTCACTTGAAGCTTTTTACTAGTTTTAGAGGCCTTAACCCACTGTGAACTGTATGTGAGTGTGGGTTTTTTGACCACACTTTAAAGACACGCTTGCTAAGTTCAGTTGAAATGGATTGTAGGTGGAAATCCAAGCATATTTGAAGATATGCTTTGACCCTGTGGTTTACAGTCACTGTTAGGTGCTTCTATTTTATTGTCCAGAACATTGCACAACATAAACAAAGTTAAAGGATTAAATGGGTTATTCATTACTTGCATTAGATGAAGAGAACTTATCAGAAATTAATAATATATACTATGGACATTGTGTTCTCCAGAATTATGAAAACAGAACACCAAGAATAAACTCAAACAGCAAAAATCAAGTTAATAAAACATGCTATTGCAATGACTACACAAGCTTGTTATATATATTAGCAAATTTAAAAATATGTTGCACTCCGGTGTGAACATGAAATAATCAACTGTGTGCGCGTGTGTTGCCTTTGCCGTGGTCTTGTTTTCTATAGAGCGAGGATGCTGGGATGAAGGAGGGAGAATGTTTTCTTTACTGTCATACCACCATCTTGTTTCATTTCTTTCTGCTCTCAAAGATTCTCTGGCCATCTTGGGATGAAACTATAAAGTGCATTTAAAAATATATGAGCATCCTAAGTGGGGCAGCTGTAGTCATCTTGCAATCAAAAAGTTTATGGATCGGCTCCAGAGGTTTTTGGTTTTTGGTGACTCTAGAGGTTTAGGTACCACCTCTGTACCTACATGTCTCTGAAGTGTGAGAGGTTTTTTTTTTTTTTTTTTTTTGACAAATCCTGACATAAACAGGGGTAGCCTGGCTCAGTCCAAAATAAATGACACATTTTGAACTATCTCATGTAGAAGAAGGTAATGTTGGGAAAGCTTTTCTTCCTTTTCTGTCCTCTGTTATTTGTAACATAGAGCAATATGTAGCATGATGACTGGATGTTGGTTATGGCACCACTCTGTTGATAGTGGAAAACAACTATTTGGTTGGAGAATAATTTGAATATTAGAAAAAAAAATGAGAAAAGGTTTTAGAGAAGATATGCACTTATGTCATCATTTTATTAATGTTATTTTATTTCAGCACTTTCTCATTTGTTGTTGAGTGGTAAAGCAGCCTCATTATCCAGAACTCCTCCTCCAAAGACATTAATACTTATTTTCCATGAACAAGGGCAAACCCCTTGTTCATGGAACAGGGAAGATGAGTCATTGCTGGTGTCTTTAATTGGGACCATTTAAGCACATTATGTGTGTCTCGTGTTCTCCCTACTTTCTGTTTCTACAAAATTTCCCGCTGTTCCTCATTACTTTCTCGTCTGCAAGGATGGATAAATTAAGACATTTATAAGCTTGAACTACTTTCAACCTTTTCTTAAGAGCATCCACCTTTTTAGACATTTAGCATTTAAAGAAACCTTAACAGAGGATGTGCAGTAGAGCAACTTACATATTTCTGTCACAGTTCTCAACAGCAAGAATTAAAGAAATTATGTTTCCAGTTTTTTTTCTTTTCTTATGAGAAATGGAAAGTAATAGATTTAAGAAATGTAGTTTCTCAGCAGTTTAGGTTTGGAATAAACAAAATTCACACTTTTGCTGATTTTAGACACGCAAAAGATGCAGAATATGTTTCTGTACAGAGTAGAACATTAAAAATAATCACTGTTTCCTGGAAATCATATTCTGGAAGGGTATATACATCACATACAGTTGGAGCCAGGTATTTAAATCATCTTAAAGTCATCTCAAAGTGAAACTCATACATTATATTGATATAATCATCACACATAGAGAGATATATTCCAAGCCTTTCTTGTAATTTGGGTGATTATGGATTGCAGACGATGAAGACACAAAATTTAGTAGCTCAGAAAATTAAAGATCGCATTAGACCAACCCAAAAACAGATGTTTTAAGTACAACTGCCAGGCTTGTGGAAAGTATGTTCATTTCTATGTATTCAATATGTGATTGGGCCTTCTCTTCCCTGATTTACTGCATCAAAGAACTTCTTTTTTGTTATTAAATAATCTTTATGACATAATTCACATTAAATCAATACAAATGTTGAGCATTTGAGTCTCAGTCTAAACATTTGGCCACTTCTATGTCAATCCAAGACTACAGATCATTAAATACAAAGTATCTGCATGTAGGTTCATGTTTCACAATTGACTCATTTTTGGTTACATAAAGCACATTTCTTACAGAACAAAAGCTCTTCATGAGTGTATTGTTTCATGAATTTCTTTAGACAATTTTAGCCTCAGCTTACTGGGCTGAATGGAATAGCTGGAGCATCTCTGGTCAGTCATTGGCCAAGAGGCAGTTACTTTCTGGACGGATCCAGTCCATTACAGAGAGAGTGAGTATTCATGGGAACTCTTTCACTTAAAGGGAATTCAGAGGTAGAAAATCTCTTCATGGAAACTCGCCAGAGGACCTGCAGAAAACCCGTGGATCCATGTGGAGAACATGGTAACTCCACACAGAAAGCCTCCAGCCAAGGCCTTAAAACCAGGACTTCTTGACCTCAATATTGTGAGACGACAGTGCTAACCCCACTGCCATGCTGCTCAGAAATTACAAACACAACCAAAACACTTCATATATGTATTTCCAATGCCATTAAACAAGCAAAAACTATAACAATATATACAGACTGTATCCATGATTATTTTTATACAATCTCTTTGACACAAAACAAGACACTGTTAGACAAAACGCGCACTTGATAAAAGACATATTTTTTTGTAGGTTACTTCAGCAGACATTCAAATGGTGAAAAACATCTTGACTCACACCAAAATGTCTCTGTTCTGTCAGATTTCTTTGGTAAAAATTCTCATCAGCATCATAGCGTACAGTCTGTTAAGCTGTTAATACATCTGGGAAATAATATTTCTGAATGCTAAATTTATTGTTGGCAGTCGTGGGCTGCTGTGTTTAGGCAATCTGTGTTCATTGCCACCATGGGAGATGCTAGTCATCCACAGCAGCACTTGGCCATAAATTCTGAACACTTTACAAAGAAGCCTTATAGGTCTGGGGATTGCTTTTGTGAGTGAGATGTGAAGAAAAATGAAACCTCTTGTTATTAAATGCAAAACAGTAACACTTTGAACAATAATGAGTCAAGCCAACGACAAGAAGACTTGGTAGTTTCATACCATAACTAGATTAGTTGTTCAACAATTAGCCATTCTAGAGGAATTAGGGGCTAATGAAAGTCTAGATGGTGAGATGATGAGACATGGCTATTTGAAATGTTTTATCTCTGCCTTTAGGCCAATCATTTGCTGCTTGTCTTCTGTTTGAAAACACATTGAGATTTATTTTCAGGGAGATATCAGACCAACAAAATGAATAAAAGTTTTTTGATTGTGTGTCGATACAGCATAATCAAAAAGAGCGTGTAGTAGTAATTATGTGTTAAAAGGATTTTTTGTCTTCCGCATGGGGTCTCACAAGGAAAATTTGGACCTTGGGAAAATTTGAAGGTAGAATATCCAACCAACTATTTTCTGCAAAACAAATCTGACAACTGGCATCAGTTTCTCACTATTGTGAGAGAAATCCAACCAGATAAGTAAAACCTTATGGGCAGGGAAGATCAGTATTTGATCTTACCGCAGTAATATTTAACAGCAACTTGTGTCTCCTCATGTAAGGCAAGAATTTAACTTGAAGAAAATTTTGATTCACAATTTATGATCTTTTCAGAAATCAGTTCTTTACAAGCCAACTAGAAAACAAGTCTCACTGGACTCTTTGTGCTTTCCAGATCTGAGAACTTACTGTAATTGGTTTGTTTTTCTTTCAATCAATCAAACTTGCTTTTTACTGTAATACCCACTGGACTCAGGAGTGCCTTCGAAAATATTGCTAAGCACCAACAGTTTTGAGCTGGCCAGACTTTGAGCAAGATTTAATTTGTAACCAGTTTGTTTTTTACAGTGAATTAAGGGTTTTCTGAGGATGTTACGAAGCAGATGAGATTTGGAAAACAGTTTCATGCTTTTTTTTTTTAGAGCAGAACAATGCTTGAGAGATGAGCAGCTGGCAGTCAGTGAGTCAGGTTCAGTCAAGTTTGAGAAGTGCGGCAATATGGCTCGCAAAAACAATCATTCACTTTTCTGTGTTTTTCAGATATCATTTAATGGAAATGTCTAATGTTCTACATAGATAATTAAATTATGAAGCTTGTGGGTATCAATTAAAAGGTGGCTTCAACTGAAAGTATTGCAGTAGCTCTAAATTTAGTGTTTTTCAATATTTCTATGACTGTAAATTTGCTCATATCTGCATGTGTGTTTGCATGTTTGGCGCGCGCATCTGCATGCATGTGTGTGTGTTTGCATGCATTCAGGCAGTTTCCTTTTCCCAATTAGCCATGCCACAGCTGTGCTTTCTTCTCCTCATCTGCTCCTTGGTGGTTTCAGTTGAACAAAAATCCACTTTAGCAACTACAACATCGCCTCCAACGCTCCAAAGTCATCAATATCAATGTCAATGTTTGATCTCACACAGCTGCAGCCTCACATGCAAACATGAATGCAGGAAAGAACAGGAAAAATAGACAACCAAAGCAAATGGGAAATCGATTTTTGGAAAACGCAAGTCACCACTTTGCCGCTCATTCGCGTTCTCCCCTGTTGATGTACGGCTGTGTGATGTGGAATGGCACAGTGACGCGGTACCTCTTTGAAGTAGGCAAGACCCCTAAAATATTCTCCTTATGTAACTGTCCCTGTTGCAAGGCCACACAAGGCTGTGTGAGGCGCTGCACATTCGTGGGTGCAATCCCGAAAAGAAGCGCTTGCATGCCCCAGTGTGTGCTGCATACAGTAGGCATGAATTTGTGGGCTGGTGCTGCCTCTCTTCTGTGAATTATGCAGACGAGGACGAGAGTGCATAAGGGGAAGATGAGGCAGTTACACGGCTTTTGAATTAGAAGAGACAACCCAGCAGCATAAAACACAAGCACATGTGAAGCAGAAAGGGGTAGAGTGGAGTCCAATATGGATGGATGCTGAGGGGAAAATTTGGTAAGAAAGTGGTAGGAGCAAGATGTTGGGGATATGAACTAAAGAACTGAACGAACCCACTGAGTCCCTGGAAAGGAGTGACAGAAATCAACCCAATTGTTTGCATGCCTTTTGGGACTTTCACTGGCGTAATGACAATTCAATGACAGACAGGAGGTTAAAGTTAGTAACAGCTTTCGACAAAACCCTCTATATCTAAATGTTACATGTTTTTAATGCACTAAGTTTTAATTTAATTTATGAAATAATTATTTTCTGTGCCCTTGAAAACATTATTTTCAGCTATGTAAAGCTTTGACGTGCACATACGGATTCAAGCCAGTTTGGATTTCTCTTAAAATGGTATTATTTGAGATGTTCTAATGAAACATTTCTAGCCTTCTCTCCATGAGCGAATATTATGTCTTACATTCAGAGGTGGTTAAACAGAGATCAGCAAAGTTATGATTCACTTTATACAGTATGCACGTTTGGGGAGATATTTGCTTCAAAACACCTGATGAGTTTTAATGTTGTAGTTTAGGTAGATATGTAAGAGTGAAGTGAAGGATAATAAATAATGAGTGAGTTCATACACACACGTACACACACTTAACTCACACAGATCCTACTGCTGCCTGAACCTGTCAGCTTTCAGCTCACCTTTACGACACTGCACCACCTCATTAAGTAAGTAAGCATTTAAACCACATTACAGCTCATGTTATGATTATGTGCTGAAATTTACAAGAAAAAAACAAACAAAGAAATAAGATTTATAGAATGCATTTAGCTGGGAGACATGCAGGTAACAACTCTGCTGCTTGAGAGGAGCCGTGTTATTTCAGTGGATGGCCCTTCACTGTCTCAGGATGGAATGTGCTCAGACTGCTAAACTAATGCAGAAGGAAAAATGGTTCCAAAGGGAATCTGAGTTTTCTTAGTTCGCAGCTGTATTTAGTGCTATCCCAACATGATCCGACTGCTCTTGGACATTAGTGTCTGTGAGTATTTTCTATTAAAAATATTGCTAACACAACAAAAATGTGTATTATTGTTGTTACATATATGACTCTTTATGGAAGAATACGACAAAGTGTTTCTGAAAAACTTTCTACTGTAACAAGAAAGTGTTTTGGTAGAATAAATGATTTTTTATTTTATTTTATTTTTTTTTTTTGTCGTGTTGCTCATAAATTATTAGGTTTTTCTAAAAATTGGTTTAGTCTGGCAGACGTATTCCCCCATATGCGTTTCTGTCTGTTCGTCCTTTCGTAAAATTACTCCTCACCTCTTGCCTCTCCTGTGCAGGGATCGGCCAGGGAGTACCAGTGGTGGCTCTTATCGTGGAGGGCGGCCCTAATGTGATCTCCATTGTGCTGGAGTACCTCAGGGACACTCCTCCGGTCCCTGTGGTGGTGTGTGATGGTAGTGGAAGAGCCTCAGACATCTTGGCCTTTGGACACAAATACTCAGAGGAAGGAGGGTATGCACTCACATTTGCACATATACAGTAATAAAAGAACAGTTAGAAATTCACCTACCACAGCTACAACAGCTTTCTATATTTAGTTTGTTTAACATTTCACCTTGGACTTGAGAGTCCCAGTCAACCTTGGTTTTATTTAGGAATAATTAAATTTAATACTCTTGTTTTCCTCAAGATATCGATTTGACTTTGTTCTTTCACATTTTTCCTCTTCTCACAATCCGTCCTCTCTTTACAGCATAATTAATGAGTCTCTTAGAGACCAGCTGCTGGTGACCATCCAGAAGACCTTCACATACAGCCGCACACAGGCCCAACATCTGTTCATCATCCTCATGGAGTGCATGAAGAAAAAGGAACTGGTTAGTTATTTTCCTTTCCACTTGGGTTCTTTATATGTGGCTACATGCAAAACCCAGCTCATTACAGGCACATTTACAGCACCTCAGCACATGCATATTCATGCCTGCAGATGCAGTGAAACCAGTTAAACGGTCTGTGCTTCAATGGAATAATAAAACACAAAGTCTGACACACATCAGGCCATCACGCACATCACTAACCTGCACACGGCATTGTCCCTGATGTAGTGTTTGCTGGATAAATGTAGCAACACGTAACAAAGTAAGCCGCACAAATTAAGCCTTCTTATCGTAAAACTTGGATTACAACAGATATTACTTTGTCCTTTATGTGTGTTAAGCAGATGCAAATGCATTCAGATGACATTTGAAACAAGCTGCCCTGTACATGGTATCCCTTTGGCGGTGTTTACCTCAAAACACAGGTCATGTTGCGCACTGTGTGTAATTATGTTGCTCATCTACTTAAGATGTATATTGTACCAGGTTTGGGCAACTCGGATCCAAACAGGGTCGGTGTCTGGCATGTTTTAGATTGTACTGTGGTCAGCTTTTGTTTTAATTCAATGAGAATAAGAAAAACACAATAAGACCTCATCAACTTTAAATGAATACTTCTACAAATTTTATACTTAGAAGCTGCAAACTTTTAAGTTTGCAGAATAAAACATCTTTTATTTTGTTGATTCATAAGATATTTGATGTGATTTCATTTTATCTCCACATTCAAGCGGTGTTGTTGTTGGGGTTTCATTATGGGGACTACAAGAAATCGTAAGAAGAAACATGTTTGGCCTTCCTGTGATATGGATGAAGTTCTTCATTTCTTTCACTGCTCACATGAGCAACCTTCCACCAAAAACTAGATCAGAATCAACTTTATCTCCTGTAAAGCACCTGAAACATAATTGTGTTTTGTGTTTGGGTGCTACTGCTGAACCAGCACACTGCGGTACTGTGTATTTTTCTAACACACCCACATTGCACCATTGTTCTTGCACAAATAATAACGTGATGTGTTTTTTTATGGTACATAAAATGCCTGCAGCATTTACAGTGTCTTCCCTCTGCAGCAATATTAGTGTATTTGCTGCTTTTTTGCCTTGGCACAAGCTTGATTTAAGCCAAGTCTTTGTAAATAGAGAAAATATCTGCTATCTCAGAGACTTCCCAACTGATTTTGTCATTTACCTGTTAATAAAATGAAAATGAACTTAAAATCTAACTTTTTCCAAAATTGCAAAGCAGGAGTCCTGTGGAGCCACTAAAACCACAAGAAATGCATTTAAAACGGCATTAAAGTAATAGCCTTCACTGTTATTCATTTTGAGTCAGCACTTCCCTTTTGTGCTTCTGCTTTCATAAAAGTACTATCCTACAAGGTCAGAAAAAAAGCATGTTATGAAATAAGCACGCACACATTTTCACAGACAGTCTTTTCTGTGTTGCCCTGAATTGGTCATAGCTGTGCAGCATGTAAATGGACTGATTTCACCCTCTGTGGGATTCCAACAAGTGACTGATGCTCACACTGACAGAGCCTCTGAACGACATGTACAAGAGCAGCAGAACAGTAGAGCGTGAATCATTTGCCAGTCGCAGCTGTGAAGTTCAGATAATCCGATACTGCCTGTTTCTGAACTAACAAGAGTGTTTACCACTGTCATATTGAAAATGAGCACTAAAAGTCAGGTAGCAACAAAACTAGCTGCAGTGCAAACCAATACTGAAAAAGAAAACGCATGTGTGTGTTTTAATGGGTTGCGAAAAGTCAGCAGGCAGTATTGCAAAGAGTTGGATACTTTATCTTGTGAAAAATGTGCTTTAATTTGTAGTTTAATTATTTTTTACAAAGTATATATGCCACAACCCTTTCTCCGTTTGTCTCATTAGAACCTCAAACTTTATCTTATTGTAATTTTATTAGAATTTTGTGTGATGTTCGATACAAAAGGACAGAGAAAGCAGCATCGGCTATACTTGTAGAGTTCAAGAAAAATGATAAATGGCTTTTCAGGTTTTTTTCAAGTGAATATCTATTTCTCTTTCACCCCTAAATAAAATCCCATGCTGCCAAATGCCTTTAGAGGTCTGGCTTTTAGTTGATGTTTGAATCAGTTTGTTATCTTGCATAGTTCACCATGTATTTTAATTTTGGCAACTTTCATATGATCTATTAATAGTTTATTAATTAGTCGCTCTTTAAGTTAACAATGATCAAAGCAAGTACTGCCATATGTTTTTATATTTTTTATTATTTTTTGCTTAATTTTGATCATTTATCAATAATGTTAAATATGCAAGCTGTAATTGTTGATTACGATAATTTTGTTTTGTTTGTCTATTTACTTGGTTTGCTCATTTTGATTATCTCATTGTGTGTCTAGTCAAAGGTCTGCTTTTCTGTTCATAAAACAGGGAGACAAAAGGGTCAAGCAGGTAACCTTAGACATCCCTCTCTCCATCAACAACCTCCAGTTCGGTTGGAGGATCCCAAGGTGCTCCAACGGAAGACAGGATGTATTGTCCCCTCCAGCTAATTTGCTTCAAATTGCTCTTTGCAGCTCCAGATATTCATTATTACCTGTACAACCAATAATGTTTTCATTTGGCAGATTTTCAGGAGCAAATAAATACATTGTTACATTGTTTAAGAAGTGACATTGGAAAATAACTACGCATCCTATAAGTGATGAGAAAATTATCCACAGGAAATGTAATTCTGAAGTGCTTGCCTTATTTTTTTTCTGTTTTGCTATTTTGCTATTTTGCTGATTGTTAAATAAAAAATATGATTCTGCATAGGCACATTTCATTTCCAACCTCATTGCAAAATGTAGCATAAACAGGACTGCAAGACTGGGCTCCTTTTAGCATTACCAGTCAACTGCTGCTGCCAAAAATGTAGGAAGCCAATTTTTTTTGTCCAATTATTGGACTATTGACGCCTCTCTTCACCCGCTCCCCTGCCTTATGAGTGGCGGGGGGTGGAGAGCACAAGATGGCCATGTTGGCATCTCAGAGTGCGCTATAAATAATTTAACATAGAATCATCCTTATATGTTTAATTTGGATTAAATATTGAAGAGAACTCTCCAGCCCACGGTGTTCCTCAACCTTTCTGACAAGAGAAACTAGGAAGGAGTTCGAGGAACATTAAGGAAAGTAGGAGTGACTTAAATGGACTGCGATCTGGGGGATGGAGGAAAAGTGAAAATAAAAAGAGCTACAGTGCAGAGATAAAGACACAAACAGAGATCCAAGGAGAGAACAGTTCATTATTGGCAGGGGAGCATCCCTCTGTTTACTGTGCAGTAGAAAAAAGTCTTGACAGTTTAGTATT